>NC_140922.1:14007188-14607188 GCF_045865225.1 Trachurus japonicus
TACAGCCTCGAGGCAGACGCAGTTTCTATAGGCTGGGTGGGTGGCAACACGAAGGACCCAGCAGACCCACAAACAATGCACACACTCAAATTCACACCAGTAGGCAACAAATAGTCACCTACAAGACAATGTGTGATCTTGCTGTTAAGTGACAGTGCTAACCACTGTATCACTGTGCTTCCCTGATTTATATCAAATTTAATAGAATTACTTAACAATTAAAAAAACAAATTGCATAAATTCAACTACTCAGCTAAGCTGACTCTGCCTTTTCTTTCTACACAACACAGCAGCAACATGAAGCTTGGTTTTTAGCCATGGTTTTATAGTCACCATTCTCACATATTACACAGTTACATAATTTCAATATTTCTAATTCGAATAACAGTGTCTCAGAAAGACAGATTCTGGTCTTAACTCATTTCTACTAAATGTGTTGTTACTGTGTTTTACCTTAGGGCACCTTTCCTCCAATGAATTTAAGTATAAATGAGGAAAAGAACACATTCAAATAACAGTGATGTGACTCCCAGTGCATGTACTGTACAACGAGAAAAGTCGAGTATGAGTATGAGCTTGAATTTTTTGGGAAAGAAGATGCTTGGCAGCAAGAACCCTACTGTGACAGATGGCTGAGGGACGTAAGGGAATAGAGGAGAGCATTGGATCAGACCTGACTTGATTGAAGGAACGGGGGAAGAGAGTTTTTGAAACTGAGGATGGAAAATAGGCGATGAGAGGAGGGATTGTAGGATTAACCGCAAGCATGAATCATATAACTTCAATGACAATTTGGAGGGTCATGACACACAGAAGTCTTTCTTGTGGCTTCACTGAGTTTCCACAAACACAAACACATTGTCATGCTGCATTCAATTCTCATGTTGAGTCTGTGATAAGCAGAGTTTGTTGTGTGAGTCTTAAACTTCAGGTCATTCTTATTAGCATGCAATTAAGAATTGCTTTAGTTGTGCAAAGGACACGGCAGCTGGATATTGTAAAGGCTTACAGACGGCTCTCTGCAAATGTAACGGGTAAGACCGGGCAACATGACGCCTTTCGCTGGCTTAATTAACCCTGATCATGCTTGTATTGTGCTCCGGTTAGTATAAATGGCACTGCTAGGGAGGGGGCCACGAGTACAAATGAGCTGATGAAAGCTTCATGATGGGTGGGGAGACTGGGGGGACAGAGCAATGCATAGTTATTAGTGAGCACGGCCAAGTAGAAATGTCAGAGAGATAGAGGGAGACTGTAAGAAAACATGTTTAGATACAACAATACTTGAAATGTGTATTTACTGTAAAACTGTAGATGGTGCTGTGTCAGTGGGAAGTCTGAGATACAACAATGAGAAGCTCACACACACGCACACACACATCTAAAACTGTTTCCCCCTGACATATTTCTTGGTTTTTTGGGAGCATTCTCTCTCAGTCTTGGCATGCTGCTCTTGACCCACAAGCCAAGCTTAATGAGTTTACTGGTTCATCTGTTTTCCAACATTCAACACTTAACGCCATCTGTTGTGCTCAAGTGCAACCTACCCGCAAGTCCAAGCTTTCCCACCTGATTCTCAAGCTACACTGCACCGCTCCATCATCCTCTTATCCTCTCAGCCCTCCTGAGGGAGTCTGTGTTTTTAGACACCCAGTTGGTGGGGAGAAAGTGTCCAATCTTCAGCTGCATTGAGTATTCAATCTTGTCTTTTCTTTCCGTCTGTCTCTGACTCTCTCTCTCTCTGATGATCTCCTCTGCCTTCCTGAGCTTTATCTTTCAGATAGGAGCAACAATCTGCATCATCTTCCTCCCTCTGTAAATTGTTTTTTCCACACCTCCGCTGACTTGTTGTAAGCCATCAATATGATTTAGTGAGTGATGCTTCACTGATTTTGGTGTCTCTGTGGAGAATCAAAAGGGAAACTAACAAGGAGGGCAACACTATGAATATGTCTTTGTCTCGACTAAAATATGAGGTGCCCACCTTGTTTTGAAGACCGAGAAAAGGAGAGCAGACTTGAGGAAGCAGGAGAGGCATGTTTACTCAGAGTGAGTGGAACAATATATAATATATAATTTCAGTTGGCGAATACATTGCTGAGCCATTTACTGAAGAGGCTCGCTGTTATTTATGGATTGTTCATTTGTCTTATTTGAATTCATCTAAAAGAAAGTGCCATGTTTTCCTCTTAATTAATTCATTCATTTCCCTTTCACAGCTCTGTTTGTCACCTTCTCCATTAATGAGTGAAAATTACTTATTGAATCTGCATAAAAGTGTAGAGGGGTGTGGGGGTGGGTGGGTGGGGGGTTGCGGTGCATGGTTTCTGAAACTTAGAAAAGCAGCTTGCTGTAACCTGTGCTAACCTTTGCTCGACAAGACCTTGGAGTCCACTCCAATTGAAGTCCGACTGTATAAGAAGTCCTCTTTGGTGGCAGCTGAAATAAATGCAGTGTGGAGGAGAGATCTTTGAGGAGGCAGCGGCTTTGATGTGCATGCAAATATTTTTTGTTTGAACACCTCCTACAAGTCCTGATCTCTCTGGGGGTGGTCATATCAGTACAGGAGAATTGCTATTTGGATAACGCAATAACACAATGTCCAACCCAAAGATACCACATGAATTTATCATAAGGCGTAACCCAGCCAGGAGCCGCCCGGTTTGAAATCTCAACACTGAATCCCTCACAAAGACACAATACGCATGTAAACAAAAGCATCGCCTCAGCACAGAAGACTGCAACCTGCCATCACTCAGTGATTGACAGGTCTTTGAATGCAGACGATAGTCAGCAACAGCAGACAACAACATCTAAATATCTTTTTTTTTCTGAGAGAGAGAGAGAGAGAGATGCAGTAAAAGGCCAAAAGAGGTTTCAGATCAGACCACATGGTTTTTCTCAGAAGACTGACTCGCTCAACTTCCTGTGGAAAAAAAGACTGCAGGTGGTGTTAAAAGTCGAGAAAGCTGGAAGTTCTGTCTTGAGTTTGGAAGCAGCAGTTGACGAAGACAGTCTTACCAGATGGTGCATTCAGGAGCTGTTAGAAATGTTTGAAATGTCACCTGATCACATGATCTACCTCACCAGCTGTGGCAGACTGTCTTTGTCAAAAGCTGATTAAAAGGAGAAACAAGTTCGCTTCGGTTGCTTAATATTCAAAATTAATTTTCACTTGCAGAGATTTCAACCACTCTCCATGGCCTCCATCAGAAAAAAAAAAACTACTCAGATACTAACTATAAGACCTACATGCAGAATTTTGATTATATCACGATAAAGAGTTTGTTGTATTAAGCTTTGAATTATGTTGCCACGTCTTACATTGAATTGTGTTGGTTCACCTTGTACACTTGAGCTCTTACAGTGATTTAAAGAGTGTTTGGTTTTTACCTCTGGAGCATTAGGGAGCAAAGGGCAGTCAAATGCACCCAATAATTCATAACAGTCTGATATCTGCTGTGCACAGTTAAATGGAGATCTGCCACTGAAGCTATCTTTTCCAATGCTGTCTTTCATACTTTCCTCTTTCAAGGCCGTCATTATCTTCCTCTGCAATTACTCCAGACAACAACTTGCACACATTAGCATAATTTCCTTGCAAAGCATTTGTGTCTCTTGTTAGTGTTGTGCAGCATTGCAGAGGTCATCCATTTCTCACAAGTGGTCTGTGTCTCGTACCTGCAAACAGCCTGAGAGGAAACATCTGAAATATATCAAGTAGATGGAGGGAACAATAAGGCTTTTATAAGCTTTTATCTTTGTTATTTTAAAATTCATTGCCATGTAAAATCCAATCAAAACATCAGAAACATCATTGGTCTCATGAAAAAAACTTGCATAGCTGTTGGAAGATGAATTGTACTGGAATGTGATAAATTATGCCATACTAAGCAAGAGTGACTTGTCCTGTGTGTTCTCGGACGTCATGACGGTTTGCAAATTCACATTCTTTCTTAGTTTCAAACCATCTACACCTGATAAAAGATTCAACATGTGGAGGGAGGTTATGCACAATGTAGGAGATCTGTATATAGAACAATTTTGCTACTGTTACATGAATAAGAATTATTTGATCTCAAATGAGTAGATTTTCTACAAAAACACAGTCACTGACAGGTGGTGCTTTTAAACCAACCGATAAAGAAAAAAACTTGTCTGTATGGAAGCCCCTGTTAGCTGTGTCCCCAGATAGCTTTAGAGCCAAATCTGGTGCCCCTGTTCTTCATGAGGTATGTAAGAAAGGGCTTAAACTCATACACTCAATGTCAAAAATAGCTTCACATTGTTAGATTCAGATCAAAATACCACAAAAGCCCTAGTGTTCAAAAGTTTAACTACAAATCTGTCTGGATTCCAGGTCATTGATGCCTGCTCTCAGAAAGCCACAGTTTCCTCATGTGTGCTAAAATTCAACTTTTTTGTTTGTCATTTTTCATAATGTCTTGGACGTCGTTATGTTTAATCCATAACCACATCTTTTACTCATCATACTTGGCTCATTTTGAATCATCAGTGAATCTTATTTGAGCTCTGAATCTCTTTTTTTTATCGCTTTCTTAATGAGAGCAAAAACTTAATTCTGACTTACTGAAAGAGAAGATGCTTTTCAAGAAACTTTCTAAAACCTCTCACAAATTAGATGCAAATTTGTAACCTATAATTAAAAAAATGCATTTTGAAATTTGACCATCATGTAAGTTTTCCATTAGTACTGTACTAACGTTAATAGATATTAGTAGGTGAGGATTTACAGCGAGTTTGGGTTAGGTTCATGGTTAGAATTGTGGGGGATCTATTGGGAGGGGGGTCTGACCCCCCTAATTAGGACACAATCATTATGTAATTGTAAATGTAATACAGAATTCCCCTTGCCATTAAAAAATCTAATGTGGTACGATTTGCAGACCCCCCTAAGGTGGAGTGTACCATATCTGAACAACCCTCAGGGTAGACTGAGGTGGCGCATGTCACTATTCCTTCAAGCAGAGCGAAGGGAGAGACTATGGACTATGGGACAGACCAGGTTGCTCCTTTGTTTCGTCCCCACGTTGTTGTACCTTATGGCAAAAAATGTTAGCAGCAGTCATGTAAAGATCTCCCTAAGGTACTTTTTTCTCCCCCAAATAGGTCGTACTAATGAAGCGCTACACTGTAATCTACATGTAAGAGATTATCTCATGAGTAAATTAGAAGGTACTGTTGTAGAAAGTGTGTGTGTGTGTGTGTGTGTGTGTGTGTGTGTGTGTGTGTGTGTGTGTGTGTGTGTGTGTGTGTGTGTGTGTGGGGTGGTCTCCTTTGGTTTTACTATTTTTAAACTGAGTAACAGTGAATCATTGTTGATGAACCAATTCTGTAACATGGGGATGCATTAAGCATTTCCAAGATCAGGGTTAGAGTTAGTGTTAATGGCGTAGGAAATAATGGCGTCCTGAGCAGAGAATTAAATCCAGAGATATGACCAGGTCTCTGGCCACAGGGACTACCCTCTCAAAATCTAATTGGGTGGTGGTGACACATAAAACATCCTGTTAACATTTATGTGGCTTGGTCCCAGCAGATGAGTATAAGGCTGAATTTTTTTGTCCAACCATGGAGCCATTACTGCTCTGGCTTTGCCAAAACAGTGGTTAGGGGCTCAAGCTTGACTCAGACCTGGCTTTTGCTCTCCTCAGTGTGTAAGTAACTTCATCTCTTACTCATTTGTGCTTCCTGTGGTGTGTTTGGCTGCCATTTCAGTGGGCTTTCATTGATTGGCCTTTGTTTTGGTATAAGATGCCGGTGGTCTAGTGACGAATGCTTACAAAACTTTCAAACACAATATTTTCACACCAAAAGCACTCATCTATGCAGTTCTTACACAAAGTACAGTAATTATGTGACCTAGAACTTGCAGAGTCTTTCTATGACTAAAAGAAAAAAAAAACAAATGAAAAAAGAAAAGAAGCAGACCAAGCAACAAAGGCACAGACGTAATTGACAGGAGCTAAGATTGAAGCCATTGATGTCCACAAGCCCAGTTTCCTGTCTGTATCTGAATACCACTTGTTAACACTCTGAACTATTGTGGCTATTTTAGCAATGACATAATCTCTTTGAAATTCTAGGTTTCACTGTCATGCAAAGCCAACTGCTGTGTCGGTTTAAAATGTTAAAAAATGCTTCAGATTTCAGGCAAAACGTGTTACGCTTCTTTTTAATATCAACCAAGACTGGAGAAGGGTGGGGGTTCAGACACAAATCACTGAAGTGCTGCTTATTACAAACAGCAAGGAAGGCAATTTTAACTGGGGTGGTGAGAAGAGATGGACTGAGGGACTTAAAAAAGATGTGGGATAGAGAGGAGGGTCAAGTGTTGAGGAAATTGGGAAGAAAATTGAAGAGCGCAAGTCCCGAGGTAGATTCAAAGAAATGTTGAGATGCTTTGATATACTCTGCTGACAGCTTCTTGCAGAGGAGGGGAGCAGAGTGGATTTTTTTTTTGTGAGGGATATGAACTTTCAACTGGTAGAGTTTAAATTTGAGAGTGAAAGTTTGGCTCACACCCCTATATGGCAGGTATCCATCCCGCTGAAGTAGCACTGACTGAAGCACCGAAACCCAGCTAGCTCCAGCGATTATGTTATTGTTGGGAAATGGGGAAATTAATTTTTCCGTCAAGGGCTCAGCAGAGTATCACAAGCAAGATTGCTGCTGATTTTCCCATTTTCAGTAATTTACTGTGTGGCAGAATGCTTGGTTAAAATAATTAAGGTATTTGTGTTGTGTTCAAGAAAAACTTTCCTGTCCAAATAATGTGCACAGATGTATAGCCAGCTGGCAGGGACTGCACACTGAATCTACTGAAGGAAAACCAAAGAGGAGCTGCAAAATGTTTTTTCTGTCTTTAAAGAGAATATTATATTTCACAACAAACCCAGATGAACAGCAGTCACCCACACCTCAGTGACTCAGCTGAAAAAAACATTCAACACAATCTAAGGACAATACACCTCCATTAGCAGGTGTGTACTTTTATAAGACCATATGTGACATTGCTCTCAGGCAGATACGCTTTCTCTGAACAATAATGGCAGTTCTCCCAACTACACGTCTCAGTAGGCTACATGATACATAAACAGATTAAAAGCCAGAACAAATGTGACCATTGGGAATAGTAAGTTTAGAGGCAGAGATGCAGCAGATTTGTTCTTGTTTTAATTATTAAACTTGTGCCACTGTTTCTACAGCCACCTAACTTCAGGATTGTTTCTCACAGATTACAGTCAGAAACAGCCATACAGGTTGTTTTTTTTCAACCCTCTAGTACGACCCATATGTAGGATAATAGGGGTGTCACTGTCTACTGAAATGATGGCATGACCTCAGCTGTCATAGTTACCAGAATAAACAATAGAATCAGGATCAGGTTGTTTGGGAGAATTTCCAACTCTGTTCAACTATAGGCACTTATTCTATTCCACTTTCACAATCTCACCAGATAATAGGCAAACTACATTATTTCTCTATACTTCCTAAGCAAATTAGCATTACCAAATATTTTAATACCACAACAGAAAGTATTAAATATTGTTTTTCACCGTTGAACTCATCAAAGATCGATAGAAAACCTGCAGGGACAATAATGACAATTACTTCCACAATTACTTTATCAAGGGCATGGACTTCTTGATTACATTTATTCAACACTTCCCACCTATGTATATCAGCGTTTCCTTTTAGTTAACATATCCTAGACCTCGATAAGCATGAGTAAATGGAGGGATAGACTGACCTCCAAGCTACTGTGACCAGCATGTCTGCAGGTCGAGGTCTCAACTGAAACCCTTAGAGCAGGATTAAAGTTGTGTTGCTAAATCCATTATCTCACTTGTTCTTTGCCTTCTGTCAGCACACAGCAACATGTAGCATACTGCTGTGTCTTCAGAAGAACTTCTTCTCTTCTTTTTTTTTACAGTCTTCAGATCTAAGATCTCTGTAGGTTTAAGGGTAAGATGTTTGACCGTTTGAGGCCTTTTTTCAAGAGACTGAATTCAATGCTCCATAAGACTTCTAAAGTCCTGCACATACCCTGCATCAGCATGTTGGTATTGTAATTGCGAGCAGATGCTGATGTTAGCATTTAAGTCAAAGCACAGCGTACGGCATTGCGCAACTCCAAGCATTGCTCTAGACAACTTCAATACAGTCCTCTATGGTGTGCTGTGAAACTTTATTCAAAAGTTATAGAACTGCCTGAACTGTCAAGAATAGAAACTGTTGAAGTTTCCACTCTGCTCGAGCCACCATTCATGCCATTAGTTGTGGTCCAGTTGTGGTCGTTGTGACAAACTGGCTGCAGCATTCATTCTTGTTTTTAGTTTACAACAGACTTAAGCACATTGTACCCTGTTGCATCATTCAGTGGTTCAGAGCTGACTGCTTTTGCACAGCATTTATCTTGTTAGTTTTAGCTTCAGCATAGTGGTGCTTTGAAGGAGATAAAGCAGTGTGAAATGCTTCATTTGAGGGTGGATGTCCCCCTTCCTCTTCTCAAGTCTAATTACCTCAAAATAAATAGTTGCCCATTCCACGGGTCACAGTTGCCACGGTGAGCTCAGTAAAACAGTTTGGTGCCTCCTTGAATTGACCATGTATCTGTAAAAAGAGTCTGCCAATGCACCTTAACCTTTTAGCTTTTAAAAAGACACTTTCCGGCTTGGATGAAAAAAGGCTTGTGGGAATTCAAGAGGCTAAAATGTACATATTTTGGTTCAGGACACTAGTCTTTGCAAAACCACTGTTTACATGTTAAGGAACAAAAATTATGCAAAGTGAATTGCTACTCATATTTGCTGTAAGCTCCAGTTAAGACAAATCCTTCATTATGTGTGATAACATCTAACTCACCTAATTCATCTTTACAGTGTTTTAAAAATCTCTAGCTCCTTAATTGATTTGCACTTAGGCTGTTTCAAAAGTATATAATTTATTACATAACATACAGCATATGTAATTCCGTAGCTACTACTGGTCTCTGATGTCTAAAACTAGATTTATATTTGAAAAAAACTAACAAAAAACAGCATGTGCTGCTGCATCTGAATCTTATCCTGCTGCTGAGTGCAGGTAATCCAATAACATTCATAACATAAACATCCTTTCTATCTGAGTCCAAAACCACAAGTCGATATTGTTGTGTATATCAGAAAACAACCACACAAACATTTTTATAAGTCTGGGGTCTGACTCGGGTCTGTATTTGCATAATGAATTCCTTTGTTTATTATAAACTCGCACATTCATTTCACCAAGGACCATTAAACAAGCACAAAGTAGTTAAAAATGTGGAAGCTATGGTGTGGAATACAAAATTAAAATGCAAATGTGGCTCAATCGTGATCCACCACGGACCAATACGACACCAGCCAAACAGGTAGTGTGTACTTGAGCTGTGGCGTCTCTCCACAGCGACAGTGGGGGAGCAGTGGACCCAGAGGAGCAGCGCCAAGGCAAGATGCGGATGATGACACTTGATTTCCTTTCATGAACGAGACTCAGGTGGGCACTGAAGAGAGCGTGGAGGGAGGCAGTGGAGATGATGATGAGGATGAGGAGGGGGGTGGGGGGGGCAACGTATTAACGTGTGGAAGATCAGATCAGCACTACTGTGTCATTAGTAACTTCCTGCACAGAGACTTTTGAACAGCTACTTGTTACCTTGTTGTGAACACAGACAAACAGGCAAAATTAAAGGTCAGGTCGCTGAGGATTCGCTTGTTCACTCTGCATACATATTTATCAGATTGTGTGTTGTTGTTTGAGCAGTGTGCGATTTAATGCACACACACACACACACGCACACACACATGGATTGAGTTTACCCTCACCATTTGCAATGCACCTGTCACCTCCTGCTCTGCCCCTTTATTGTGACCTAGAGGTATAATGTTATAAATCAGTGACTGTGTTTATATCAGAGGGGTCTTATAGAGTCTGATAAGCCTGAATTTGTGGGAGAATTATCTTTCCCCAGCTACATGGTGACGTACTGTTGTTTCTGGGCGAGTTGCCAAGACAACATGACTGGAGTCGAAGTGTATGGCAGGCTTACATAACCACAAATCTGAGTCGGAGCTGTGTCAATAACCCCAGAAGCAAGACTTGAGCCAAAATTGAAATACTGTCCCCTTTATCTTTTCCTTGCAATGTAAAGCAAGGCTGATTTCAAATTGAGGATTTTTTTTTTATGATGATGAGTTTGATAAAAGAAGTTTAAAAAAAACTGCAGGTCAGATGGTGAACAGGTGAAGAAAGCAGAAGTGAGTGGTCTGTCTACTGAAGGAAATGGGTCATCCAGACTTAACCAAAGGTGCTGTCCTTTGGACTTACAGTTCCAATGTTGTCATCCAGGTAATGTAAAAGTCTTGTAGGAGCCAAAAACTGACTATTGGTGCTACAGTCTTTCCTTTTCTATAGTGCACCTGCCGTTCGTGAAATAGCTCATTTTGTTTTCCAGACAAGCAGAAACTGTCATGTTAAAAATGAAAAAAACAAATCCAAAACAATTAATGTTCTTTGTTGAAAGTATCTCAGAGGAACTAGAACGTTTTGGTTGTAAATTGAAGAAGTGAACAGATGTGGGGAACCCAAATAATTACCGGTCATACCCCGATGACTTAGCCCTTAGAGCCAGGAGTTGTCAACAAAAACAAATTGTGTGAGTTATTAAATAACTTAATAAACAGAATAAACACTTTAATTTGGTGCGAGTCCATTTGAAAAGAGCAGTCGGAATACATTTGCTAGTGGCTTATTGACATAACATGCTAGTTACCTTCTGTGAGAATGTCAGTGTAAATATTTCATTTAGCATGGACTATTACAGAGTTGTTTTTATGTGTTGGCCCAGAGAGACTGGCCGCCCGTCCAGTGTGTAGCTACCTGACCTCACCCTGTATTGGCTGGGATTGGCTCCGCCCCCTGAGACCCTGCACACATGAGCGCTACAGCCAGTGGATGGATGTACTATCACGTCCTGTCACGTCCTCATGCCACCAAGGTGAAATGTTTATTCACCAGCACACATGAACATGGAAGAGTTTAGTGGTAATTACTTGTTGGCATTCATATCATCAAGATGATGGTACCATTACAATGTCATGTGAAGTTTTAAATAATATGCACTTACAATACAGCAGTGTATTAATTATATTTGTGTTAAATTACATTGAAATACTCTTTGGCTAATGCGAGGCATTTGTGTTAGTTTGCTGCTCTGCCACTTCTGTATTTCTAAGAGCGAAGACAGAAAAAACTGAGCTTTCAGAGAAATCTTCATTTCCCTGCTGTAATTATAAGTTGATGTGAAAGTTAAGAACATGCCGTTAATTTGGGGTGTTAGTTTTCAAACATTTAATAATTAGCAGTAAAGACAAAGTACAGCTGAGGTTGACAGGATTGTCATTTGTTTTATAGATATTTGGCCATAATATAACCAAACTGAAAAGAGACAAATAAAGACAGAAAAGTTAACCTGCTGTTTGTGTTACAAGAAAATAAATCAAAGTCATGCAGATCTATTGTCTCTGAAATGCAAATGTTCATGATGATTCAGAGGAAAAGTCAGGGCATCACCACAGTCACTAGGATTCATCTTCTGGGCAACATGAACTTCTGTACAAAACTGCACAGCAAGCCATCAAATACTTAATTTCAGTCTGGGCCAAAGTGATGGATCAACATTTCTCTCCCATTGCAACAGACAGGTGGCGAGAATGGCAAATAACTAGGCTGCTGGTGCCTGAACTGACTTCGTTTCACTTTTATGAAACAACCTACTCTCTGTGTAGGAGATGTAGATTGTGGTTCTCTGGACTGTTTCTCATCCTGTAAGTGGGTGAACACTGCTGAGCCCTGACCCAGTGTGTTGGCTCTGCTGTGTTTTGCCATGTGTTTTGTGTATAGGGTTGTCTGGGTGAAGTGTTGCGCACTCCATTGCATCTGTTGCTCTGTTGATGTTTAAGTATGTGGTCCTTTGGGTGAGCTAAGCGTTGCCCTAGTGTGTTGCCAGGTTTATGAAATACCAGTACGTTGTAGTTTGAGCAAATCTTTTGATAACTTTCAAAGACAGCGGCCTCATAAGGGCTATTTGAGTTTTAACACAGACCCACTAGGGGTAACTGCAGGCTCTCAAAGCCTGTTGGAAGTGTTTCTCTTCCCCGGTGTTAACCTCTGTGTTTGTTATTTTCAATGCGCAGTGGTGCAAGAGTCAGTCTCTGGCCCATTTATGCTCAAAGGGATGGAGGGGAGGGGGATCAGACATAAGGGGACTTTTTGTACACCTCAGATTTAAGGCTGCCCCTTCTTTCATGGAGATGGTGCAGCCCATGAATGCCAATTTATTGTCATGCAAATCCACCTTTGTGAAACCGATGTTATCGTTTGCTCGATTGATGTGTTTCATGAAAGCCACCAAGTCACCGATTTTTTTTCTTTTTTTGTGTGTGTGTGTGTGCGCATCATCCACATAGCTTGGACCGGCCGGTTCACACCCGTGTGTGCCCTACCCCTTTTTCTTTACTTCTCCTACCCGGCAGGATACACTGCTGAGCTCACACTGCAGCCCATGTATGAGGCCCTACTGTATTTCTAGTATGTGGTGTTCAAGTACAGTGCTGCATTTACCATGACCATTTTATTCAGAGTTTGGTCCTACAGTATTGTAGCTGTCACAACCTCCACATCGCTTTCCATTGTTGTTGTTCTTCTTCTTGTTGAAGTACACATGAGGAGCAGTACAGGATTTTACAACAGTCTGCTCCCGTCTGCTCCCACTTAAATTCCCCAAAACCACAGAATACAAATCTAATCCACAGACTTTACTTTGTTGTTCCAGCTAAAGGTTTTCAGACAAGTAGACAGGTACTTGGCTCGGCTTAACTTTATCAAATGTATACATTGGCTTTGACAACTGGTTGCAGCAAAGCTGTACTTTTCTATATAACCTATAAGAAAAGAAATGTGTTTTATTTAAGGCTGAGTTTCTATAGTGACTGTGATGAATCAATCATCTTAACTGTTAGGATCCTTATGTGCTCTTTCTTTATGAGCTGTCACCATTGAGATGATGACGTATCTTATTATTGTGTTCATCTTGTCTTTATCTCCACTGTTGCTCTCTTCTCGACCACAAGGATAATTATTTCCGGGCCCCTTTCAGTTGCAACTAAAGTTTTCTTCTCCTGTGTTGCTTGTCAGGGGTGGTTTGAGGTTTATTATGCCTCCATTTCAGACTTCTCACGTCTGTGTCAGAGATGTTGTTTTTCCTACAGTCTGGCTCCTGTGGCTGTGATCGGTTCCCTTTCAGTAATGCTGTGTTAAAGCCACTCATGCCACAGGGGGTATTCATTTTTAGACCTCCCACATTTATCCAGGACATTGAAACGAACCTTCATTTCCTCAGTTTGGTGAACAAGGAGAGGCATATTACTGACCTGTTAGGATACTCAGTCAAGGACGAAGACAAAGAGAAAATGAAAGAGTCTTAAAATAATTCCTCTGCCTTGACATTTGGAGTATGTGTTGGTCTGGATCGGGTAATTCATCGTCTTTTTTAAATATGAGCCACTGCCGACTGCCTCACGCCTTTCATATTCTCTGTTTGGACAATATAAAACACACATCTTATGACTGACTCTCCACAGCAGAATTCATGTGTGGCAAAGCCAACAGATCAGAGAGGGAATTCGAATTTTATTTCCAAAGCGATTTTCATGGTGCAAATGCAACTCCTTCAACAACCCCCTCCACCACATTGTCATCCCCCCCTCGAGCCCAACAAATCTGTTTCAAAATCCTCCCCATCATTGGACTCGCAGTCCCCGGCACTGTTGCCATGGAGGCCACCTCAATATCAAGTTTTCCTCCTCCTAATATGGTTAGAGGCCTTATGAACAGCACATTTCATTATGGTCCCCCAAACTAGATTAAAGCTGTTTTGCCCTGGAACAACTGAGGGCCTAAACCAGCTGTCATAGTTTATTAGAGGGCGGAGCTGGGACAAAAGCAAGCTTTGGACCTTCTGAGATGAGTCTTTATTGGACCATCATGTTTATCCAGCCTCTGCGAGCAGGGATACACATATTTTCATGTCTATGAAATTATACTTGCCGATATCCCTTCAGTGCTGAATATGAGCTCTTTATTTTTAGTTCTGCTCTGGCCGTGCTTTGTATGAACTGACAACTTTTCTTTCATTATTAACAGCAAGTTCGCAGCACTTACTCTCGCTATGCTATTATCACCAGCCCAAAACCATTACAAACTGTCTCTCATGACTTTTTCTCTCTCGTCATGCTTCCCATCCTCCTCTTGCTCACGCGCCTTGTTTCTGAGGAGCTTTTGCCTCAGCACTAACACTAGCAAACATAAAGCACACAGAAACAAAAGCTTATCCATCAAACACTGCCAAAATGAGCTCCCACACACCAAACAATGTCATAGGCTGTGTGTGCTGCACACTGCTGTATGGCCAAAATATGCTATGCACGGGAATGGCAATCCAGTGGGCGAGTATAGTACAATATATTGTAGTAGGCGGCTCTTATGGAATTCAAATGTTTCATACCTCAAAGATTAGAGAGGAAGCTGATAATTCCAGTTTAGAGACAGACGCTCAGATTAAGTATCTCTCTCTCCCTCTCTGTCTCTCTCCTCTTCCGCCCTGTGGCTCTTTGCTTTTCAGTGGGCAGCTGGAGCCTGCAGGAAAACACGGGGTGCAGAGAACTCAGCTGCCACTAACATAACAGAACTCAAACTGTATGTGAAATTGACGGTGGAAGAGTGAGGGGGGGGAATAAAAATCGTGATCAGTTATTGTCTGAGTCTGAGACAGATCTCCCAATGGCCATAGTGCTTCTCATTTGATATTCCCTCTTCTGCAGAGACTTGCTAATCAATAAGCCTATCAAGCGTCTTATCTTTCAAGGTCACAGGCGTTTAAAATAGACCATATTTCTAACCCTCCTCTTCCATATTTCATCACTGTGATTTTAATGGCATTTCTTAAATTTGGAGGCGGTAAAGTTCACAGGACATAACGTGTCATGTAGATAATCTGTATTCTTATGGCACCCCTGGGTGTCGGTGTAGATAGTTATCAAACACTTTCACACTTGTGGGTGAGACACTAAAACCGCCAAATGAACCGGGGTCATTTATATTTTATTCAGATTTTAATGACTTGTGAGCTGGGGAATCCTCTTCTGAACATTTTGATGAATATTCCATGTTAGCAGATAGATCATTTCTCCCAGTAATGATTTAACCAAGGCACCACATGAGAAAAAGAACATATATCTTCATGTTCTCAAAATCGTTGCTGAGTAATATCACCTGCTGTGATAGCTTTCACACCAGAGGGATTTTATATATATATTTGATTTGGGAGAGGAACAGACTGATGTGAATAAGGTGTGGAGTTAATGCAAAGTAAATGTGAAGGCTCTCTGTTTTGCTTTCTCTCTTTCATGGAGCAGCAGGGGGAGCTATTGGGCCAGAGACAGAGTCGGGAAGTTGGTTTCTTGTGAACTCAAAGCAGGAGCTGAGGGTTCCTTCTTCAGATGTGGTGTATGAGCTCTTCAACTAGAAAAACACAACTCCCTTTTTCTGCAGCTAAGTGCTCACAGTGTGCACATAATGGTCAAAAACAGATAAAAAAGAGAAAGAAATCAATTCAACCACATTCTCTTTTGCTCTGACAGAGAAAAGCGTGTGTTGGAAGAGATTTGCAAGCGTCCCCACCTCTCTGTGCACTCACCAAATTCGGTGTCACACTTTTAAATGCTGCTCGTTGTGTAGTGCATAAGGAATAAACCAAATAATAGGCTGCAATTCTGCCATCGCTGTCACAAAACTGTGAATTCAGCAGCTGAACAATATAGCTGAACAGTCCATTTCAGAGTGATCTCGAAAATAAGTCAACGGCAGGAAGTAGAAAGAACGGTTTTCACTTTGCCAACAAAGATAAACACCTGACTCAAAAAAACAGGCTGCTTTGCATCTTCTATTGTCATGCTTGTCTTTCTAAAGGTTAGTGCAGCAGCTCTCATTACATGACAGTGCTTCAGTATCAATTCACGGCTGATATTTGGTTAGATTCTTCAGCTCTCTTTTTTCAGTATCTCACTCTCTTTCAGCATCTCACTCTATTCTCCAGATGTCCGATGTGAAGGACCGTATTCATGAAAAAGTGATGCCTGTCACTGGATACTCTCCACGTAGTGCTTTGCAGAGAAGTTTATCGCTCTTTTTTCTTTCCCGTCCTTGAGAACTTATCGAGTATAAATTATGTGTAGCCTAATGTGTTTTTAATGTTTAGGGCAATCTGAGCCTTTTAAACATACTCTAAAGGGATCTTTGGGAGAGCGTATGAATTTTGGTATCAAAAGTTGTTAAATCCAGTGAGTTCAGCGAAAGGCTTTTGGTTTACAGAGTGCCTCTTCTTATGTTAATTGGTCCCTGTGAAGGTATCCTTTTAAAGAAACATCAGATAAGTGTAAAATAGATGGGAGAAAACAAGTGATGCATTGTAAAATTACAAAATTCTACATATGAGAAAGAATTTGAATGTGACAGGCTGGGTTGTAAATGAGATCTACTTCTGGACTATCAATAAGATGACACACAGTGATGGTGACCTTTGACATGACAGAGGAGCTCCAAGGGTTACTCCAGGGGTTTATTATTACACATGAAGTTTGGGGGCACAAAATGACTTTTAGGCTTAAATATGGATCAAATTTGGAACCTGCATTTCCCATAATGCATCTATTGAAACTGAATATGAAAACCTTCATTAACTACTGTAATCCTGCAGCCGTTTGACTTCAGGTAAATGGTTTAATGGAACTCCTATATGCCAGTATACGTGGGATTGACACACAAGGGATTTGTAAAGAGGCTCGTAAATCAGCCGAAGATATGGCTCGGTGTGACGACAAAAATGACTATCATGGCTTTGTTTTGGTTGTGATGTTAGTGTGTGAATGCACTCTGGGCTTTGACCATCTGGATCTTAAGCACCAGCGTGCTCCTTAGTGGCTTTGGATTCCATCCCCAAGCAGCTATTGACACCCGAGAATGGCAGCTTTATGAGCCAGGAAGTTTGTGCCTTTCTTCTCATTGGAGGTAAAGAGAAAAGAATAGATATCATTATGAGACGTGCCTCATTAAAAAGGAGGCTAATGGCTGCTCTTTAACGCTGAGCCTGGGCTGCCTCTGCAGACATCAGTGCTCTACACTGATTGCCACTGCAGCCTCAGCGTCACTTAACTTCACATTAAATCGGCCTGTGCTCTGTCTGCTTTGAACTCTGCACGAAGGAGAAGCCAGTCAGCAGATTAATGATGGCAAAACGACCTATTCTCTTTCCCTTTTCCTAGTGAGAAGCGATGAGAGACACTAACGCCTGGAGAATAGAGACTGAGCTCTTGGAGGCTTTTGTGGAGTGAATGGAGAAAGCAAAAAGGAAGGAATTACTTTAACCTAAGAACCTCAAGACTTCATGATTTCTCCTATAGCTGCTCTTCCTTTCTAAGCTAATACAGCTGTGTCGAACATTTCTTTATATATCAGGAAGAATTGCCAGCCTCATACCATTAAAACAGGTTTCATAGCAATGTTTGTGTCAGGAAAGCCTATTTTTCCCCATAAACACCTCTAACTGCATGTGTGTCACTGTGAAAACTGCACACATAAACCTTCCTAAAATATCTATTTGGAGACAACAGGCTCACAAAATGCTAATATGCCCTGAATTTTAACTCAGGCTCAAATCAAACTTCTTAACTGTGGGCAACAAATACAAAATGAGCCTTGGAATCAATTTATAGACTCCACAGTCAAAATTAAGTTAATGCAAAATTTATTCTCCAAGAAGATGGTGATATTTATTCTGGGAAATGCTCCAGCGGTGGCCCAGGCCGTTATTTAAGCACCAACAGAACAAAAAGAAAGAATACCAAGCCACTTTTCTTATTCCCGATTATTTTCTATCTCACCTTGGGGGTAGATTTGACAGGAATGAAGGAGCTCACACAATGATGGTAACTGAATCCTTCCACACGCTATTGTCTGTCTCAGTCAGGCAGATAGCCATGGTCTCAAAATTGCTTAGTGTAATAACGACGTTTTTTATCAAAGGTTAGAGAACACCGGTCTGGTCACTGTGTGTGTGTAAGATGCTGCTTTTCCATTGTGTCTAGGTGTCACACATTTTACTGAGGACTGAACAGTCATATAAAAGTCTCTTTAAGGACACAGAACCGTATGTGCCAGTGTACAGAGACTACAGAGATTCATGGCTGCAAAACAAAGACAGAACAGATCTAAAGGTGCTTTCTTTCTGACATTTAATGTTTTGCTTACAGCAGACCCAGAGATCTCTCTAAATGCCCTTGAGCATGACAGCAGGCATCACAGACACTTCCATCACACAGTGGTGTGTGGTTCCTGGCCAATGGAAAGGACAGAGGAGTTACTGTATTGCGGTGCACGTCCCCTGTATTGTCTTGTGACCTCCTACAGGGAGATGCCGAGGAACGAGTGTTCATCCTCTGAATATTAAGGCTGAAGACGTCACTGAAACAAGCCTGGAAACAAACACATGGCAACACAAAGAACTGTGACAAATCAAGCAACTGTGATTGTGTCAAATGCCCATTTCTCAAAAATGCGTTTTGAAGTTAATTATATTCAATTTAATCTGTCATCTGCAGCCTGAGAGGTCATCTCCATACAGGAGCTTGTTTCTTTTTCACATGGTTCCTGCACGATTTTGTTATT
This sequence comes from Trachurus japonicus, assembly GCF_045865225.1. Lineage (NCBI taxonomy): Eukaryota > Metazoa > Chordata > Actinopteri > Carangiformes > Carangidae > Trachurus > Trachurus japonicus. The sequence goes on from NC_140922.1 coordinate 14,026,014, forward strand.
TTTTTAATATACAGTATATATATAGTAATATTTAAGCTTTTTTTGGTTGGTTTTGAACATTTGGCCCACTGATGTCTACTGTACTACATACATATAAAATAGATTTTTCGACTGCATATTGCTAAGTCCGTTTTTAAACTACCATGTTGTGAGTCATTGTTTGACCACCTCCAGCTTGTTCTAAAATCCAAGGAAAAAATGTTATGTTCCTGCTCTGAAATGTCTCATAATGGAAATCCTATAGATGGAGGGCTGCATTATATACAATGTTATGCACAGACTGTATTTCAAGACAGATTAATTGGATTCCTGAACCATAACAGTACAGAAAACACATTATACAATCCACGACTGTATCTCTAGATTGTGTTTTATTGGTCTGGTATGCTCATGCCGTCCCGAACCACTGAATACAATACAATACTAAATTCCAAAATTGTTGTGATGTATTTTATTTATCCCTCAGGTATCTCTTGTAAAGGGACTGCGGCCTACGAATCTCAATAGAGCTGAAAAATGAATGTATTGCAAGTTGCTGCATTAAAGTGAAACAGCTCAAACATGGTGCTGTAATAAGGTCCTGGTAAAATATCGTGCACATGAGAGGTCAGAATGTAAATGAGGACTTCATCCAAGCTAATAGCGTAGTAATGAGCTTTACCCAGTAGCATGTAAGGCTTCGTAAAGTGTGGGTCACTGTGTGATTTCCTACCGGTAAAACTGTTAAAACTGTCACTGGATCAGTGGCGTCTGCATTGCTTTGATGCGATCCGAAATTACGTTGACATAAGGAAATAGTACAAAAGACCAAACAAACACATTCAGACACCCACACAAGTGATATGAAACGGTTTATGACCATGCATAAATATGCAGTGAGGAAGAGAAAGACACAGAGAGAAAGAAACCAAAAGAAAGGGGCAGGAGGAGGGCAGGAAAGAAAATGCAGGGGTGAAGGCGAGAAGGAGAGATATGGAAGGACACTGCCTGCGGGGATGTGTTTCTCTGTTTGCAGTCAAACCGTCTTTACATGCTTTTTTTTTATTTACGTAATTCCACCAATTGTTATCAAGCATGTCCTGGAGCAACACACTGGGTTGGTTAACTACCCAATATACTGTATTGCATAGTATGTACACTGACAGCACAATGCTTTTGCTTTAACAATGCTGCAACAATGAATATGCTAACAGCTTCCTTTATGGAAACAACAACAACAACAACTAAAAAACTTGTTCAACTGAAAAGGCTATTCACCAAAATGGTTTGTGTGTGAATGGCCTGGGCTGTGTGCGATAATCTGCGCTTTGGCAGAGAGAGAGCAATTTCTCAACAGTTTCCTTAACCAACATGTCCATAGGTTGCACGCCTCCTGACCTCACTATACCAACAAGAGCATTAATATCAATTTGTGTCACTTCATTACAGTCCGTCATTATTTAACATCAGGACTGCAAATTCTTGATGTTCCCCTTGCTAGGAGCCTAAGATTAAAGCTCTAACGACCACTCCCTCTTCTCATTAGAAAGCTCGCCCAGATCCACTTTTCATCCGAGCCTGTCACACACTCAGACTCGCCTGTCAGCCAAATGAAGATAGAGGAACCCTCAGAAAGGCTTTGTGTCCCCCCCTCTCCTCTGTATTTGGGTTGTTTTCTTTCTTCGTCGCAGTAAGTATTTGAATGTGTTGGCGTGTGTGTGAAAGTATGATACATACAGTAATGGACAGTAATGTACTTGGTGACATAACCTTTTGGCAGTTGGACCCATTTTCCAGGATATACCATAAGAAATAAGCATCTTTCATTACAATAGACAAAACAACTGAGACTCATCAAGTCACAATGGTATGTGTCTCCTGTACCAGTGACTCTAACTCTGCTAATGGCTGAGTCCACTATAAACACGGGGGCATTGTAGTTATAATGCTAACAGTCCTTCCTTTTCCAGGGTTCTCGTGGCCTTATAATTTAAACTCTAATCAGATTGCTCTGCAGCGCTAAGCACCGCAAACTCAAAAAACAAACATCTCTCAGAGGCGTCAGCTGTGTGGGTTTTCCGGATAATGATCAGAGTTTTTAAGCTGCAAGTGCTGAGTTACTCTGTCCAAGTGCATTATCGTCCTGTGGAAAATGTGTGTATTTATGGCATCTCCACTGACACGCTTTTTAATAATTCAGTGATTGCCATACGTAAATTATTCCATGGAACCCGCGCTTCTCAACAGGAGGAACAATCTGAAAGATGAAGCTGCTACAGGCAGTTTTAAGATGAACAATTTCAGTGCAAGAACAGTATACAGAGGTGTTAAAATATTCAGCATCCCTCCTCAAACAGTCTTTGCCACTCTCTGCCTTATTGTGCACTGATGGAATATATGATAATATGCAGTTGATATTGGTGAAGGAGCCGCATAATACTAAGTACTTGAAGGCAATGTCTTTGCATGAAATACTATTATCACCCAATAACTACCAGTGTGCACTGATATACTTTTTTTTGAAGAACAATCATAGGAAGGGGGTGGGGGTTGGGGTTGGGGGTTGACTAGCAGACACACCAGCCACTGGTCAGATGTTTTTCCAGTTCCAGACAGTGTAACATAAGGCTGCTTACACACCAGAGTCCAAAATCGAGACTTGAAACCTGTCGAAAATTATTATTTGTCCAAAAAAGTCCTCAAGTGTGTTCTGTCAACATAATTATTTTACGGCTCTCAGTTGAGTCTGAGCCTTCCTGATCTGGAATTGTAAATATCAAACACATCTGATTTCAACCATGTTTGATATTTCCGGTTCCAGATTGGTTACCTCCGACAGAAATGCCAATGCAATAGCCAATGAGAGAGAGCAGAGAAGGATGAGTTACCAACCGGATGCGAGCACACACAATCGCCACTGTGAAATCCGTATACATACAGCTGCTCTTGCCGACATCTACTGAGTGTGTTCAGAGTATGATGATGTTCAAAATCAGTTGAAAATGTCTGTGGTTTCCAACATTTAAAAAAACAGTTAATATTTGAAAATGATCTAGTGTGCAGCAAGCCCAATCAAAATCTTTAAGAAATAAAAGATCCTGAATTTAATCAAAGTTTTTGACTCATCCAGCAGCCACACACACTCTACTGTTACACTCCTGCAAATGCAACACAAAGGCAACACTGCAGATTGCTTTGCTTTCACCTTCTTCATCTCACACCATCTCTCTGGGGTTTAAGTCTGTAGACTGTGAAGCCATCATCGTTGTCTTTTCTTCACTTTTCTTCACTCACCTCACCATTATGATTACAACACACAGCACTACGTCTGCAGTACATTATTGTCCCTAAAAATGGATCAAAGGATGTAGGAACATGGTTTGTTCCAACAGAGCCTTTGTACTGACAGTTTTCTACAGTACAGTAGGTCAGAGTAAGCTACAAATTCTTCATCCTTGAAAACAGCCAGTTTCCTATCAAAATCTACCAGAATTTTTCAGTTTTTGGTGACCTTAAACTTTTACACCATTTTTGGTTATTCACGGCGCTTGAACTGCTGAAATTTCAATAAACTGGAGAAAATGGCTGTGTCCTAAAAGTTTTAACTGGTAGTGTAGATATCTCATATCCCCACACATTTCCCAACACAAGAGGGTGTTTTAAGGTCCTTTATTTTGCTTTGCTGGGTTTTGTAATAAATCACAATTCAGAGACCTCTGCCTTGAATCAATACAAAGCGCCACGCCAGCACTATCTCTGCCTTATTACAATATGGCTAGAGTCATTGGAAATGAGTTCCCAGCAAGTGTCCCACTAGTTCTTTAAAAATGCATAGGATTAAGAGGGAATGGTGTGCTGCAGTGTCAATCAAGCTCAACCAAGTGAGTACAAAAAAAAATGCTTGACAGTTTCTACAGTGCCTTCATGATAACACGAGCACTTATATATACGTATGTGTTGGTGGACCGGTGGTCATGGTCAGTGGGTGGCAAGGTCATTATTTATTACCACCAGAACAGAATATCCTGTTGTAATTTGACCAAGTGTGGGATGAAATGCACTACGATACATCATGTACTGAATAAAATGAATTTAAATTCAGGTTTCTCTGTTTCTCTGAGAATCAAAGGCTTTTAAACATGGGTTGCAGTTTCTTAGTTTGAGTGTGTGTGTGTGTGTGTGTGTGTGTGTGTGTGTGTGTGTGTGTGTGTGTGTGTGTGTGTGTGTGTGTGTATGTGTGTGTGTGTGTGTGTGTGTGTGTGTGTGTGTGTGTGTGTGTGTGTGTGTGTGTCAATGCACTTTACTTGGACAGTGGCTGTGACAGCACAGCTACTTGTGATGAAAGGAAATCCCTGGTCGATTCATGTCAGTGATGTGAAAATGCTCAAGTGTGGTTCCTATGTTATCTGCACTACCAGCTGACACCCAGCACATAAAACATGGCTATGTCGCTTCAGAATCAGGGTTTGTATCTGAGGGGAGGGGGGCAGCAATCAAACAGCTTATAAACCTCTACACCACGAGTCCACAATATCTGTGGATAACTTCCATGGATTTAGACTCTTTGAGGCCAGAGCAACAGATGAATTCACTTTGGATTGTTGATCAAGTCGAGTTATTTCTAGAACGCACCCTGTAGGTTTGTGCATAACTACAAGTGGAGTTGAAACAGCATAAAGATGACTGGAGCAGCTGAGAGAATAGTAAAGCAAAAGGAGAACTGAAATGATAGTTTATTTTGTGGTAAACCCTAGGTTCAAATTCCCATCTACAAAGTGAATATGTCTGCAGTGATGTACCATAATATTTTGTGTTCCCCAATATGTTATATTTTGCAAAGCTGTTATTTGACTTCTCTGAAATGTAAAAAAAAAAAAAAAAAAATTCTCCATGGATTTAGTGGTATGAGACCAAGAAGTTTTATCTTTTACTTTTCCTCAGACTGAAACATCTCAAGAATAAGTGATGGATTTCCATGGAATCTTGTACAGTCACGGTCCCCTGAGGTTACGTCCTAACGACTTTCCATCTCGTGCCACCAGCAGGTTGACAGTTTTAGGTTTGAGACTATTTTCCCAATAGCTTCTGGGTGGATTTCTGTGAAATGTGGCTCATACATCCCTGTTTCCTCAGGATGAATTGTAATCACTTTGGGAGATCCTTTAACTTTTCATCATTGTAATTTGATTCAAATATGAATCATCTAATGTCTTGTGTGTAAAGCTAATTAGTAAATGTTTTGTGTAATGTAAAACACACTAAACTAAGATGCCTGCCAACTTTGGTGAGTTTTTTGATAAGTGTAGCAACCTTGTTTTGTTTTGTTTTGTTTTGTTTTGTTAACAAACTGCAACAAATTTGTGCGCCTCAAAACTTTCAGCAGCCAGATGGGAATGAATGAACAGTGAATGTGTGTGTGCATATAATGACTGATCTTTGATTCCCAATGTTTGTCCAAGCGGTATTGTTTTTCCAAACCAGTTTAGATCAAATCACACTCACTTCTGAAAGCCTTGATAGAACAACTGAAGCCCTTAATCAATACAAAAACTGTTACGTGTTAAACTTGATTGAACTCCTACTCCCTTGCGCCCCTTTACTAGTTTTATTTGTCAAGACACTTTCCAATGTCTGGATTCTCACTGACAGGAGGACACGTGAGTCCCACAGTCTGTAGCTACTACAACACGCATTAAACATTTATGATTGGATGTTGTGATATGTTGACACTTGTGATGTTATTAGCTTGAACATTTAGTTCTTTCCAAACTAGCTTTAACTTATTCCAGCTGAAAACAGCTGGCAACACTGTGTCATGCTAGCAATAGCACTTAGCTCACAGTGCCACTGTACTAAACAAAGCCTCACAGAGCTGACAAGTGCAGCAGCACAGACTCTTGGTAGAAGACTCATCTTTTCATTGCTAACCTCTGAAAGCAGGATGATACGGTTCATGACATTTAAATGACTTAATATTTCAATAGGTTCCAAGTCTCATGAAATACAGATGTCTGACTGAGGACTGGACAGGGCATTGCTGTCAGTGGCCCATCTACCACATTGTTTTTATGTACCTTTCACAGGTTTAGGGGAAACATATCTTCCCATCTCATTTATTCAGTTGGGGGTCCCTCTGTGGATAATGTTGACATTTTCCTAAAGGTTAGAGCAGTGAAGCCCTAACATTACCACTTGTGTCCATTTTCTTTTTAAAGGAGATCTGCAAATTTGAGAAGAGCAAAAAAGTAAAGCCTATATTTTGATGTAAAGAGCTCCACAGTTAATGTCACATGTGAAGATAAAACTCAATACGATGATGAAGAATGACATGTGATGGTAATGCCTGAGTTGGTGGATAGATCGGATAGATCTGTTTCACAGGACGAACATGCTTATATCATTACTGTCGTTTCAAGATCCCATCAGGTGGTGATATGAGTGCCGTATGTAATCTCTTACTGTCCGTAATATGAAGAAAAATCTTACCCTTTTTGTTCTCTGACATTTGTGATATCTCCAAACTGGATGAATAACCAACTAGGCGTTGTAAAAATGCAACACTGTCACATGAACACTGTCATCTGTAATAGTTTGACTGAGCTCATATTTTTCACCATTATCATGTAACTTAGCTCGACTCTCAGCAATCGGAGCTGTGCAGTCCAGCCAACTTCCTCTCTTTTGGCCCCAAACTAGAGCTTAGACTGAGCCCAAACGATCCAGCCCAACCCGACCCGTGCCTGTGAATATTCGATTCAGCTTTTGACTCATCCCGTCCCATGAACCTACAGTAATGGAAACAGGCAAAAATATTTATGGTCCCAAACTGGGTTTAAACATGTTATCTTTTAACAAGTTGGGTGTTACATTTAAAGTTTTAAACAACGATTTTGAGTTGTTTGAATGACAGAAATCTGTTTTGGTGAGTTTTAATGAGCAGTGAAGTTGCAGTAACTTTGTGGTGTAGCTAACGCTACGGTTAAGGGCTCAAAGTTGTGTTGATGTAACATTTGTGATTATCTTATGCCCCAGTCCATACGCACACTTTTATCTGAACTCAACATGGCCCGAGCATGAAGGGAGGGAGAGGATCCTGATCCTAAGGTGGAGAATCTAAGCTCTACCCCAGACTCCACTGTTGTGAAGAAGGTGCACTTTCAGGAGTATCTGTGGTAGTGCTAGGGGGTTACAAGCACTACCTGGTAGCTCTGGTAATATACACTTCAACCTCACATGTTCTTGACTTGATTTGAGCATAACATAACCCTTAAAGCCATAAAGTGTACAATAACTAATAAAATAACAAGACCACAATTTTGAAACCAAACTACCAAAAAAGCTTTGTGAGCAAGAGAATAAAAGAAGAACACAACAGAAGGACAGTGACTCAGTATAGTGGTAATAAAGTCTTCAATTAGAGATAAAGCAGAATTTAGAAGTTGGTTTTGGGCAGAAAGCTTCAACAGATGGGACGATTAACAAGTCAGGCTGAAGGAATAAAAAAAGGAAATGGCAACAAGGATGAAATCCTTAAATTTTCTAACAAAAGAAGAGCCAAAGATTATAATAAATAGGCCAGAAGATAACCGAGTATGTGTAAAATATGCAGCGATTAAACATTTATTACCAGCTACTCCATTCTGTTTTGTTCTCCACTGCAAACTTTGATTTAAAGTCTCTTTTTTTGTTTCAGAAACTTAGAATGAGATACTAAACACACACCCAAATAAATGTAAATTCCACACGACAACGGGCAAAATCACGTTGTGAATTATTCAATCTATATTGAAGCTGAAGGGAACGTTTCGAAACAGAGACAAGCAAATCCTCAAGTAATATAACACTTTAAAAATGGTCTGTCTTTCAGCCCTTATCAGCACAGTCTCTCACTTTCCACCACTATTTCTACCCTCAGGCTATATTTAATTTCCCCTAAAGTGGGAGCTGTAACTCATGTTCCCTGAGTCGAATGGTAGTAATAAATAAAAAAAATGTTCACACTTTACGAAGTAGGTTTGTGTAGCAAAGTTTGGCTCCTATTTGGGACTCAGTTCTCTGTGGCTCAGTGAAACGAGCAAAGTATTGTTCCAAATTACTAAAGGAATGTATGAGCGAGGATTGGAACCCACCTCAAACCCTCACTTTCATTCACTAGAAATCCATTCAGTGACTGCTGAGCAGACTATTTATAGCTCCCATTGCACTGGCCTCTAGCGGTGGAATCAGACAACTCCTTGCTGCTTCACTCTCACAGGACACCTTGTTTGTGTGTGTGTGTGTGTGTGAGGTATGAAAAACAGCTCACAAACGGAGGCAAGCCATGACTACTAATGCACGGAACAAAGTTAAAAACTAGTGAATTATTTGTCGGTTGAGCATAACTAATATTTCATGCAGAGGAAACAGCCAAGGAACACTGGAGGTTTTTAAGTCGAGGGAGAGGCCGACATCTCTGTGATGCAGTGGAAATAAAGTCAAATGTGGGAATAACACGAAATAAAAAGCCGCCATTCACGAGACAAATTTATCCTGTAAATGTGGTTTTAGTGCAAGTGATGGAAGTAGCTAGTTCTCTGCTTATTGTGCTTTTGGCTGCTGATGCAAATCACCCATAAGAGTGTTTTTTGCCTTGCCGTTATCAGAGTTTCAATCTTGTATTAGCCCAGCCCCACAATCACATTACACCTAATGCGTAACTGTGAGTAGTGAGGTCGTCTGTCGTCTTTCTACAGAGAGTGTGTGTGTGTGTGTGTGTGTGTGTGTGTGAGAGAGAGAGAGAGAGAGTGTCAACAGAGCATTTCTTCCCTCTGTCTCTGTAAACTCATTTTAATACCTGATGCCTACAGTGCATCAGGATGGAACACAGTGGCACAGAAAAGGAGAGAGGGATGATTTCTTTTCTCAGCCCCATCTGGCAAGATTTTATTTCCAGCTATGGGGATTTGAAAAGTCAACGTTCACCAGAAATGCTGGAGATTCAGGCTTTTAATGCAGTTTAGAGTTTATTTACCTTCCTGCAAACAGATCCCGCTAAGCCTCGGCATCTTCAGCAGGGGAACTACTAGAGTATGAGTTAGCATCACGCTGTCCACATACTGTAGAATTAAAACCAAAAAAAAAGAAAACACATTAATTTTCTTTGGGAAATATTGGATAAGTTGTTGTTTGCACTCGTATCATTCACATTAATTAACTCCATAATCCGAGATGCATGAGACGAGAAGAACAACACAAATATTTCTCCTGTCTTTAATTTACTGCCCATATGCTTCATTTGCTTGCCTTCAATTGATAGCATTAGTCAGAGAAGTGCTTCCTCTCTACAGCTCTGACTTTCTCAGACTCGGGGCAGCTGGAGTTCATGAACTCAGATGCACGGCAAAACAGCAAAAGGAAATATGAATCCCCATACTTGAACAGATTGAACTGCTCTCTGCTCTCAGACTCTGACTCAGCTCCTGACATCCTCCCGTCACCGAACAGGTTTGGCTTCTAAAAAAAAAGAGAAAACCTGGACTCATTTATTCTGCCAACAAGCTTCTAGACATTTCAGCGTGCTAACTGGTCATTCTGCTACAGTAACCCTCCCAATGCAAAAACAAACACTGTCGAGTGGATAACAGAGCCTCAACACATGGGCCACCAAAGAGACTAGTTTACACCACATTGCTGTAATGATATGTGACATGTTAATGCCTGTGGGGTCTGTTGGCTACCAGGCTGTATCCTGCCAATAGGAAATATTCACACTGTTTTGGCGCATTCAGATAAGGAGGATTTTTTTCTGTGTGTGAGTGTGAGTGTGCACACACTGGAGGGTAAGAGCAGCCACATGAATGAATAGCTATGAGGAATGTAAGATTGACAGTGAGTGTTTAAGACAGTGGGCCATCTGTATCGCTCTGGCACAGACCAGTCCTCCATGCTCGTATGGCACTGAACTTGACCTCTATTGGTTCTGGTGTGATTGGGCTTTTCATTGAGCCAGCAGCTGTGCAACCCACCAGCGCTCAGACCATAACAGGAACAAATGACTAACCAGATAATGAAGGCTCATCTTCATGCCACTTAGACTCTGTCTGCTGTTACAGTGCACAGAGAAGGAGTGTACAGTGTGTGACACATTCAGAGGACTGTACTCACACACTGTTGCTCCAAAACATGTTCGACATAATTTCTTTCATTTTTCATTTCAATAGACTGACTTTGACCTTGTGGGATTTTGATTCTGTGGCAAAGGATAGAGCTCTTTCCTGCAGTGCAGTGGTGATACCAAATATAAACCCATCTCTTTCACTAGTTATTTAACTGACGGTCTATTTAACAAGTAATACTAATGTTGTCTCATTGTTGTATTCTTTGTTGACAGTTACATAATAGGCTGATACCACTACATGCAGCTGGAACCAGGAAGGTGTTAGCTTAGCTCAGCGTAAAGAGCCAAGCTGTGTCAAAGGATTTTTCCTCTAAAGATTTCTGTGTTAACAATTTAACGCATTTAGCACATTATAATTTGTTTGTTTCATTTTCAGAAAGATTAAACATCCAATGTAGTTTAACAGGAGGAAGTCAGGTCTTTGGATTTCTGTTTTTGCACAAACATGAGAGTCAATCATTGCCTTTATTGTCACTGCACGGCAGTACAACGAAATTGCGTGTTTCTCTGCGGCAATACACACAAACAGTACGGACAACAGTAGAGACAACAGACAGAAACCGTAACCATAATCAGCAACGATAAAAACGTAGAATACATTCAGTTAAAAACAGATAATGTGAAAGGAGCAGCAACGATTGAAATCAGAGTGATGATGATTAAACTGAGGAAAGTAAGCAAATGAGCCTATGATACAAACTGTTCAACTATTATTTTAATGCAAAAAAACACCTCCCTTCATTAACACATATTCTAACTCTATTTATAAAATATAAAAAGCACATTTATCATGCAGTTCTGCTGAAATCACTGATGCAAAAAAAAACCCTCAACAACAACGAGATCTCTATAACACTAATTATCACAACCAGAATGTCAACAAAGGAACTCTCTCACTCTTCTAAAGACGCTTGTAGTTATATGGTACAAACTAACGACATGTGCTGAACAAATTGTATCTCATGCAACCATAATCTCCTTTTCTTTTTGTGCATCTCCTCCCTCATATTACCTGAAATCAGCAAATTAGCTCAGAGACATTGTAAGCTGGAACGATAGCATTAGCAGCTGTTATCTTTAACTTCAATGGAGCATTGACAAGAGGTTTTTCCACAAGTTATCTCAGGAGAGGCAGCAGAGCACAACGGGGGACATCGAGAACGACACTGTTCATCCCAGGTTTTCATTAAGATCTCTGCAGAAAAGCTGTGCTTTGCATGGAATATGAGTCGCCTCCCCCTCGTCCTATCATGTACTGAAGCACCCGCCCCCCACTGGTTTTAGATTAACTTTGTACTCCCTCTTCCACTGTTGAAGCAAGGCTTTCATATCATCCCACCTGGCATGTTGTTAACTCCTTCAGCTGATAAATGCAATTCACAGCTTCCAGTCGCTCTAATTCAGCAATGCTGCACGACGCTACGCCAAGTGAATAAATTAGATTCAATATCACAAAGTAGTAGAGAAGAAGAAGAGAAACTTGAGAGCAGAGGTTTGTGAAACAAACTTCGATCAACGCTTATCTCATCTTAGATTCTCTGCACTCTGCTCTGTTTCACTATTTCTAAAAGATGAGGGTTTCACAGAGACTTCCATTATTCTCTTCTCTTTGTTTTTTTACTGGCAGTTGTCACAGGTAGACATTTTAGCCCAACTCTTGATGATACTGTTTAATCTGCATGACTCATATATTTCTATTTTCTCGTGCTGTATTTCCTGAACTGGAAATGAACTCCCGTACATGATCTGAAACATGGAAATGACTAAGCTTGGTTAACAGTGAGGATCAGAGTGAATCATCATATAACGTGAGTGTGGACAAATTAGAGAGACGAACAAAAGAAACATATGTCCTTAGGGAATCACTGAAAGTGGATGCAGTTCCTCCAAATGAGATGTCAAGTTTAATGTTCAACGCTGATGCTCTCAGGACACATTTCCAATAAAAAATAAAATCTCATATTCCTGAAAAAGTACTCAAAGGTGAACTGTTTTTAGTGTTTGCCATCGCTCTGCATCTACAATACTGATCTGTTCGACTCCACAATGATGGAAGATATTTATCTACAGTATGTGACTCTCTATTAAATGTCATTTTCAATTAAAGGTGTGCCACCGAACATTACGGCTCCCTCGTCTCATTTATGCTCTCATCCTTCTGCCTTTTCATCACTTTAAGGCTGAGGATGATTTTCCTCTATTAACACTTAACGCACAAACTATTAGAGGGCTTTTACATTAAGACCTCCTGCTTGCTGAGGTGAAGGAGGAACGGTTCTTTATGCTCCGTCATTTGTTCAAGCGGGTAAAGTCTGCTGTCACTGATAATTAGACCTCAGAGAGCCGTATAAAGACCTGCGAGAGGGAGTGATTGAACAGATTGCCCGGGCCCCTGAATGTGTTTGTGTGACACCGTAGGGATGTGTGCGTGTGTGTGTTTCTGTGTGTGTGTGCACACGAGAGAGAGGAGGGAGAAGCAGACAGACAGACGGGAGACAGGAAAAGCAGGAAGAGAGGAAGCCATTATCCAATATGAATTTCCATTTTTCTCCTGCCAGCCTTCTGTCTGTATTCCACTCGGATGAATATCCCACTGATAAAACAATTAGACTGAGAGACAAAACACTGGTTTCAAAGGCATTACTCATGGTTGGCAGTTACACGTTTTCCACTGTTTCACTGCATATTTCATATAGACAAAGTCTTTAATTATGTACTTTTACAGTTCACATGAAGCATTTATATGTTACACTAAACTGAGCAGATAGCACTGTAGCTGCAGCTGCATATATATATATATATATATATATATATATTTTTTTTTTTTTACAGTAGAGAGGACGTCAAAGGAAATAAGTTCTGTGAGAAATTGTATTAAAACCTGTTGTCTCAGCATGATTGCTCTGGTCAATGGAAACCTTTCAGTTGTGCTCAGCTGGGCATCTATGTCCATTTCCCTCTAATGACCGCAGCCAGAGGCTCTTCCAGGCCGCCTGGCCCCGGTGACACAGGATGTGATGCGAGACTCCTGTTGCATTTGTGGACAGGTCGTATTTGTCTCGGGAAAGGGCATCAGAAATGGCTGGGGCAGTGATCTATCCAAACTCATTTTCCCCGCTGGATATCCTTTCACTTGCCAGCTGGAGATATGGCAAACATCAGATCACTACTAGCACAAAACCCTAATTTTGTCCACAGCTGTCTACTGTCCAAACACACCAAATGACGAAAGATTCTCTGAAGCACTTGGTAATTTCTTTCATATTTAAAACCATCAATTCACAGAACAAGGCTCTGCATATTTCTACGGGCTCAGGCTGTGATTATGAACCGTCTCATGATTCAGACAGAATTGTGTTTCTGTAAGACAGACATGATCCCACTGCATAATGCGAATTATTAGCAACATAAAGGGAGAAATGAAAGGGAGAGGTCTGCAGGGGGAAACCAGCGCGAGGCCAAGAGTTTGCGTTCTTCATCACAACAGCGCAGAAGTGCATGTAAACAGGCCGCTGCGGGAAGCCCCGTGTGAAACGCTGGAAAAGTAATTTCCTTCTTCTGTCCCTTCTACCACGAGTGCCACCGCAGCTCCGAGCGCCCCCTGGCACATTGATTCAGAGATGAAGGGGAGCTTCGGCAGCAGCATGATCCTAAACGCGATGACACAGGACTCTGCGGCTGATTCTTTGGACAGGTGCATGCTGGGTGATTTATGTGCGCGTCCTCTCGCGGGTCCCCAGGAGCAAATATTGACTGTTTATTTCTCCAAGCCCAAGGCAACAGGGAGGCAGCAATTTCTTTATTTTTGGACCTTAGATAAATTGAACCCCGCAAGATGCAAACGCACCTGACAGGGAGCAATTTTTTTTCAACCGACTCACCCCCCCACTCCCCCCCCTCTGCAAATGGAGAGTGAAAAAGAGCAACTTAATAGCGAGCATTATTGATTTGTCATTCCTCCTCTCAGACATCTATACACAACAGGGACATTTCAATTACATAGGGGCTTCCCGCATTGCTTTTCCATTCAGCTCCTCGCCAGGTCGGGCTACCTGCTGGTGATCAATGACTGACACACACCAATATCTCTGAATGTTACAGCATTTATATAGATTCATGCCGTTGTCCACTCACAGGTCCGAGGCTTTACCACTGGAGTCCTTAAGGGACGGGGGCAGGATTAGGATAAGTGGAGCCAACCAAACTTAGTATTTTCTATATATTATTGGCTGAAAATTATTACAACTATTATTTGTCAGTAACATCCTGACTATGTATTCAAGTCAAGTTCTGTACGACAACAAGTCGGACACAAGGACATTGTGAAGGTTAGGCTTCATCTCTGTCATTGATGACACACATAAAATAATGTCAAATGTAAAATAGAGCTTAATTGAAAATACATCCTTGAACTACCCTCTGAGGATACAAACAAATATAAATACGTATATACACAGGATACTCAATAATCTAACATGCTCAACACACCATGTTCCATCCGGAGGGTCCTGTTCTTCCCTCTTTAATTTGCCCTTTACTGAGAAACGGACTGCACAGGTTTTTCTCAGCAAAGTCTGCTCCTGGGGGAAATTGTGTTTAGTGTTATCGGTGGGAGATACACGGGCTCAGTCAGCCTGAACAAACAATTATTGTACAGAGGGCAGAGCCGGGCTGTCCGGATGGAACCAGCTTCATTCTTATATTACTGAATCCAAAAGTAATAGAGTGAGGATTAGACATTATCGAATAATGAGGATCAGAGAGAATTGGTTCTTACTCAATATTGCGTATTGATATCTCAACCCCCCTCTGTCTCTTTCTCACCCTTGCATGTGTCATCCTCTCTTTGTGGTTATTATATTTTTGAAAACATAGATGTCCAATGGCAGAAATACTTTAACTAAAGAAAACTGAATTACTGAACACAGCTGTGTGTTTCTCCTGCGGCTCTGAACATGTGACTCTTACCGAGAGCACTGGGGTCAGCCAGACATACTGTAGGAAAGCCAGGCGTGCGCTGTTTATTCAATGGCCTAATGGCCTACTTTGATTCAGTATTATGGTTGCATTATGTTATTTTGGTAAGAATATCCCAGAGAAAGAAGTGAGAATAACAAAAATGAGTCAAATTACACTTGGCAGGTTTCCTTTTATCAATAATTGTGTTCTTGGAGTGTAACATGTTTTTTTTCTTCTTTTCTATGTTTTCTTTTTCTCGGTCAACAGCCCTCTTGTTAATCAACAGAAGTAACATAGGTTAGCCAAGCACCTCTTCATCATTAATATTCTTTGGTTTCATCCATTTAGACATGGCAGAGTGTTAACAAGGGTCTCCATGGAAATTATTCAATCAAATCCTGTGTTTTCAAAAGGACTGAGATAATGATTTTCACAGCAAGATGTTTATGGGAACAGTATGTTGCTCCTACACTTGGTATTTATAACTTTCAGCAGAAATAATTAATTTTATTCATGTATGAAAAGTCTAGTTTATGATGTGAAACACACACCTATACTATTCTGCATTTAAAATAAGTAAAAATGTATTAACCCATAAGAACCCAGACCCATTTATCCTTGAAGGAAAATTAAGTGGGGTGAAACACAGACCAAGTGGAATGCATGGAACACATTTTTGAAGTTTTTTTTGAAATAGCGCCACCTATTGTCAGAGATCTGGAATGTTGCATATATGTCACATCGGGCGTTTTTGGTATCTTAAATTTTCACTTGAAAATAGATGGGCTTAACATTTTCTTTTCCTCTGTAACACAAATTTGACCTTTTATTTGCATTTCCATAACATATATCAAAATTACAAATTTGCTGGTTACTATTAACACCTTTTTAAGACAAGTTTCACAACAAAAAAGGGCAAACACTAGAGAAATGCGAATATTGCCTCATATTGAAGGCTTTAACCAGTTACTGAAGCCTTAAAAGCTGTGCAACCACAATTTTCTTTCCAACTACAAATACCTTGGCATCTGGATGGACAGTTGTCTTAATTTTAAGCACCATATCACCACCCTCATTGCTAAACTAAGAACAATACTTGGCTTTCTATACAGAAATAAGCACCGTTTTCCTACTCACCACAGGAAAAAAAATTGGAGACACTATTTTTTCTCTGTTTTAGACTATGGAGATGACATCTATGGAGGAGCTGCTAGTTCCACTTTGATTCCCCTGGATGCTGTTTACCACTCAGCCTTACATTTCATTTCCAATGATTCATATAATACTCATCACGGCACTCTTTATCAAAATGTCGGCTGGTCATTTCTGACAGTAAGGGGACAACAGCATTGGTTTATATCCATTTTTAAAGCCCTGTCACAGTTATTGTCTCCTTATTTATCATCTCTGTTAACTATGAAATCACAAAACATTGGTACCCACTCACAGAACTGATTGTTGGGTCATATTCCATTCGTCAGAACTGAGCTGGGTAAAACGTCCTTCTCTCACAATGCACCACATGGGACCCTCTCTCCCATCAGTACAGCAGTCCAGAACCCTTGTCTCAAACCTGGTTCATGACTGTTTGACTGTGTTAACTTTTCTTATTTGTTTCCTAATATTTTCTTATGTAAACTCTCATTCTTCTTTGCTGTATTTGTTGTTCTGTATACAACATCTATTGCACGTCTGATGGTTGTCAGTACATCCTGAACACTGTATCCTATTTTGTTACAGAAAATACAGCAAAAAAGCATAATTACATTAATATGGGACCAGCATGGGATACTAAAATCTTGTTCATTTACTGAGAAGAGTGTCTCTGCTAAATCTGTGGTTCAATTTCCGGACTGATATATCATTTTATTAAATATTGATTGAATTTGACATTATTTTTATGTTAACATTTTTAAATTATGTTTTAAATTGAACAACATAGAGTATATTAATTCAAAATACCTGAATCACCTAATTTAATTGAGCAGTTCTTTCCCATTTTCCTCATTGTGACATAGGTGTCACATGGTATTTTTCCTGACTTTTTTAAGGCTAAGGCCCGATGTGACGTATATGTCACAGCAATATTTTCTTAAGTTGTTTTATATGAGTTTCTTCAAAAAATGAGGTCAGAACAGGTTAAATACAACAAGGGACATGTTATAAAAGGATTTGCATTGTGAAATGGGTGGTGGCTTATTTTATTGACAGAAAGCAAGCTTTTTAAAAGTAGCGGCCTCTGTGAAATGTGCCAACTCTGCTGGCCACCATCTTGGAAATGTTGTCATGGATAGAGAGATTCACAGAGAGTCATGTGACTGCACCAGGATGTTGAGTAGATGTCACTTAGGGACTTTATGAGTTAAAAGTTCAACATAAATATGTGTAAGGGGCTTTCCAGGACACTTGAAGGCAGTGTGACACCTGTGTCACCGTGGGTCCTTATGGGTTAAATAATGAAAAAGAAAAAACTCTATATATTTCTTTCCATGAGGCATTTGTAACAGGGAGTAAATTCAAAGCTAATGGACATACAGCATAACTGAGACAACATGACAGTTATTCATTCTCTACGTATTAATGCTAAATAGGACAGTTAAAGTAATGCATCACAAAAACAATCATTAATGGTTCTATATTTACATACGGTATGGAAGACAATAAATGATTCACCACTATCTTCAGATGGTTCACTGTCGCTATTAGCCAGCCGTAAACACCTTTAGTCCATTTTACGGTGCTCCTGGCTGCATTACATTGCCTTCCAATACCTTTTAGAATCCTTTTAATTATATTTAAAACCTTTAATGGTAACTACCTAATATATCTTTTGCTCTTTTAACCTCATCCTCAGCAGCAGCATTACTCACAGCCCTTTACCAAGAGACATTAGTGCTCAGCAGTCTTGTTTATATCCTGCTTTTATTCTATTTTGTGGTGTGTATTTGTAAAGCACTTTCTAACTGTGGGTTTAAATGCTCTATAATTAGTTTCTCTATCTTTTACATTAGGATTTAAATTCATTAGCGTTCATTGGTTAAAAAAAAAAAAAATCCATTTACTGAATGTTATAGAAAGATTTCTGTCTTTTTTTCCAGGAATAGGCCTGTTTGACAGAGGAGGAGGATGCTGACTTAACAGATACACTCAGCCAACCACCGCAGAGAGATCGCTCACAGGAATATGCGACAGTGACAGATACCTTCTGGCTCACAGGAAACACGCAATGCACGGACACAACCTCCTACAGAGCATCCTTCATGTCTTCATCTCTTTCCACATCTCCACTTCCTATCAACTTATGTAGTTTCTGAGGAGGCAACATCGACAACCTGCATGAATCATGATAATACGTCTGCAACCAGTGTGGGATCCTGTTGCCCGTCTTTCATCCTCCAGAGTTGAGCTGTCTGTCATTTCTGTTGGTGAATCTTCAGTCCTGTCGATTTTACACCGACTCAGAAATGATTACATTTCAGGAATAAGCTACTCTATCTATTTCAGTATTTCTCACCATAAAGGAAGTCTGATTAAAAAAATGAACTGCAGCTTATTAAAAGCTGTGACTATTACAGTGACAGAGACAGATAGTTAAGAGTATGCAGCCACTTTGGCAAGTAACCTTATAAGCCAGCACCTGTTGAGAGCTGCTCTCCATTTAGCCGCACTGATCTAGTTTGGGAATGATGGTTTGCATATCTGGTTGAGCTGTTTGTCTAACCATCTGTACGGTTCAGCATTACAGATTTTGTGCTCGACTTCATACACAAGCTCAAAAATACTTTGCTTCACAGCTGAGCTCAAAATTGCTGTTAAAGCATGAACTGCAAGAAACTGATGTAGTTGAAAAGCTGATTCCTTAGAAAAACACACGCGCAATAACACATTAATTGAAAAAGAAGGAATAAAACACAGTAGATTTTCCATCAACCCTTTGAATGCATGAGTGGAGGAATATTTTTCAGGTCTAACTTGGACATTTACCTTGAATTTGATGATGAAGACAGGTAAAGCAGTGGAGACATGATGATATGCAGCAAACACCTGTAACACTTGTCTTCCAATTCACTGCAATACAGTCTTATTTCTAAGGCGTGAATCAAAACAGATGTTATCTTAGGACACTTTACATAGTATGGGCATGACCTACAGTAAATGGGAGTGTGGAGGAGAAAACCACTGTTGGTTGTTATAGTGAAAATAATAAGAGCAGTAATGACAGCAGCACCAACTAATATTGAAATAATGATTATTGCTGTGGCAGTTCTGGATCCTTCAGCTCCTAAATCACAGATATCTGCAGTAAAAGACATACAGCAGTCTGATAAGTTTATAACGATTCCACACAGCAAACTGTCAAACACATTTTGGTTCGATAAATGTTCCCCAAACCCTTCCACAATGTACAACATCTTTAAAACAGTCGGGGTTAATTTGTAAGACCCAATATTGTCCTGGAGAATTAGAGAGATGAAGCATGCATGAGAGCAAGAACAAGAGCTGGAAAACAAGCAGAACTGGCGAAGTCATGGTCAATCCATTAAGTTTGTGGTTTAAAACCTAAAACTTGTGTATAACAGCAGATTGTCCCCCGGTGGCTTCCTGTGAGTCAAGGAGAACTGAAGTAGATAAGCCTAATGACTCCTACACTTCAAAGCAGACTCATTTAAATATTAAATTATAGTACTTCATTAATTCAAAAAAAAAGAGAAAAAAAAGTCTTGCATGGGGATAGTTTTCAGTGGCAGATGTTAAAGATGACAGTGAATGCAAGGCCAGAGAGAGAGAGACACAAGCACATAAAGGGAAAGAAAGAGAGCGAGGGAGAGGGTAGGAAAAACATAAACACGATAAACACTAATTAGCTACTCTAATTGAAGTGTACCCTTAAAGTAATTACGAGGCAGAGGAAGCAGTATTTACATTCATAAATAATCCTGACAGCATGGGGAGCCGTTGCTGGAGGAAAGGCCCTCTTCTTCCCTTTGGGTCTGGGGGAAGGTGGGCTTCCCACTCTGTTAATCTGTCAGTCATCAACAAATATCATTGATTATACTGCTAATGACGTTGTACAACAGTTGATTGGTATAAGCTTAAACAGTGATTGGATGACCTGAAGTCCAACTGCTGTGGGTATAAATAAAAGAAAAAAACATTTATTCTGCAGTACAAAAGCAGTTATTGGAATATGGATCAATGCCGTCTCAAAAGCATCCTCTGAGAAATTCATACATCCTCCTGGAATAATCTTTGTTACACAGTAACTGGAACCTCATTCTTGTACAAGATTCAAACAGCTCCAACGCCTCTACTACAAGGCATCGTAGGCCACTTCCCACTATGGCTTTTTGCTAGTGTCTTATTACTTTTTAATAAAATAAAGCTCTAAAGCTACAGCTCAGTGGCCCATAGGCAGGGGAAATGTATTAAACGCATGTTTCTGTCTCCACCTAATGAGCCCATTCATTTACTCAATGTGATCATAACACATAGTCTCAAAGGACGGAAGCTCATTTTTTTTATTTACTGTTGTTCTTTAGAATAATGTTCACATTATTAGCACATATGCTAATGTTACACCATTCAACATTTTTGTCTCTTCCGAAAGTTGATGAAGTGTGAACCTTTCCTGTCTGGTACGACTCACTGCACACAGTGACAGCACCTCCCACCACTGACAGACCAACAGCGAGACAGAGACAGGGACAGAGACAGACACACACCTCAGCTCTCCTTCACATACCCAATGTCCAGTTTGGATGGAAATTATTTCTGTTAAATGAGCAGAGCCAGAAGAGCCAGAGATGACACATCAATCAAATGGCAGTGCAGGGTCTTTGTCTCACACATCTTCCTGTCAGTTAGTCAGCCCACCAAGACCCCGAGGATCTTAAAGTACTCCCTTTGTAAAGGAATATCATTTTGTGCACCACACACAGTGGAGAGAAATGGCTATTCTGACTTTTGGATATACTCACTGCCTGCAACACATTATCAAGAAACATAGCTGCGCTGTTGGTGATGACCTTTTGTAGATCCCACACCATTTGGTGCCAAGTAGAATGAAATGAGAATGTTATTTCTATTTTGCACATTTGTTTGTAAAAGAGGACCAGAGCCAACTACATGTTGTTAGTATAAAAAGAAACACCAAAACTGTTCATTTTCAAACGTGTGTTCAAAATCTAGTAACATCACATATTCAGCTGAAGAGAAACACCACAGTCTTTGTTTCAGTGACCTCAAATAACAACATTTTTACTTTGTGAATGTCTCAGTAAGACCTTGGGGGATTTTTTTTTTTTCCAATTTCGTACCAAAGTTCACTTGGACTCAAGTCTGAACTGATTCGATATTGGTGGTTAAAAGGTCAAGGTCAGTGTGTGACCTCACAAATCACTTTTTAGGCAGCAGCAATTACAACAATCTCTCCCACAGATACTATTTTATAACCCTGGATAAACAGGGATGAAATCTGAAACTAGTCAGAATGATTGAGGCATACAACCATGAAACAGTATTTTATTTGCGATTCAATACCACAAAATAAGCTTGATAATTTAATGTCACTTGTAGTGCAACACTAAAGGGCTGATGTGTAATTAACAAGTGGGGACCAACGCGGTTGAGTATTTACAAAATGCAGAGATCAGTCAACCGTTACTGCACATTTTGTGCCTTGGGGATGAGATGACGACGTGCCAGGACTTTAGTGTTATTTCAGGACACAGTGTTGAAAAAAGATTCTTCGCTGGTGGCTTTAGATCATTGGTGTTGGAAGCAGAAAAAAAAAAAGTGGGTGGGTCCTCCTCTGGAAAATCTATAGAACCACTTTTAAGCTGTTTTCACACTAAAATAGTGGGTCGACACGGGTTTTTAAACGCGGGTCGACCCTCTAACAATCGGCATTTGGCCCCTTTCCCATAACAGAGCATAAACCGTCCCGCTTTTATCCCCGGTGCGAGAAACACCGTTTCTCCGCCGCGGAGTGTGAGGTCCGTCGGCCGAGGCAGACGAGGCGTCTGGCTGACCTGCTGAGCACCAGGACCGCGGAGGACAGCCGTCATGACGGACGTCCGCGGCACAACATGTCAGTTAAACAGACCGTCGCTTCTTTTCTTTTTTTCAATCGTTTTTGGTCAGTGTTCTACTGTTCTTTGATCTTTTGATCCCAGTCTCGAATGAGAGCAGAGCTTTGTTTTGGTACATGATATGAGACATGACCGGCGCGATGACGTGGCGTCACGTAACGCTCAACATCATCACGTAAATTAGCGGGTTGACCTGGGTCTGGCGTTCCCACTGCAAGCCAATCGGAGCCAAGCCAATTAAAGCTAATTTGCCGAGTCGTTTGACGCGGGTCGGTGTGCCTTTCCCACTGCCACCAAA
This sequence comes from Trachurus japonicus, assembly GCF_045865225.1. Taxonomy (NCBI): domain Eukaryota; kingdom Metazoa; phylum Chordata; class Actinopteri; order Carangiformes; family Carangidae; genus Trachurus; species Trachurus japonicus. Next base: position 14,048,497 of record NC_140922.1, read on the forward strand.
AGCCGATTGTTAGCGGGTTTAAACAGGTTTTTTAGCCAGTGGAAAAGGGGTATTCGATGCCATTTCTGCCTTTCAATTAAGCTTCAATTAAGCTCAGTGCTCCAGCAAAACTTAATAGCTTAATGCCTTTAAAAGCCAAGTGGACACATTTTGAAAACTTATATAATTTAGATTTTTTTTTCTCCTGACACGAAACAACACATTAAACCCGGTCAAAAACTGTTTGCCTTCGACCAGCAACACCTGGCAGGCACTGATTGTCCTCGGTTTAAATCACCCTCTGTGACCTGTAGTGCATTACACACTTCCGGTGTCAACGGAGGTTACAACAATAAAACCTGCCAACAACAAAACACCAAAATAAAAGATAAAATGGCTCCTACATATACTGTACTGACCCTGATCCAATAACTGCTGCGTGGATGTCAACATGCATGCAGCTCACATCACGTAGACTTCCCTTATACTCAGAGGAAAGAATAAGAAGACTCGTAACAGTGCATTGCAGACAGTTTGCATTGTCTCCATGTTGACTGGCAGTTGACTAAGCTATCTGACCTTCATGATTTCTTGAAGACTTTGTTTGTTTTGACGTACTGTATGCGATCATGAACAGGTTGTCAAGATGAAAAAAAAAGAGCCGCAGATTTTCAGTTAAACTGATTTACAAATTCTGGCCGTCTGCCATCCCTCAGTTGATCTGTGTTTGCTCTCCCCCTCGTATGTAGGAACAAATTAAATTGTCTAATTGGAATTGTTCTCGTAGCTCTGACAAACAGCACAACGTGTGGGGTTGGGCCAACATGAAATAGTCTCCCATTAAGTTGTCACGTATCATCCAGCAAGAATTGCAGGGGGGCTGAATATATACATATATATTTATTTTTTTTAATTAAAAAATGTATGCATCTGTTGTCAAACACAGAGGAAAAGCACCGGGAGGATGATGTCCTGCTGAGGAGCTATAGGAAGCTGAGACATGTCATTAAACAGTCCAGGTGGTCCTCACACACTGAACAGAGCAGTCACACTTTCTCATTCAGGGAAAATGAACATTGGATGAGCCTGCTGATATAGTAAATTAAAAAAACAGCATATAGTTTATTTAATTTTGAAAAATAAATTACATTAATTGATAAACTGCAGAGATAGACCAGTTTTCTTTTTTTTTTTAAATAAATCTTGTAAAGTTACTTATTATTCACCAATCTGAGTTAATATTTAACATGCCACGAGGCTTCAAATGGTTTTTAATTAGCTCCTCCAGAAAAGCAGCAATATAAAAAGAATCAAGTGGAAAAGATTTTTAAAGCACCGCCAGGCTGAGCCGAGATAATGACTGGAAAGGGATTCTTCAGATGTCTGAGGGGGAAATGAATCCGACTCAGTGGCAACTTGGTTTGCAAAGCTACACTTGGCTGTGCGAGGAAGACCACAGAGAGAGGGAGAGGAGAATTAACCTGCAGTCAGGTACCACTGACGGACTGTGACCCATGCACATAATATCTCGAACATACACAGAGGATTGGTTAACTACAGAGGAGAGAGGGAGCGATTCTCAGGCTATACTGACAGTGATTTGGGTGCTGGTGCTAAAAGTTTTATGAAGCATGAATTTAATTTTCTAATCTATTTGAAATATGACCCCCCCACCCCACCCTGCACCCCTCTCTCCATAAGATCTGTTTGAATATGTGCACTGTGCTGGTGTTTGTTGCTTTAGCACATTTACGGCGGCAGCTGTTGCAGACCGACAGGTTTCCGGTTGATTAAGAGTTTTTTCTTTCACTTTTAAAGGGAGCCATCGGTTTCAGTTCGTTTCAGCTTGACACTACAGTATAATCAACAGACGGTCGACCAATGCTTGAGACAGTCTTACTTTAACTCTTCCCAGTGCTTTATGAACTTAACACTTCCTCTTACATTTAGATGGGAATAAATTGTTGATGCAAAATGTGTCCTCTCAAGAAGAACCAAAACGGTGGGCGCTCAAAGTGATTTCAAACCTTGGCCACAGTAATTGTGAGATCATAAAAACATTTCTGATGACCTGTCCGAAGTTATCTATACAACACAGGGTTGATTCATCATACTTCTATTAAAGTTATGGTTGGTAATTATGTTCAGAAACACTTTTTTGTTATACTGGGTGAAATGGTCCTTCTATCCTTAGAGTAGTCAATACATTACGTATTCAGAAAAAGGAACAAAACTAATCAGACGTCTGTGGCAGCCGCAGGACTGACAAAACTCTGACCAACCCATGCTTTTCGCTCCGAAAAGGAAAAACCAATCAGATGCCTTCATGTCTAGTTCTGCCTACGGTCAATAAAGCTGCCGTCTCTCTCCCTTTCCCCCTTCACTCACGTGCACAATCAGAGTCTTCACCTACAGTATGTCCATGGAAAAGCCACCCTCCAGTCTGATGGGTGGCAATGTAGCTCTGGCAATGTGCGTTGGGTGTCTTCACCTACGTCCACGGAAAGGTGAAGACGTTGCGTCAGAGAGCAGTCTGAGGAAAGGGGCTGGGACTTTTGACTTGTGTGTTTTCAGAATGTGGCCTGCTAGAACCGTTTATGCAGGATCTCAAACTTTTAAGGTTAAAAATGAGGGAAAGTTAGGATGTGGAATGTGAGTTTAAGGTGCAGACGATGTAATCACACCGACACGGCTAGAGGTATGTCATTCTCCATCATCTTCACCTCTCATGGCCTGTCAACTCTCTACTGTTGACTTTCTAAATGTGTAGTCACATCACATGTTTATCCATCTCGCATTTATGTCTCTTGAGGTCCAGATGAATAACAAATGCCTCTCCTGTTTAGGGGGCGAAATAAAGCCAGCTTTGGTCAGAATCGGGTTCATTTTTGACTGAGTTGATGTGATGTAAACAGTTGGCAAATGATCCATGTGTATAAGTTATAGATTTATTTTATTTTGAGTTTTTCTAGCCTTTCTATCATGCACTGTTTGTGGGGGTTTGTTTTCTCTCCCTCGCTCTTCCCAATTTCTCTCTCTCTTCCCGTTTCTCAAATGCGAGTGAGGAACCTGGTGGCAATTACAGTCCTGACAATAACCACAGGGACCTGAGGAGCTCATAGTGACTGCTATCATTTGCACAGGATTTCACTCACTCCACAGCATGGTTATTCTAGTTTCTTATTTTAGTTACTGGGCTTGTGATCACCAGTGGCGCCATTATTGGTTTTTGTGCAGTGGCCCATTGCGTGGCTGGCTGTGCCTTCTTTCGTTCTTTTTGGCCATCATCCCCATCCTTCTTTTGTTATCTTTGCTGTTATTGAGTGTGTTTACATGGACTTGAGTAACCCCGTTATGATCAGGCTTTCTGAGTCTCCAGTTGTTGTGTTGTGTGCATGTAAGCATAATATCCCGATTTCAGAAACCAGTATACGCTCGTATCCAGGTTTTGAGAAACCCGGTTTTGCTGGAGAACTGTATGTATACTTATCCTGGTTTCTGATAGATAACCCTCATTCCCGAAAGTCTTCCCTCTACTCGGAACACGTAAACTCCATTAACACAATCCTGTACCACCATTCATGACTGCGTACCTGTGACCGGCAGACAGCGGTCAGAGGTGAGGACATGTATGTTGTCGCTCTCTTCCTCCATTGCTAGATATAAGATGAATGAGCCATAGTTGCAACACAATCTCAACCTGCAACCCGGTTTGTGATGTAAAAAATAAATATTGCAGGCGCCTACGCAAATAAGATGTACAGAAACTGGGATACTGGTATTTGTCATATAAACAGAGATATGAAATGCCAAGTTTCTCTGTGTGCATGTTAACGCCGTATCCCTAATATGATCATAACTGGGATATTGCTCAAAACCGGGATATTCAAGTCGATGAAACACATTCATTGAGATTTGTTTAAAATAAATTCAATTTTTTTTATACATGAAATGTTTGTAATGTCTGTCTGCAGAGGTGTTTATTAATTCAAATCTGATATAACATAACCCTGTTTCACATTCTCAATGACATTGGACACATGACAGGGAGACTGTTATTTGAAAATGCTTTTTTCCTTTCAGGAGATCTCTTTTACATTTCCATACTTATGAATATTTTTTCACAACAACGGTATGCTAATATACTATGTAAACAGAGAGAAAATAAAATAAAATAATAATGTGAACACTATGTTCTGTCAGCACACAGCCTCTAACAAGGTAGCTTCATAGATCTCAACATCTGACAACTTAAACATAATAGAGGGAGGAAATAATGTAGCATCTCTTCTGCGGAATAAAATTCCTTATTTTTTCTTTTAATCTTAATACAATTTGGTGCCTGAACTAGAGGAAATGTGCTCAACACAGTAAGTGAGAACTTCACTCAGGTGAAAAAAGAAAAAACAGCTTTTAGTCAATATACTACACTGATGAGGCAGCAGTGATGTTTTCTACAAAAATACTTCTTTAAAAACCTGGACCATCACTCCTTGGTTATAAAGCCATTTTATTCCCCGGATTTATTTCAGATTTATGGGAATGTAGCAACTCTGCAGCTTTTCAACAGAAGAAGTAGCAACACAAGAGATGCAGCAGTTTTTAAATCACTTATTCAGAATTGAAAATTAAGGGAGGACACAAAGTTACTACCCAAACTGTCACTGCCATTACATATATTTTTTTAGAGTGAGTTTCCGAGTTTTGCATCGACCTGCGCTTTATTGTGGTTCGTTCAGGCAGGACACGAGGAATGGATTTAATAAGTGAACACACATTATGCAGTTTTGAGAGAGAGAGAGCATGAGCTGAGATTTGGTGTCTAGACTCTAACCCCATCAGTTCCTCCAGGAATACACCAAGCTCAGCACTGAGGAGATTGGGGAATGAGAATTATTGAATCCACTTACTGAGTCAGAATACTAAGAACTAACATTTTTAATGTGAGTGGCCGGCACAAAGCGCCATGCGGCCAGTGCCTAACAAGGCACCTCCAGCCATTGCAGAGACTTACATAGATTAAGTAAAACGCTGCATGTCCCTGATTTGCAGAAATGGACTCATGTATGGAGTGGATGTTATTTTAATTAAGCATATTAACCCAGAAATTCACAGCCGGGAGCATTTCTGTTACAGTGCGTTTAGATAAGCAACAGGTATAAAAACTGGTACAGAATATTTAGGCCAAGACATGCCTCCTGTGGCGTCAGACCAAATGACATGAGATTCTTTACTTCCCATAATGCACCTCAAGTACTGCAGACTTTCTCTCTAAGCAAGTATGGTAATAATGTCACTGTCGATAAATTAATCTGGAGTATTATAATAAAAACTGCCAGTAACTGGAGTGGCAAATACTATAATGATAAAACACAGTATATATAAATATGTGACAAAATATTCTCAGTGGGATTGTGGTTGTTTTGCCCCAAATGTTGATCCTAAAGTGAAAAATAAACTGTTGTTCTCGTTAGCAATATTTCCCGACAATGTAAATCAGCAGAATTCAAGCAGAAAATTCCATGTGCCAAATAACAATCAGTACAAAACAGCCATTCAGGAGCCAAGACTTCACTCAAGCAGATCTGTGGGAGAGGAATAAAGCAGCAGCATCGGCAGTTTCATAGTTATACACATCAGCAAGCACACAAACACAGCGTGCTTTGTGGAAAGAAGAACCTCAAGGATTACCAGGATAAGGACAATAAGAAGCCTACCCTTCTGTGATAGCATGTATTGTATACAGTATATCACAATGAGTGATATGCACTAGCCTGTACACAACAATTCCTTTATTCAATATACTGTGCCATTGAACTGTCGACTGATAGAGTTTTAGATTTCCATATGTCACTAACTAATAGAGATGGGAATTGAAAAGAATTTAGCAATTCTGATTCTATCATTGACATTGCTTATCGATCCGATTCCTCATTCATTCTCAATGGGTGAGGGAATAAAAGAGAAATGGGTTTGTTTGTATTAATGGCGCCACGAACATTAACAAAGTAGACAGGGCCTACTGGAGAGTTTAACACTAGAGCCACCAAGGCAGTCTGACAGACAGTTTGGGTTTTTTCTTACTGTTGCCTGCTTGGGCCAGCGAAATGATGTTTCCATTTTGTGATTTTCGCGCGTCAGTTTTTTTTCTCACTAGTTATTTATTTTTCATGTAACATTAATTTTTATATGCGGATCGCGTGTGAAAGAAGAAGAGAGAGAGACAGGGAGCGCAGGAAAAGACACTGGGCGCGCACCAGATTTAATGTAGCTATCGGCAAGTTAAGAGAGGAAAAACACAAAGAGTATGTCCAGGAGACTTTGTCCCGTCCTCAGGACGTGAGCCAGGGAGGATCGGATGCTAAAATAGATTTAGCGACAGGAAATCAAAAACAGGTCCAACATGTGCTTCTAAACTGGAAAGTTTTTTCTTTCATGTGGTAGATTCTAATTTGGCTCCCAAAGAGGACACTGACGAGACAATCTTGTAAATTAATGTGGAGGCCAGAGCAGGGAACAGCCTTATTAAACCCGAAGAGGCCAGTTAACATGTAATGTCAAGTGTGATATTCAATACTAGTCCAGGGGGATTAGGGCCAATAATGAGCAATAATAAGATTGAGTGATGTTTTAGACCATATAGTTTTAAAGTTGCGTGTAAGGCAGGACCACAGAATGCAGCTGGTTAACTGTCACTGAAGCCCACCAGTACATCATGGTACCTCATGCAGAAAGACTGATGACTGGGGAAAACGTGATCTAGATGATCAGATTGTCAAAACTAAGCCTCCCCCTATGGGAAAATAGGATGTAAAGGTCTTTTATTCCACACTGAGAGAATACTGAAAAAAAGACAGAAGAATGGTGGTCTGAAACGATCAGGGAGCAGAGTGGGTAGTTAAGCCATGTCATGCTTGACAACTACAGGAAACAGCCTGACTTCACAAACATTCCTCCAGAAAGGACAGAGCTCCCAGCTAAACCATGCCAGACACTTGCTGATGACATATGTGTGGACAAATGCCATCAGAAGACCACCCACTGGTACTGACTGACTTTTAGTCCTAATGGGTGAAAGCCCATCTGAACACAATCAAAAAAACGTTTGCAACTCATGGTGTCCCAGAGTGCAAGGTGAACTCTGTGTGTGTGTTATGGAATTAAGAAAATATATCTCCAAGAAAATGGCATTACTCACTGCTGTGTCACGCCATATTGACCACATGCACAAGCTGTTCGCCTAACCAATGCCGCGACAAGGAGAAGGCACGTGTGAATGCAGACAGATTTAAAAGTCCTTCCCTGCCAGCTCAAGCAAAACAAACTCTCAACACCACTTGAACAAGACCCGTACACTTGTTGTGGACTGGGAAAGAAAAGTCAGTCATTATTGAAAAGAATGGCAGGGTGATGATGTGTCATGTGTCATTTGTGAAGCTGTGGATTCAGCCAGAACAAGGGACATTGGCGATCAGCATAGATGGAGAGAGGCTGAAGACTTGACTTATTGAGACGCAGCCAGCAGATGAAATTCCTCAGCAGGAAAGTTGACCTTAGAGAGCCAGGTGAAAGTCAGCCTATTGAACAGACTGCATCATTTAGAGTAGACAGACAAATGTGTAGGTAAGTTAATATATAAAAATATCAGACGTCCGAATGTGAAGAATTCTATAAAAGCAATAATATTATTCTTGTTTATGATCACAGATGTAGCTCCTCACTAATCGATGTCAAACATCCCCAGATTTATTTATCAATGCAAATAACCGGTGCTGAAAGTCGTTATGCACCAGTGGTGTATGCATTTTATTGAACTGTTCCCTCTGCACACACTGAGCTGGGAAACACAGCTTAATCTTCTCTAAGGCTGTAGTGTACCCCACCAGTCATCTTGGCCCCCATGCAGGGCATGTGATTGAACTCTCCTGGGCACATGTGAGGTGCAAGAGGCATGGAGTGCCAAGGTCCAAAAGCCACCCTGCGGCCTCCAGACAAGCAGGGCGCAGGTTAATGAAAACATCAAACAACTCCCTGTGGAGTCCAGATGAATAGAAAGCTGCCAGGACGGTCGGGCCCCCCCCAGGACCAGGCCTAAAAAATGATCCAAACAAACAATAATCGGCTATTCAAGTAAACACAAACAGCACATTTGTGGAGGACAGACAGCACACAACACTTCATCTTCTTTATGCTCCAACAACAAAATGGAAATCTAACTAATGGAATTATTTCCTACCTAGCTTTTAAAGATAAAAGATTACTTTCTCCCTTAGAGGAAGAAATATCTGGTGGATTTTTCATGCAAATGTCTGTTAACAAAAAAAAAGAAAACCTTCACCATTCTGACTTTTCAGTCCATTATCCTCAGCATCTAATTTTCAAGAGAGTGGCTGCATTTGCACAGATATCCCTAAAGTTGAGATGAAAGAAAATATTCATTTGTGGGTTTCTGTGCTGTTTTAATAGTGATACTGAAATGTTACACATTCAGTTAGTGTATATTACATAAAGCATTTCAACAAACCTAATCTCATGAATAAGCCCTACTGAATGTCCTCCCACCATATCTGTCCCACTTAATGTGAGTGTGCTACACTCATTTGCACTGTGTATGAGCATGTTAAGGAACATTATTTTAAGTGCTATATGAGCTCTATAATGAAGAGTGTTGTGTGAAGAGAGCATGTAGGCAGTTTTATATACAGTATATTTTATATTTTGACACACTATCTTGTTAAAACAATTTACATATATATATATATATATATATATATATATTTTTTTTTTTTTTTTTTTTCTCCTCCATATCGAAAACATTGACATCATTAGTTAAGCATTTCTTACAAAAGTTGTAAACCTGTCCCTCACCCCCCACCCCATCAGGTGGCATCCCTACAAACACATCCAAGACTCACGTATCAAACGGACAAACAGAACACCAAAAGAAGAAAACTAAATACAAAAGCAGACACTCAAACCAATCTGTGTTGATCATTCTGGTCGTAACACCAACATCCTGGACCTTTGGCATAAGAGAAATGGAAAGGTATCACCAGGAAAGGTATTTGCCAGGTATCGCTGATAGTGATTGGAAGATTGAAGACCTGAAACCATGGACATGACCAAAATAGGGCTGCCACAAACAGTTATTTTGATAATCGACTAGTCACTAATCATTTTTGCGATTAGTCGACTAATCGGATCAAATTTACTATTTACGATTTAGAAAGTCTGTCATTAGAATAATGCAACCTGTGGACAACCTTAAACTGAATCAAGCCGAGTGAAGATGTGTGTATACACTGTATGGTATTCAAATGGAAATAATTTAACAGTCTGCCTCCTCTGACTCTCCAGAATTGCTTTTCTCTATCAAATTACTTTAATTACCATAATATTTTCATTGCAAAATCACTTGAGCACAATAATTGCAGAGATGTTCCATGATGTTATTTACTCTTAACACTTAACATTTCTTTCAAATCCTGCATGTTTTCCAGTTTCTGTATCTTTGTAACAAGCCTCCATGATGGTTGCCAAGATCTGCCATTACTATAACTATATTTTGGCTTTAACAGTTCTAATTTTACATTTGATCCAACACGCCTCCTTCAAACCGCACAGTACATTTCATCACAAAACTACTCACAACTAACAATAAGCTGCATTTAAAACAAAGATCTCTAAATATGACTTTTTCTCCAAAATAACCCCAGAAAAAAATAGTGGTATCACCACATCATGACCCTTTTCACTGAAGATATTTTAACATGCAAAGTTTTAATGGGTAATGATGACTGACATTGTTCGGACTGTTTTACTGTCGGCAGGTGTGTCTCCAACTCCAAAAATCAGACCTTGAAAAATCACAGTTGGCTAAGGTGGAGAAGTGGGTGCGTGGAAAAATAAGAGTGTGCAAGTGAAATGTGAGGAATATAACTAAAACATCTGTTGCTTTACTCAAGACAGTGAAAGGAAATTGTACCTTTCCTCAAATTCAAACAAGAAACAAACTTTGGTGCCATATTTTCATTTTGCTTGCTACACTGTTCCCCCCACCCTAGGTTTGACAAGTGTTTTTTTTTAATTACGTTATCTTCTTGTGGCGTCCTCTAACTCTGTAAAGTTATAATGGCAGCCAATTGTAAAACTTCCACCACCTGCTGTTTATCTCATTATCTGAACAAAGGCAGTGGATGGAAAATTGATTAATTTTGCAGATTTTCTTGAAATTGATTTTTTTAAAATCAAAGATTAAAGAAAAACACAACTTTACATTTGATGTCTTTTAGTTCAATAAGTCAACTCTAGAGTTAAGTCTTTATGTGTGTTCTTTATTTTTGCTTAATCAATATAATGTATACAAAACTTTGAATGAGAGTATCCTGTGGAAATTTAACTTGATGAAGTGTTTATTATACATCACATGGGGATCATTTAATAAAAACTGAAGTGTATTAAGAGGTTACTTTTGTCCTTGAGAGTGATGCAATCCTGGATATGTACCGTATATGTTTTCCACTGAGCAATATGGCGTATTTGTTATCTTCTCCCAAGTGGGGGGTTGGCATAAAATCTGAGATCCCTCTATACTCTAAATAGTCAGATTAAGCATAAAGAGAGATATATTCAAATTTACGCATCCCACTCACATTTTGACAGTTAATATTAAATGTGTCCTCCATTGATATGCAACTTGCATTTTCTTTCTGCTGCATTTTCAAAGGGCTCTTAAACTGTCTGGTGATGTTTTCTCTATAAACATTCAACGAAGGCCTGATTACTTCTGTGAAGATAATATCATTTTTATCTCTATTTTTCCACATACTTTTTATGCCATTCTAGACAAGGTCACTTAGCGAGACTCTTGTGAAACCTACTCTGCAGAGGCACAGAAGGATGTTCACAGGGAGCAGACATTATTAAAGTGTGGATTATCACTTTCACCTTGTGGCTGGACCTTGGGGATCATTTTACACTGCCCTCTGTGGTTATTGGTCACTATAGATTGTATCATTTCATTCAACTAAGTGGAAGTCAGTCAGGAGCGTTTATTTCAGACCCCTCGGCTGCAGAGGAATGGGCGAGTTATGTGTGCACAAAAAAATCTGTCTGTAACACATAAATCAACCCTGCAACACTGGTGCAAGACACCTTACTTTTTCTTAATTATTCCCATTAGCGGCCGCAGCATCTGAAGCATGTATCACTGTCTTTCCAATCGACTCAGCAGATTGACCAGGATGTGAGGAGTGACTTCTAATTGTGCATGGAGAGTGTTATCAGGCTCATGCAAGAGAGGGGAAATAAATGGGTTACAAGAACCTGAGCAGTGAGAGAATGAAGAAGAGCAGTTTGCTACGAATAATGCATGAAAGGGTGATCAGAAGCATGCTGACACGTTCAAGATCCCTTTGCTAGTTGTCAATAATAACTAGTATTTTACAAACAAACAGATGCACCAGATACAGTCTTGTCTTTTATGTCTGAAGAGTAAAAGTGCATGACATCTTTTTCTCCCTTCGCTGGTCAATGATCCCTTCTCGTGGAGCATGGCAATCAATAGCAACACAGAAGCTTCAATTTCCAGTAGCGTAGAACTGACTGCAAGATTTATTTGGTTAATTAGCTGGAAGAAACAAAACAATAAAAGATGCAATCACGCCGTCCTTGTTCTCCTTCTCCTTATTCTCACGTTGTCTCTCCATTACATCAGAGGCTTAATAATTGCCTGACCCTTTCTGTGGGAGTACAAGGAAACACTGATAACGACGATATAAGATAGGAAAAGCTGGCCGGTATCTATCTCCTAAATAACAGACAAAAGATGTAATTTTGGTTGTTTATTTAATGGGATGATTATGATCAACATCATCCTATTAACTCATTGAGTGCCGCGCTCCTTTCCAAAGTTTTTGTCAAGTGTACCGGCAAATTAGACCATATTTGACTTTTTATTTTAGAGCCATAGTGTATTCTATATTATTGCCACCAACACATACTGTGGCTCATTTGAAAGGTTTAACTTTATCCTTCAAATGGCCACAAACCGTTTGTTTCTACGTGCCTCCGTTCCTGAGAAAAGTCAAGCTAAACATGGCTGGGTTTCACCAAAATCCCTCCTTTTTTTCTAGAAAAGGAGATAGAGCGTCTTTTATGAAAGGTGCGCTGTTTGTGCCTGTCGCTCTTCTCACACTCGCATTTCTGGATCAAAGGGCTCGTATAAGATAAATATACACAACAATTGTTGTTCTATTCACAAAACCACCATCGGGGGCGGGGGGGGCGCCACTAAACAACAATAACACAGACGCACCGTGCCGTGTCACAGCCTCTCGCCGCGGAACGTGAGGCTCTGCCGGCCACAGCAGCTCGCGAACACTGGTCCCGCCGGTGGTCGTGGTCCTTCTGTGGTACGGGTCGGTGGTGCCGGTCTGCTTTGACCCAGAGACCATCAGATTTTACCGCGGGAGGACTTTGGGGAGGACACGGTGTTGCTCCAGATGAAGACCGGGCGGGACAGTGGGCTGAGAGCTTCCTGGTTCAGCTCCCAGCTGCTGCAGCCTCGCGGGTGAGAGCAGAGCAGCTGCGGCGCAGCTGCACTGCATCTGCATGCAGAACTCCGTTTGCAGAAGCTGAGTTATGATAAAAACTTCCAGATCATGAGCTGTCATGTGACTTTGATCGTCATCTATTTCAGTTCTGCTCGTCGTAGAGTCCCCAAATTTACATATAATGTGTATTAAAGTGTCTATTTTCATAATTTAAAAAAAAAGCAAAAAACGAAAAATTTCGTTTTTGGCACTCAACGCATGGGAACGAAAAACGAGAAATTACGTGGTTGGCACTCAATGAGTTAAATGATGACGTAAAGCTGTATTGGTAATGGCTTGAGTAACGTGACTGTGCTGTAAATGCCTTTGCCTGTGAAAAGACAGGACTGGAACATTTTTTGTGAGTCATTTTAAACTCTGAATTTTGGGCTTTGGAATCTTATAATTGTCAGGAAGTATTTCATTTTTGTGGAGAGGATTAATGTATAATTTCATTTTAAGATACGCACATGGTCACCAGAGCTGACACTGAATGTTTCAGGATCCTGTGTTACATTGGATGCCCGTTAATCCCTCTCAGCTGTCAAATCTTATTCCAAATATAAAAAAAGAAGCCTACACTTATTAGAAGTAGCTGATTTGTCCAAAAAAAAAGGAAAAAAAGGAAGTGAATAGAAAATATAAGGACTAACGTGATTAACATAAATTTATATCTTTGGCATAATAAACAAGTGAGTCTGCAAACAAATTGAATCCACTGTGATAATAATGATTATTAGTGCACATTTCATTTTTATCTGACCTGTATCTTTGTTGTCATTTTGAAAATTGATGTTCTGTGTAGTCCCACATTAACAGTTTTATCAACAGCAACCATCCATCAACACAACTATGACACATTATCACCTTAGGAAATTGCCTGCACCCGCAGGAGACATAACAGCTGAACATTTATTTGTAGTTGATAATTAGTTAATTAGAATTCCCACACGTCCTGGAAAACCTGGAAAATGGTTGGCCACTTTTCCAGTCATGGTAAACACATGGAAAATGAGGGGGAAAAATCACATGTCCTGGACAAAGCTTGAGTTGTCCTGGGAAATTATTTATCACATTGTGACATCAGCTACCAGAGCTCTATTTGACTTTTTCAGACCCCACTAAAAATTTCTTTTCCAAAGAAGAAAGCAAGAAAACTAGAAACTAGACTAGAAAACTAGCGACGAGTGTTTTTGGACTGCGAGCATGAGGGTTTTCTCTCCTGCGACCACAGGCTCCTCTCCCTGTCTCCTCTGCTGAGTGACAGATAGAGGAGCAGCAGAGAACTGTAGTGGACGTGGTTTAAAAACAAAAACAACATGTTTGCGTTGTTCTATGATACATTTGTCATAATTGCTAAGCATGTATAAGAGATTATTTCATAGATAAGTTAGAGCCATAGACTGTGCATCTTTAATAAGACTGGGAGTGAGAGAGCAATAAACATGGAAACAATCATGGTAAACATACAAAATAAGGTGTCAAACTGCCGAAAAGAACACTTCTTCAAAGCGTGAGTGGGACGGGGGATGTATTAGTGTATGGCGTTATAACATGTCTGTCTGTCATACTGTAGCAGCTGAAAATGTCCTGGAAAAGTCCTGGAAGATGATTTCAAGAAAAGACTGGGAACCCTGGTTCTTTGTTTGGTCTCCACCAACTTCTTAAGGAAATATCTGACTATCGTAGGTACTCACTGATAATATTAACTATAGGAGTTCATTTTGATTTACGCTTCTGAGTAGTACGCTGCTGAGTATGTGTTGTAAATGACTTTTCTGCTGAAAAATCCCTCTGCTATAATAAGGACGTTGAGTACATTGAGCAATGAGCCTGAAAACGTCATTGGTCAAACACTTGGTCAAACACATTAATATTTTCCTAGCAAGCAACCTTGACTGTCCAATTTTGTCTCTGAGCAGCATAAAATGAAATATTATTTTAAAAAATCATATATAACCTCATGGGGACGAGGTCAGGGTGGATTTACTGGGCAAAAAAGGATTTCATTGGCTTCTTTTCACAATGACCTCAATCATCATATACAGTAGAATGGTGATGATATACTGATGATGAACTTTTTATACTTTTGTATTTTATTGTTTTCTATCTGTTTTTGTATTGTCTTGTATGAATGACTCACTGTCAAGTCAAATTTACCTGCTGGTACAAATAAAGTTATCTGATCTGATCATATAATGTTAATAAAGATATTTTAATTGGCCAAACCAAACTAGTAAAACACCTTATACTGCTCAACGACAATTTAGTGTGGAGGATTGATGCATTCTGCATATAAGCTATAACTAGAAGCTCATTCAGTTTGGGCTAGTTACACTCGCATTTCATCTTAAACTTAAATATGGCAGTCGGATTAACCGATGTTTGGATAGTCGCTTGGTAAATAGGAGTTTCACAGCCAGTAGCCCAGGCTTGTTTGGATCAGTCTGACTGCAGTGGCACACATCTCTACATCATGACAGGCCTCTGTGGAGCAGTGTTTGCATCTCTTATAGCACCAAGGTGACTTCTGCTGTGTGCTGCTATGCTAAATGCAACCCTGTGATAAGATAAGAGAAGGGCATAGAGTTACTGCCTCAGAGATACAAGCTAAAAAGGAACAAGCTTAGTAAGCACAGCACTTAGGTCCTATCTAATGCCTGTGTGAGAATTTTCGGTGGTGTCGGTCTATTTGCAGGTTTGAGACAGTTTCACCAGATCTATCTGGGAATTGCACTGAACTGAACTGAAAAATAGGATGATGCAATGTCAATCAAAAGTGTAGTTTTGGTTTGAATTTTTTGCTAAAACTTTACCCAGTAATTCAGAAACAAAAATATGTGTTTAAGATGTGACACTGTGCGCTAGACAACAAAGAGGGAGAGCAACACAAACCTCTTTTATGACACTCAAATTTGAGGTAAGTGAGGTATTTTGTGAAATGATTAGAGTGGCGACAGTTGAATAAACCTTTTTTCATGTTTTGTAATTTTTGGCACCTCTCCTTGAAATGGGAAAAAAAACAAACCCTGAAACACTCTACTTCAAAATATCTCAAAATTATATAACTGTATTAATTTAAAGCTTTTTCAGATTTTGCACTCCACTTTAAACATCAGCATCTTAATGGGATAATACAGAGTGCAGACGGCAGCTTTGTTGTGTAATCCACTATATTTGTGTTCAAGTACATCAGATACTTGATGTGTTTTGTAAAGTACCACTCACTTATTCAGCAACAACTTTCCCACTTTGTATGTGGGACTGAGACAGTGGTTTACTGGGGCTTGATGTGATACTGATGATGTAACACATGTGGACTGAGGGGATGTTTTCTACTGAGGACGGTTTGTTGCTCACCAATTTGCTATGTAACAGGAATCACTGCTTCCAACCACAAGCTAGTGAGACAGCAAGAACCCAGTCTAATCCAAGAACAATAAACCGGGAGGTCTGATGTCTCTCGTCTCTCCTCCCCCAGTTTTCACTTTCTTATTCTGAATTTACAACAAGAACAGGAAATGCCAAAAGCAAGAGTAACAATGTTGTTGCTATGCCTTTACAGTAAAACAATGCTCAAAAAGCAGAATTCGAATTCTGACAGGACTAAAGGGCGTTTCATCTATAGACCCACTGGATGCTCCTGAAATCAAAGCTGAAGGAGCACTCAGCTCGTAATTTTCAGCCACACAGCAGGGAGCGACTGGTACAGTGGCTGCTGTCGGACGGGACATGTTAGCCTCTGCCAGACAGCAAGAATATTGCTGAAAATTGCCAGCAGTATAGCACAACTGTGTCAGAGGGTACAGAGCAGTGCAGCTGCAGTCAATAAGCCATCTGTCTATCGGACCAACCCAGAACACCCTTTTATGATGGAACATTTTGTTCTTGTTGTGAACACTATGTTTGGGATGGAGGAGAAAAAAATCAGTTTGTACTTGGAGATGAGTGCTGCTTTGGTCTATGTAAGTGTGGATTCGTATCGAGGCAGAAGACTGCACTGACAGCCTGCTATTAATTGAATTAATCACATGAAAAACAAGGCAGCCGGGTGCATTAATCTAATTCGATCATGTTTGAAGGGATTGTTGAAATTTCACTAAACACATGACCCTGAGGATCTTGTGGTCTGTATAACCTAAATGAGTTAATATAAGCACTTCCACAAGAAATAAAATGGTTAAAGCAGAAAGATAAAGGAATAAAAATATCTGTAATTTTCAGTCAAGGTTATGTGTCATGCTTAAAGAAAAAATAACATAATGTGATGCTCCCATCAAGACGCTTCATGAAGGAGGAAGAAAAAGTGCCCTTTTTGTTGCTGTAATGAGGCTGAAATTGCCTGTAGACAGTGTAGACAGTGCTGTCTACACTTCTTAAACTTCTTAATGTTACTCTGAAGTAATGACTGTCTCAGCTTGCAGCGGTTTGTTCCTTGTCTGTCTGACGGAGGTGTTACATCTCAGATATATTTAAGATTGGACCTTGAGAATATGATGCATCTCCTCAGTGCACGCCGGCATTTTCAACATCACAATGGTGAAGTCGAGAAAGCTGTTTTTTACCGGTATTACGCAAGGTGACATATTTGGTAGTGATGGTTCCAGGAGGGTTGTGCATCAGTCATGAGGGATGACATGTTTACCTTTCCCTTCGTCATGTTGGCAGAACAATGTTGTGAGAGCAAAGGGAGCTGTGCTGACAAGCTTTAGGCAAAAATCTTAGGTGAACTTACAGTGCGACATCTTTTTCTTGTCAACCCTGCACTGTTTCCACCGGTTCAGACTTCAGCATTCAGTTTGAAGGCAATCTGCAGTCTTATTTAAAAGAGAGTTCTGATCTTGTCCTTCATCATTCATCGTGCAGAGCGGCACTGGCACAAATTACTGTGTTCTCAATTTGTGGTGTCTTTTTTGTTAAGACTAAAAAAATTATGTACATGCATGTCAGATACACAAGATACACACACAATGGAGTAATAAGTCCAACATCCAATAACGGTGGTTGAGTGGTTTAGATTATATAAATCAAGAAGTCGGTACACTCTCAAACATTCACACCACATAATGAAAGATTACATAGCTTGTGCTTCAGGAAAATACTTGAAAGAGTGATAATGACAAGCCTGTTGACTTACTAGTGGATTTCGTGTAGTGGGTGCACCATGTCAGAAAAGCAGTTACCTATCTTTATCTCTTCCCAGTGAGCAAACAAACACCATGAAAGCAAACCTTGATGTCGAGATTCTGTTTATGCAATGTGGTGTGTGTGAATAATTTCTACACTGATCAACCTCTTATTTACACAAACAAGTCAGACTCACGCAGCTGCACAGCTGCAGAGCCTTTGTAAATCAACAAGTTGAATACTGTATTAGGATATTAGTTGTATTGTTTCTAGTGGCGGATTCATTTTGGTATGCACAGGTGCTTCTACAAAACGATGCTGTTGGTTCGCAGCCATGATGAATGAATGAAATGTTCAGCTGTTTCAATTGCTTTATCTATATTAAATATCAATCATGTGGATTTTTTTCCAGGCATTATGTGCATTTACCAGACACAAAAGAGTTAGCAGTTGGCAGGCACATGCACTTTCAGTAGCAATACTCACTAATTACGCTTGGCCAGTACAGCAAAGCTGACGTAGCTCTCAGTCTTCACACGTGCAAGTTCAGACGCATCAAACTCGCATGGCTGAAATCCATTTTCCTTTGACTCAACCAAGTGATACATCATGTGTATCAAATCAAAGATCAAACCTAAATCTGGACACGATACACGATAATGTAGCAATCACGTCCGGGGGGGGGGGGGGTCACCGCTGCCACTCCTTAAAAAAAATCCTAGCTGAAACACTGATTAAAGCATCACATACCGTAACAGCTCAACTCGTGGTGCTTTTAGGGATTATTCTCAGTTTCTGTAGTTAATAATTGATCTCAGCGGCGTTTAGAGGCGTGAATAATTAACATGTCGGTGTTGGCCTCTCAGAACAGTAGCAATCACAGCAATATGTCAAAACAATATTGACATAAGTCATAAATTATGCAGTGTTTGCTCATTTAGGTATCCTCTGACCGGTTTCTGCTGCATCAGTAAAGAGCTACAGGCAAATAGACATCACAAGACATGTAGTTCTGCACTACAACAAAACAACAGACCAACACTCAGAATTCCTCATAT
This sequence comes from Trachurus japonicus, assembly GCF_045865225.1. Classification (NCBI taxonomy): domain Eukaryota; kingdom Metazoa; phylum Chordata; class Actinopteri; order Carangiformes; family Carangidae; genus Trachurus; species Trachurus japonicus. Next base: position 14,067,254 of record NC_140922.1, read on the forward strand.
TCCATTTGAAAAACATTACTTTAAAGTAATATGCACACACGGCTATTATATACCTATACTGTTGAATGGTGTTCTTCTATTATTTTTCTGTCAGGAGAGCATAATTTATGGTGTCACAGTGATAGCTCTCATTTCATGTACAACCAGCACACTGAAGAGACGCTGACACTGATCATTTATATGAACATCAGTGGCTCTGTGTGAGCCGACACTCAGCAGTTATCAGCATTGACAAGACTGGGAGTGAGGAAGCTTTATCCTGAAATGGAAATCACACAGCTCTGAGAGCCATCATCCTCCTGTTTGCTCCACTCCCGCTCCAGACAAGATTTAATAACGTAGTAGATTGTTCTCACTGTTTCAACTTTAAATATGTTTTAGAATAAAGGCGGTTACAAAACTTTTCTCTTCTGTCATTTTACACTTCCATTGTAATTACTGTAAAGAAGATGCTAATCAACACAATTGCCACAACATCTGTTATATTGAAATAAATATTTTTTTTTGAGTTAGGGAGTAAAAATAGAGGAGTCTTATCTAAACCAACTATTCCAGGACTGGTTGATGCATCATGAGTAAGCAATGTTGCCTACACCGAATCCAGTAAACAGACCTACACTGTGCATGTCAGTTTAATAAATGGTGTATCAGAGGGCACTACTTGGCATTTACTTTCTCCCACTACTTCCTTCCCCTGTGGTGAGTACACTTGTCTTCCCTGAGTAGGTTGTGCAGTACACAGAAGTGGCAATGTCAGATCAAATTTCTTTTTTAGAGGGATTCTATTAGCAGCCCGTCAATTCCCTGCAGTTCAACATTGTCTTTTCAGGCTATGATGGTAGCAATGTGGACTGTGTTTCCTTTAGGAGACAAGGATAGTTTATATTTGACCTCATGTTGTGTTAATCACTAGTTCTCCCCTTACACTCATGCAAATAAAAGTCCCTCATTCTTAACTGGCCTAAATGGGTTGAAGCTGGTGTAGGATGAAATGTGGAAAAGAAAAGCTTTCCTCTCACAACAACAGGGAACTAAACTCTTAGCAACATCAGCAGTCACTCATTGCCTGCTTTCATGAAAAATCTCTCTGTTACCTGCCAAGAGAAGAACAAGTTCTTTCCATCTCCAAATGCTTCACAGACACCGACACATCTGTACAGGTGGCACATGCATCTGCATTTGTAAAAACAGCAAACAGAAATGCTTTCTCTCTCTCTTAGAGTCCCTTGTCACTGTGGCTTTTCCATTTTTTTTTTCCCCTGACTTTTATGCCTTTAATTGATTAGAGAACTTTTTAATGCAGCAAAGGGCTACCGGTGGAATCGAACCGGGGTCGCTGTGACAAGGACTCTAGCCGAGTCTGCATATGGAGCGCCTGCTCCACCCACTGAGCTAAACTACGCCCCCGGATTTACCAAATTTGTTGCATAATTTAGCGACTATTCAGAAATACAGTGTTCTATATGTAGCCAAAATCACAGCAAAGTCAGTAACTTCAAATTTTCTGTATTTTGTCGGATGATGTCACGTCTGTAAACTCACGACATTAGCAGTGCAGAGCAGAGACTTGGGAAAGGCTTTAAAATGAGTGCTAGCTAACATGTACAGTGCGTGCCACACAAGTATATTGACAGCTGTGCAATTATATTTGACATTTTATCCGTACGTTAATTGGTCAGAAGGACACCATTCATGATTTATTAACTATCCCTTACTTGCTTGCTTGTAAGTTTTTCTGTTAACTCTACAGGTAGTTAGTTAGCAAAGCATGGGTAGTCAGTCAGCTACACATACTCATATTTGTGACATTTTGTTAAATGTTAATTCATTTCTACACTTTTCGTTTTTAGTATTTTAAGCAGGATGTCTCCCAAGAAAACCTATATGTCCACTGTATAGGCCTCTACTGCATGCCCTATGGATATAAGAAGAGGAATAAACACATGGTTCCCAGCGGTTTTCTGGTGCCAGGCCTGCTAATGTTGGCTGCACAGCTGTTTTCAAGAGTGAGGGGAGCAGGAGAGAGGCCCAACCACCTAACTCAACACACTGACATATGGACCGCCTGTCAATTGCAATTATTAATTTGATATTTCCCAGCCCCAGGAGCGTGGCACAACATGCTGCCCAGAGTCAGTATAATCAAATTACCGGAGCATAAGTAATGGCTGGCCATACACCACTGCTTCCCCTGACTCAACTTTTAATTCTACCATGCTGTGTCTGTGGAGGAAAAAATGGGATATGTTTGAACTGATAACTACAGACAGTCCTCCAGAAGGAAGTCTGTGTTTATTGCTTGCTCAGTGACATAGATACACACATTGTTTTGGGTGCAGTAATCATTGCTTTAGGGATGGATTTTGCAGTTCAATTAAATTTGGTAAGAATGGGTCCACTTCATTCTCTGGCCTTTTGATATCCAGGAAATATTACACATCTGCACCATCTGAATTAGTTATGTGTTTTTAAAATAAAAAAACTCTTCAAATCAAAACCTAAAATAAAAAGACAAAAGAAGAAATAAAACAGTAATAAAACACAACTGGCTTAATCAAGGAATGGTAAAAGTGGGTTTGCTGGGGCATTGAAAGCACATGTAAAAAAAACATAATAAAAAGAAATTAAACCGAATTCTCTTTGCATGTATAATTTGTTCTGGGAAATAATATAAATGTTGATTCTAGCAGCTTAACCTCCACACACAGTACTTTTCTCAGTAAGATTAAAATGCCTCAAATACAGTAGAAAATCAAATAAAGAAATAGCATTGGAATACAATTGCATTATTGTATGCAGTTCTCTTGTATGCATTTATTGTGTCATAATCAAATGAAAAACATCTTTTAGATTTCTGTCTTGTTTTGGTTTTTCATTACGACATGAGAAGCAAACAAATATAACAATGGCTGCGTCCAGAAAAGGCAAGATCATTACTGTATAATTCTGTAATTACTTGAGTATTTGATTAGTATTCTTCTAACAGGTGCTCATTGTATTTACTCTAGAGTTCTCAATTTCAACCCGAGCCCGAGTCCGACCCGAGTAAACCCGACAGGACGCGTCGGTTTGGGCCGACTAATTAAGTTAATACGGCGGGCTGAGTCAGGCTCGGACGGCAGAGAGAGAGAGAGAAAAAGAAAAAGTGTTTCTGTATATCAGAGAAGTGCACTGTGTGAGGGTGTGACAGGCTTATTTGAGTTGAAGTTGAAGTATTGTCTGCTATGTGTGTAAGGGGGATGGCAGTAGGGCTATAATAATTAAGCAAGAAGAATATACAAATTATAAAAAAGCAGAATGCTGAATTCCGTTCTGACTAAAAAATAATATGCTGAGCTGTGACGTGTGAGCGAAGTTCAGTCAGCGATCAGGTGCAGAAAAAGTGTTACTGTACATGATGGTTGATTGATTGACTAAGTGATTAAAGATACTGTATCTGAGCTGTATTTTAAGCCAGACTGCTGAGGCACACAGGGGGATCATCATTTTTTCCACCCTCCATTTACTTAAAAAAAAAAAAAAAACTCGGGTCCAGTCGGGCTCGGACAAAGTGTTGTATGTGATGATGTCGGGCGAGCCCGTTTCAGGCTTCAAGTCCCTCGAGTCATTCCGGTTTCAGGTTGAATTTTTGGGCCCGTTGAGAACTAGGATGGTGACCACATTACACATTAACAAGTCACTGCGGGTATTTCAGAAATTTCCTCACAGGACATCACCTAAGCTCCCACACGTTAGCCTTGTTCTGTTAGATTACTTCTAATCAATATTAATTAGTGCTAATCAATGCTTTGCAATCTTTTTTCAGTCACGGAGGAGTGGATCAAATTAATGAAATAAATAAAGTGCAATGTTTGAGACTCCTTGTGCTGTACAACATCCGCTTAAAGAGTTTTGTTTTGTTTTGTTTTTAGTACAGTACAAAGTTGTGCTCAGGGATTAAGTGATTTATGGTTCTCTCTTTCCCCTTTGAGGGTACATTCTCCCAACTAGAGGACAAATATTTTTGTATTAAGCAATATGCTTTTTGATGGAATTTAAATAATACCCAACAAGGAAGACTAACAATCAGAGCCAACAGATTAGCCTGGGACTACAGCACATACAGTACACTTCACAGTTTCTTTGTGAATCACTAATACACATTTGACTGCCAAGGACATTACATGCAGACCATCCTCTAGGGAAAACTCCCCCTTAAAAGTCTTGCCTGCCTCGAATTTCATTTTCCTGCAATAAGGTTTATCAATAATTTGTTCAAGCATGCCCTGCTCTGCAAATGGAGTGATGATTACTTGTGCAGACTTCTAATTGCCTTGTAAATGAGAGCAGAATTACCAATACCTCAACTTGGATTCGATGAACTGTTTGTTTGTTCAAATCACTGAGTCTAGACGAAAGAAAGTGAAGAACTTTTCCAAAAGGCCCAACTGCAAAAATTATGTAAAAGAAATCATATTTGACAGAGACAGTAATTGGATCATAACAGTTCAATATCACTATTGTCTTTTCTTGTCAGTAAAAATTCCTTTTGATGGGTAAAGATCAATATCAGCCCAACATACAGTATTTAGTTGGTGGCTCAAAACACATGAAGCCAGTAACATCATTTTGAACATATTGTTTGTCTGCGAGTGTGAAGAGCACCCTGACAAGGTGCGAGACCCTTTTCACAGCTTGTGTCTGTTCATATAGCTTGACATATTAGCATCTGTTGCCATGTAGGGTATTTTTGTTATTTTCATCTTCCCTTCTCTCCCTATTCCTGTTGTTATCAGACAGACATTTTTTCCACTTCAGGAGCATGAAAACAGGAAGCACCTTCACCAGACTGCTTGTGGGTATAGGAGAAAAAAAGTTACTGAAAGACCTGAGCCTTCTAGCTGGAACATAAATTGAAAAGTAATCAGAGATATAGTACGGTGCAAGGCTTTATGTATTAAGTCATATAAAGACAGAGGAAGACTTTAAAATCAGTTCTTAAACACAGCCAATGGAGTGTATAAGTAATAAGACAATGGGATCTCTTCCAGCACTGGGCTACAACCACTATCTTTTCATTTTAAAACAATGTTTAAAACAAGAACAGTCTGCATCCAGACATGCATTTTAGCTCTGTGTCAGAAACTATCTGCATTCATACTATCACACCTGAAAACACATACTGTACATGTCTTGGCAATGAACTAGTTAAAACAGAAAGCTGATTGTCTACTCCACTCAAGGTCACCACTGTTATTTCATTATCCTTTCATGAAATTGACTGAAATTATCACCTTTCTTTTTATTATGTTAGTATGTTTTTACTTTTCTCATGGTGACATTTTCATTTTTTGCATGCGGTGTATTATGGTACTTTTTCATTTCATTTCTTCATCTTGAAACATAAAGACATTTAAACTATTGGATAAACTGTGCCCGTATGTGCGATTGAGATCTTGCCACACTATTCTGCTGACTGACAGAATGATATTAACATCCCAAGAGTCGAAACAGTCCGCCAGCAAAGACAGTTGTGTCCACGACTGCAACCAAATAAACAGTGATGTAAATAATAAAAAATAGATCCTTTGTTTTGTTTACGATATAACAAAACACCTTTAATTTTGAGCTATCATAATGAAGAGTAATCTGTCTTTATGCCTTTAACTGGATATGGAACACCTGACATTATTATTCATCAATGAGGCATGAAACCATTGACCATTGTATTCGACTACAGCAATTAATGAGTCAAAATGAGACCCGGACAACAATCTCCTCTGTCTCTCGTCTTGGAAAAGCCCTGCATGAACAGCGGAGGCAGATTCATGCTTTCATCCAAAAAGCTATGAAGGCGGTGCTGCCGCCTCCCAGATTCGTGGCAGTTCCAAATCCATGTGACAGTTTACAGCATTTCAACACCACCCACACAAAATAAACAATATGAATATAGAAGGCAAGCGCCCTAAAACATATCCAGAGAGGCTTTGAAATCCATTTGTATTAGCAAACCTGAAGAAAAAAAAAACAGCTGCAGGGCTCTCTCAGGTTTTACATGAGTCCTCCTTGTTCCTTATTTTCACAGAGGGATTTGTGGTCCTACACAGAACATTGCAAATAATGGCAGGAAACTCCAACGTATGCTCCTGTGTTTCTGCAATTCATTATTCTGCTGCGATTCATCCGTCTAAGTCGGAGTAAAGCCTGATTTCCTGTCTTGCCAGCACCAGGGAAGGGGGTCTCCTTTTAATGGAGGCGACATTTGTCATTGGTTGATGTGATTGATTAAAGTGACGAGCTCTCATTGAACAGTGTTCCTCGCCCATATGTGCAACAGAGTGGGTGCAGATTCTTCCTCCTCTTTGTCTGAGAGGTAAAGTGCTGCACCTGCACCATCTGCTTTGCTGTGCCAGGCCCTCTGCACAAGTGTAAGAGTTGAATTATTGAGATAGGGACGTGTTGTTCTCTAGATTCTGGTACCTGACGATAGTGTGAGATGTGAGCTTGGATTGTTTACAACCAATCCAAGGATTGTTTACAACCCAAACTCAACAAGGTGCAAGGAGAGACACAAATAGAGTGAAGTGACTGTGTTTGTGATTATGCTACTGTTTTAGCAGCTTTACAGAACTTTGTAAGATAGGCTTTATTTTGAAGGGATAATAGAAAATCAAGGCTGAAGTATATCTGTTCTGTGCTGCATGTGAATTACCAACGAAAATATAATTTTTTCTTACTGTTGAGATTTCACATTTCTTTATACTCGTGCTTCTCTCTGGAGTGCCAGTGAAATGTGTTCTGGCGTAATTAATTCAGATAAGATCCCCTCTCCCCGCTGATTCCCCACTACGGATTCCACTGTTTGAACAACGAGGACATTTGAGCCGCGTGGGGACAGACAGGAGCAGGAGAGTGAAGGAGTTGATACTGCAATGGTAAAATACCGTTGTCAAATTTTGTCTTGATAAGGGGAAAACAAAAAGACAAGGGGACGAAAAATGATTCATGACAGTGGTTACGGTTCAACCTCTGTGGTGAGCATTTACATATTACCTGCTGCTGGAAAAACAAGACTTTTAGACTTGTTTCTGCCTTCTTTCTTTGTAATTGCATGAATGTCAGTATTTTGCTTGATAGTTTTCACTGTACTAAGTATAGTAGTAGGGCTGACTGATTAATCTTATTGTCATCATATCAACATGCACGATAAACACATCGCGGACAGAAAGCTGAGTGATAAGATACAAGTTCAAGGTGACAAGACATTGTACTAGCCAAATAAAACACACACAGCCATATTTCACTGTATTCATAGGGGCCAAATGTTTACATAATGCATACAAGCCTTTTTTCTTAACCTTACCATAAAAAATAAACACCTAATGCCAGCCCTGACTCTAACCTTAACTGGGACTTAAGAGTGTTTTTTGACGACTACTGGTGCCTGCAAGGTTTATGCAGACATAGCCTCTGTGATGTCACCATGTGGTGAGTTTGTGGCAAGCAGAGTGGCACACCCTATACAGTTGTCATGAAGGTGGAAATTAGCATATGGAAACAATTTTTGTACCAGGCTGTAAACATGTTTATTTCTGGTATAAAGTTAGACATTTTAAGGTGAAATTCTTTGGGGATTGACCTGCTTTTGGGGCGAGCCTCACGTGGCCAGAACTGGTCCATGTGTTACAAACGTGTGTGTACACATACACTCTCTCTATCTTACTGGTAATGTGACTGATTCTTTTGATTGGTATTTGCTGGCAGCAGCTGCATTAGGAGCACAACATGGATTGTGTGTAGTAGGAGATAATGGACACCCCTGTAAAAGCAAAGGTGTGCTCAGTAAAACTCTGCAGGATAGGAAGTGAAGAAAAAAATACTTTTTTCACTCACTCACTGCAGTACAGGAAGCAGATGATAGATTCAGCGACCCTGCAAAACAACCTGCTGGAGTTGCCACTCATCGTATCAAAGAAATTAAAGCTGCAAACCTCATTTGAGCCGAGTAAATGTGAGGAAGATAGATAGAGATGGGGTATACAGTACCATATGTGGGAAAACTGAATGAAAAAATTATAAAATAAACGTCAAACGATGTTCTGGCGAGTGTTGCCGCACACAGTCGATGTTAAAACTGACACAACAGCACATTTGCTGATGATTTGACAGAGCCTAACCACATTGCATTTGCATAGGCTGGGCTGATCAATTGCAGGTGCTAGGACAAACCCCCTGTGCAATACATCACGCTGCACAAACGGATTAACTTCGCTCCTTTGAGTAACATTCTCCACAGGAATCATGATATGTAGAAGCTGTGTAGCGCATTTTATCCGAGCTGAAGTAACGTATTCAGACGATTTCAAGAGCACAAAAAGACAAGATAAAAGACTCCAAATGAGGAGATTTGTGATATTGTTTTGATCCATTGAGAACAGAAGAATGCTTAAAATCAAGATAAAATCTGATCATGTCTTTTTAAAACTCGCCATTCTGGGTATTCTTATTGTTTCTGGCTAAAAAACAAACAGGCCTTTTACGAAAGAAAACAGTAATCCTTGCTATAGGGGGATGATAAGGCGATTTTAATCACCATGAATTGATTGTACTGGACACGATCCAGTGCTACTCAGCTGGCTTTCCCTTCAGATCGATAGAAACACTGTCATACATGTGTGAGGTTTTGTAGTTTGCGATAAAGAGAAACATAAACTTTAAACTGAATTTAAATGTGCATAATGCATATATTATATTACTTAACAATAACTGCATGAATGGAAGAATTATGTTTTCCCCTGTAGTATAGAGGGAGCCTCAAAGCAAAAACCACACAGCATTTGCCTGTTATTACTGGGCTGCAAATTGTTTCCCTTTTGAAAAACAAAGTGCTTTTTATCTTCACAGCTTGGTAGACTGTGCGGATCCTCTCCTGGAGAAGAGACAAAGGGCAACATGTGAAGATGAATCGCTGTTGCTCAGTCTGAAGACAGACTAGGCCAACACTGAGGTCAAACAAAACTGCAGCTGCAACACTAAGTTGTCAGTTCCAAACCAGTAGAGCTGTGGGGTACAACACAGCGTCTGAGACAGATACTCTTTTGAATGACGGGGATCCTGCTTTAGCTTTATGTTCACTTCAGATGCCTGACGTTAACTGCCACCATAGCAACAGTGACGCGATGAAAGGGATACTCTTTGAAAGCGCTCATAATAATTTCTGATATCAGTTCACATGCTCCATCTCTACGTCTGTAAGATGAAAAAATGTGCTTGTGTGTGTGTGTGTGCCTGCCTACGATTCCTGCGGGAGCAATGTTTTGTTCCTTTAAATGCTTTTAGTTTCTAATTAGCACAAGAGTTAATGTTTGGGGAGCACTTGTTCCCACCACTCAGCAGGACGAGGTAAATTCCAGGCTTTTATTTTTCTCTCCACACAGCAGGTGGAAGAGCCTGATCAAACAAGAAAAGACATTTTAACACTTAAAGTCATACTGTGGCATTTTCAAATATTCCACCAAATTACCCCAAGATGATGGTTAATGGCAGACGATCCTTTGAAGTGGAACAAAAGATAAGCCGCTGATCCATGTCAAAGCTCCATCCATAAAAAGAGCATAGCCGAAATGCATGTTCTGTTTTCTTAAGATATTGTTACTGCCATGCTTTAAAGGATACCTCTCTAATATATTTTATTTGCTGTCAGTAGAAATGACAGAGGAAGAACTAGATATGTGATTTTTGTGGGCTCCCAATTCTAATCTAAGTTCAAGTAAGACTATTTAACCTCACCCAGTGACCTCCACTGTTCCCGTCCTTTCACATTTCCTCAGCCTTGCTGGTTATTTGTGCTCGCACTGTCCTTCCCTAATTCCAATAAATGCATGCTGCAGTAATGAGGCAAAGTCAGAGCTCCCCTGTTTCCTTTCATTTGCTGAGAGATCACAAAGCCAATGCATCACACAGGGGTTTCTAGCGCCCTCCCAGCTGACCATGGCTAAATGGTGTTTTTGCTCTGCTGAACACTAATCCTTCTGTCAGATAAGGCCCATTATAGCAGGGGTGTAGCCGGCCCGCTTCGGTTTGAACAGACATTGAACCCATCTGTAGCAGACAGCACAGTCCTGCAGGAGATGGCAGTTCAATGGGGCTGCCATGTTTGTGCGTTTATAATAACTCTCTGTGTTGCTCTCTCAGCACAGCGGGTCGTTCCTCATTCTCAATATTGAAAGTAGGACGGATTCATTAAGGAGACTCAGTAGCAGAACAGAAAGTGTAGGTTTGAAGTAGCTGCTGCTGCTGCTCCACACCTGTCTACAACAATATGAAAGGTAGAATCAGATTTAGTCACTCTTTGTTATTTCATTTCCCACAACGTGAAGTTGTTCATATTTCATAATGGATCAGCAGTATGAAGGAGATGCATGTTATCACCCGTGTTCGGCTCAGCTGAGAGCGCACGAATCACTATACTATTCTCCACCTGTGCATATGATTTTATTGCAAAAAATGACGTCCGCTCTCATGAAACTCATTTGGAAGTCAGCAGATCTATCATCGGCTCTCCCAGACCTAGACAGCTGCATGGAAATGAGGAGCCAAAACAGATGCACTTTATTTGCGCGAGAGCATAGAGGCATTGTTATTTTTCTCGCTGCGAAAATGAGGAGCCGGGCCTGGACGTTCAGAGCCTGAGGGGATGGAAATTTAACTTAGAAATGGCTCATATATTGAAGCCCACAATCATTGGTATTCTTCGTAGTGTGTTTTAACGACATACATCAGCCATTTCAGTATTATGGTCGGCAATAGAGCATGTGTGATGCCATTAGATGATATTTTGTTAATAAAATCTCCCAACAACTAAACCCTGAGAAAGAAAACAACAGATTTGTCTTTTTTATTGCATTGGACTTAATGGAAAAGGGACTTGCTCCTCACTATTCTTGTCTTTTTCTCCTTTGAGTGTGTTCAAGTAGGTTGTCGACTCATCTATGATTGGCTGTTTACCAATTGTTCCCCTGCAACACCTACATGTCACGTAGTAACGGCGTGCTCACAGATTGACCACCTGGGGCACTGTGGGAGCACAAACATCAGGAGAGAAATTGGTTTCCTCTCTTCCTCCTGCTGTTGCGTCTGTTCTGCAGCTGCAGAGTCCTTATTAATGTCATCAAGGGTCTATTCTGTTGATCTTTCAAAGAGGTAACATCTCTCACATAAAGCGCAGACGGATCTTGGGAATATAACGTCAAGGGAATAGGGCTGTGGGATCGTAGGGAGCGCTCAGAACGGCTCCTCCGCCTGCTCCCTCTCAACATCACACACATACTCATGCAGCGCCTCTGCCCCTCCTATCGCCTTGTATGCCAGCACTTCTATTTTGGTACGTTTGTGCTGTGTACAGTCCGATGGGGATGTCATTATGGGAGGCGTTCACACTAACAAGCTTTTGGGGAACGTTAATAATTAATCTGTTTCTTTACATTAGAAGTGCAGCAACACAGAGTTCAGAAATTGTTTATATGCACGTTGTTCCTCACAGACCGGAGTTGTGCGAAACTGTTGTTCTTTGTTTTAAGCGTCTGGCATAGCCTTAATGACCATATAAGCTGCTTGTCCCTTCCCTCCGACACAACACATAGAAGCGTCTCCTGAAATAGCTCCCCTGAGGCAGCAGTTGTACCAAAACTTTCTTATAATGGTTACATTAATAAACGTGCAGTTAAGCTTTCAGGGCCAGGATCAACTCCTACATATTATGGAACTACTATGGAGAGTATGTGATAGTCAGGAACAGGGCTTTTTAAAATAAAATCTGCAACCCCAAAAAATAATGCATGAAATGCCCCCTGGTCATGTGAATATTTTAATGAACACATCCTGCTTAAATATCACCACTTCAAACAAATAAAAGATACAATCAAAGGTCCTTTCATCCAACTTTATCTACCTCCTGGTGCCTTGACATTAGGCAGCAGCCTCCTCCTTGGTAAAGTATGTCAGCTTTGGATAATCCATTCAAGTCATTTTCCCACTGTTTGGAAAAAAAGCAATGGCTTAATCTTCTTGTGATGAATAAAAGGTAAGGAGGTAAAGTGAAGTAAAATTCTATGCAAAGCTATGTTTTTGAGAACAAGCATCTCAAGTGACAGATTAGAGATCAAATTAGAGCTGGGAACATGATCTCTATTAAATGAAGATAATACTTATTGATTTGTTGGTAATGATCTTCTCTTTTCTGAGGGAAATGACTTGGGGCAGTAACATGCACGATCATCTTCAGAATCAGCTTTAGCATGTAGTATTAACCAATTACCAAAATGACTACAAATTAAGCATACAACTGTGCTTTACAGGCAATTAAATTCTGAATTGCACTGATTTGACAGTACTATTATTAGCATGTTTTCTTTTTTTGTGTGTTTCCTGCCACGTTCATCTGTTCAGCTTTAGTGAATTTATGTAGGGGAAGTCTGCTACACATTATGGAAAGTAGAATATGATCTTACTTAGTAGTATTTATTTTTAGAGAGTATTATTTTAGAGGCCAAAAATACTTAGGCCTAATTCTTATGATTTCAGCTCATATCAAGGTTTTTCGACAGAGATGCAACCACATGACAGGGCATGAATATTTACAGAAAAACGAGGCATGCTGATCATTAATATTGCATTTATTGAAATTGTAACAACATTCTTCTTATTTAATAAGCTGTTGAAGTACAATTCACATCAATCATTATGTCAAAACAGAAATAGTCCGCAGGGCCTTGACGTGATCGCTGAATCAGGAGTTCCTCTGCACTGTGCTGAAGCCGAGGGCAGCTGTTGTTGCAAATTTATATTTTACCCGTTATCTTGAGATCATGATTGAAGTATCTCATTATCTCCATGTCAAACATTTTTGCTCATGATCATGGTTTAATAGCCTCATTACTGTGATAGCATTAAATGGCTTTCTCAAAAATCACTGCTTAATTAGGAAACTGATTGAGGTTGCAATTTTCTGCGCACGCACCACATGCATAGCAAGTGTTTGTGTTCTAGTCATGTTTGCATGTGTTTCTCCCAGGCAATCAAAAAGCATAAAAGTTAGGTTTAGCTTCCTCTGTTTATGTTTCAGCTGTGCAAAAGGCGGTATACCCTGCAATACTAGCTGAGGTATATGCTCCATTCTCCAAATGATGGATGGATAATTTGCATAATTTGTCCCCATGAAGGTGACAAGACTTAACATATATAGGTATGTCACAGTAATGAGATTACTAAGGAACCCGCTGCAAAATGGTTTTCTATGGAGTTTTTCCTCAGTTGATGTGAGGGTCTAAGGGCAGAGGATGCTGTTAAGATGCCATGTAAAGCCCTTTGAGACAAACTGTTTGTAAAAACGGACTATACAAATAAAATTGCCTTGCCTCCTAAAACTTTTATTTTGATATAACAAAACTGCAACAGTATGTTTTATGGGAAGTATAATCACTGACTGAATTATGTTAAGAGGTAATGTATTTCTATAATGAATAATGTGAAACATTTATTAACAGCAAGGTTGATTTGATGCAAGGTGGTTGGAATGAATGGATGGCATACAAAGCACATAGCTGTCATAGCGCATTTCCATCCAAAGTCCTGTCTGTGGTTCGGCTTTGGCAGGTAAAAAAAAAAAAGTTCACTCTAACTTGAGACAAAATGTTCCATTCAGACCACAGGAAAAATGTATTTCTCTAACTTCAACCAAGTGTTGTGAGCAATGGTCAACACACTGACATTAAAAGTATTGTTTGTTTGTTTGTAACACTTTCCAGTGTACATATAGAATGTTGAAAGGCTCAGACACATTCAGCCTGTTATTTCCGTTTATTTGTAACAAAAATGCATACAGTAATATTTTACACATTCAAAGAGGGCAGAGGTTTCATATGGCTCTGATACAGTTCCTTGCCTCCTTCAGTTCAATATTTAAACTGTATGCCGAACAGACACTCAGAATGTTTTCTCCCTCAAAAATATTCAAATATTTCAGTATTGAAATTGAATGGGGCAGAAGGGATTATTCCAACTTTGGAGAAACCATGCTCTACGATATTTTAGGTAACCTGTTTCACCGAATTTAATCTCTTATCTGTGGTGGTGAAGTTATTCAGTGAAAGGGGATTATGAAGTTTAATCTTAACAGGGATTTTCATGGCGAAATAAATTATTTTCCTTCCTTAGTTCATCAATATAAAATGATGTGGGGAAGGATTTTGCCACCTCCGGATGAGACAGGTATGAATGTAGATCTTCAACATCCCTTTGAAACACAGCGGAAATCCACACAGAGGCTTCACTTCCCATTCTCTGTTTGTATTATTACTGTGATTATTTCCTGCTCTGTTGCTTTTTATCAGCTGTCTGCTCGGCTTAATCAGTCAAAGTGAAGATGAAACTATTTCTATGAAAGCTACGCACAAACATTCATTTGGTTTAGTATGTGGTCAGGCTTTAAGCTATTCTCTGTATTTAATGAACAGTTTCATAACACAGACTCCAATGTGATGCTTAAGGTAGAGTTTGTAGGATTTTCCTAAAAAACAAAATATAGACTTACAAAAGAATACAAAAGAAATCCTGAGAGGAGAGGAAGGGCCCAATTTGAATGTTGTGTTTGCAAACTGCAACAAACAAACCTACAGATTCTACCTTTAACAACTATTAACAGAAATTGTGATGATTTTTACTGGGAATGAAATGATGTGTCCATTATTTGAATGTGTAACATTGTTAAATAATTTAGAGGCAGTAAAATAAAGCGAAAGCTTTCCTATAGCAGAATACGAAAATGTTCCACAGGGTGACTGATCTGTTTTTAAGCCTCTCAGCCAAACAACAGAATAAACATCTTAGCCATCGCATAGCTTTGCCTTACCGTAGAACTGAAAACATGAGTTTTTTTTATCAAAATTATTAGTTGATTTACTGATGGCTTCATGCATCATCAGACCACATGCTAGGGGTCAAAATCAATGTCGTTCTTTATTATTCTTAACACTGTGCTCATACTGTTTGTTGCTCATATGTTGATGACATGTGCTGCTGCCTTCTTGGCCAGGTCGCCCTTGAAAATGAGATCTCGATCTCAACGGGTCTTTTTACCTGGTTAAATAAAAGGTAATATAAAAAAAATAATAATAATCTTTTTCAGTGCTGAGAAACAATCTTGCAACCAACCCGCGATCCCAATACATCATAAATCTGCTGCTGCCGACTCTGAACATCAAAATACTGTTTGTCAGAGGTTCATCAAACCTCTCACGGTGCTGCAGTGGCCGCGATCCGTATCTATAGCTGACGCCCACAGGTTTCGTTTCCAGCCCTGGCTGAGTTTGAAACAATCTTCCTTGGGGAACAGTGGGCTTTTTCCACAAAGCCTGTACCCACACCCTTCCTGGACAGCAGAACAGTTGCTCTTCATGATGTTGAAAGATAACCTTCCACAAGAGGGGACTACACTTCACACCGTCCATGGCTCTATCTCCTAGTCATAGCTTCCAGTGTCAGATAGCCAGGCTGATTTAACTCCCAGCAGAGACAGATTTTTTTGCTTAAGTCACCTAGTCTCGATTTATCTCTGCTGAACCTGAGAATTGTCTGGCCTTAATCTACAGGCAGAATCAGGACAGCCTCGTGATCTCAGAGTCATTCTCTGCGCACAGTCGAGGAAACATTTTAAAGAGCCCCTGAAGGAGATTCAACAGGTGGAAATCCAGCTCTTGGGAAGGAAATGTTAGATTTGATTCAGCAGAGTAACTACAGAAGAGATCTTTGAATACTCTAGGTGCAATTTGAATTGCTGCTAATAGGAGGTAATGAGAGACAGGAGAAAGATAGAGGGTGAGAAAAGGGGAGTAATTTTACAGATGATGAAAAAGGGGTTGGGTTTGTTGACCAAGCTCTCTCCAGAGTAGACATCCTGTGATCTCTGTCCGGATTTTCTCTATAATCCTGTCTTTCAATTTAGTGCCTCAATCCTGCGTTCACTGGGGTAAACAACATGGACAGCCACAATTTCCTGTCTGCGACTCGTTACGCCCACCGCTGTCATGTTCCAACACAGATGGATGCATGAGCAAGTTGATGTGGTTCACTTAAAAACATCCCAAACTAAGTGTCAATTGGAAACACTGAATGACAATGCTCGACTATTACTGCACTGTCAAATTTCAGACTTGTCTCTGTGTAGGCTACTTAATCGTTACAGTCATTATGATAAACATCCTGAATGAATATAGTGATAGCAAATGTTTTTTTTTCTCTCCAACATCCACTCCTCAAATGAGATTTACACATAGCAACTGAGGCAGGACTGAACATTATGTTTAAGCTTAGTGGTAATATTAAGTTTGGGTGACTCTTCTCTCTCAGAATAAGTAAATCTATTGATGGCTGGTAACCACCATGGTATGCAGACCCACAGAATACCACCCAGCTGAGTACAAGTTAAGTTTTCTATTGCTGCTTGGTGTTAAATGGTACAGCAGATTGTCTTTGACATATAAACTTGGGGAATAATGTATTTACAGATAAGTGAAAGCAAATTCTGCCAACTTGTTGTGCAGTCCTTAACAAACGAAATGAAAAGAGTGTGGAGATCCAATTGATCCAATTACTTCATCTTCTCATCAGATGCAGGTAAAAGGCTGGTGCCAATCCAGGGATGATTGACGGATCATAATCAGTGTTAATTGCCTTATGTGTTCGTTTAAAGGGCTGCATTGTATGTCACTCTCACACAAGGTTTGACACTCCTGGTCTCTTTTTGCATAGAGTTAATTTCACGTGAAGGAGAAAGTACATTTTAAATTCATTTTTTGCCACAAACAGCAAACAGAGCCTCGTGTGATGGCTATTATGATTGATAATATACTGTACTTGGACATGATATTGTTCAGTTTCATCAGCTACTCTTCCTTTGCTTTGCACACACCCTCGCCTATTGCCACTGCCTCTGTGTTGGACGTTCTGTCTGACAACCATTTGGACACACAATTTGTTAATCGTTTAAAACATTAAAGTTCATAGTTCATGTAGTTCATACAGTAGTTCTCACTGGGTAAAATAAATATTAAGTGTCTCACACACAAGTACTCATGATGAATAATGGAGGAATGAAGAATGGTCTACAAATTATGTTGCACTGGAGATTCAGCTACAGTACCACTTTTTATTATAAAATATATCTCAAGAGTTCAGTTCACTTTAACTTGCATTCTTTTATTCATTTCAATTCATTTTTGTAAATAGTTGCAGTTGATTGTAAATTACAATGTAGTATTTATTTCATCCATTCATTACATTCTCTTCTCTATCTGTGCAGTGTTGTAAAGTGTTAATTTAGTGTTGTATTTATGCTTAATAATATTTATGAGGGTCTTGTTTTTAGGTTTGCTGATGCTTTTATGAAGCATATCTGGTATTAATTTAAACAATAGCAACATGCACAGTATTGTAATTATACAAACATATTTTAATGGATGCTTTTGCTGACTTTGTAATGAGTTACATGGCTATTTATATGTCCGCTTTAATCAACAACAGAAACAGAAATAATGGAAATGTTCATTATATGTTGCCGTCCTTGAATACTGACAATAAAGGACAAACAACAAATTAAACCAAAATAAGACATAATGAAAATACTAGTTCAAAGTTTCCTGTCAGATTCATAGTGAGACAGACAGTAAATCTGAAAAAAAAAGTGCTCCCAGTACTGTTCAAAGTAGGTTTATTTTTCAATTACAATAAGAGTAGTTAAAACTAATTTGCCTGGGCCATACTACACGAACAACAGCTGTCAAATCTCCAGGACACACTAAAGTGTTGTCTAATACACACTTTATAAGTGGTAACAACATCTGCACGCAACAGAGTCATTTTTCCCGTGCTAAACTACTGGTTGGTGTTGACGGATTCTATTTGATAAAAACCTTCTGTCTACCTTTCTCTCATTGAGTTTTCCTTGTCGGCTTCCTTGAAGTAAACAAACCCCTTGGTGTATGTTTGCATAGCCATCTGCGATGTCTGTGGGAAAAAAAAATTGGTTTTGAGGGATGTAAACAGCCTAAACAGGGAAGATTGATACATTCCCATTCATCGCTGCCGTGGCGATGCTGCAAAACAGGAGCAATTAAAAAGAAAATCTTCAGAATCCTTCTTTTAGACCTAAAATATCAGGAAACTACAGCCTCAAGTTGAATTTGCCTGGAATTGTCCTTTAACAATTCTGGTGCAACAGTATTAATTATATTTTGATCTGATAAATAATGGTAATTGCTAAAATATCTGAACACAATTTCAATGAAACTGTGTTAGCAGTAATCCTATCCTCTTACTGTGTTTGCACTGTTATCAGCTTTTATCCAGCAGACAGAGACACACTATGCAAAGGTAAGCCAGGTCAGCATTGGAAAAGACAGGCACTGTGGGAGAGGCTCTTCGAGCAGGAGAGCACTGAATTTTCTGTCAGTATGAATTATACCCAAAGGGCTTGTGATTCTAATACACACAGAGCCCCTGCTTGTTCTGGATGCTCGTTTAAGTAGCTGGGAGATGTTCCTTTAAAGCCAAAGGGTCTCATTCATGAAACGTGAGCAGCATGAATTTGTGTGTAAACAGCATGCAGCGGGAAATTTACGTGGATTCCCGCATTCATCAATCTTTTAGTTGTGAGAATCTTTTCGTAGCTACTCACAAAATCTACACCTGCTCCTGACTGTGTAGCGCTTGTGTAAATGTAGGAATACACATTAATATTACAATTTTTATTCGTATTGCTCTCTGTTATGTAGGACAATACGCTGATGCCTTTGAAACACACATTTATCTATGCTCTATGCTAATTGCTGATCACCGGGGGTGTGCTGTTAATTTACAATGGGTTGGCATTCATGATCATGAAGTAAGGGGCCAATGAGTGTTACATAGATATTGTGTTAGTCATAGAGACCTGAGCATGAATTCAGTCCATTTCCTACACCGGCCTCCACTGATATTCTTGGTGTAAAGTCACGCTGTCTTTTAGTAATCACTTCCCAGCTGCTGGTTGTTCTTTCTTAATAGAGCTCAGATGTTCTTCCTGGAACTCAGTGGGAGTGGGCCTGAACTTGTTGGGTGGAAGTACGACAGTGATAGAGACCGCCTGCTTCACTGACATCTTTGTAATAGAAAGTAATAGGGGATTTAAATTACTCAAAATCTATTCAGCTATAGCAATCATCAACCTAGCATTTGGTATTTTCTCCCCTCCCTGCCATTTACTCTGCAGCAAATCAAAGCTTTGCTTATTTCACACTGGCATTCAGACCCAAGTAAATTGCAGGTGATGGTGGTTTTCAGCTGAATGATGTGAGCCATAGTCACTCATACAAAAGATAATTGTACTAGAAAAAGCATTTCCATCAGGAAAATGTATGTGAATGCTAAAAAGCCATTGCTGAAGCCATGCTAAATTAGGACATTGACAAAGAGAGGAAGTACAGGAATGACATGCAACAAACACGTGAGGCAGGTATTGAACCCTGGACCCTTATGATTGGCAACCCAGCAAGCTAAGCTCTCAACCACAGAGAACTTGAAACACACTTAGTTTTATACCATGACCAAAGACTGTCCGATGATAGCTGAATAGTTAAAAGTGTTATGAAAATTTTACCAGTTGAATCAAGTGTGGTGCTAAACCGAGAAAGCGGGAGATTGTAGGAAAGATGTCCTATCAACATCCTTCGAACCAGCGACCTTGGGGTTGGCAAGCAGTCACCTTACCACTGGACGATCATGTAATTGTTTTATCAATTCAACGGTGTTATAAAACAGAGTTCATGTTGTGTGTGTGTTTTCAAGCAATGTAATGATGTGGCGGTAATAAAATATCCTACCAGCCAGGGGCGATATAAGGCCCATTTATACCCTACCGTGAAAACGGATACAGACACTTTCGTCCGTATCCGGAGGTCGTTTCATCCGTCAGTGGATCCGTTGCCTCGGAGCTTACGAATCCGGAGTGATCCGGATGAAATGGAGCAATACCACCGGTAACCGGGGTGGCGGTATTGAGTCAGAAGAAGAGTTACGAAAATCGGCGAAGAAGAGAGTAGTTGCCAGAAATTCAAAGAAGAAGACGACGAGAGTAAACATTGAACATTTTAAAAATGTAATGACACTGTAAAGTACAACACAACATCAACTCCAATGATGTACCACTTGAACAACGTTCATCCGACCATGCTTAAAGGTAATGAATTCTGCTCTCAACCCACCATCACCTCAGCATTAGCCCGGAGGAGCTGCGACGCACACCAGGCAGAGAAAATCACAGAAGGCATCTGCAGAATGATTCAAACGGATATGCTGCCCATAAGTGTCATCGATGGGAAAGGTTTTCAAGGTGTGATTAATTTACTCGAGCCAGATTATCATATTCCGTCATGGCGTACCATCACCAGGCTCATAGAAGCTCAATACGAGGAGCGAAAGCAGGAGCTGCTAAAAGAGTTAGCCACAGCAGACCACGTTGCTATAACCACAGACTGTTGGACCGCTTTAACAGCTGAGAGCTACCTCACAATCACCTGCCACTATATTTAAGCTATAAGCTGTAGAGCAGTGGAGATTTGAAGGCCAGTTATCGCCTGCATCCACGACAACGCGGCCAACATCACGGCTGGGTTTCCGTTGCCTGCTTTGCACACACTTCAATTAGCCATAAATGACGGATTTTCTCAATACATGCATCGGGTAATCTCTGCAGCTGGCATACCCGTTAGCCACTTTAATCATAGCACGGTGGCAAACAATGCGCTGAAGAAGAACCAGGAGCAAATGGGTCTCGCAACCGCCTCATCCAATCGTGTAAAACACGGTGGAACTCAGTCTGTGAGATGTTCGATCGAGTGGTGGAGCAGCAATGGGCTGTTGTTGCTGTCCTCTCGGACAGAACCGTGACCAAGCCTCAAGATGCCAGGGTCCTGGAGCTGAAGGAGGAATATTGGCAGCTGATGGAGGACACGCAGCCTGTGTTAGGAGCACTTAAGTGTGCCACAACTGCCGAGTCTGTCTGCCGAGAAGGACGGCTCTATCTCAAACATTTATCCCGTGATCTTCAGCCTCATCAACACCCATCTCTTGCGGAGAGAAGGAGACAGTACAAGAGTCACAGAATTCAAGACCAAAGTGAAGTCCTCCCTCAGCAACAGAATGAAGGTAAAATGAACTAGTTGACATGACACCCATAATAAATAGCTGCTGATGATGAGACTGGAATAGGCATAGCTAAATGTCGCTTATGTGCATTGCTTTCTAACGGTTTATTTTTCTGCATAATTTATCTACAGGTTAAGTCTGACGAGTTTGTGTCATCCGCCCCCATGATTGTATCAATGCTGGACCCTCGTCACAAGCATTTGAGCTTTCTTCCACCAACACAGAGAGTGATTGCCAATGTGAAACTGGTTGAACTGGGAGAGGGAATTGACGTGGGTCAGGCGGCTATCCCACGGGCTGAGAGACGAGAGACGGGCTGGGAGCAATACATCCACCCAGTGCGACACTGGTATTGAGACAGAACTTCAGAACTTTCTGAGGTAAACACCTCCACTCCTGCATTGCAGCCCTATAGAGTGGTGGAAAGTAAATGATGGAAAGATCCCCACGCTGGCCAGGTTAGCGAGACAGTAGCTCTGCATCCCCGCAACCTTGCTACCGTCAGAGCAGGTGTTTTCAGCTGCTGGACTGACGGTCACTAGGCTGCGTTCACGCCTCACTCCTGAGCATGTGAACGTGCTTATTTTTCTGAACAAAAATCAATAGGTTGAGTTAACAGTCACCACCGTAGCCTTTATGTAGGCCTAGGCCTATAATGTGTTATTGTTTTGTGAGGTTCTAGTTCATAATTGTGCATAAGAAAAACATCTCCCTCTCGTCTTCTCTCTTAGCCGGATGCCTTTTGTTTTAAGTTACATTCTGGCAAAAAAAAAAAAAAAAAGTCATGACGAGTAATATTTTGTTTTCTGATTAAATTATTATGATGTTTTTATTGTGCCTAGTTCATGACTGTGCATACAGTAACAGTTAAAAACCGGGTAAACCAAATTCAGTAATTTTTTTCTTATCATATTAATTAGGCCTTAAATGTGTCCCTCAAAACATGTAAAAAGTATTTTTCCCATTCATCATTTCCTTGAGGAGCTAGGCCTCAGAGACTGTTCTGTGTGCAGGTTTAGAATGGGCGGGCTTAAGTCGAAGGCCGCTTTACGTAAAGCGGCCGTACTTACATAAACCTGCTCTGCTCTACGTATAAACAAAGTCCTTCTAGGCAAGTCATGCCACTCGGCGGCCATCTTGGCGACGCCACGAAAACCCCAAGGAGACCAGACCCCTATCTAAATGAATGGAGGGATGGTCAAATCCACCCTTTAACGTGATAGCAGGACGGAAAAAACATACAGACGTGCTAGCCAGTGAAATAAGATACAAATAAAAACCAAAAAAACATAGACTTTACCGCAGAATGACGTTTAAATCGCTATTTTTCCACAGGGAGTACTCAACTGCGCATGCGCGCGGATTTACGACACCGCCGTTACTGTACGGCTGTAACGGCTAAATCCGTGATCTAGCAGCAGCCCGAGCATACCTACACCGGTCTGCCCTGCTCTACCTGGAGACATATCGGCTTGAGTCTGGAGATTTTTGCTAAAAAATAAACGCTAGACTTACATGAAATCCGTCTTAATAATCACCTATGGGCTCCTAGTTCTGTGTGTGGTGACTGTGTCTGCTCCCCCCTCCCACGATCCCCACAAACGTTAGCTGTCTCGGATGCTATCGAATGCTAGCATGGATGTATTAGTGCTAGCATGTCGTCTCAGCAGCAGCAGCAGTCAGTTAAAAATAAATAAATACAGTCCGAGTGAACCGCTGGAGCCACGGACTGATTACCGACCATCACTAACAACTAAAGCCTCGACCGGTAACAAGTATGAGGGGCGTTCGTTGTGCTGAGCTAGCTCGATGCTAACTTCGACTAGCGGTAGCGTTAGCATCCGCCGCTAGCTTCGGTTAGCATCCGCCGCTAACAGCCGCTTCTCAGCTCACAACAAGCCTCTCGTACTCGGTACAATAAAACGAGAGGCTCTCGTTAATGGTGACGGTGTCTATCGGTCCACGGCTCCAGTGCTTCACCCGGACTGTGTGTGTGTTGTTGTTTTTTTTTGGAGTGGACTGCTGCTGCTGCTGCTGCTGCTGCTATCATGGACAGGAGGCTAACGCCCCCAGGGGAAGGGGCCCAGTTTGAATGTTTAGGTTAAAAAATGAAACGAACAAAACTATACATTCAAAAGTTAAATGAAAGAAAAGGTGGACTGATCGGTTCATTGTAAAACACTTATTGATGTGAATGTGGTGAATTCTGTATACGTAGCGAGGTAGCTCTTTCGTTCAGCAGCACAGACCTGAAGCTTCACTTTTCATTAAGACCAACCAATGTGGCTGCCAAATTAACAAGCCGGCAGTAAACCTCTAAAACTCCGCGGGTAAATGTAACAGCTTTCCTCCAGGATGAGGAGCCGCTCCCGGTCGCCGGTGGCTTTTCCGAAAACCTTAGAGTAAATGTTCAACCTGACCAGTGACCACATACAGTACACACGGTGCTAAAGCCGTGTTGTTGTTGCCACCAGGTAGGTTTGTCTGTCGTAAATCTACTTGTGCGCATGCGCTGGTGCAACAACATGATTGGCCTAGTTCAGCTCTGGCAAAGCAGGTGATTGGCTGCTGGTGAAAAGGGGCGGGACATACGCCATCTTTGGCGTCGCAGCTTTCCCCATTCAAAACGGGCAGAGTGGTCTGTCTCCTCATATTAGAACGTCTCTGGTATAAATACATTCAGCCAACTGACTACTGTGGTTTTCCGTCCCACTTGCTCTTCAGTCTAGCTGAAACACTGAAACAGCCAGCTAACTAAACGTACGGTAGTTCATGTTCACACACCACTACAGTCTTGTTCCATAACGAGTTTACAGTGCTAACGTTAACGTATTCACACCGTGATAAACAGCCGTCACCGCAGGGAGAGAGGCTGACTCCTCCGGTCTCACACACCGAGGAGGATCCCTCACGTTACACACACACACACACACACACACACACACACACACACACACACACAGCAGCAGCAGCAGCGGGAGCTAGCCTACAACACCGTCTGTTGACCAGAGTCTCCCTCATTAACCGACCAAACAGCCTCCTCTCATCCACACACACGGGAGACCAGCCATACAATCACGGACGGAAAACACCGTTGAAGAAAAAAAAGAAAAAAAAAAAAACTCTGCCATCCACCACACGTCCGAGCGGACACACAGCTGATCAAACCATTTCTTACCTTCACTCTGGTGTCGAAAACAGGCAGCAGCAGCAGCAGCAGCAGCAGCAGCATCATCCAGCAGCAACAGTTTATTAATCCACCGATCGATATTATTCCCGTTTCAATCGTCACTCGCGGTCTGCCCGTTTCCTCCGTTTGCATTGTGTGAAAGAAAAAAAAAAGTTTTTAGCCGCGGTAGCAGCCGTAGCCTCCCGGCTCCACCATGTTGTTTCCCCCGGTCTCCTCCCACCGGGACACGGCTGCTGCTCAGCTCGGACGCCGTGTGTCGGGCGCCGGGCGGTCTGGACCGGGTCTGGACTCGGTACGAGGTCCAGAGATGATTCACTGTCTCTGCTACTGCTTCTCCTGTCAGGACACTTGAAGCTAAAGCTAAGCTAACGTTAGCTAAAAACTTTATTTATTTTTTTCACACAATGCAAATGGATGAAAGACGCTGACCGGTAACGAGATGTAAACGGGAGCAGCATGGTGGATTATAACCTGTTTCAGCTGGATGACTGCAGCAGCTGCTGCTGCGACTGTTTTAGACACCAAGAGTGAAGGTAAGAAATATTTCCTGAAGTTTATCAGCTGTGTCGGTGCTGAGGACTGGGGTGTGTGGTGGAGTGTGTTTGAGGTCACTTTCAAAGACGTGTACATGTGTAGGTCTTGAATCAGAGAGTGAAGTCCCGCTCTCCTGCCTGCAGCGCGACCATATCGCGACACGCCCCACCGTCCGGAAGCAGAGAAAACTGCTCATTTATTGACAACTTTGATGCAGAATTTTATATACTTAACGACTTTTTTAGTCCTCCAAATTTGACAGAGTGGTTAATAATATGTTTTCCTGTGGTATTATAAACTTAAAACACATATTTATTCTTGGTTTACCCGGTCTTTAACATCATCGTCCTCTCTCTCAGCGGGGTGCCTTTAGTTTGAAGTTACATTTTGGCAACAAAAACCAAGAGTCCACTCGTGACGTCAGCTGGGGAAGGAGCTCAAGAAGCGCAGTGGACGGGGCTGAACCATGGATGTATTATATTATGGTCTGACCCGGGAGAGTCGCCTCACTGAGGGCATGTGTGAGAGAGGAGCGAGGGGGAGTGTCGCCCGTCACAGAGGAGAGAGCAGAAATGCATCATAATGAATGTCATGAAACGATAGCAACACATTAGACGTATATTATAGCTCCTTTCTTTTAAAATAAACATTTAAAATACACTGTAGGGGAAACAATGGATCGGTAAACCCATGCAATCAAGCGCAAAAGTGCGTGCTCCCGCGTCGGAAAAAAAAACAAAAAACTGAGCCTGTCTGAACCTGCTAGAGCGTGTGCCATGCACACAAACGGACTGCTCTGGTCATACTTGAATGATATCCATGTGGAAAAAAAGAACATACAATGAAAAAAACAGGCCTACAAGTCGTCTGAGTCATCTTGTCTCAGGTCGAGTCGAGCAATACACACTCATTGAAAAGTGTGAAATTAGTCAGAAATGCTCATGTGCTTTGAAAGGCTTTATCTCAAAAACGGTACAAGATATTAAAACTGTGTATACAGGGTGAATGCATTATAAGTTTTTCTACAGTTCAGAAGCTGAATAAAGTCTGCAGGTTAAATTATGTGGAAGCAGTTGAGGTTCAAAGTAGGAGCAGTACTTTAAGATTTTGAGGACCGTCGCAATGCATTTCCTATGGGACAAAAAATAAATCTGAAAAAGTTTAATATTTGTAAAAGTACAAAGAGTACTGAAAATTTGAATAATAGCTATAATGTCCTGACGAAGCTGCATAATTTAATGTTTTAATTGTTGAAGTAGCACATAGTAGTATGTAGGACTAGTTAGACTGCAAAAAAGGCCGGAAGATGTGAGAATAATAATAAAGAAGTTCACTGTGACGCTGTTTTTTTTTGTATGTTAAATTTAAGGAGGAAATTCATTCAGCACTCGTGAAGTCAAATCCTACCAAAAGCTCAAAAGAAACATGGCTCACCATTGTCATTTCTTCCCCTTTGATTAAAAAAAATTCATAAACTTTTTCTTTTGTCATACAGTGCAACAAAGGTGGCTGACTTGAGACAGATGCATTTGCTACATTCATTAGTGTCTTTCATGTTTGAGCTGATAAAATTGATAATATTCATCTTGTTGGAGTCGAGTTTGCCCCCAAAGCAACTGAGAAGCTAATATAAGTCACCTACAAAAACAGCAAAGCAAGTAAAACAGGCAAGGTTTAGTCTAATTAACACTAACTGAGAAAGAGAAAATTGATGATCCGTCATGGATGAATTGCTCAAATGGAGAGAACATGTTAAAAAAAGGGGAAGCCTGAGATTATTCAGGGAGAAATAAGACAGGTTTCATTAAATTAACTTAGACAGGAATAGTGTGCGGAGGTTTCACTGACAGCTGATGAGCCTGTTGCTATAGATAGCTGCTTTGGTAAGGAACTGATCTGCTGTGAAGCAGCAGTCTCCCTTCTCTTTTTCTCTCTTTCTCCTTCACCGTCAGGCCTAAGCACCGGCATTGAGCTGCTGTCAACTCACACTCACACATAAGAAGAACGCGCTCAGAGGTCAAACGCCAGGCTGTATCGCCTGTCAGGGACCAACAGGGACCATCACAAGCAGAGAGGGAGGACAAGGTAATCTGCTGAGGGATCCAGACATCTAAATATCATACGAGAAAATCCATATTTGAGCATTCATTAGTTGTTCATTATCTGTGGATGTCTTGAAGAAAAATTGAAGAAGGATGTTTAAATGGATGTTAATCTGTCCATCAGAAAATAATAACATTAATGCTTTTTCACACACACAACAATATTTTGAAAATTGCAAGATATCTAAATGATATAATGGCCTCATGAAAGCCTCAAAGTGACTGAGCCACATTCACCTGTCTGCATTTAGTCTTTAAAAGCCTGATAAATTGATACATCAGTCAAATAACTGAAGTGCAGTGGTTTCTCTTATCACTGCATGTGCTTTTGTTTGATAAAGGGCATCAGGCTAACATGTATGGTGTGCTTTTATTTTTATTTAAGTTCCACATGCTGACAATATCACACCACAAAAGAGAACAGCCACCTCCAACTGTGAAAACAGGTAAAGGTTAAAGTGTTGGCCCTCCATCCAGTGTGCCTGAAAGGTAGAAGTATCTTGTTTATTCCCTGCTGGTATTCACATTGAATTCAAAGCCGCTGGTATATCAGATAATTTGCCCTTTTCTCTTCTCCTGCCATTTGGCCCCATCATTCTTGGCTGTCTTATCTCTGACGGGAAGGACCAGCACCCTCTCCCTCCATCTTACACCTTCCATCTTCCAGCTCTGACCTCCAGACACGTCTGCCATCAACTCAAAGGCATAAAGTATGTGCATAATTCCATAATTTTTCCTCCATAGAGAGGTGTACAATGGGGTCTTTCCTTTTAATATTAGGTAGTGGAAATGGATCTTTAATTTTAATTAGACTTTTGTGACCAAGTTAGAGGGCATAAATGAGTCAATCAATTATCTGAGGGAATTTGTGCTGCTTCAGTTAAAAGAAAACAAGGAAATTAAATCATTAAATCTATACCGTTTTGAGAAAGTTGTGTAAATCAATGTTGAAGTCAATGTAATCAAATAGTTAGACATTTCCATTAATAAAGTTGCACCATGAGCATGGTTAAACATGAAAATCAATGCTACACTTGCCGAGTCCCTAAAATCAAGCCAAACGTGTGATACTGTGCTCTTACAGCAGTTAAAAGCATCAATAGATGTGAAGGTGACTGAACCACAGTCACTATTTGATACCTTTGTAAAAACTCCAGGGATCATAGAGATTTGAATAACAAAAGCAAGTCGTCGCAGAATAATACAACTGTGGTTGACTGTCACCACAGGGCTCCAGGACTTAGCCCTTATCGAGGCCATAGTATCAGTTGTCATTACCGTCATTAAAAAAAAATTGTAATGCACTCATGATGATATATGCCTGATATATTACCTACTAAATATAATTTATTTTACTGCCTAAATAATGAGTGTATGTCCAGCACCTACATGTGTGTGTGGTTGAGTTTTCAATTTTACTCCAATAGTATAATGTTTTTCTTTCGGGAGATGTTTGATAAAGTTGATGTGACTACAGTGGCCCTGAAGTGCAAATCACAATGGCAAATCAGAAAACACAACAAATTACTCAACAAATCAGAAAACACAACAGCGAATCAGAAAACACAATGGTAAATCATAAAACACAACAACAAATTAGTAAACACAACAACGAATCAAAAAACAACAGCAAATCAGAAAACACAACGACAAATTGCTACAAAGAGAGTTCAACATCCAAGATCTGACCTCTTCTGAGATGATGGTTAATGTTGTTGCCGTTTCTCTTTTGTCGTTGTCAATTCTATTTTGTTGTTGTGTTTAGTAATTTGTCATTGTGTCTTCTGATTTGCTGTTGTTGTTTTTTTTATTTGTTGTTGTGTTTTCTGATTTGCACTTCAGGGCCACCGTACGTGACAGCTCAGAGAAGAGAGAGAGGGAAAGACGGCAAGTCGCGAATATAGTGAGTTGGTCCTCAAGAAAAAAACAACTTCTGCAAAAACCTTGACCAGATTTGAAGCGCTATATTGCCATAGTTATCATGTGTGTCTTGTAGGTTTGTGCAGATGTTTTTTTTCTTGCTGACGACACACAGAGATGCTCTTACAGCTGTGCAGCGCCACATCCGTTGTGATGTGGTTCAGCTGACCTGATGGTGGTTAGAACTCATTTTATGAATACAAAGTGCAGCCAAACACCAGGCTAAAGAGAGAGGAACAGCTTCTCTGACAGCTCGTCTGTGCAGCTGCAGGTGAACCGGCTGGAGAGTGCAGTGCTGTTCTTTTGTTTTTTCTTTTGTTTTTTTGTTTTTAGCAGCGCCATCCACATTTTTTTATAAGCCATTTGTTGTTAATAAAAGTTGTTAACGCTGGAAATGTACATGTTTTGTTATTGTTTCAGTATTCTTATGTGGTGTTCGGCTATTCCCTTTCTGAACGACATTTTAGTGACCCCGTCTGAGCTGTAATACATGATTTTTAATTGGCCATGGTAATACCGTATACCCCAGGAAAATGTGGAGGAGGTTTAACAGTATCAACATTTGGATACTGCCCAACCCTACTGATGAATACCATAAACATATCACAAACAATAGCAACACACTGAGCTTGACTTTTGTACCATAACCTTCCAAGTGGAGAGTTTTGCTTAAATGAATAATACCATTATTGCACATCTATTAAGAAAGCATTGCCCTTATGTCACATAGATCTTTAGCTCATGCAACGTCAGGCAAGAACTGCAATTAGATTCCTCTTTTTAACAGATTGTCTGCAGAAAAGGGCAAAGATCTCTGTTGAATCTTTAACTTATACTCAGTTGTTGTTGTCCTTGTTCTGTATGCAGAGTAATGCAGAACTGGAGTCAAATTCCTTGCATGTGTGCACATACTTGGCCAATAAAGCAGATTCTGATTCTGATGTAATATCCTCAAAAGCCTGCAAAAAACAGTAGTATTTCTCATTAGAATATGCACAAGGGCTCAGGTGCAATCACTATGTCAATTTCATATGACTCTCATATGACTCTGCTTGTCCATGTATTCTGCTTTGTTCCCAAAAATACCCAACTCTAAACAATTTTATTCGCAGGGAACCTTCCCAGCGTCTGGTCATTAAATAATCCTGCATTGCTTTGAGCAAACCAATCACTGTTGGTAAGGAATCCATTAGACTACAACAGTAAAGGCAGTAACACCCCAGGCCATGGGTATTAGAAGCTCATGATTAGTACCTTTGCTCATCTGATTTTGCACTGTACTATAGAGGGAGCCACCCCAGCTGCGCTTGACTTCAATATAATTAAGGGATAATGGAACAACAGTAATGTCTTACAAGCCAAGAATGGAGTCCTTCAGTCGATAAGAATTGATCTGAGAGTCATCTCATTAATGACTCAGCCTAAACCAAATGGTGGTTTTGTCAAAGAGAGTCAGAGCAGCAGACTTGAGTCACAATGAAAACCATCCTAATGGGCTGTAGATTCTCTAAGAAAAGGTTGTGATACTATGAAGGCAAATTAAGTTTGATTCTGCTCAACCCATGCAAAAGTTAGCGATATTACAGCGAGCACAACTTTTCAGCTAATCAGCTGCATACCAAGTGCTAGGTTCTTTAGCTCATTAGTAAACAGCTTTATCAATATGTTGATGTGCTGTCTTCTCCCATGGACAGCAGTGTTACAAATTCCTGCACCATGACATCAAAGATAACCATTCAAACACCAGTGAAAATTATGCTAGAAGCTGGACTGCAGCAAACCTGTATTTGCATACAAATGCACGTGATTTTTGGCAAAGGCAACCAAGAGGAACCATCATTTAATGATTGCAGTTTGACATATTGTGTGTTTCTGCGCAACTCTCTAATCCTCGGTGTTATAATTGTTGGAGGCATACAGGGTTGTCAGAGCATGGAAGGGCCTGATTAGCTCTCACCTTACACCAGTCAGCTCTGCTCACAGGCGCTTCACAGTGCTTTTAGTATTGCCTTCTCATTAGTTACACAGGAGACCTGAGCTGCTATTCCTCTATTTGAGATGGTTATTTAACTCTAGGGACAGGCCTCTCCCTCTCCACAACACTACGACTTCTCTTTAAAATTAAAAAAAAAAAAAAAAAAAAAATCAAACAAGCAAAACTGTGAACTTTACAATGCCAGCCAATTCACCGCACAGGTTGAGCTCTCAACCATGTAAAGAAAAAAACAATCACAGCCTCAAATCTCAATTTAACTGTCACAGGTACAGGTGAAAGTAGTTAGTTATTTCTACTTATTGGGAAAGAGAGGTCACAAAATGACAATATACTTAAGCTTTTCATGAGGCTCATGAGACTGATTTTCCTTGTGGATAATACAATTTCAATACAAATGTGAATTTGAAAATATAAAGTATGTGATTGCCAAACATTGAGTCACAGCCACTGAACCTACAAACAAAAACAAATCTTTATGTGTTAGTGTCACAGAGGAAAAGTCAAGTCTATTAAGCAGCTGCTTTTGAACTTTCAAACAGATCATGTGATTGGTTTTCTGAATACTTTAATCACGCTTTTCACTCATTTTGGCTGAAGAAGTAAACATCCACAAATGAGTCTGTAACAAGCGGGCAAATTCCACCAACTGATGATGGTCATTTTATGATGCAAAGGTTTAGAGCACACTCAACTGTTAAATGAATATACACTGTTGAGTTTCTCTGTTGGGTTTTCTATAATATTGCAAGGTCTTGACCTTACTCTGTAAAGTGCCTTAGGGTAATATCTGTCATAATTTGCAAGTGCAAGTTTTAGTAGAAAAAGTATTCCTGTCTGATTACATGCACAAGCAACATTGTCAGAATTAATAGTTCAAATTGCTGCAAAACACGCTTGGAATTAAAGACGCCACAGTGGACCTCTCTTACTTGTGGGGGCTACTGCAAAGGTCTTTTGTGATTCACTGCAGAATCATCTGTGCTGTGAGACTCCTCCGTGATAAGTATGCAACTGCTTCCCGACTCTCTCGAAGTGCCTCTGCTTGTCAGCCTAAATGGTCAGGAAATACACAGCAGCTCATAGAGGCCTGCGAACGCTTCCTCCGAATAGTCACATTAACGCAGTGAACCCACAGACTCGCATTAGATCAGACAGTGGAACAGCAGCGCAACCTCTGTAGTTATTGGTGAAAGGGCAGCCATCGCTGTCCTCTCAGTGTCTTTATCCACATGAAATAATAATGTCACTACTGCAGTGCATAGAATAGAAATATCCGGAGGGTGCAGACAGAGTTGTCACATGGCTAAACAACTCTAACTATGCTACTCACAACACAGACCAACAGGGAGAAGAGATCACACCATCACTGCTGAGGATATAAATCTCATGAAAACAAATGTGCGGTCTGAGTGTGTGAGTGAGTGTGTGCGTGCGTGTTTCCTTTCGAAGCTGGGATAGATGTTAAATTATACGATTTTGAAAAAAAATCTTGGTGTCAGCGATTTCCAACCATTAGAAGGTCTACGACTGTTCAATAATAGATAAGGCTTAATGGCTTCTTTGCTGCTGCTTCTGGGTGTGTTTGACATGCACTGAGATAATGAATGTAAAAGAGTGCTGGGGACATGAGTCACATGGTTTACATCCTATTTTTGGTGCTGTAAAATTTCCCCGTTTCCTGGTATCCTCTGGCTGCCACCTGTCTGCGTCACATTTGTGAACAGCTCCATAAGATATTTAGACAACAGAAGCTTTGATATCCAGTAGCTTGTCAGGATTTATTCCAGAGCCTCACTCAGTCATATACCGATATTCACAAATTAGTAAGGTGAGCAAATTTCTTTCATGCATGAAGAGCAACAGCTTGTGTTCCTTTCTTCATTTTATCTGAAAGAAATTAATTTGTCATAATGTGATATGCTTCAGTTTAGACTGTGCTCCTCAGGAGGTGCAGGTAATTGCAGTAAAACCCTCCTTTCAGCTTCAAGAGCTTTGATTTCTCCTCCAGAGGAAAAAAACTGCTTTGAACCCTACAGTAGGTATACTGTATGTTCTGAAACCTTGAGTGTATGTTTTATTACTTCAATGTGGCCCTTGACTGTTGTTTTGAATAGGGCCCGACCGATTTATCGGCGAGCCGATTAAATCGGCCGATTATAGCCCGTTTGTGAATAATCGGTAATCGGCCAAAACTCGCCGATTGTCGCCGATATTTTCAGAAATAAAATGCAGGGAATAAGACTTGGTTTTACTTTGAAAATGTTCCCCCATTTGAAAAGATCCCCCGACATTAGGTTATTTATCCTGTAGAGGGCGCATCCAACTGCATCCACTAACCACCTCACAGCACAGCAGAGTGACTGATCTGCAGCAGCAGGACACGCTCCGCCATAGCCTTGTCACTCACACACATCACACAGCTTATTAACAACTTGATTAACTGTTAACTGTCTCAAAACCAGTGTTGCTGCTGGCTTGTTTTTCTTTTTTTTACACCGCGGTCGGGTTGTGAATTAATTAATTAATGCTCGTGACTCCGGCCGTGTTGGGTCCGAGATTCAACAAGCCGGTCGGGTTTTACAGTTATTACCGGCAGTACAGTAGCTACGCCCGTTTATCAATAAACACAGTGGATGAGGAGGGTGAGTGACTGAGCTCAGGCTGTGTGGGGGGCGGGGCGGGGGCGGTGCGGGTCTCTGACTGCAGCGAGACAATCATGTCTCTGCTCCGTGACACACTGAGCGCTGTGGGACCGGGGCTCGCGGCAGCACCCGCTAAACATTGAAAACAGCGGTGATACGTGCTTCCACGTCGGAGTCAACAAACCAGAAACGTCTGGAACAACACTGGAAAAAGTCGCTTTTCAAAAAAAAAAAAAAGAGAGCGAGAGAGAGAGAGAGAGACCGCCGTGCCGTGTAAAAACAACAACAACAACAAAAAAGTGTCACGTGTCATGACTTCCTGTATCTGGCCCTTCAAAATAAAAGCCCTATAGCCTTTCACAGTTCAGTCATTGATTTTGACTTAATTTTGACTCCAAATGTTGTTGTTTTTTCCTGCAACCAATTGACCAATGAAAATTTGGCAGCCCTAATTTATATACTATATAATATATGTAGATATATTACTTAAATTAATAAAATTGTAAAACTTTATAAAAAAAAAAATAATCGGCCGATTAATTGGTTATCGGATTTTTTTCCCCCTAATAATCGGCATCGGCATCAGCCCCAAAAAATCCATATCGGTCGGGCCCTAGTTTTGAATGCAGTGGACAACCTTTCACATACGTAGACTCTGGTAAGTCTATATTGTGCAGCTTCTTCACACAGTAATGCACATTGTTTTACCTCAGTCAAACACAGCCAAACAACATGATGACAGCTTTGCTTAGACATTGAAATAACAGCTGAATTCTCTTACATTACCATGACATGAAATCCAGTCAGACAGCCTTTTCTATCAGCTACAAGTTGGCATTTGAACAGGATGCTGTGAGAAAATAGCGCCGCCAAGGTTACATTCAGGTGTGTGTCAGGTTTATTTTTACCAGTAGCCCTTTTTAACAACAACTGTAGGTCATAATAATGAGACAAGAGGCACAAGACCAGAACCCTGAAACTGAAGCGAATTAGATCATAATTTTTTAATCTGTCTGTGATTTTTCTACACCAGAATGTGTTTGGCGGAAAAAATATGTACTTTTCTTTTACTTTTTACTGACATAGACACGTACATAGACACACAGTCACATTCAAAATTAGATGTACTAGCTTAATTGTTACTCCTGAGAGCTGCACCTCAGGCGATCATCCTGGCCATACACACTGTCCGCCCAGTGTCCTTGACATCAATTTTGCACAATAGTAATTTGTTTTCCGGATTACATTTTGTTCAGAAATGTCTTTCCTGCCTGTTTTGTTCACAGCCAATTGTTTTCCATGTGGAAAAAGTGCCACAAAAAAGAGCGCCATATTCGGTTTTTTTTTCGTTTCCAGTTCTTATTGTTAAATGTTTTGTCTTTATGTAAAGCACATTGAGTTGCCCCTTGGTATAAAATGTGCTATATAAATAAAGATGCCATGCCATGGGGTTAATTTTGTCAGCAATACTACGAGGAAAAATATTAATTCACAACCAACCAACACCACACACACACACACACACACACACACTCTTTTTTTTGACAAAATTAAAACGTGTAACCTTTGGAAATAATAACTTTTTTCATTAATGAATAAAACCTAAAATTGTGCTGTCTGTTCTTACGCTCAGTTTGAGTATGAAAATAACTGGATTCACTGTACAGTCTGTTATACTGCTGCAGAACAGAGTGATATGGATCATGGGTGAGAAGAATAAACACGCTGCTCCTTTTCCACTGTTTTTATCATAACACCCGTAACTATGGAAACTGTACGCAACAAATGCTGCGTTCATTACAACTCGGAGGTCGGAAATCCCAACTCGAAAATTTCCGACTTCCGACATCATTGCGTTCACGCTGCAGGAACTCGGGAGAAAAAAAACATGGATACCTGAAGGAAGTTTGGCGTATTGTGGCTCATAGCTGAATACGAGTAATACGAGCCGACCAGCATTTCCTTAGTGAGAATAACGCCGCGGAATCGCCGCTTATGGTCGGAACTACGACGGTAACTGAACCTCTTTGAATCTCTGACTTTAATTATTGATGAATGAAAACATGAGTCCGCCTTGTGCTGGTCAAAGAATTTTACGGTGCGCGCGGAGGCTCATAAATGTAGTGTGAAAACGCTTCGCTTTTCCAAAACTCCTCGTTGTCCCTTTAATATAAACGTATTTCATATAGGCTACTGCAATAATACACAAAAATATGCATTAAAACCTCAACAAATAAATGAAAATGTCTCAATTCTAACCGTTAATGACGAGAGCTGCCATGTTTTGTTGTTGTGACGTCAAGTCGGAAAGTCGGAGCTCTGATATGATACCCGAGTTTCCGACCTGTAATTTCCGAGTTCGACGCCGTTCAATTCATTTTTTACAACTCGGAGCTTGTTTTTTTCCGACTTCCGAGTTGTCTTGAACGCAGCAAAAGACGTTCACTGTGGAAGCCTCAAAATGCTTCCTGGATTACAGCTAGAGCTATCGATTATTTTTGTAATCGAGTATTCTTCCTATTATTTTATCGATTAATCGACATCCAGATCTGGATGTTTCTTGTGCTTTCCATTCATATTGCTGTTATTTCAAGCAAAAAATAAAACGATTAATCGCGATAAAAAAATGTAATCGTTTGACAGCCCTAATAAAAAAATATATGTATAAAAAATTGCGTGTATCGTTTACTGTTTCATTCTGTGTAAATGTTTACACATGTACATGTTCACATTCCCGTGTAATGATGGTTGTGTGCATTAAAATTTTAGAAAATTGCCATTTATTCTTGTTTGTTGCAGTTTTTCGATTTGTTTTTATCAGAGATTGGAAAATGAGAATGGTTACAGGCAGCAAGCATGAGAGGACTTTTTATTAGAGATGCTCCAACTGATGGGCCATCAAAAATACATGATCAGTAGATCAGAATGCCTCTAGTTACCAATCACCTTGAAACCAATTGTTGTTGCTCTTCGTGTTCACTGTGCCAGCACACAATGGACCATGAAATTCTAGTTTTTACTCATCCTTTGCTTTATTTTTGTTGTGTTTTTATCGTATTTTGTCAAGTACTGATGGTTAATTTCTGTGGAGAGAAGAGTTTTTTCAAGAGAAGTGCTTTTTTCATTGAAACTGAGAAAATCTGGAGTATACCACCCTATTCCAGCTGAGATAAGGGAGTGTTTTTGTGGTTGCCGTACTGGTGCTGCTGTTGAAGACAAGGAAATGGAGATACAAGCCCGTTCTGCCATCTGTCATCATGGGGAATGCAGTGTTTCCCCCAGAAAATTTGTTAGTTAAGGTGGTGTCTGACCTGTCGACGGGGGGGTGGGGGTGGGGGTGGTAGCGCGGAGATCTGTTGACGGGGGGGGGGGGGTAGCGCGGAGATCTGTTGACGGGGGGGGGGATCGATCGACGGGGGAGGACACGCCGTGCCGTATTAAAGTTTCGCTTTCAACACGCGCTGCTGTTCTGCGTGCGCGCTTCTCTGTGGTGTGTATGTGTGTGAGAGGATGCGGCCACTCGTCCGACGGGGGGGGGGGGGGGCGGCAGCGAATATCGCTACAATTTTTTTTTTTTTTAAGATGTTAGTTTAGGCGGTAGCTCTTTGTTGTTAAGGCGGCCGCCTTAACAGGAAAGCGCTGCGGGAAACCCTGGGGAATGTCAACTCTCTGACCAACAAAAGTGATGAGCTGGAGATACTGGTGAAGACACAGAAAGTGTACCGTCGGTGCAGCCTGATGTGTTTTACTGAGACCTGGTTGAATCAAAACATCTTAGACTCCATTGTGGATATACCTGGCTTTACTTTCATACAGTACAGTCAGACAGAGATGCTAAGGTAAGTGGCAGGAAAAAAGGAGGAGGTCTGGCCGTATTTGTGAACCAGAGATGGTGTAATCCTGCACATATTACTATCAAGGAGAAGATGTGTTGTCTATATTGAATTATTGACTGTTGGAATGCGGCCATACAAGTGCTTTGCGATATTACGATATACAGTATATTGTAGTGCAATATAAAAACATCGTAATTTTAACGCGTGGGGTACTGGGTTAGCTCTGTTGCTACAGTTAACCAACATTGACGTTACTACAGGTCGCAGGACATGTAAAACTTGTTCCGGTGATACCTCAGCAGTGTAAAACTCAAGGATGTGGGACACTGAATCATCCCTGGACGCTGTGAGTGACAGACAAACAGCAACAGCCGAACTCCACAACGTGAGTTTGTTTACAACAGAACAGCTGTAGTGATGACATGACGCTGCAGGAGAGGAGATTGTAAACTAAAAAGGACACTAGCTCGTTAGATTAACTAAATAACCTAATTTTTCCTGACAGCCTAGGTGAGGCACTGCCTCACCTGCCTCCCCTGGGTATCGGGTATCGGGTATCGCTAAAAATAAAAAGGCGCTATAAATGTAAACCATTATTATTATTATGAGAAGTTAAAGGTACAGTATGTAAGAAATCTAAAGCAACTGGCTGTAAAATCGTCCTAATATGTAACAGAGACTCAGGAATAATGTTCATATAACATACTGAACTCACCAACAACAATCCTACAGCCAAGATATTTGCATTAAAAATTATTTTTTGCAGACCGCAAATCATGTTTATGTTTTGAATTTCTATGGTTGGCATGTGTCGCCACCCAGCGCTTTCTCCCTGGGAGATAAAACAAGATTGTGAAAAAAAATATTGTGTTCTATTATTGGTTATTATGGTCATATTTCCTTGATATCACACGGTAGAAATAAGCGGCTTGTCGCTCTGCCTTTTAATAGGCTACACAGCTTGCTGTTGTGAGCATAGCCTAGTTAGTTTGAGCTGCTGCTAAAGCTAAAGCTAAAGCTAAAGGGAAGAATTACAAAGTGAAAGTTAGAAAAGAGGGAGGAAATGTGGCGAAATGGAGCCGATGGTAAATGAAGTGATTGTGAACGTGTGGAGCGGTTCATTAGATGAGTCCGGCCCGGTCAGGTCGCCTGTCTCCAGTCGTCATGTTTCATGATCCGACGTCAGAAAGTGGAGGAGAACCGGAGCGGCTCGCGTCGTCGTCTGCGGTAAGACGTCTCATATGTTGGCGTGTGTGTCTGTGTGTGTGTGTGTGTGTGTGTGTGTGTGTGTGTGTGTGTGTGTGTGTGTGTGTGTGTGTGTGTCAGCGCTGCACACACAGACACTAGGGATGCACCGGTTCTCGGTAAAATACCGAACCGTTCGGTACGGCCTGCACGGTGCAATACGCTCTTGGACCGCGGTATTTCAGATTCAGCG
The DNA here is from genome assembly GCF_045865225.1 of Trachurus japonicus. Classification (NCBI taxonomy): domain Eukaryota; kingdom Metazoa; phylum Chordata; class Actinopteri; order Carangiformes; family Carangidae; genus Trachurus; species Trachurus japonicus. The sequence continues at coordinate 14,106,128 of NC_140922.1, forward strand.
TCCATCAGCTCTTCCTGCTTTACAGGCAGCTGTGCCGTGTATGTGTGTGCCTGGCCGTTTAAGGCGAAAGCCCGCCCCCGCGAGTTGATGTCCAATCACTGTTGAGCCTCCACACACTCACAGTGACTCCCCCCCATTACACTGAAAGTGCAGCACACACACAGAAGAGGGGGAAAAAAACAAAAAAAACAAAAAACAAACAGGCGGCAGCATGAGCGGTCGCTGATCGCAATCGCGGGGAAAATTAATTGGTTATTAGCGCGATTTAGCACATTTAGCTTTTATTAGAGTTCCAGCAGGACTCTGTCCATGCACACCGCATGTGTGTGGTCGCGTGTCCGCGCGCGATAGAGAGACCGAGGTCGAGCAGGAGTTGACTGACAGGGATGAGAGGTGGTGAAAGGCTGTTTAAAAAAACACAATAGACTAACTCCTTCTTTCCCAGTGAGAGACTGTGGCTGCCAGCATAGTGACGGCAATATAGCGCCATCTCTGTTTGAAAGTGGCTTCAGAGTGTTCACCTACTGAAAGACTAAAGGAGTGTGCAGAGGGAGGAGCTAGGGGCTGTTCACAGACAGTTCAGGTGTGTGTGTGTGTGTGTGTGTGTGTGTGTGTGTGTGAGTGAGAGAGATAGAGAGAGAGGAGAGCTATATTATAAATATTATAAATTATAAACATTATTTTGGGAGAAAAAAAAAGTTCTCTGCACAAAACCACATACCGAAACCGTACCGAGAACCGTGGCCAAAAACCAAGGTACGTATTGTACCGTGGGCTACCTGTACCGTTGCACCCCTAACAGACACAGCGTCGGAGCGGTGAATGTAACAATAACTTGCAGATCACCTGAGTGACGTGAACTCCGCTCGTAGTTACTGTGAGTCAGAGCAATAAAACAGTGAGGTTGTTGATGAATATTTAGCTTTTTACTCTGCTTTGAGACTGACTGAGTGAGCAGAGTGGAGGTTAGCATGTCGCTACCTGGAGTCTGGTGGGTAGGGGAGGGGGGACAACGCGCTGCTGTCTTTTGAATTTGACTGCAGCAACATTTTTGGCCACATTCTTACATATCGTACCTTTAAGCAATAAATCCTGCTACTTTCAGCCAGAACCTTATTTTCACAGTTTTGTTTACATCCTGACAATTGATTGTGTTCAAAACGTCATCAGTATTTCACAGCTCAAAGTGTCGTTCTACAGCAACACAATTAAGACAAGCAAAGCTAGCCTTGCAACACCTTAAAAAAGGTGATTAGAACAAGCAGTGACGCACACAGATTGCATTAACACATCTTTAAATATCTGTAATCCAACTGTTGAATGGCATTTCATTTACAGTTCACACATGTCTTTCATACTTAATTGTGTCAGCTGTCAAAAGTGCCTGTTGCATTCATGGCAGTGTGAATGTAAGGATTTATGTTGATCTTAAATGCCTTTGACTGCTCATTGTAAAAACAATGTGTTGTGACAATCTTCCACAAGCTGAGCGATTTTGTGATGTTTTTTTCAGAGACATCAGAGCCTGCAGAAGATCTCACAATGCTTCTTGTAATTATCATTAGGAAGTTGATGTGACATGTCTTTTCCAGAGTCGGCAGATGATATGAGAATATTAGACATGACATGAAACTGACATCAGAGTACTGCTACTAGATTAAAGGACCTACTAACTCATAGCATATTCCTTACTGGACTCTAAATCCTGTGTAATATGCAGTCAATTATTAATAGAAAAAACTAACTTTTTTTTTTACTAATACTGGTGCACTGGTGTTAAGGACTATAGTGGCTATTGATTGAACTATTGGTTTGATTGTCATAAAACTTGTTGAGAGAGGTCGATTCCCCCCTTAGGATGAATTGAAATTGACATTTCCTCCATTTCCATTATCAGGTCACTTTCCAGTTTGTACTTTTGCTTGTGATCAAAATATCTGTAAAACGGAGGACAATCCATTGAACCTTAGCTGTCCTTTGTGTTTTTGGTTCCAATTAGCAAATGTTAGCATTGTTACCAAACTAAACAAGGAAATGGTAAGCAATGTTAAACCTAGTGTGAGCATCATCATTATGCGCAGTTTGCTCAAAGCACTGCCATGCGTAAGTGCTGCTGTTGTCTAATACCCTTATTTATTTCCCTTTTGTCTTTGTTATGCTGGCTTTTTCATGACAAGCACATTACAATATAAACGTATGAAAGACATATGAAACATATTATCACGGTCCATATTGTGCTTGTCATTGCAGACTTTTTGATTATCTGTAATTATTGACTGCTTGGTTATTAGCAAGGCACTTAACCGTCTGCTTACCCTACACCCAAACCCTCTAATCCACGTTAGACACATTAAGTTATGTCACCTACGCTTTAGGATGGAGGCAAACACAGCCTCTAATGGGGGGAAATGATCTCCAAATGCGGTGAAGCAGAAAGGAATTACAGTACTGTGGAATTTCATGGACGCATTTATAGTTAGTGTGTGCTCCCGTCAATTATTTTAGACATGGGTCACCTGAGCAAAGGTGGGGAAAAATCTAAAGGGAAAATTACTGGAGTAGAAAGATATTTTAAATATTGGAAAGTATAAAAAAAAATTAAAAGCCTCAACCATTGCCAAGTAGCCCGGTACACTGACAGTCTCTGTGGACCCTCCACCGACAGCTGAACACGTCTGATAAGAAGTGAGCCAAGGAACAGTGGCAGAAAGAGAGGTACCAAGACTTAAAGAGGGATGAGGGAGGGAAGGGTAAAGCTATGAAGCATGAAGCTGCTTATTTGATAGAACAAAATCTTATTCAATATTAGCTTGAATAAGCACTCACTGTGCACAACTGTGTCTAAGTAGAACTTTGACTAAGATGTAATATTGTTGTTTTTATGCCCCAAGGAAACATTTACATTAGAAATTTAACACAATTAGTTGTACATATCTGCTGAGTTTAATTAACTTAATGAAGAGGAAAATATGTGCTCTGGCCCCAGACAGTGTAAGAACTGCTTTAAAAAAACATAGGTTACTTCAGAGAATGAAAGGCAGTGGGAGAGGGGTTCATTATCTGCTCTGACATAACCATTTAATATAAACAATTTGCACATTTTTTAAAACTAAACAGTGGCTTGTCGTACAATGATCATGTCTATTTTTAGCATAAATGATCCAAATGAGAGCCCAGTTTTTGTGTCAGTTACATGTAGCACCTTTGCTCATTACAGTCCCTACTTGTACTCACATTCAATTCTGCCATCAGGGTTTTAAAAGAGATCATATAATTCCCTGGTGACTTGTTAGCTACAGCATTAATTTCAGGATTTTAAAATTCACACATTTCTAGTGCCCAACTTTAACCCTTTATGACCCAGAATGCGGCCTATTTCTATACCTGTATATTGTAATTACACTAATAAGAGAAGGTTGGTACAATAGAGGTTGTCAGAGATCTTATCATTGCTGTAGTATTAAAGTTTTATTACTTCACTAAAGACAGAACTTGTGCATACAAAATGCACAAAGTCAACCCACAGTAGGGTCACAAGCATCCCTGATTTCCTGTGGTTAAACTGGGCTTGAGCAAGTTATTCAGATGATTGAGGTGAAAGTGAGGAATAACCACTGTGTGAGTGTTGAATTTAAAATGCAAAATAATTACTTTTTTCCAATCCCAATATTCTGGCATAAAACTTAATTCTGTAGAGGTCTGCCCCCCCCCCCCCACTCCTCCTCATCCACCCCCAATTTCTCTATAGCTGAATAAACAAAAAAGAGTTTTTGTTTTCATCACATTCAGAAAATGAAAGGCTAAAACCTTGTAGATCAAGATAAATGAATATTTTCTTGTGGACTTTCACAGTTAAGTGAACAAATACGTCTCCAATAGCTGAACAGCCGAGCAAGGCTATCTTTTGGGGTGGTGTAGCAGGCTTACAATAACAACTCCAGTGCTGAAATTAACAAGTGCATTTGGACTGGGTATTCACATTATTGCTAAGCAGATACTTTTGCTGATGTTGTTTCACATATGACTGAGGGTGTTTCAATACTCATTCTTCCTGAACTGCTTTGTTTTGATTAGTAACCTTCTCCCTCTGCAAAACATTTTCACAGCTGCACTGTTCTCATCCCGTCTCCCATGTTTTTTGCTACAGTGTGGCCAGCTGACATGGAATAACGAGCAGTCTCAAAGAAATTAGCTTGGAGCGGCTCCATGAGAGAGAAATTAAATCATTTTAAAGCAACTTTTTGTCTCACAGAACAAAGTGTGTTCTCCCAATTTACTTTACACTAGATATCAATCATTGTGAAAGACACATTCTAATGTTAATCAAAATTAAATTTCAACTGTTCAAACCTAAATATCAGCTGATCTGTTTCCCTGTTATCTTGCAGTCCTTTCATGCACCTGCCAATATCCTGTCCCCTACTACATTGTTAACTGCTCACTGCCCAGTGCACACTCAAGAATCCATGCTCATCAACCCTGTATATCTTATTTCTTTTAAACTATTGTCTATCCAAAAAGCTAGACCTGTGTAATACAAGCTTGTCAATACTTAACAAGGAAGTAACAGAGGTCTTACTACTGAACTGGGTCTCACAAGGCCACAGATTGATTGGGAGTTGGATCCATTTTTGTCCCACTTTGGGCCCATACATGTCAGCACAACCTGGAGGGGAGCTTGCAAGTCAGCATTACATTGGGTTAATGTTGTTTTTTGTATTCAAGGTTATCGCATCACAAAGAAGACAGACATTTTACAAGCTACAAAACTCACATAAAGGGACCTTCTTCCTTGTTTGCTGTGTAGTTGGTGGAAAAAAAATATGTGAAACACCAAACAGTACATGAATTTAAAGCAGGTCAAAGCTTTGCTCGCAACATCTGCATTGAAGTTCTGCTTTGATCATGTGGTTCGTCCATATTTAGATGATTCTGGCCCTGTTCTCCTTTTGGTAATACATGTTAAACCACTTTTAATATGGGAATGTATGCTTCTGTAGCGCAACACTGCTGCCAAATTTACATCAGAAATTAATATAAAATTTTACTTTATTCTGAATTAGTGGTGCAATGGATCACTGTGGATCTGTAATCCGAACTGATCCCTCTCCATGGTTTGGCATGCATGTGATCAGAAGATAAAAAAATAAAAAAAGTTCCACTGTATGGTGCGCATGTTCAGTCCAGTCAAGCAATATCATGGCTAGCGGTAGCGGCCCAAGCAGAGGAGCAGAGGAACTCGAGAAAACCTCCCACATCACTTAAATCTCATGTGTGGGAGCATTTTGGCTTCCCCGCTAAATATATTGATGGGAAAAGGGTGGTTGACAAAACCATCACAGTTTGTCGACATTGTGGTACGAGGAAGCTGTATGGGAGTGGCAACACGTCGGGCATGTCAACTCATTTAGAAAGGTACCACTCTGGTGTGTCAGTGACAGGAGCCAAGATGAAGGCTGCTCAACAACCGCTCATCACCCCAGCATTTAAGCAGTCCTTTGCTGCCAAATCCGACCTTAAACATAATAAACGTGCTTGAGCCACACTATGGAACGATCTTGTCACTAAAGTGGGTGTGCAACAGAATATCAAACATGTATGAGCAGGAAAAGTCTAAAGTTAAGGCTGAACTGTCCTAGGCATCTTCTGTTGCCCTAACTACAGACGGGTGGACCTCCAAGGCAACAGAAAGCTACATGACCGTGACCACTCATTACATCACAGCAGAGTGGGAGATGTGAAGCCTTGTGCTGCAGACACGCCCCCTCTATGACAGTCACACAGGCACAGATCTGGCACAGGTACTGACAGAAGCAGTGGCAGAGTAGAGAACAGAGGCGGCAAATATTAATATCTCAGTCACAACAGATGATACCAAAAAATAAATAAATGCAGTGAATGAGGCAGGACTGGGCCCACAGATAGGGTGCTTTGCACATGCAATAAACTTTGCATCCCAAAAGGGAATCACAGAGAATAAGATGGCTGGGGCTCGGCTGCGTCACAGGGTCTTCCTTCAGACAAAACACTACCACTTTGGTCCACTAGCGCAAACTCATCCCAAATTTAGTATTGCTTTAATAGAGCGTTTGAATCAAGTTTGTCCCCGTTTGCCTACCGTATTCAAGATAGCAATGCAACATGGCAGCCTCGGTTGGGTGCACCGCCACCCATTTATTTGTAAACAACTCATTCTAAGCTACGAGAAAGCTTTCATTCATATGAAACCAATATTTGATTTTTGCTAATAAAAAGCAAAATTAGTTACATACTGTACCTTTAATAATAATGGTTTTTGTTCAAAGTTATTGCCAAATTTTGATGAATGAAGTAATTTTCCCTGCAGGGTCAAGATGCAGAACCAACAGGAGCAGACATCTCCACAAAAAAAGAAGTCAGCAATGGCTGAGCTTTTTAAAAAGACCTTTGCACACAAGGACATGGGCAGCAAGGCTTTTGCTGACACCATCAAAGAGGAGGTGGCATCATATGAGGCAGCAAGTGGCATTCCAGTGGATGGTGATCCAATGGAATGGTGGAAAAGAAATGAATGTAAATATCCTCACGTTGCCATAATAGCAAGACACCATCTCTTTGTTGGTATAGCTTACTGCTCCTGGGTCCTGATCTGCATTAAATCTTTCCAGTTGCGTTCAGAAATTGTATCTGTATGTAATTTCATCCATTTTTCACTTCATCTGTATTCAGTATAAAGTTGTATATCTGGTATAGAGATCCATCCCCCAAAAACAAAATCTCTTTGAAAAAAGATCTCAGTCAGAGTTCCAGGGGATAAAAGTTGAAATTTGATTCAGAATTCAGGGTCTATTGTACATCTATTTATTTATTTCACTTTATGGGTCTATGGCTTTTATTCTGTTTTGGTGGTATTTATTTGTCTTCAAGACAATGGCATAAAAGGGTAGTGTTCATGATACTGTTGAACACGATGTCTCAGGTGCTTGAGTATTCAAAGCCCCACTGGTCTGATTTTGATTAAATTTGGCCAGATGTGTATTTTGGCACTGCTGAAGAGATTAAAATATTACACACTGGTTTAATGGGGGGGGGGGTTAGCTTTTTTTTTTTTTACTATACTTGGAATTTCCCATTAATCTGTACAAATGCAATCTCAAGAGATTAATTATAAATAAATAAATAAATAACCATAATAAAGTTGTGTCTTATTTCTTAACTTATTGTATCTTACAGTGTTAATGATATGCTAAGATATCTATCAATCAGTATTTTTCATCATCATTTAGAACTGGGATATATTGTGACAATGTGACAATTTATAGTGGACACCACAAATTAAAGCATAAGTAAGCGGGATTTTTGTGTTAATATAAGTCTTAAATAGTTATATCTTCGATGGCAATCACTTACATAGAGTGTTTGGACCGAAACACGAGTCTGTCAGTCACTCTGCTCTGTTCTGAGGAGAAAACTTTCCTTGTATCCTACAAGTTTTATCCAATGAGGAGAGAGAACGGCATGAAGGGCTGTGTGTGCAGCCAAGGGACGCCGTGAATGTGGTGACGTAGGGACGAGGACCAATAGATCCATGACGAGGGCGGGGACTGCTAACTCCATCGGCTGACAAGACGTTATGGTGCGTTCAAGGCAACTCGTAACTCGCGTTTTTCCGACATGAAGTCGTACCAGTTCGATCTGGTACGAGTTCACGGGTCTGAAAAACACGAGTGGCCGTTATAGTGACTTTCACAGGCAACAGGTCGGAAAAACACGAGTTACGGGTTGCGTGGAACGCTACAAAGTCGTAAGTCGTGACTTGAAGCTGTAACTTACGGTTTCAAAAGCCTGCCTGGAACGCAGCATTAGCCAAAACGACCGGATCGCTTACTTCTGCTTTAAGGTACCCCTAATAAAACATGGTGGGCATTAAGGTGGTAATGGTGAAACTGCAGAAAATGATGTATATTTACTGAAATAAACTCAGTATAGCCCGTTTGGAATCAACAGAGTACCACCATATGTGACAACACATAAAGTGTTTGCCTTTCCAACTGCCACCATATGAGAGGAGGCACTGAGATGTGAAAATGATGAATAATAAAAAGGATTAATTATTTCTCACCCATACCACCTAGGGAAAATACCCATATGGAGTTTCCAGTCAATGAATTAAACTCACAGATGTTTCAGCATCTGGTTGATCCTTTTGGCATTTGCCAAGGCAGGATACATCACCAGGGGGGGACCGTACATGCTCTTTCCTCCTGTTTTTGCGTGCACAATTAGGCACTTCAAAGGTCTGGCACTTAGTCTACACATAAGCAAAATAAATGGCTGACAGGCCCACCTTCAGCTTGTTGCAGATTGGATAGCATACGGAAGGTTACTGATTGGTTGACAGGTATGTCACTCAAACAGTAGGCCGAAGGCAGCTAGGTTTTTGCCTCATGGTTTGATGTTCTTTCACTGTTTGTCTTCCCTAAATGCATTATAGCAAACGTCAGGCCATTCCTATTTAGCAGAAGGTTGAGACAGGCCAATAAATGAGCTAGAATGAAATAGCTCTCCTGACCAATGGAAAAGCAGGAAATAAATGCAGATGCAAACTTATAAGCTCGACAGATTCATGCATGAGGATTATGAAGAAGCATATTTAGTCATATTTTGACATAAAATCTGTAGTAGAGAAGTGGATTATGCTGCAGGATTGGACTGAGAAGTTTCTATGGATGTTTTATTTCCACCATGAAAACTAGTTCCTATTGGAATCCATTCCAGCTGCTGTGAATCTAAGCTGACTACAGCCTCAATTCTTCACGAAGGAGCAAGCTATAAAACATTTTTACAGCCTTTTTAGACCCTTTGAAGTCTACGGGGGGTAAGTGTTTCATACTAGAGACGGGTTTTGAATGAGGTATCACTTTAATGTGAAATAAACTAATAATGCTGCTTCAATCACACCACTGACATACGTATACACAAACAAACACATACATACAGGTTGTGCATATCAGAATACTTTACATTCATGTGAACGTGCCTGAGAATGTTCAAAGTGATTCAAACAAACCTCTCCATCTTCCAGACTCACAACCAGAGAGAGAGGCTGTGTCAGTAGAAAGGAAGTAAAGCTCCAACAAGATGGAACGTGTAAAATTTAAGGATTCAGTGCATGACTGCTCAGTTCTACGGTGGATTCAGCATTTCCGACATGCCAAGTAGAACTGACAGATGAAGGTACAAAAGACAAGAATGGCATGGTACGATGCTTTAAAGCAACACAAATTGTTTCCTTTCTTGTCTCGCTTTGGCTACAGGACACCAGCAACAACAAAACTGTGAGCGCAGTTTGAAAGCGCCAGAAACAGCAAAAAGATTTGGTTAGAACTCCTACAAACACCTGGTCATTGTAACATGAAACAGAAAACAGCTTGTGACCCATCTCAGGTCATGATTTATAATAAATGTAATTTGTTTAGTTTCTGCCGTTTATTTATTTATTTGCCGATGAATCATCTGAGAGGGTGGGCGCAGTAACGTCAGCTTAAAAAAAAATTTAAATTCCGTATAGCGCTCTTTAGCCGTTATTGTCGTTCACACACACAGACAAGCATGCATGCATGCATGACAGTAGTGAATGCATGCATACTGTGTGTGTATGTTTACTTTCACAGAAAACCACTAAATTATTCACTATTCAAGTTTCTCTGGAGTTTTGTGAAGAAATATTTGTTAGTATGAATCAGAAGCTACGGTTGAATGTGGAAATATAATAACATAAAATCACTTTTCTGTGTTCATTCTGTTGGTCAATATTTGCTAGAAATCAATAAAATTCTTTAGATGCAAAGATACCAGAGAGCCAAGTTTATACTGGGCTAGAGAGGTGACTGAGTTTTCTAAGATTTAAAGGACAATTCCAGGCGAATTCAACTCAGGGGTGTATTTTCATATCATTTTAGGTCTAAAAGAATGAATCTGAAGATTTTCAGTTTAATTGCTCCTGTTTTGCGGTAGTTGCGTATGTCCGCGCATCGCCACGGCAGCAATGAATGGGAGTGGATGTAAGTTCCGCTGTTTAGGCTGTTTCCAGCCCTCAAAGCCGCAATTTTTTTTCCACAGACAGCATCAGATGGCTACTCAAACATGCACCGAGAAGTTTATTTACTTCAAGCAAGCCGACATGTTTGTAAAAGTCGATCTAATTCAAAGTCTCCCGGAGTCTCGCGCGAGACCCAGTTGCCGTGCTCGGTGTGTTCAGGAGCAGTGGGAAAAGCTACCGTTTGTGTCATAAACACAGGAATATCAACTCTTTACTTGCTTCAAGTAAAAAAAACTTCTCGGCGCATCTTTCAGTAGCCATCTGACGCTGTCTGTGGAAAAAAATGTACACTTCAAGCAAGTAAAGAGTTGATATTCCTGTGTTTATGACACAAGCGGTAGCTCCGACTGCGCCTGAATACACGAGCACTGCAACTTCGGGCTCGCGCGAGACTCCGGGAGACTTTGAATTAGATCGACTTTTACAAACATGTCGGCTTGATTGAAGTAAATAAACTTCTCGGTGCATGTTTGAGTAGCCATCTGATGCTGTCTGTGGAAAAAAATTGCGGCTTTGAGGGCTGGAAACAGCCTAAACAGCGGAACTTACATCCACTCCCATTCATTGCTGCCGTGGCGATGCACGGACAGACGCAACTACCGCAAAACAGGAGCGATTAAACTGAAAATCTTCAGATTCATTCTTTTAGACCTAAAAATTTATGATATGAAAATACACCCCTAAGTTGAATTCGCCTGGAATTGTCCTTTAAAATAAAATATGCACTCAATATTATTGGGATGCAGGTAGACAAGCCCTGGTAGTGCCGACTGAAACCTTGTATTTTCATCTGCATCATGAACATTTGTAATAAACGCTTCACAAAAGACTGTGTGGAACAAATTATTCCATTTACAGGCACCATGGGGTCATACAGGGTTTTAAAAAAGATGCAGCCCTGAGCCAAATTACATGGACAACAATATTTAACAGTGTTATCTCACATCACAAATTTTCATATCATGCAGTAGTGTTTAATTTTTGTTTTCAATCTTTACTTTGTCCACAATTGTAAAAATGACTGTGGACTTTCCCTGTAATCTGCAATGATGAAAATGTAAGTTTACTCTTGTCAGCTGAGAGGTTCTTGAAAAGAGAAAACTGTCAAATTGCATATCCTTTGCCTCACAGAAACTGTCTGTTTCAGCTTGCCTCTGCAGCACTTCTCTCATGTATATAGCGGTTCATCTGTTTGCATTTGACATTGAGATTTTTTTCTTTGAGGAAAGGGGCAAGGGAGCACCTTGTTTCCATCTTCAGAAAGCATACTATCTGTTGGATCAGCTATTCACCAGGTCAGATACTGTATCTGTTCTTACTCTGTTCTTACAGTTTACACAGAGTATGCTTCAGAAGCTATGGTTGAATGTATAACATTTTCATTCATTCTGTTGGTCAATATTTGCCAAAAATCAATCAACTTCTTTAGATGCAAAGACACCAGAGAGCCAAGTTGACACTGGGGAGCTACAGAGGTGACTGAGTTTTCGAAGATTTAAAATAAAATTTACACTCAATGTTATTGCGATGCAGGTAGACTAGCCCTGGTAGTGCCGACTGAAACCGTTAAAAATATAATGTAACTTTTAAGTTAAGCAATTATTTCTAAGTGACGTGTTTTTTAGCAGGTTTCAAAAACTGTAGCAAGCAAGTCATTCAAGCTAACGTGGGCTCAGTGAGTTGGTGTAAAACCTTAACCACTTGGATTATTTATTATGGCTCTTCCAAATGTTATTACACATGATTTGGTTTAACAGTTGCTCCTTTTCAAAAGACTGGATGTGAGACGAGTGCTTTTTGGGGTAGTGTGTGGCATATGGTAAACAGAGAAGTGCAGCCACACAGCTCATCTCTGGTCCTGTCAGCTACCTTCAAATGCTGTGCCATGGCTCGGACTCAGACTTGCAACGTTAATAGCTGACTTGTTTTGAAATAAGGAAACAGGTCTTAGAGAAACTAAGTGACCCATTGAAATCAGCAGAGATACTAACAATTGCCTGAATTCTGGTAGCATCAAATATTGGCTTCCACACAGCTCTGAACTACTATTTTAATAGAGTTTATAATGTAGGTAATTATCCAAACAAGCTAGCATAATAATTTAAGTAAAAGACATTATGCATTTTCAACACAACAATTGTTTTTGGTTTTAGACAGGCAAAGTATTTATAGTGTCATGAACCCTGCTTGAGGATGTGGGGGGATCTAAAGCTGGACAAACCTGTGTCTAGTTATGGTTAAAGGGATAGTTCACCCGAAAATTCAAATTTCACTCATTATCTACTCACCCTCATGTTGACTAAAGTCTGCTACACACATAAAGATTTTGTAAATCTCAACCGATTTTTTATCTGTGAGAGACCCCACACATGAAGATAAAAAATCTGTGATTGAACAGTTTTGATTGTATTGTGTGTGGTCTCTCGAATATCGCTGCGATATTCCAAACGCAGCGATACCAGGGGTGTCATTGTAGCTACTCTTTCGGGTCTATTTCCGGAATGGACAATGAGAGCGACGTAATTTTTTTTTTAATGAAAGCGGGACACTTCAGCCTTTACAACGATCCCATCTGTGTGTGTCTGTGGCTCCGGACGCCGAGCAGTCAAGCAGCTGTCCAATAGGGACCCGTGCGCTGTCACATGACGGGCTGTGAGCGGCGGTCACATGATCATTTAAACATGGCTGCTCTATTGCTGGCTGTTGCCAGCTATGAGCGCTACCGTCTCTGCTATCGGCTATCAGGAAACCTCCCGTGTATGCGTGAATGTCTGTGTGAACCTCATGTAATGCCAGGGCTGCACTGTGGCTCTCTGTGGGATTGCCGGTGTTGTGTCGAGAAGTGGCTTGTTGCCGCGAGCAGCATGCAGAGCTCAGCAAGCAGAGCTCGGCAAGCAGGCGCTTCTCCGCACAACACCGGCTTTCCACACACAAGATGACTTTTGATTGAAACGGCCACGGTTGTTGGCCCCGATAATCGTAAATATTGAACATGTTTAATACTTACGATTATCGGCGCCGAACGTTTTCCGAGCCGATTGTCGGGGGAATTTTGACTCTTAACACACCACACACTACAAGAGAATCTTATAAGATAATCTTAAGAGGTTAAGATAATCGGGCGATGTCTGTCCGTGGTCGGAAGGGGGAAAATAGGGGCAAAATCAGCCCGATTCTCTGTGTGTGGCAGGCTTAAGGGCTGGGAGAAGTTTCAGAGTCCTCCGTGCCTTCTCTGAGTTACAGCGGGGCTCCGTGAAGCACTGCATGTCCATATGACAGTCGCCAACGGGGCTCAATTTTCTTCGTCCAAAAAGACACACCAAAAACCAACAACACTGGGAGCTTCCGTTACAAACAAGCTTAAAATATAGACTTATTTAACTTTTTTTCAGAACAAATTCTCATGTTGGGGCTTCAATACAAGAGGGACGAGCTGTGTGGAGGTATTTGGATGTTTTTTGGTGTGTCTTTTTGGACGAAGAAAATTGAGCTCCGTTCGCAACCGTCATACGGACATGAAGTGCTGCACGGAGCCCCACTGTAACTCAGAGAAGGCACGGAGGACTCTGAAACTTCTCCCAGCTCTTAGTCGACAATTTTAATTTTGGGTGAACTATCCCTTTAACTCTTTCGCGACCACACTAATTCCTCAGCACATCCGCTCAGGACCACATGTTTTTGGCTATTTGTTTACCTTTTATCTCACGTCGAACCGAACTCTGTACATCACCTAGAAACAAGCGGTCTTCACGTGGTTGAAGAGTGACTTTACAACGTGCTCCTCAAAAAAAACGGCGAGTTTTTCCGCCGTTTCGTTCGTGGGTACGAAGGAGAAGAAGCGAGCTGGGTTTCTCCAAAAACGGAGCTCCCGCTCTAGTTTCAGAGAAAAACGCACTTTTGTGTCCAGTGGCAATCTGCTCATTTTACCGGTAATCTGCAGTGTGGCATCTCCCAAATCATTTCTACGGCTAAATAAATATATTTGTAGGCAAATCTGGGGGGTGTGGCAGCGTGGAGAGCAGCGGTGCAGCGGTGTGGGTCTCTGGCCGCAGCGCAGCAGCTCCGTGACACTGCTGTGTGACTGGCCGGCGATGAGTGCTCTGGGGCGGGGGCGGCCGGTCACAGCACCCGCTGCACAGCCCCCGCTGCTCAGCGCCCGCTCCGCTGCACCGTGAAAACAGCAGAGATAACGGGCTTTCAGATCCGAGTCTCCAAACTAGGGGTGGTGAAAAAAATCGATAATCGATTAATCGCGATTATTAAATGACCGATTATAAATCGATTATTAATTTTCCAAAAATCGATTTTTTTTTTTTTTTTTTTTTTTTAAATTTTTGTTAATTTTTTTTAAAAAATATTTTTCAAATTGTAATACAAAGGCGAGTCCTCCTGTTACTGGATGTCATACAGGATTTAACCACAAGGTGGAGCGGTCTGTCTGTCATAACAAGAGGCTGTGTAACTGAGCCAGCGAGCAAGTGTGTAGGTGCTAACAAGGTGCTAACAAGGTGCTAACGGTGCCGGAGCGAGACAAGATCGATACAATTGAGTGGCGACAGCTTTTGATGTCGCCGCCAGCGCGGTCACGTGGTTCATGTTCCAAACTAGGCTGCCGCTGTCATGTTTTTCTATGGGACAGACAGCAGTGAGCTTGCTTTTGAAGCATAAAGTCCGCTAGCTTAATGCTAACGTTGTATAATGTAAAACACCATAGACGGGCTAACAGAAATTAGCATCGCTACAACCATAGCAGTAAAGCTGCTAAAAACTGTTTTAATTCTGGCTTTAGCGCTGTTAACACGTCACAACATGAGGACCAGCTGGTCTTCCTCCATAAGAATCTGGTTGCTCCAGAGCAATGATTTGATCACTGAAGTTGAAGTTACACAGCTTGCTCTGTTTTTATAACAGTAGGCTAAAGTAAAATGTGTGCAAGCTGGTTGTTCCAGAGCAATATTATTTGATCACTAGTTACGTGTGTTGTGTTCTGTTTTTATGTGTACATTATCTAAAGCCTACAGTAAAATATGTGTTGCATCTGTCTTTCAAAAAAAGTGACTTACTAATTTAAATCTCCTTTGTGACACGTCCAAAAATACAAAGGGTCCATGATCAGTTAAAGTAACTTATTGTAACAAAAAATCCAAGAATCAAAAAATGAGCCAACAAGCAATCAACGCACAAAGAGAAAATTAATATGTGGTTTTCAATAAATAAAAATAGGCTAATAATAATTCAGCAACTGACTGATAATAATCATGACAATAATCATTGATAATCGAAAATCGAATCGATAATCGTTAATAATCGAAAATCGGTCTGTAATCGAATCGAGACTTCAATAATCGTAATCGAATCGAATCGGGAAATTGGGCCAATTAACCACCCCTACTCCAAACCAGAAACGTTTGTAACAGCACCGGAAAAACTCGCCAGATTTGTCGTCGGTCGCTTTTGTCAAAAGAGGGTTTGGAAAGCTGCCAGATTCAGCGAGAAAGTCGCAACACTGTAGCCGACAGCCGCACAGCGCTGCACGCTGTCCCCAGAGCAGCATTCAAGGAGAACGATTACTCAAACTAAACCAAGATCACACAGTTTATAAAAAACATTATGTTTTGATTTTAGTTTAAAACAGTTTTACATATCAGAGGACTACCATATTCACACACAGGGTACCTCAGAGTGTCTATTATCGTAATCTGTAAAAAAACGGTTTTGACGAGTTTACTCGTCAATGGTCGCGAAAGAGTTAAAGCAGATAACAGCGGCACGGCCGTTTCGGCTAATGCTGTGTTCAAGGCAGGCTTTTGAAACCGTAAGTTACAGCTTCAAGTCACAACTACGACTTGGTAGCGTTCCAGGTAACCCGTAGCTCGTGTTTTTACCGTCCTGTTGTCTGTGAAAGTTCCCTATAACGGCCACTCGTAACTTCCGACCCGTGAACTCGTACCAGATCGAACTGGTATGACTTCACAGGAAGGAAAAACACAAAGTACGAGTTTCCTTGAACGCACCATGAGTTAGCAGCCCCCGCCCTTGTCAGGCATCAATTGGTCCTCGTGCTACGTCACCACATTCACGCGCATCCCTTGGCTGCACACACAGCCCTTCATGCCGTTCTCTCCCCTCATTGGATAACACTTGTATCCCACAAGGAAAATTTTCTCCTCGGGTTACAGCAGAGCAGAGTGACGGAGAGACTCGTGTTTAGGCTGAAATACTTCATGTAAGTGATTGCTGACGGAAAATAGGACTATTTAGGACTTATATTAACAAAAACATTCCACTGATATCTGCTTTAACTCATTGACTGCCAGCCCTTTTATAAAATGGTCAGTGATCAGCAACAGCGGAAGTTACATAGTATTCATTGTGCGGCTGAAAAATATTCAGTGGTATTCAATTTTTTTGTCACTGTGATTAAACTGAAGCTAAACACTAAAAGTGAGAGTGCTGTAATTGCGTATGCTTTTTTGTATGAAAAAAGGGGGTTTATATTTTATTTCAGTGCAAATCAACAAACACATTACGTGGTTTTCAAAAACTGCTTTTCCTCAGGCATTAGTAAAATCTGTGAGAGAAACCTGGAGTTGTGCAGGGTAATGTAATGACCACAATTACATTGTGTTCCATTGTGTTTTCTGGTCTGTTCAGCGAAAATTGCTTCACCCAGCCATCTGTTTGCTCTTTGTCTGTCTTTCTCTTTCCTACTCCATGTCATCAAGAGTGGCTAATCACAAAGCTGAAATGTGGACTGGAAAACATACAACGTACAATTTAACCAAATAAACATCACTGCAGAAAATTTCTATAAAAAAAAGAGAGAGAGACAGGATTCTATCTGTGCATGTCAAATAATGAGAAATCTATTTATGTTGCTGTTGTTGATTTTAGTTTTTCCTGAATTCCCTATTTTTTTAGGAAGTTTAACTAAAGCCTACCACACACATAAAGATAATCTGGCTGTTTTTGCCCCGATTTCCCCCCTTCCGACCAAGGACAAAAATCGCCCGATTATCTTAGGCTCTTAAGATTATCTTACGAGGTTCTCCTAGTGTGTGGTGTGTTACGAGTGAAGTTCTCCCGACAATCGGCTCGGAAAACGGTCAGTGCCAACGATCGTAAATATTAAACACGTTCAATATAAAGTGCTGCCTGGTAATAAGTTAAATAAATTATTCTCAAATGAACAAAAAATATATAAAATATCATAAAAATAAATTTATCACAGCTTGTTGGCGCAGATAAAGTTCAGCACTAACAGTCAACAGACTGGGGACAAACACCACAACGGCCACAAATAAATGAATAAGGAAGATCACCACGTCACAACGGCACAGTGTGTAGTGTCAACACAGCAGTGACATGCAGTCATGCGCCCTTACAGTCCTGCTCTTGGCACATCCACGGCCGACCCACGGGTGCTGAAGCCCATACACACAGCCCTGTGCCGAACCAAACGTCCTGTATTGAAACGGTACCATACAAATTGTTACACCGTAATGAATGTTGACTTACTGTATGCATGTGTACTGTGTGTGTGTGTGTGCATGCGTGCCTTTAATTACTGCACTTGAGCCCAAGTGCATGCATCCTGCCTGAAATTTAGTGTGTATTTACCGATCATTTGCAGAGTGTGCTGTAGAAATATGATGATTGCATGGGCAGAGGAGATAATATTATCTAGGATGTCCAAAAGACCAGGCAATGTCACTTGGTGGGATAAGTGTGAGCCAGCAATTGAATAGAGGTCCATTATTGCCAGCTGAGGATTTCTGATGATGTTTTGAAAGCTATTATAACGCAGAAATTGAAAGAGCTGAGAGCTCAATGCAGAGTGCTCTCTAGCAGCTCTGGCTTTTTATGTAAAGCACTCCCCCATGGATAGAAAGCCATCCAGTGGTGTCTTACTTTCAAGAGGAAAGTACCGAAAGAAAGAGGGAGGGAGGGAGGGAGGGAGGGAGGGAGGGAGGGAGGGAGGGAGGAAGAAAAGACAGATGTGTGTCAGTTTGCAAAATATGATTTCAATAACACAACATCCTCCAACACAGCTTCAAACCACAGAAAAACACTCAAAATCAAAGTGAGACATGACCGGCTACTGTCTGCTGACTAGGGTGTCCTCAACTAAGGATTTTCATAATCAAATCTGATTCGTCAGATTTCGGCTATAGTCGACTAATTGTCGAATCATGTTGTTTTTTTCCCTCATTGATTCATGATCTCATTTGCATCTTTCTCTTTTTCTGAGAAAAGAGCTAAAACACCTGAATAAACTAATTCTTCAGTTGGCATAAGATAATAACAGGACATTCTCCATCCATCCTTTTCCCAATCTCACTCGTTAGGCTTGCACAACATCACCGTCTGTTCTATAGGGAAGGTGTAGTGATGACGAGTATGAGTTTGTGCTGTGAATTAACGTGTGTGTGTGTGTGTGTGTGTGTGTGTGTGTGTGTGTGTGTGTGTGTGTGTGTGTGTGTTAATATGGTAAATAAAACTTTAGGCCCGAATTCAGAGAGAGAAAGGAAGAGACAAGGAGAGAGAGAGAGTACAAACTTTTTTTCATAACCACATTTTGCGACAATTCAATGCCAATCCGAATGTTCGGGTTCACTATTCGAGTAGTATTCGAGTACTCGTTTGTCGACGGGGGTAAGGGGTAAAAAACAAAACGTATCAACCAGTGCATCCAGCGTTTCCCATTAATAAACGAGTCTGCTCTCTTTTGCAATGGCGCACGCACACACAAACAAACACGGGCACATGGACAGGTCGTGCTGTAACAGTAATAAACACATCGCGCTAATGTGTCATCAGACAGATCTCTTCTTCGTCTGTTACGACAGTTGCTGGCAGCACGGTTCACTCTAATCTAGGCGGTTTATTACCGCCACCTAGATTAGAGTGAACCGTGACCCCTGAACCGTGGCGGCACGGGATGATTACAAATACCGTTACACCCCTAGGCTTTGTCTGCATTTCTTTACATCACTCATACGCAGCAATGCATCTTGGGCGAAATAGTGTTGGAGGATAAAGGTTTTGGTGGGAAAATTTGCTTGAGGGAAAAATTGAGCACTGTCATTAAAATGGCTAATTTCTTAGCAAAGACGTCGACTGTGTGATTGCATGGTTAAAATCATCATCAAAACATACACTTACAGCCTACTTCTGGTGAGTCAGACGATGCTTTTTTTTAAACTCTAGTGGAGCCTTTATTTCTAGTGTTCCAAGACATCTTTAAAAATCCTTCTAGAGTCTAGACTGATTTTGTTTATGCCTCTTCAAAAAAATCTCCATCTCATTTAGGCTCTTCAAGGTGGCTGCTAAACACACTAGTCACTCTGAAGAAACATGCAAATATCTTCAATCAATTGTCCACCTCAAGTATAAGTTTGGCCTTAATACAAGTGACATGAATTACACAAAATTAACAGCATTCTCAGGCCATTATGAAGCTAAATGGAACAAGGAGACTTCTTTACACTTTGAGAAGTCTACAGTATCTAAGGTCTTTTTCACACCTGACCAAGAGGACTTGGGGGCTGTAAGTCGTAACAATTAGGGCTGCCCCCGACCAAAGATTGTCTTGGTCGACCAGTGGTCGACGGGGGGTGGGGGGTGATCATAGCGAAACTAATGAATGTTTGGCAATTGCCGATGAGAACCGGTGTCAAAAAGAAAAGAAAAAATCGATCACAGACTTCATGATCGATTACCATGGCAACGAACGAAGCGTCGAAGCTTCGATTTTTTTGGGTCAGCCCTACTCATAACGTTCCGTTATTATCTCATAGCGTGGTGAATGTGAAGGTCACAACTTTTTTTGGTCGTTTTGGAGTTGTTGGATTGTGTATTATTATATTTGTGTTTTATGAGTTTGATGAGGGAAACCAAGAAATCCCATCAACCTCCGTAGCGTAGCTCTGAGCAGCTCGCAGCTCTGAGCTCCGCCATTCTAAAAATAGCTCGCACTGACAATTAAAGGTAACAAACCTACTCCTAAAACTATAGGGATTATGGCAATGAGCCAATTTGCCAAAATGTTGAACTATCCCTTTAACATGCTGCTTCACGTTTGCTGTTTGTTTTTGCAGGTTTGGAAGAAGGAATTTCCCCTCCTACTTTGTCCTATCGACAAGCACCCGTTTCAACTGTGTGACGTTATTCAGAAAGTTTGGTGCACTTCAGAGATGGCAGTGTGAAAGCAGAACCGAAGCAAGTGATAAATGCAACAATGTTACAACTTTCAGCCCCCCAATCGAACCAAGTCCTCTTGGTCAGGTACGAAAAAGACCTAAGATCTTCTTAGGGTATTTAAGCAACTGGGGATTTGCATTTGATAAAAGCTACAGAACACCATTATGTTCAGTTTCATCTCAATTCTTTCTCTACCTCCATCTCTCTCTCTCCCCCAACAGGAAACAGTACTGCCAAACGGATGGGACTGCATTGTCACCGGGGCAGTAGCCTATATACTGTAGCTATGTAAACAGCACAGCTGCTACTGTACAAGGACTTGATCCCTCAACAGTTTCTCATCCGGGAATACAAGCCGTTTTATTCAATGGGGCCAAACACTGCTGGCAGGCATTGGACCAAGGTCTTTGTAGTCCTTTTCCCCCTGTACCACCCACGTGGCTCAGGCACTTCACTGACTTAAACTGCACCTTCAATGCAGATTGAATTGGAGCACATTTCTACCTTCAACAGGAGAGCATTTCATACTTTTACCGTGTATCAAATAGTATGTGTCAGACACATTACTTGCCTGTTATGGTGCATTTTTTGAAAAGAACGAATTTGTTACTTTTGAGTGTGTTTCTCCATTTGTAGTGAAGCAAAAGCTTCTTCTCTTTTCTTTCCATTAACCACACATGATAAATTTCAAACCTGTTAGCTATGCAGTTAGCTATGCAGTCGTCCATCATGGGATATTAGTTGTAAGTTTGGTTCTTCTATTGCAGTGAGGTTAAGTTTGTGACTTTAATCTTATATGTTACCAGGTTCACATGTCAGACATACCTGTCTTCTAACAAGATATGCTCCACCATCACGTAACTTAAAAAACAATCAAATTTCTATAAGATCACATACCCATGCATTACTTCAACCTCTTGGAGGAAAGGTATTAGTCACTGAGACAGGCATGAAAGGCATGAATAAATACAGCTATGGCTGAGTGGATCCAAGGCCAAAGAGACAGAGTGGCTAAATACAGCTGACAGTTTGACATCTCTCTAACTCAGGTCAGGAAGGTACAGGGGGGGTACACAGACCTTTTAGAGTGAGACTTATTGTAATCTGTAAGTTTTTTTTTTTCATCTTAACCTCTGCTTTTTTACGAAATTAAAATTCTCAGCTTCACTATTCCACTGTGTGTAGGTACGATATGAATCTGAACATTTAAGTTGAAAGCAAGAACAGTGTGTGGATTGCCCTGAAGAAACACAAAAGGTCCAGGTTCTAAGAGAGTATGGGTGCTTTGGTGTCTGTCAATTTCTCTCTAAAAATGTATCCTTTCACCCTTGAAACAGCATCCCATGAAACACAAAGTGGGAGGCGGAAAGACGAAGGATGTGCACAGGCTCAGAAAACATAAACATCTGCAGATGAACACACACACGCTTACTCAAGTTTTACCATTTACTCAATACTTGAATGGGCACAGTGCAGTGTAAAGGTCCCTTTTATGCTCATTGTGTAGTTTTAAGGCCATGGGTCATTGTCTCTGGGAATGTCATTTGCCAGAACATTTTATGACACTGTCGGTCGACCTCATAAGCCCCAGGGACGAGACTGAGAGAAAGAACTCATCTTTGTATTAAAGCTATAAATAAAATCATTGGACTTGTGATATTGTTTCAAACCTCTAGGCTGCTTGCTCACCATGCTGCTGTGAAGGACAATTTTCTGCCTGTGACAGGTGTTAGAGGATTGTTGTGTGCCCTCTAGCAGTCAAGGAGAAGGTCTCTGGACATGGGCCACAGACCAAAAGGATGTGGTGACAGAAACATTGACCCCTGATTGGGGTTGTTATCTCAACAGGTTACGTTGCACGCTTGCACAGCTTAGGCACGCTGTGTTTATACGATGTATTAAATAAAAATACATGTTGTTAGCTTAAAAAAAAAAAATCACAAATCTTCAAATCAAGTCTCGATTTCTGCCATTATAGAATATTTAGGATGTCTCCACATTCAAATTAATCCATGCTGTTTTTGGTGTTGACATTTTATTCAGACAAATTTGAGATATAAAAACATTTGGAATATTAAAAATGCAAGCAAAATATCAAAACATCTTCCATTTGAAGAGCTTTTTATTATGCGTTTCAAAAAGGTTATATTTGTTGCAAATGGAGTAGAGTGTGGTAGGATTTCATCTGTATGAAAACCTCTTCTCAAAGAAAATGTCCCAAAAAGTCCATTCTACAGTATCAGATAAATTACACTTGACTACTCGAGTTTAAAGATTCAGACTTTCATGAAAGCCAACTAACACTCTTCCTTGTAGTCAGTTACGGGAGGTATTTTGGATGGTCATCTTTTGTAATACCATCACTCACACCAAGCCGATGACCGGACTCTAACACCAGATATGTTTATAGGGGTTGTCTGGTTCTCAAATGGTCTCCACCAGACCATTCTCCAACTTCCATAACAGGTTTTCAAAAAAAGACTGCCTTTCAGGCACGCTGTGCTTCTGAGAGTGATTGAACCAAAATTACTGTACCTCCTCTTTTCTGTCAACTCCATTTGCAGTTGAAAAATGTGACCTGATTGTGACACCTGAGTTTTCCCCTGCAATCACTGTACACTATTTTACAATATGATTTAAATTCTGCAACTCACTGAGGAGTAAAGTGAGTTTAAGCCTAAGGAATCTGGTTACAGAATATATATACTCCATATTTGGAGCCGGTTGTCTTTTAAAAGGACTAGGAACACCTGCTTACTCAACACCAGAATAAACCAAAAGAGACTGATTGAAGATGAAGAAATAGATTCAACAGATGGATAGACCGTCTTCCAGCAGCATTCTAAGCAGATGGCGCATCAACTCAAGGACTTCAGCTACAGTAGAAAACCAAATGAGCAGGATTCTGTGTGATTAGAAAACATTTTTCCTCAGGACGTTTCACTGGCCAATTGTTTGTTTGTTGAAAACTTGTCCCTCTTTCTTATTTCTATCACAATTTTTGACAGAACCATGCTTCGATGGTTAGAGATGTGCTCCACAGAGCGGCGGAATCACTACTGTTATGATGCTTTACTCACAGGACTAATGGCTTGAATCCACAGGGTACACAAGAACAGTCAGCTGTGGATGGTAAAACCAGATGATCAATGCATTTTAACATTTATGCTGTTCCCGTTAATTATACCCTTATCTTGATGGAGACTTTGTTGGCGCAGTCATAATGACAGTTGTTTATGTCTTTGAAGGGTCATTATAGAAGCCCTGGTCGGAGATCTATCCCTTTTTAATTATCTCTCCATTTGTAAAGTCCTGGTCACATACCCACTGCATCATGCTGTCAGCAGCACTGTTAAACTCTTATGAGGATGGAGCAAGGTTAATTATATTGTTGATGTGAGATTATTATTTCCTGAATCAAATTCTGTATTAAAGTAAAACAAAGGGAAAGTGCAATATCATTACACCTCCAACATTAACTCAAGCTATAACACCAATGCTGAAATCTGACTAAAATAACAATAAATTTGAATTGCTTTGTTACTGTTCTTTTTTTAAAACTGTGTATTCTACAACTGTCGAATTTTGGGACACTACACATATCCAAGACACAATATCTTGATATTGCCAAAACCAAAAGCGAAAAACAAAAAAAAAGGCTTTACTGGTGGTTTCAGTAGCATTTGAGCACAGACTGTCAGATGTGTGGTTAGATATGCTGCTTCTGAAGCTGTGTGCATTTAGTCCTGTTCCATCTGTCCCTGTCCCTGAGAAGAGCAGCCAAAGCATTTTCTCTCTCCGTGACAATTACGGTGGTTTTCTTTTCTCTATGCATTTTAATACCAAAGCTGAATATGTTTTATTAAGAAACAAATCATAACATTTGCGTTTTAAAGTTATGCCATAACAGCTGCCCACTGCTTTTCAGAATTCCTTGATGGGATTTGATGTAGAGGCCACAACAAACCACAATCCAAGCCACTTAGTATTTGCAAAGCTAAATGAAATCTTTGTCACATGAATAACCAATTAAATCTGGGTGATCAAAATAATAGATTATCTTAGTGGTTGGGCTGAAATGAAAGAATTAAATGTTAATTTCCCATCAGGATTCTGAGAAATACAAAAGAGCATTTACCAGTTGTGCTGATATTTGATTTTTAAGTAAAGCTAAAAGCTCCCCTGTTGGTAGCACATAGCACCGTGTGGTGCTAAGTGCCTCTGACTGAGTTCATTATGGTCCTTTGAGCCTTAATTATCGGGACAGAAATTCTACAGTTTAATCAGAGCAGAACTATTGTTAAGTTTGATTGTGTTATTTCGGTTTTGCAATTATCATCATCATCTCATTTCATATTATCTTAATAAACAGATGCCAATCAATATACAACACACACATACTAACCCACTTTTTCCACAGCAGACATGGTTTGTGAATGACAGGTGGAAAAAAAAAACCTCAATTAATGACTTCATCCATTACTGTACTGTGGCACCTGAATAGAATAACATGTTTTTTTTTAAGTGGTGCTTTCCCTGTGATAAGTCAGAATGTGCTCTATAAGAAAGTTGGCTTCAAAACGACAGGGTAAAGGTTGAAACTGTTACTCATCATTTCTTTATCTCATGTACATAGGGAAATATCTTTCAGCGTAAAGAGTTAAAACGGCAAATATCCAAGTTCAAGACAAGTGAAGATTATGAAGAGTTATAGTTTCTTCATAAAACAATGAGATGTCTTGAAGGTCAAATCACATCTAGCTCACTTAAATTCCAACAGTTTGGTTAGTTGCTACAAGTTACCAACTGTTTAACTGCATTATTCTACAGGCTAATGAACATTTGTACAGCATGTGGCATAAACTCTTCATCAAACTTTTCAGTTGGATTTGTAATTCCATTAAATGCATCTATTATCAAATTGTGACTTTGTTATTTGTGCTAACAGCCCTTATCAACTCTTTCAGAAACCTCTGGATGTTTTTACAGTTCCTGTAGTGATACAATAAGGGTTGTTTTTGTTTTGTTTTTCTCTTCACAATTGTTTCTGTTGGCTGTGTCATCACAGCTAATTTGAGGGGCGTGTATGTTAAAGAGAAAAGCTCATTCTGCTGCTTTTGTTTGGAACAAAATCCTTTTGCCACACAATGAAGCATTGTTGTGCTTTAAAGGTTAAGTACAGCGATTTATCTCTCGAGGGCACAATGGACACCTTCATTTGCCACTCCTCTGTCATGTCTTGTCTGAAATTACAAACAACATAGTAATAATAGCTGGAATTTCCTGTTGTTCACCCTTCACTCCTGAAGGGATCAGTGTAACTGTGTAGCAATCTACTATGCCAAGACTCGACAATGTCTTTCAGCAGCACAGATTGAGTTCAAGCCCTCGAACTAGAAGCAATGATTCAGGCCATCTCTTTATATTTTTGTCTGGAATGAGGAGGCTGCGTGATTGACAGGGTGTTAATAGTACATGGATCAATCCAAAGATGTTGTCTGTTCAGTAAGGTAACCACATGTTGAGCCTGTATTTGTCCCGACAACAAAAACAGACTACTCTTTAGCCTTGAACATATGGCCTTGATGTAGAACACTTGGGTCGCAAGCCTCATCTGGTGCAGATAAGAGTTGGGTTAAAGCTATTTAATGATAGTTGTATTCAGATGTGAGCAGAATGTGCACACTGCATTCTTTACTCTAGATGCCAAAATCTACCAAAGGTTACAAATTGAATCTAGAGGAGCACGTTGAACCTAAACACATTATCAGTAAGTTGTAAATGTAAAATATAATATATTTTTGAATTGTCAATAAATACTTCAGGACAGTTATCAATTTCCATAATGGTTGCAGCTGCGGTAAACATTAATATGAAAAAAGTCTTTTGTGAAGGCTCATGTCAAGTGGGAGCAGATTTGACATCAAATTTTAACATGAGAGCCCTAATGTGGGACTGACAAAACAATGTTGGCCAGACAAATAAACCTGAATGTCTCTGAATGCCTGCGTGAAAGCGTCTTAAGATTACAGTCTCAAACCATCACCATCAACGTCGTGAAGAATTGTGCCCACCAGTACTTCACCCTGAGGAAACACTGGTGCTGTCACACCTCACAGCGAGATTTATCGGCAGCTCTGCGAGAGGGTGTATGATTCCCTCACACCTCTCTCCTGACTCAGGGGTCATTGACAGTGACTTATGCGAGAGGAGGCAGAAGTGTCATGGGGAAAATATGTGCGTCAGCTCACATCAGTTCTGTTATGCTCACATGGAGACCAATCACTTCTGATACAGTAAGAAGTCCCTGACAGTGATGCTATGATATCTCCAAAACATGCAGGCCTACAAGTATAAAGGTAAAAAAGGTAAAGGTACTTTATTTGTCACATATACAGCTAGTACAGTGAAATTCTTTCTCTGCATTTAACCCATCCCTGAGGAGCAGTGGGCAGCCACGGTGCGGCGCCCGGGGACCAACTCCAGATTATGAGCCAGTGCCTTTGGTCAGGGGCACTGACTGGAGGATCAGGCTAGCTGGCATGTTTTTAGTGGTGGGGGAAACCGGAGCACGGGGAGAACATGCAAACTCCACACAGAAAGGACCTGGGCGGCCGGGGATTCGAACCTTCTTGCTATGAGGCAACAGTGCTAACCACTGTGCCACCGTGCCGCCAGTATAGTATGGTATAGGATAAGTATAGGACAGATCGGGACAAATTTGAAAAAGTCTTGTGTAACATACTCTGTACAAAAATGCATATTGCAGATTTGCATGGAGAGGATCTTTTTGAATGTCTAAGCAAAAACTGCAAACCACCATGGGCAATGAAAAGCTGTGTCTGTGACACGTCTTAAGATGTTTTCTGTGCTTTTCTCAGGCACTAAACATCAGTTTGTCATGTAAAGTAATGTGCCCCCTTCCCTTAGTCACCACTGCAACGCACGTCAAGCTGCACGTGTGCACTTTTAAGAGTAACAAATTTACCATTTGAAATAATAATTATTTTTAAACAATGGTCCTTGATTTCTCAAAGATGTGGACAATCACTGCAGAGTGCGATAAGGTCAGCAGAAAAAATAGGCCGTCCACGTCCCTCTCTGGACTCTAAGCTCCCGTTGCCTCTCAAGAGCTACAGCAATTCTCAATGGACACTTCCACCCAGGGCCCAGGCCATCACCTGTTCAGCATGCTGCCCTCTGGGAGCAGGTACAGGTCTATCAAGTCAAGGACAAATAGACTTAGGAACAGTCTCTTCCCCTGGGCAGTCAGGACTCTAAACACGCAGTAATATCCTCAACATCTCTACCTCATGATGTGCAATTCCATATTCATGGTAGTTTGTGTATACTCTGTTGTTCTCTATTCCTACACTTAATATTTAAATAAAGGAATTCCCTACTTATTGTGTTTGTGTATATTCTGCTGTTTTTCTTTTAATCTATTTAATTCCCTTTGAGTGCACCCTACAGCAGTTGCTTTTAAAACATCAGTTGTCCAGGTGACTGTACAATGACAATAAAGCTCTTGAATCTTGAAAACATAAGGGAACCAACCGACGGCCATTGATTTTTCACTGTTGGAAATGTCACCTGTCCCTCACAGCTGTAGCCGCCTGGCTAATTAAACAAACAATAGCGCCACTGCTCAGACTGCTCGACATGGTACCGAACACCAAAACCTCAAACAAATGATTGGCACCACTACAACATTAAAATGAAATTACTTCCCCTTGAACACAACAGCCAAACAAATAAACAAACAAACAATGCAGCCACAACAATTAGTCAAATATACCAAACTTTGGTCAAAGCTAGCTAGCCATAGCAACATGGGTAGCCGAAGTTAGCCAACATTACAGTATCGTCGTGCATTCGGTAACGTTAGCCGCCACGCTATGAAACCAGCAAGTTACTTACATATGGATGCGCAGAAAGCCAGGTCTGAGACAAGCTGGAGCACCTCCTGTGTCCTCCATCTCGGTAACAGTCAGACTTTGCTCCACGGTCAGAGGCAGTAAGAAATTCAGCCTTGGACTTGGACCCGCCGCCCGGTGTACTTGTTTTGGCCATCAACCTGCCGACACGATTTGAGTTTATAATCCCCATGGTCTGTCCGCTCCCAGCTCTGTCCTCACTGGAGGCACTTTGACTTCACAGAAGAACAGCGTGATTTCCAAAAAAAAAAAAAAAAAAAAAAGCGTAATTTCATTCTAGAAGAAAATTCGGGAATGTGACATCAGACTGTTCTGTCTTCGCTCTGACTGTGACGTGGCGCGTGTGGGCGGTCCCTGTGTGTGGCGCCAATAGTTTAACAGGGGACTGACATGCTTGACTTTTCTTTTTACAGTCCAGATAGCCTGCCATAACAAAGACAGAGAAAATAGTTTTGATTGAACACTCACTTGGTAGAGCTGCCACCCCATGTTGAGGCTACGGTCCTCACTGCAGGCGGCCCGGTTCGAATCTTTCCTGCATGTTGTTCCCCCTCTCTGCCTCAACTGTTTTATCCACACAAAAAAATACTAGGCTACTAATATAGCTAAAAGCACCAAAAAAATATAGCTAGGCTACTTGAAAAAAGAAAGGAAGAAAAGAGGAGGCTTAACAATTGTTTTTGGCAAATATTCTATTTTGAATTAAATGTAGTATGGCTGGGAATGCTGGACTACAGATCTCTCCAAATCCAAAAAAGTGCAACAGAGACACCAACATTAATTAGACTAGCCTACACTCTAGCTCGTTTACAACTACAGCATATAAAGTGTAGACATGGATTTATTTATCTTTCTTCTTCTTCTTTTTTTTCTTTTTTTGTCACCTTGCAAAGTAGTGTAGCCAAATTGTGTTGGACTTTTGGTTACTGAAGGTAGTAAGCTAGTTTGCCAAACTGTCAACAAAGCATAGTGTAGAATCTTGAATTCTACGTCTAAATACAGTACAACAAAACAAAACAATGCATCAAAGAGCTCCACTGTGCATCTGAAATGCCATGTCTACATCTGCATAAATATTTTGTTATTGCAAAAGTTTTTGTTGTTGCATTGCACAGCATGACAACCTGTTTGTTTTGACTAAAGAAAATGGTGGAGCATAATGTTCATATAAAACACATCTTGCATCAGAAGGGGGTAGGCAGAATGACAAGTGGATGGTAGAACTAAGATGACCCCAAGTCAGACCTTACTGTCCCATATTGTTTTGTTTGAAAATGCAAAAAGTGGCCTTTACATGAGGTTGGTGCATTTTTACATGTTCCTCTTCACTATACTGCCAGCAGTGATAATAACAAGCATAATGATGTCATCTTTCAAAGTCTATCTTTGTCCTAAAGCCTGTACAGTGAATAGCCTACAACAACCTTTGAAACTCATCACAGTGGTCTCTATAAATGTATCCAGTGCAAGAGAGCTACCCAGACACTAGGCCAGAGATAAATCCTACTCATTTCCTGTGTTGACAGTGTGAGGCTGCTTCCTTGACTCTGTAAAATTAACGGTCCAGAACGTTATTTTCCCATCCAATATGCTGCCATCAATCACTCTGTGTGCCTTCATCACTTTTAAAAATTATGTGTCACTGTTTTCTACAAAGGCAAAGCAACAAATTTAGACACCAGGCAAAGGAGTGTGAAGTAAGAAGTCTGAGGGTAAAATGAACGGGTGGGAAGTAAAACTTTGAGATGAGGAAGTTTGAATTCATACCCATACTGTATGATATGTTACTTAGTAATCAGGTGGTGTTAGGGAGCGACTGCAGGACAAATGCAGTTTAAAATAAACTTTGAGGTACTGACTTCTTGTAAGAAATTACATCCACAGGTATCCGCTGATGAAGTCACTGAGGTGAGTAACTGCAAGGTATGTGAAATGACTGCAGTTAAGTGCAGTCTGTGATTTTCAAGAAAAGATCTGCATGTTGACCTCACAACTGATTACGATTAAGTACTTGACAGGAGAGTGCTATTCATATTTTATCTGATGAGGCGTCACAGGCAAAGTAGTTTTGACAAACAGAGCCTTGGCAAAAGACAGACATAAAACTCAAATGGAATTTATTTCAGTTTCTGAAAACCATTACAGACACCAATATGCACGTTTTACAAGGCTGTTTCTATCGCACATCACATTTCTCATTGCGCTATCATACAACAAAACTGGGGCAGTAAAGTTGAATCAAGTGTATTTATCATGGATTGACAACTACCCGCATGTAGCCCGATAGACAGAGCAAAAGGTATATTATAACTGAAGGCTGTGACTACTCCTGCGTGAAGTATGGAGTTTCATTGCAAAGCGGGAAATTGCAAGTGCCAGGGAACAGAAGTGAATGACATCAAGGAGGATAGTACGGTAAGGGAGCATGTAAAGCGCATCCTTATTTCACTCCTAGGCTGATGCTTTCCCTCTCCCTGATCACAGAACAGCAAGGGCTGATGGGAGAAAGGATGGGGAGAGGGAGAGGGGGTAGGATGTGATTTGAGGGCATCAAGAAGCGGAACTGACAGAGACGGATTCACTGTGGCCCAAGCATGGAATTGCTTTTCCTTTCCCCTGGAACTGAGCTGGAAGTGTCTGCGACTGCAAACAATCTCTAAGCAGCAGCTTTCACAAAGCTCAAGAGCCAGAACCATGAAAGCTCAGAGGCAGGTGAGAAAATGCTGAACTATTTAGAACAAGAAATAAAAAACAGGTGGTGAGAAATAACATAAAATCAGCATGGGTCCTTAGAAACTGTTGCATCAACGGAAACCCCTTATTTTAACATACTGTTTTTATAAATAAAAAAAATACAATATCAGGTGGGAATAGAGTGTCCATTAATGTTTGCATAGTATTATGCATTTGTGACTATGTGTGTCTCTGAGCCTGCTTGAATAAAAAACACTTTCTATGTGTATGAGAGCCACAGGGATTTGTGTGTGTGTGTCAGGTTTCATAGCTAATTGCACAGGTGTTACAGAGCTCCAGGATGGAAAGTTAGGACAAGGGACTGTTTCACTCTCTCAGTCTGACACGAGGAAGACGGCATACTATTTAATTTACACCTTAACCTCAGAGAGAGTCCATGTGGAGTTGTGCTGCATTTAAATCAGGCCAACTTCAACATCAACATCAAGATTACCACCATTTGGAGCAATTCACACATTATCCACATGTTGCTACTTCAACGTCATTACAAACATAATGAATTAAAAGCCCATTACTTGCAACAAGAGAGCGATATTACAGTGAAAAATATTATTCGAAAATATATGCGTTTGTTGCGAAGCTACAGATTAATCTCATCTGAATTCAGAGAGACAAATGGCCCAAAGTCTTGGAGTTAACATTTGTTCTAAGGAGATCAGACAAGAGCCCCTGTTGCTTCACTCCTAATGGTGCATGTCTGCGAGGAGATGAGACATTGTCAGACTGAGAGCTTTGTCCTCATATAACCCACAATTCATATTCAGATTTCTTTTTTTCCTTCTTTTCATCAGTCAATCACTCCACATACCAAGATCGCACAGTCTTTCAAATGCAGTCACCGATGTTGTCAGAATCTTTGACAAGGTAAAAGCGGGTTGGGGTAACCAATCAGCATATCGAGCCCCGGCCAATCCAAATCACTGAACACGTCAGGGACTTTCACCCTGTCAACCAACAGATGCTGAGCTGAGTTTGCCCACACTGGGGCTGCGGACAGGCATTCATGTGTGAGACACACAGAGAGCGTTATCTCTTGCCTCTACTTCTGTTGTCTAAAAGGATTTGATGTGTTTGTGTAGAGTGAACCCTGCTCATTTGTCTGCATGCATTTAATCTGCATCGGAAGCGGCCCCTCTGGTGAGGGCTATTACAGCCCGCTGACAAGAGCAGAATTGAAACTGAGTAAGTAGTTAATGCACAGACATAATATTCAGTCCTATATTACTTAGGCAACACAGGGTTGTCACAGTGGATGTCCTCCTCCCGCTGACTTCGAGACATGCTATTTTCTTTAGGAATAAATATACAGTGAGACAACAAGAGGAATATAAAGGCAGCAATGATACAAGGATCACGTAACTACCTTCTCCTCCATCCATAATGCAAGCCTGCATTTAGCCATTCATAGTAATTACAGTCAGTTGTTGCCACTTTAGAGACACATGTCAAGCTCAATGCAATATGCAACACGGTTCAATGTTTTCCTGTTTTTCTACTCATTCCAGCAGATTACCATCAAACATAGAGTTAGGAATGCCACAGTGCATCAGTGAGCTCAGTCTTTAAATAACAATGCTTAAGCATAGAGCCAGAATTCAGTTATTGTTCACACCTAAGGGAGTGTGACTTTGTTTTTCTGTTTTTGTGAGTGAACCCTTTTTTCCTGTGTCTATATTTTACTCTTCCATCACTCAAATGAAACTGAAAAGTGGAGCAGCGGCTCCTCAAACAACAGTGACAACACAACAGAAATATCTGTTGCGCTACCCATTTAGGTGATTTAGTGCCATATTGCCAATATTAAATTGAAATGCTCTGCATTGCTGCTCTAGTAATGCGACAGTGTGACAGGTGCAAAGCAGGCAGCCTGTAACAGTAGGTAGTGTGCAGGTGGCCCCCATCGAGGATGCTGTTCCCTCCACCCTGAGTGACACAACAACATCAAAAACATGCCTCCGCAAAACGAGCCATGACCCCGTCACCCCGGTCCCACAGCAGAGTAGACAGCTGATGAGCGGGCAGGTGAGATCTCCACTCTGCAGACACACCAGCAGCTGTCAGAGACTCCAACCTCTCCAAGTCTTCTTCCCTGACACAGAGCAGACAACACACCGTGAGAGAAAAGAAAAGGACAAGAGGGCTAAAAAGAAAAGAAGAGGGTGAGGTGATAAAAACGAGAAGAGAAAGTTTACAAAAAGGAAAAGAGATACAGATGGTGGAGAGAAAGGTGGGAAGACATTTAGGAAAGAAGAGGGCAGGAAGGGAAGGTGCAGGAGCAGGTGTGAAACAGATAAAGGGGAGGAAAAAACATGTGAGTTGACTATAGGGAAAATAAAGCAATGCATTTTTGTTATCCTGTCAGACGGCACTCATCCTAGATTTTTTTTTTTTCAAAGAGCTTTCTTCTGGTAAGCACAAGCGGCCTGACCTGTGGAATGAAATGATAAAGCATTCATATCTGCAAGTGTATAGATCCAAAGGCTCAGGCTACATGACACGACAGCATAATCCCCTGTGCCTGTGGTCTGGGCACAGTATTTAAATGGAAAAGCCATTGAGAGAGAAACACCTCTTAAACTCCCTCCAATTAGGTTTGAAGGTTGTGAAAGACAAAAACATGACTATACGACTGTTGCTCTCTCTGGACGAGAGACAAGACTCTAAAAGCACAGAGACCAATTTGTAGCCAAGTTAGTCAGTCTCACTATCTTAGTGACCTACAGTGGGATAGGTAAAAGGAAAACCAGGTGAACAAAAAAGATGAAGGGAAAGCAGGTGATGAAGGCACAGTCGACTTTGCCGAATTTCATTAGAATTAGAAGAGAAAGTAAATTAAAAAGAAATAAACTAAACTATTATGACAACAAAATAATGTTTTTTCCATTCACTTTCTTGCCAACTTTATTTTAATATGGCGCTACACGGAATTGGTCAGCTTAGACTTGAATTGGTCCATGCAACAGGAGCGGTCTAAAGTCTTCTCATTATTCAGACGTTTAAAAGGCAGCCAAGGCTCCTACTGCAGTTACCACTTAGATGCTTGTATGGACTAAATAAAGACGTGCTAATTGGTAACCTTTAGAGATGTAGCAATCAACAGCAATCTACTAGGAAAATACCATGATATATTTATCTTCAGACTTTGTGGCAGGTAAAGGTAGCAGGCTGAAACTTAACAGTTTGACAAATATGAAATGCAATAAACACAACAACAACAAAAACTCATTTCTCTTCAAAACTAAAGCATTAGATAGCTAATATTCACTGATATTAAAGCATGGGTTTGACTGACTAATTGTCCTCTTTATAGTATGTGCAATTAATTTGCTGGAGCCTCTGATTTTGCCCTTCCAGGGCAATATGATATGTACTCCATTACTGTCAATTAGTCAATGATATAACTGGGAATTCCTGAGGCAGTGAATGAAATTCATACATTGAGAATGACAACAAATACAGCTGGTGTGAAAGACAAACTGTTGAGATTGAGAGGTGTTGTGAGCCACATTTACTTTGAGGATGGAGAGAACTGTTTTCTCAAATAGTCTGGCATTACTCAGCCATGGCAGAAGGGAGATAGGCTGTAGCTACAGGGCTGCGTGACGCAGGGCTCCAGGGATGGCATGGGTAGGGCTGAGGTTACAGCATCCTACATGCGGGAGTGTCTGGTGTGAAAGAGAAATGAGGGAGTAGAGGACGACTGATGTTCTCCCTGAGGTTAATGTAGTGCTATCAGTTGCACAACTGTCCTCTCGTGGCTGCATCTATTTCAACAACTGCTGGAGGAGAGAATGGGGGGAAAAAAAGACAGACAGAATGAGAGAGATAAAGACGAGAGGGAGGTGGGTGAATTGAGAGCACAGAGGCACACAGAGATTGAGACAGTAAAGCCTTGCAAACAAACATGAAAACAAATACTGTAAGGTAGACTAATGACTAAAAATTACAAATTTAATTTTTCAATCAGAGTGAAATAATAGAATAAAATCACAAAAGAGCAACATGTGTAATCATGTGTAAATACATTAGCAGAGAGAAGCTAAAAACAGCTACTTGCACTGGCTGTTGTGCACCTGCAGTTTTGACAAGCTGATTATTCTTAAACCGAAGAAAATATACTTTATTGACAAGCAGAATTTTGTCAATGGTTGTTCAAGAACCTTAAAGGAAATCAAAAAGACTTCTGCCTTTGAAATTTGTCAAGAATCACAGTGAAGTATGATTGATGCTAGTTGTCATTTGTGGCCCAATTTTTCTGCTCTAAATAAACTGAAGGATAAATCCAGTTGCTAAGCCAGTCCCTCAAAGGGCTGACCTTTTGATAGGCCCATCTCTCAAACTTATGGCATCTTGGAGATGTTTTATTGCCACAACCTAGAAATGGCTCATGTTGACATAAGATCATTTGCAAGCTTCTCCCCAGAAACCCTCAAGGCTCAACGTCTCTATAGGTGTACTAACAAGAGATTATCCTTGGAGCAAAAATAATTTCAGCCTCTGTTTCACCCGAGCTTGTATTGTTATCAAGTGAAGGGAGGCCGATTTTGTGTGTAAAACCTTGTAATTTCAGCGCTTCAAACTATGTTCCTATCTCCATTGGATTTCACATCCCTTCTCTTGTTTTATTTTACAATGGCTATTTCATGCGAACCATTTTGTTTCCCTCCACTGGCTTAATTCAACTGCTGAATTCAAGGCCACGAAAAGATACAGGTCAGCGCATTTGAAGTTAAAGGTGGCTGGTGTCAGTGGTGCAGGAGAAACTGCAGCGGGGTTCGTTAACAGCAAAAGGTGAGTCTGATAAAGAGGACAGGGACGGCTGAGTCACTCATGTGTCCTCTGATTCTGGTTATCTGTCTCCAGCTCCTTGTTTGCCTGAGTGATCAGAGCTGGAACCATCAGTGCCCCCCTCCCCGCAGATGGACCATGACTTTCACTGAACTAAAAGCGTTACTGTTGAGATAAGGGCTCCACTCAGATCAACTGTGGCAATGGAACCAGTGAGAAAACATGGTGGACAAAGCCATCTGGCCAGCTCTTCTCTGTCCTCGCTCTGCTGAACACGGAGCTGGAGCCACCTGTCTTGTCTGCTGCACTATCCAGCAGAAGTTGAGTACCAACAGGATGGTAGGACAAGATAATGTGTGTCTGTGCGTGTGTTCACATTTCACCCCGTGCATTTTATAGGAAAAATGCAGAGGAGAATTTGCCCTCAGAGAATAAGAAATAATGGGCCCAGAACTTTTTTTCCCTCTCTTTTCTAAAAGCCTCTAACAATATTTCCATGCCATGTTAAATGATATGCAACTTCTCTTTCTTCTTATTGATTGAGGCTTGGCCAAGGTCATCTGCAAAAGCTTTTGTGACAGTATTCTCCCAGAGCATATTGGATTTTATCTTCAGCTATTAGCAAAGCATTTGGCATGAAAGAAGAAACATTGAACATTTAGTAATATACACCACTCTGCTTTGAAGCACAACTTCTGCCAATGCTAAAACATTCAGGAGCTTTATAGCCTGTATCATGTGTACATGGCTATTTGGCATTAAGTGAACATACTTTTTAGAGCAGTTATTTCCAACCAAAGGACCTTGTATCCCCTAAATAACTCAATAGGTAAAATAAAAAATATAAACTATCTATACTGTGTAGGCTACACACTTTCTACAAGTCTAAGCACATACATGTAAGCTTGTAAACTATCTAACTATATTTATATAAGTATACTAACTTGAGAAATCAAACTGGATAAATGGTTTAAATGGTTAGGTGAGACAGACTATAACATTTGATATGATTTATCAAATGTAATGGGATATTGAAACAATTAGGTTATAGATATACTGATGAAACATTAAAAGCAACGGATGATTGTGAAAAATAGCACAATGTATAATGAAACTAATGACAAATGAAAAGCTGAAAGTAACTATAAATTCACTGAAATGACTACAAGTATACACATTCAGCTAAAGATATGGATAAATGATTGTTATAATTAGTGGGAAAAATAATTTACCAAGAGTAATGAATGAAGTCTAAATACCAGGCAAATGGTTAGCAAAATATAAGATATATGTATAAATTATCCAATGTAATCATTACAATCAGCTCATTTTGTCAGATAAATAATCAAACAAAAAAGCTTAGGAAACTGTGATTTCGCACCATCTTTCTCAACATCAGCTGACACTGAAAGCTGTTGAACCTCACTGGTGTTTTACAGAAACACCTCCAGAGTGTATCTGGAGTGAGACTCACTAGGGAGACTGCTGCAGACATCCATCGAGCCTGTCAGTGGAGGAATGTAAGACAGGTGGCCCAGAGAGAAAAGACGAAACCTGATTGGATCTTGGCCTATAGTGATAAGTTACCTTGCGCATGGCAGTCATTCCACCATCAGAATTAAATGATAAGATTCCAATTACCTGCTAATTTAAACCACAGGTCAAATTTGAGTAGTAAAGGATGATGGAGCCCGCTGTTAAGAATTTCATGTTGTAATAGCTTTCTGCAGGTGAGAAAGGAAATTGAGAAACCTTGCAGATATTAAATGGGGTAGTGTGAATGACCTGCCTCTGTGAAAAGGCTCCTTATCTATGTCACATTAAATCTATAATGCATTCTCACTCTATCTAACAGACATGACAAATGAAAGTTCTCATCTAAAAAACATTTGCATTTACCAACACAGTACTTCACCATATCTGACAGTTTGTTTTTTAAAATAAATAAATCTCCAAAAAGAAATCTAAAGGGGAATCCATACAGCCCACATTGTCCTCAACCCAACAGGAGGGGGTCTTGTCCTCTAATTAATCTGGCTTGTCCCTCTGCTAAACACTGGATCAGTTTGCAGGCCTGCTGCATTATTCAACATAGCCGTGGGTGAGAGAGGAAGTCTGTGGTCTGGAGTCACCTTACTCTGGGCAGAGCAGCAAAGCGAAAGAGATGGAGAGGGATGAGAGGGAGAAATTAAAGACAGGGAAAAGGAGTCGAGGGTGGATGTGAGGAAGGTAGGTGAGAGGTATGATGGGAAGAGGAAAGGGAAAGCAATGAGGTTAGAGATTAAAAAGAGGTATAGAGATCAAATGGTTGATGTGATTCAAGGTGAGGAGAACTGCTACAAGATCACATCCGTATGAGAAACCGCAGGAGGGTCAGAAGCTTATAGACAGGAAGTCCACGTCCAGCTGTCAGTTTCCTGCTTCTGCTGACAAATCAATCACAAAGCCACATTATTTTTTTTTCAGCTGTGTATGCAACTTTGACAGACAGTCCAATGATACGTTGACAACAAAACATCTCTTTCTCCCTTGTTCTTTTATTGTTGATAGTTGTTATTCTTCAGAACAAACCCCCTCCTTACCCCAAAATACATCTGTCTTCCCCGTCGCTCTCATTAAATACAAGGCTCGTCCCCCCCACAAATACAATGGTCAAAAACACAGTAGTCATGTACCATCAGTTCATACAGAAATACACAAGTGAAATCAATGGTACTCTCAGGGCCGTGGCCGGCACTCAGACAGCAGTCGTAATAAAAAGCTTTGGAATGGTAAAAGTACAATGCACTCACACAGTTGTTGTGGCTGCTGGACAACACAACGCTTAAAATAAATTATATGGATAGGGATATTTTGAAATGAACTAAATGAAAAGCAAAGAAGACAATGGGTTCGTACATGCTTTAACAGACCAGTTTTACTCAGAGCGCTGGGATGAAACACTCAGGGAGACTCAGCTCATACTCAGGTGTTAAAAGTTCTGGCAATAAACTCACAAAATGGTCATTTACAGCACATTCAGCTTTGTGGTTATGCAGTGGTTACTGACTGTACGTCTTTACTCTGGGCAAACATATAGTATATTTTTCATATAATATTCACATAACATAATATACATCTGTATGTACACATTCCTTCCACCTTCAAGAAAAAGTGTCCAGGCACTTCCGTCAGCGATCCTTTGTGAGATCACTGACTGCACTGTAGCTACCTCGTCACTCATTCTCATCAAAAACAAGCTGCCCTCTCAGTGAAGCTTTGGGGAGCTTGGTGATGTTGGCATACTGTAAGGTCCCTCACATATTCTGGCGCTCCCACCTGAACCAGACTTTGAGCTGCAAACTAGCAGCAGAGTTTGCCTAGCTGCCATTTTTCAGCTTCTGCGGACTTCGAGGTGTCACTCTTTTGTTTATTCAGGAAGGTCCTGGAGTGATACCTATACCGCCCTCATCTTGAAGACCTGCCTTTAAAGGAGTTTCAGGAGATATGGTACTGTAGAGCATAACATATTTTAAAGGGTAACAATTGAGTGTAGGATAGAGATTTTCTTGGTTCTGGCACAAACATCTTTAAAGAAAAACATAAGAAAAAGAAAGAAAGTAAATAAAGAAAATAAAATGTGCTTCTGGTCTGTGTGTTGGGTTTTTCAGAGGATGTTTCACTGATTCAGGCATTAACAGCTGCAGTGGCATTGGCCAGCAGTCGAAAACTGGTGGCTTTGGTTTGTCTATTAGGTCTGTAATAACTAAGCAACAGTATCTCTGGGCAACATTCTTTCTCCTGTTCTTCATTTTCTTTTCAAAATAAAAAAAAGACTACCAATATCTAGTGCACCATCACCAATATCTTTAGTGGTGAGTTTTGATCCAAAATGTCATATTTTCCCTCTACACAATGTTAATGCCCTTTTTGAATTTATATTTATATATATTTATTTAAGGGCTATGATAAAATTCAGATTGGCTTAGCTTGCTTCAACAGTTCACAGTGCAACCAAATGCCTCAGACAACATAGGAGTAAAACAGTAACAGACTCAAAACTGTAACGGAGCACCGTTTTAGACACTTCACCACAGCATTAATGAAATAT
This sequence comes from Trachurus japonicus, assembly GCF_045865225.1. NCBI lineage: Eukaryota > Metazoa > Chordata > Actinopteri > Carangiformes > Carangidae > Trachurus > Trachurus japonicus. The sequence continues at coordinate 14,145,981 of NC_140922.1, forward strand.
TAGTTCCCACACCTCCACTGCCACTATGGCATGTCAGTACAGTTGTCCCTGCCACCCCTTTTCCTTTCCAGCTGGGTAGAAAATACAAACAGTCACTTTGGAGTGGAGAACATTAGCTGATGCAGTACATACTGTATGTTTGTAGGCATATCAAGATGAAGCAGAAGAACAAAGTAAAGAGAGGATTCAAGTCAGTCAGTGGGATTGGCACTGTGACAGCAATTTAACAGGAATCTCCCGTGGTGGCACCAGGCCCAGTGCTGTGGTCCCTGGAAACGTCCACCTATAGCACACATGGTAATCCAGCACAAACATTATGGCAAAATACAACACATTGCAACTACTGTACAGTTTCTGCATCAATACTGCTGAGGACTGGGCTGGTCTATCCTAATGCTGTAGGTCTCTTGTCACTGTTTGTACACCGGTATGACAACCTTTTAGATTCATTCAGTGATTTGAATCAATCTGTCCTATCGTCAGAGAATAAGGCAGTTTATGGTATGGTAGATAGGTCATGCCACAACCACAGTGGACTGCTGTTGTAAGTAGCTCTTAAGAGAGAAGAAAATGCTGCTGTAACTCTGGAATTACATCCAGCCCCCTCGCTGTTCGAATGAAATGATGAAACTCAGCCAAGGTGACCCTTCTTCAGAATAGACAGGTCCTCTTTGTAGCTCACAATATGGTTTTGCTGCTACTGAAACCCTCAGCACAAACTGAGCTTTAGTCCAAGAGGCAAAGAGGACCAAGAAAAGCACAAAAAATATCAAAAGAGATAAACATCACCGACAAGGAGGAAATCACAGCTGTACATTAAAGGTTAAAAGTTAGAACCTTGACCAGGTTTTTTCCCCCTCTCTTTCCTTTGCAGTTCTCTCAATGCCAAGTTCACAGGTCCGAACAATCAAGTAGAGGGGGTCTCTGGGTGGCCGAAAATCGAATCTCCAGTGCGTGGGATATCATCGCTGTGGTAAACATTTAGTTGCTATCTCGTTTCAAAGCAGTCCAAGTACTCCAGGACGAGGTCATAGCAGAACCGATACTGATCCTGAGGAGACAGTATTGTTTGATTAACAAGAGAAAACACGGGAAATATTCTAGCCACTCATTTATTTACAGACTCTCTTACCAGGGACTCCACCATGTTGGGTTTGCAGTTGCGTAGAGTTTTGACAGCATAGAAAATGTCCACCATGTTCTGGTACTGGATCATCTCGAGGAGAATGTTGCAGGCACAGAAGGTCCCACTGCGGCCACCGCCATTACTGCAGAGGGGAAGATGTGTCATTTAAGAAAACATCATAGACAGAGGCTTTATCTTTTTCATTTCATTTATTTTGCTATCTTTTAATACAGCATTAAAAGATAGGAAAAATCATAAATTCTAGCCATGCTAGAGGCAAGGTTCTCGGGGTTTGTCCACTTAAGTCCAGGCTGAAATATCTCAGCAGCTATCACACTGACTTCAATGAAATTTTCTACAGACATTCATGACCCTAAAGGGTGAATCTGTCGACTGTGTGATTTCTGACACTTTTTCTGTTGCCACCATATGGTTGATATTTTTGGTATTTAATAAAATGTCTGTGAAATTTGGTTCAGACATTCATCTCCTGCTGAGGATGAACTGTAGTCTGTCACAAGTTTCTGTATCTACTGACATTAACACAGGCAAGATATACATAGGTTGTAGCAAAGAGGAAGTGTTTTGACATTTTTTGGGATACCAGCACAAAAATGGATAACAATGAACTCTTCCTCTACTGTCTAGTCTGCATTTTTTATGTCACTCACAAGTAGCCTACTCTGATTGTTTCACCAACATTCAAAATGCATTACATGAAAGGTTTAAGCACAGTGTCAGATGATGGAATAGTACTTGTTTCCATGACTGGTTAATTCATATGGAAAAGAATCAAAGATCCAGGAAGTCTCTTTGAGCCATGTTGTCAGTATGTAAGCAGCACAGTCAGACCATTTTGTGTTCTACATTTCCAAAACTTAATTAGCAAATGTTAGCATGCTAACATGCTAAACTAAGGCAGTGGACATACGTATAATAATAGTAAAGCATAGTAAACATAGCTAGACCTGCTTAGCCTTGGCATATTAACGTTATCATAGTGAGCATGCTAGCTTGCAGATGTAAGCATTTGGCTCAAAGACTGTGCTGAATGCTTCTTAGTTACAGCACATTTCAAAGAAATTACATGATAAATTGATCATCCTAAGAGTCTAGAGCCAGTGGCCTACCATTAGATGTGGCTCATGTTTGGACCTTGACTGTAAGTGTGACGCAAACCAGATGTGGTTTTACTGGTTGAAATCCTATAATATTGTACATTTGACAGAACATCCACTGTGGATGTATAGTGTATACAATTGCATTACATGTGAATATATGTCCCGCTCCAGGGGGAATGGGGCATCTACTGTAGTCTGTTTAAGTGGGTCCTGGAAGACTATAATAAAGTATAAGCAGGGCAGAATATGTGTAATCTGATAACCCCGTTTTTGTTCACAACATCGTGATACAAAAATAGATACATGAGAAAAGCTTTAAGGAAGAGAAAATTGAGAAACAACAGCACAGTGAAATTTCCTCGGAAATATTGTCTTGGTCATCATAAATGAAAGGCAATATCAATAAACTACTGGAGGACAATCCACTTCCTCTCTCCAGAGACAAATGCAGCAAAGGTGGGCATAGAGGCCTCTGCAGCGTATACAAGCAATATTAAGGCAATCAATCGTCGTCAGTGCTTTGGCAGTCCTGGATTTACTGTAGTGAGAACCATCGCATTCCGTATTAAGCCATAATTGATTTGATCTCCATAATCTCTTCCCTGGTTGTCGTGGGTAACACTGTGTGACAGCGCTGACTGATGTGCTTTTGGACGGGGGCGGTGGGGATGAACGTGTGACGGGTTGGCAATGAGCTGGACGGCCCATTCATATTCATCAACGGGTGTGCGCTCCAGGGGCTTAGGACAACAGAGGAGCACACAACACCACACACTGCACTACACCACACCACAGAAAAGCACATTACACCACAATTTGATTTTCTACATTACAAAGTACTGTCACGGAAAAATACTTTGCACTATATCTCATTGCACCAAACCACACAGGACGCCACAGAGAGGAGACACGACACAATCTCTGTGTCATCATCAAACAGACGAGTTCATGATTCACTAGATTTTTAACAGACATTTTTGTGATGCTCTCCTCTGTGAATAAGCTTTTGTTTTTAAATGCACTTTTAATTGTCAGTCTTTAACAGCATTATTTCACAAACTCAGAGGTTTTCAGGCAGATACTGAATTTACTTTTGCTTTGTACTTAGAAATTACTCACAGGCAGTGGACAGCAGTGCGTCCCTCTCCACACTCTCTTTGCCACTTGTGCACTTGAGCAAGCAGATTTAGGAAAGCCTTCTTGGAGTCGGGAACATCACGATATGCCGACCAGCGCAGGAACTGGAACTGACACACCACCAGCTGGCCCTCTTGGAGCTGGGGATGTAAGAGAAAACATAAAACACATGGAATATGTGTATACTGTACTGTGTGGGTGTACATGCACGTGCTGTCGCTTGTCTGTGAATTACACTTTCTGTTTGTTTTAGTATTTCTACATGCACCAGTTAACACCCGTGTTTGAGTGCTCCCCTGGCTGCGCACTGGCACTCTCAGCTGTGCTCGCTCAGCAGACTGACTTTGAGATATATGGGTTTGCAGGTGTAAGTGGGGCCCAAGCTGTGTGTGAGAGGTCCCTGTGTGTTCATAACCTTGTCCTGTACAATCTAACCTAATACTTAAGGACCAGTGGAGAAGTGTAAGTCATGCAAATTGAGCTGGCAAAGACACCAACGATGTATGGAGGAACTGCCTCAGCGGAGGTGGGATTTACACAATGTACTTTTTTTGTCCAACTTTCCCAACCACACATACATATGCTTACAATGCACTTCCTTCGACTTTTACTCCCTACCCTTGTACATCATTGTCACATACAGAAAAAAAGACACACTAATTCACTGAGTGGAGCACATAGAAGAGGATGTGTATGTGTGTTACTTCAGTGTGATTTTATTCCTCCCATGCTGTGTTAAGTTGCCCTCTCCTTGACAGTGCTGTACACTGAGTACAAAAAAAAGGGTGCCATAGGTAGAAAGGGGAATGACAAGGGCAGTCGACAGAGGAGGTGAGGATGCCAATCAACTAAGGAAGTTCTGGGCATTGCCTGTCATGCCGTTCATAATGGCAGCCTAGCAAAAAAATGCCTTGCATACAGATTTCTTTAATAATTGGTTGACAGTGATCCTGAGCAGAATACTTGCATGTGCTTATGCAAATTCCTGGCATAAAATCATACCTGCATGCATACACACACAGAAATCAGCACAATATGTGATGTATGTCAAGTGAGAATAACTGATTCATACATACACACACGCACTTGGAAACAGTATATAAATTTCTATACACTCTAAGACCACCTCTGCTCCCTGTAGCATGACAGACCACTCTGAACCTTTTTTGTCGCATATTTCATAAGTTCTGCCTGATTTTCTGCTTTTTAAGAAGAGTGCAGATGTGTGCAGAGTGCAGCATGTTTAATGAACAAATCAAATGGAGTCTTATTTGCCACCTGAAAACTGTATCTTGCTACTGAAAATATGACATGCATTATGATGAAAATCCCCTCTTTAGTATGCCGAGTGGCACCAAGATAGGGAAGGAAGACGCCTATCTAAGTAATGACAAGACGAAATTGAAAAAGGGAGAGACTGACCTTTATTGCATGCATGTCAATGGGCTCCTCTTACATTTTACATAGAAAGTTGCTATTACTTGATCATTCTTATAGGAGTATCTTATGGAAAAACTGGTGGCTCTGGTTCAATTTTCTGGTCTGCTGAATATCAAAACATTGTCCTTTGTAGTACTTCATGACACATTCTATGAGTTAGGCTTTTACTGATTTGCCATTGTTTTCAGTACAAATCTCCAGATAATATTTTAGAGCGTATTTATTGAACAACCTCCTGTGTCCCATGAGGCTTACTCTGAAAGAAGTTATGTTGTGTATGCAAAAGAAAGCAACACAGGCAGATAATGATGCAAAGCCACACATCCAGAATCAAATGAACCATTCTGAAGAAATTCAGATCATCATCTGAAGGTCTCAGATACAGGGCAATTTTACAGCCAAGCCTGTGCTACTTTGACTTTGAGGACTTGTGTCAGCTCTTTAGATGCACATTACAGGTGGCAGCTCTAAATGTACTTTAGGTAAAATGTCACACCTGAATTACCAGCGAGGAGCACAGTTAATGCATTTCTAATGAGGTTCAAGTTAGCATTTGTGAAATATCACTGAGTGGAAAACATGTCTTGAGCAGGGTTTTTGGCACCGAAATTACTCACCCGTGTGACGTTCTTGACCCGAAACAGACGAGTAATGACATCCTCGTCTGCTGACATGGACAGAAACTCCACCTCCATGGGCCCATACTGCTGTAAACCAGGCTCTGGCCAGTACTGCACACACGGCTGCAGGTAGAATGGGGGGGTTGTTTGTCAGTGATGAAATATGGCATGTACACTGCTTGAACTAATACTTTCTTCAGGAGTTGTTGCCTTTGCTTTTAAAGGTTTTGATCATCAAAGATGAAAGAAATTAAACAAAATCAAAAGATGAAATTATTACGCAAGTGTGTGTGAGTGAGCAGAAGAGGGTCTTGGTGCATGTAGTGTTAATACAAGGACTATAATAACAGCAATAAGTAATAATAAGTGCTCATGTGGGGAAATAAGCAGAGTAGGGAGGAAGAGACATAATGTGCTTTGAGACACTACAACAAGAGGGAGACAGAGTGCTCCAGTGCTACAAATAAAATCTACAACAGAGTTCAAAACAAGATCTTGCAATGAACAACTTCAAGTTGGCTTTAACTTGATTTTTGGGTGAGAGATACAAAAGTGACTCAATTGCACTTGGATGAAAAACATTTTAAGGGCGATGGAATGAAGTAGGATTCAACAGGGGTACCCAAAATTTAATTTACTTATTTGTTGCTGTTGTTAACAGACTACAAAAGGTGTTTCAAGAAAGTATTCAAAAAAGCCATTATAGAAGCACATGGAAGCCTCTTGAGAATGTACAAGGCCAAGTTCATGATTAACTGATTTTGACAAATATGTTTTGGTAGGATCCACTTGACCTTAGAGCTAGGCAGTAATTAATTTCAGTGAAAACCAGCATTACTCAGCTGTTTATATGCTTCAAGCAAATTTCTTAAATTTGATAATCAGTGATGAATAAGTAGAGCCACAGTGAATAACACCTGGGCCTATTTCGACTAATACAGTATAATAGGTGGGGATCATTTGAACAAGCCTTGAGTGGTTACGTCTCTATTTAGAGTTATTATGCAGTAAACTGCAAGTTTCAAATTGCTTCAGTTTTGTTCTGTTCTCTTCACCACTGATGACTCACACCTTCTTCAACTTCAAAATGCAGCATACTGCACAAATAACTGCATCTAATCTCTCTGTGATGAAGGTAGTTTACATTTTCAGTTTAAACATTTCCTTTCTCACAAAGTGTCATCTTTACAGACAACCTAAAAGACTACACAATGGACTCTTTAGTTTAGAACCACCAGTCGCAGTGTCACTGCTATTAGTTAGAAGAAGAAAAAAACTATCATGTACTGATTATACAACAATCTAAGTTAGCCCTTGAATGAAAAAGAAAAAAAAGATTCATAATTCAAAGTAAGCTCTTCATTTTCAAGGATGTGATACAATGTAATGCATATTTCAGATGATTAATATTTGAAGTTTGACTCGACAAAGCTTGTAAATGTTGCATTTATGCAAATCTTTCTCTGGCTTTTTACAGGTAATTTCTCTGATTCACTTCTTATCCATACACATATTAATTCTATACAAATAAATACAAGCTAATATGAGACTATGCATAAGTATTGCAAATTGTCCTTAAGATGATGGGATGAATGCTCAGTGCTCGTATTCCTGATCTATGACACTGTGCATAATACAATACATAAAAATATGCTTATTTAATATTTGAGATAAGACTGTCTGCAGGTGGTTTTATTATTTTTGTTTGACAACAAAAGACTACCCCAGTGTCCCTGTGTGGTGTCCCACAAGGATCTATTTTGGATCCAATCTTATTTTTTCTTTCCGTGTTCTCCTCAGGCTATCTTGTTAGACAGCATTTCCATTACAGCAGTGATGATACCCAGTTGCACCTGTCCCAAAATTATTGAATTATTCAGCATTCAACACTGTCATTTCTGAACAACTGTTTATCTACAATTGAGGGCTGGATAGCTGCCAAGCTTGTTCAGCCTAACTCCAACAATAAGGAGATCTTAATTATTGGCTCAAAATGTCTGTAATGAAGTTGTGCCAGCTTCTGGCTCTTAAATAGTGTGATATAAAATGTTTTGCTAAAAATCTGAGACAGTTTGATCAGTCTTAGTCTGGATTTCCACATTCCTACAGCAGGCTTGTTAAGTCCTCTTTTGGACAAATACATCATTCTTTTCGTTTAATGACTATTTTACATTCTTTAAATTGATACATGTTTGATTGATTGCTGTAATCATTTTTCTGTCTTAATAAGAAAATGTTTTCAGAGGAGGTATTACATTTCACATTGTCGAACAGACTTTAAGATCTATTGCTTACTTTTAAATCCTTCTTCTGTATGGCACCTGATTATCTAGAAGAGCCTTTAAGTCCTCAATTTCCAGCTCCATCTTGAGCTTAGTTCTCATAGGAGCTCAGAATAGCAAATGCTTTGAAATCATAAAAATTGAAAATGTATTTGTGACATTCTTTTAATCATTTGCTGTTTAGTGTTACATTATGTTTTAATTCTTGTACTTGTCTCGAATATAGTGTTATGTTTCCAGTCATTATAATTGCTATTATTAAAAGTGTTAACAGGGAATATTTGCAGCACAGAGACAGACATATGCTCATGAGAAAAGTGGGACGCCAACAAAAAGAACCCTGAGATGAGGCTGGAGGGTAAGGCAAACCTATTCTCCAGAGATGTAACTTGAGGAGGGGAAGGAAAAACTGGGGCGGGTGTTATCTAGTCATGCCTTGAGATCAATGTGGTCAGGGATCAAAGCCATACAAAATGGCATGAAGGAACTAATCCCAAGCAGAGTAAGATACAGAAGCAGCGAGGGGAGGGTATGTCAAGAAAGTCTCAAGTAAAGTTCAGATAACCTCGAGACTGTGAGTGAAAACTTGCACAGCAAACAGCGACTCCTCTGTGAGGGAACTCAAACATTTTGTCAAGTATATTTTCCTTGTAGTGTCAACAAATCAATGGCAATAAAACAGCACATAACACTCGACCTTACCCAGGCGGAGTTTGACTGGTTGAGTTGGTTGAGCATGACCACGGCCGTGCAACCGTAGTCAAACACCAGCCTCCAGAAGTCTGCCGTGGTGCCGGGCAGAGGGTGCGGGGTCACGATGAAAGCGGCCTGCCGATGGAAGCTGTCAGCAAGAGCAGCGTTGATGTAATTGTTGCTCTCCCCTTCCGTTGTAACCAGGAAGGCTAGGGCGCGATCAGGCGGGAGGACATCCATGCTGCGGTTCTTCTCTCGGTTTCTGGGCAACAGAGCAATACTGCACTCTTCCACATCCAAGTGGGGAGTCACAGAGTTGAGTGTCTGCAAATGGAAATGTTTAAGAGGTGAGATGAGAGTGACGAGAAGACAACATTAAATTGAACAGAGCGTTTAAAAGATTGAGGGTGTGAGGAGTGGTGAGACAGTCAGCAAAAGAGTCAGAGATGTTAGCGAGGAGGAGAAGGAAGAAAAAAATAGTGAATAAAACTGATGCAGAAAAGACTGAGAATAGAGAGGAGACAAGAACCCAATAATGTTAATTGAAAGAATCTTTAATACTCGGAACATAATGCTGACAAACTGATTTAAAAGAATAAAGCATAAATTAGGCCAACCGCATAATAAAAGGGAATGTAATCAAGTTTAAAAACTCAAAAGGAAATATTGCATAGCGATTTTCTTTGATGAACTCTCTGTTCATTTAGCTGTAATTACATTAGACAACTTGAAAAAATATTTGAATGATTAATACACCACATCAATAATAGATCTGTGACTTGCTGATCTCAGTGCTACCAGTTTACTGTTTGCTGTCTGTTGGATGACAGAGTAAAAAGCAAACACGGAGCTCGTTGTGCGGTGGAGCGGCTTTCAACAACAATGTCAGATGGATAAGTTTACAAGATCAAAGAGAGGCATCTAACATTTTCCTTTATGAAAAAAATCAAGTTTGTGTCGCTCCCCGAACCTTGCGGTACCACCCCCTAATCCAAAGCAATACATCGATCACAATTCCTATGTAGTATACAAGGATAAAACTGTGTAAAATTAACAGAGGAGCATGAGCCATTTCCAGTATTACTTTGAAATGCTAAACCTGGAATCAATGCGGCTGCTGGCTGAGCGCTGCAGCAGAGGGAGGTGGATAAAGCAGGTAAAGCATGTGGGAACACAGCTGGCTCTCTTCTCTCCTAATCAACATCTAATGAAATGTTCGGAGACCACATTCCTACAAACTAGGCAGGGTTTCAATGACGGTCACACAGAATCAAAAAAAGGGGAACTAACATCATCCTGCAGACACACACACACAAGAGGAGGATGCGTATCCATTATTCTATTCCTTTCTACACACTGTTGATTTTAAAATGTTTGTGCTATAAAAGATATTTCCACAACAAAGCAGATGTAGCCATCTGTTTATGCAACTGTGTGAATACCAAACAGACTGTTTTAACTTAAATGGGCAACCACACAGCACACACAATACAAATTCAATATACAGTACAATATAAAGGAAACCCAAACTGTTCACAGGTTTCTGTAGTGGTGTCAGTAGTAAGCTCGATAATGGTACCAATAGTGTTTCACATGCACAAAGCTCTTTTTTGTGTAACCATCAAGAAGCGTACTGTGGTAGCATTAGTAGTAGTAGCACTACAGCTAAAAGGAATACTTGTATAACTAGAAGTAATATTATTGTTTCTACATTTTAACAGAAGCAGCTGAAGTGCTACAGGTACCAGGTTCCATTAAGGTAATTGAAGTTTTGTTGATGATGTTAAATAAACTGCATTATGAATGCAAATTACGGTGTGTGGGCTGTGCAATTTAGAATATGAGTTTGCGTTTTTCATTGTTTAATGGCTGCACATTTCAACAAAATTAAACTGTGCTTTAAAATTGATCAGGTGCTGCTGTATGTCTGTCAAGCACAGGACTGACCTGGAACTCTTCCCGTAGCTGAGAGGAATTACTCTGGGAATCAACTCGCAGCATCTCTTTGTAGGTGACGGCGAACTCGTTCACCAGGATGGCCGTCTCTCCGCACAGACAGGCCTCCAGAATGGCATCGTGGATAAAGATATACTGCTCCTAAAAGGGACAACAGGTTACATAATTAAGTGCTGTGTATTTGCACACAGTGCTCTAGTAGGTTTCAGGTGACATGTCATGGTGTTACATGGTTGCAAACAGGTCCACAGACAATATAAAGGAGGGAGGAAGATTATAAAGAGCACTTTGCAGAACTCTCATGAACATATGTAGATGTAAATAAATAATCAAACAGTATGAATAACAGCAGAGATTTTTCATAACCTGCCTTGTTCTGAATTAAACATGTGCCATAATGTTGGTAGTGTATCAAAGCTGTTGGGGAATAAATAAATATTTCCTTAGTAAACAAACACATGCAGTGTGCATTTAATTAGTGCACCCCTGCAACAAATGTAATAAACAGCTAAGTGTTGGATTTACATAATAAGGGGAGAATATGCAAATTATCTTCACATCTAAAGAACAGCCTCCATGCCTATGAAGCACACACTGAGAGACAATGTGAGTCTTTTCATTAAAACTATTGCAATGACCTTTACAAATGTCCCAAAGGGGAAGTATGATAATACACCCCCCCTTGCTCTTTGAGTTTCCGAACAACAGGAGGGAAAAACAAATGCTTTAAAACCTTTCTCTTCAGAGGTTCTCCAGAAGAGTGCAGAGGTTATGTTATTATGTCCACTGATATAACCCCCTGAAGGAAAATATAACAAATAAGACTTAGTTTGAAGGTGAAGTGGTTTCCTAGCAATGCAATTAACCTGACCTCTGTCTGGATCATGTTGATGCGTCGTGAGCAGAGGGTTTTGACACAGTTGTAGATATCAACGACACCCTCACACTCGGCCATGTCCAACATGACATCCAGCACGATGTAGCAGCCAGTGCGGCCCGCCCCCACGCTGGAAGAAAGGAAGATCTTTCATGAACGATCATGCAGCATAGTTTTACATTTTCAAGTTTCTGCTGTGGTTCTGAGAATAAAGTGTGTCTGCTCCATGGTCTGCTCAGGAGCACAAGTTATTGGGACTACAGGATTCAAAGATTCAAAGAATCTAGTAGACTACATTGTACAAGGGTCATGTGACAGACTCATTTTTATGTCAATCTACAAAGCCAGCAGTAGTGCTGGGAGCCAAACGGGCAAGCTAGGCTACAAAGTCCTGAGTGCACCTTTGCTCCGAGTCAAAAGAAGCTTTACAATTAAAAGTATGTGTTTTTTCAAAGTGAAATTAATCAGAAGTTATAAGTTAGCATGAAGGGCAGTGTGTCATACACTTTATTGCCTCTGTTTGGCATCAGATTGTTTCTTTTCTTAACGCTTTCTTTGCATTCGAAAATGTTGAATGCAAGATTACAAATTAAAACAGGTCTAAAAACATGTCTTTGTAAAACAAGACGGTTCATGTGTCAATTGAATGAATTGCAATGTTTTTTTAAACACTATGGTTACAGCAGTTGCTACGCATCATCAGGTTACCTGCAGTGGACCACCACAGGGCCAGCATCAGGGGGTGTAGAGGCTTTCACTCTTCGTATAAAGGCCAGCAGTCCAGTGGCGTGATAGGGCACACCGTGTTCAGGCCAGGATGTGAAATGGAACTGACGCACCTCGTGCTTGGTTGAGTATCCTCTCTGTCAACACAAACACAGTAGGCTAAACATTAGCATCACATGTAAAACACCAATTTATATGGACTGCATCCTAACCATTGTAGCCTACAGGAAATTATTTTATCCAGGACTCGCTCCCGTTTATTCCCAACCATCATGAGAGATGTGGCAGATTTTTCGGTTCAATGTGAGGACAACTGGGACATTATTTATGTTGGGAGTTAGGTCTTCTAGGACAGTTAGGCCTCTGGGCATCACATGCTAGTAGCAGCTACAGTGTGACAGACACATACAGAGGAATTATTGAGGCTCTCAGAGCTCAGGGAGGACTGGGAGGTTTCTCCTCTCTGCTGGGAGGCTGCTGCAGTCGCACAGCAATTTCTGTCTCTGTACAGAGATGACAAAGTAAAGCCACGCAAAGCAAAGATTTGTTGAGGACAGATATCTAAAAAAGAAAGGAAAAAGGGAGCTATGGAAAAAACAAGCTGTCACCAGCTCCCAAATTTGTGCCGATTTAAATAAGCAGCAGCGTGTGCCCATGGAGAGCGTTGGTGACAGTGTGATGATAATGCTGTGTTTGTGCCACTGTCATTCTGGCGTGGCTCTGAGCCTATCCAAAGAAAGATCCCCTGAGAGATTGACAGGATGGAGGCCTTTAGGGGCACAACGCTGCAACAGCTATATTGGAAAGACGGCGGGGGCACTCCCAGAGCTACTGGTGTTAATACCTCTAAATTTAACATGTGCACCTCAAGCCCATCAGCACTAAGTCCTGCCAAGTATCTAATCCCTTCCATTAATACTGCATCTAATTTTAATTTTTGCTCTACCAGGTAACAGAAAAACGCAGCTAACTTATATCCATCAATAATTCACAGAAAGAGACAGAAAGAAATGTAAAGTAACACAGCACTGCATACTGCTTTCTACCCTTAAACACCAGTGAATTACGTAACAAATGCAAACCAAGGTCAGGCAAAATATCAGTCTTAGTTAAACTTACCCTCTCCAAGGCAAAGGTACGAACTGTGTATTCAGCCAGTGTCTCCGTCTTGAGCAGAGTAATTTTAATGTCACCGTACATCTCGCTATCGTCAGGCCAGTATTTACAGCATTTCACCTGTTTGAAAAATAATGAAGCAGCGTAGTGAAACCTCAGGTTGATATCCCTGGAAAATACCTGCAAAACTGCAGAAGGTGTAACATGAATTAAACAGTTTGAAAGACTGTTGCGAAGGTTGATTCTCCAGAAAATTCTCAACAGTTTCAACCTTGTTTTTCAAAATGCAGTATACTCTAACCTCCTCCACCCTCTGATATGTAGGATAGCCTCAACCTAATAAAAAAGGTCAAACTGAATTGAACATTATAGGTCCTCAAGAGTAATCACTTTTATTCCTCCCCTTTTGTTGACAGAAGCATATATATGTGTGTGTGTGTGTGTGTGTATATGTACACATACATACATACAGTACCCTGTACATATATGCTGTGCTTCTGAAAAGAATAGGCCAGATACAGTATTTGTATGAAATGTGTTATGAGTCCATTCACTGCTATTAAACAAGGTTGGTGAAGTGCTTAAAGGACAATTCCAGGCGAATTCAACTCAGGGGTGTATTTTCATATCATTTTAGGTCTAAAAGAATGAATCTGAAGATTTTCAGTTTAATCGCTCCTGTTTTGCGGTAGCTGCGTCTGTCCGTGCATCGCCACGGCAGCAATGAATGGGAGTGGATGTAAGTTCCGCTGTTTAGGCTGTTTCCAGCCCTCAAAGCCGCATTTTTTTCCACAGACAGCATCAGATGGCGACTCAAACATGCACCGAGAAGTTTATTTACTTCAAGCAAGCCGACATGTTTGTAAAACTAGATCTAATTCAAAGTCTCCCGGAGTCTCGCGCGAGCCCGAAGTTGCAGTGCTGGTGTATTCAGGCGCAGTAGGAGCTACTGCTTGTGTCATAAACACAGGAATATCAACTCTTTACTTGCTTGAAGTGTACATTTTTTTCCCACAGACAGCGTCAGATGGCTACTCAAAGATGCGCCGAGAAGTTTTTTTTACTTGAAGCAAGTAAAGAGTTGATATTCCTGTGTTTATGACACAAACGGTAGCTTTTCCCACTGCTCCTGAACACACCGAGCACGGCAACTGGGTCTCGCGCGAGACTCCGGGAGACTTTGAATTAGATCGACTTTTACAAACATGTCGGCTTGCTTGAAGTAAATAAACTTCTCGGTGCATGTTTGAGTAGCCATCTGACGCTGTCTGTGGAAAAAAAATGCGGCTTTGAGGGCTGGAAACAGCCTAAACAGCGGAACTTACATCCACTCCCATTCATTGCTGCCGTGGCGATGCGCGGACATACGCAACTACCGCAAAACAGGAGCAATTAAACTGAAAATCTTCAGATTCATTCTTTTAGACCTAAAATGATATGAAAATACACCCCTGAGTTGAATTCGCCTGGAATTGTCCTTTAAATCGCTGTGATCCCGTCGACTATGTGTATTTATGAGAGATAATATTTGATACTATTATGCAACTGCAACACTCACTGTGAATCAGAATGACTGCCAGGTTCGAAGGTCGATAAAAACATGGTCTTTGTAGCCATCAGAAACCACGAAGGTGAAATCAGAATGAGATGGTCTACTGTAGCTAGGCTATGGAGGATTCCCATTCATCCTCAGCCACTGTTTTATTTGCGTGGTCTGCAATACTCTCATTTTGCTAAAATGACCATGTAAGTATTCCACGATTAATCACCAGCATGCAATGAATCATGGGATAACTTTTGCTTTGAATGATCCACCATTTGGATAATTCATTGGCTGAGGAACAAAGAATTAATCTCACAGCTCTATGTGAAGTCCTCAAAATGGGACAGACGTGTTGTGCCGCCATGACACAATCTGCCCTCAAACCCATCTTTTGAAGGACGCAGTCCCTGAATTGAAAAACAGCTAATTATCTTTTTTCCACGTTGGTTTGGATCAAATGAACCAAACTACAGGTGTACAAAGGTGTGAAAAGCACCATTAGTGACATCTTCACATCATTCCTTGGACCTGTTTGGTTTTGTACGGAAGACCTTTTATTCTATTTGAATTTTAGGGATTATAGTCAGAGTAAATACGGTGTTATTGCATTTTACAAGATTAGTTTTAACAATTCATTTAACAGCAAAACCTGTGTCATTACAATTTACAGTCAGTGATTATGATTAGAAAAAAATATTAAGGACTTCAATTGTTAGTTTAACTAGAGCAAAGAAATACTGATGTGAAATTTAGTTATTAAGTTGAAAACTGAGAATGGTTACACCTCAGATGCTGCAGAGGAACAAAAACAACCTGCCTCTCTGCAGATATTTCATCTTGGAGGGCAAAGAAAAGGAAAACACAATAATCACATAATGGCGAGAAGCATAATGAACAGGAGGGCAGCAATCTTTTTTCACCAGCATCAGGCACAAAGGAGGTAATTTTTTTTATTTAATGGGGGTTTTATTTGGATTCAGCCACACAGACCAGTCCTCATTTGTTGACTGTTCCCTGAATTGTTAGGATGGAGAACCAAATTGGATGTAGGGCCACTGCTAGAAAAATGGTGTCATTTTAACCATCCACTGAGGTAATATGTTTCTCCTGTTGAGGCTGAAAAGGATGGAGCACTTCGAGCAAAATTCATATGCTTCAGGTACTTATGTGAGGTGGAAAATAATGGTTCTACTGCAGCCTGGCCATTAAAGCTGTGTAGCCATACAGGGAATATATGAACATCACACCTATATATGTGGCTTAGGGTATGTTTATCTACGCCACAAGTATTTTATAGCACATTTTATGGACTCTATAATGACACCATTATGACGCAGGTTTCGCAACACACCGTTGCTGTTTGATGATGATGGACAAACAAGGGATAACACACATAGCAATACCTGAAAAGAGTATTTTCAATGGAAAAATAAACAATATTGCACAGGAACGTGCATAAAACATTTGAGCTTTTGAGAATTCCTAGTGTGGTGCAGAGAGTTCAGGGAATAGTGTCTCATGTCTGTGCCCGAAACATGAAGCTACAATGGGAAGGTTAGAGTAGCATGACAACTGAAAACCAAGATCTATGTTTATAAAACACATAAAAGCTTTTCGAATGGACACTAAAATGTTTCCATATGTGTCTTAGGACTGGGTGGTGACAGGACGGGGAGGAAGTGGGGGTGGGGAAGATGGTGCACATCACTTACCCTGCCAACCTCCACCAGCTTAGTGATCATAACGATGCTGAAACAATTCTCCTGCCACACCATCCTCCAAAAATCGTACAGAGTCTCCTGCTTGGGTCCTAGTGGAAAGAGAAAGGACAAAAAAAATAACAGAAAGACACATAAATGGCTGCATCTAAGCTTGTCCTCTCAATAAGGGAGTCCTTGCTGCCATGAAACCCCGTATTATTGTGACCTATGTGTCCTTCCTCAGACACCAGGCTACTGATCTCTCAAGATTGTCCGTCAATAGAGTTATTGGGAACTCCAGACAGGAGAGAAGGGACGATGGGTGACAAAACAACAGCAGCAGCTTATGATGAAAGCTCACAGGACCATCAGTCACTCACTGCCAGCTGAGGTACAACTTCCAAAAAAAAAAAAAAGGGGGGATCACAGGAAATAAATGCTTGGATTGACGAAAATGAAAACACTGCTGACATTTGTTTTGTTTTTTTGTTATTTCTTGGCAAGTTTCATCTGCCACTCTCCATCTCCCTTACAGGGGGATAGAGGGGGTTGCTGGTGCAAGATAAGCAGATGAGCAGACCTTCAGTGACTTTGTGAAGGGGGCTCCCTGGAATCTGACACTCCCCAGGGTATAGAAACAATGGAGGAAAATTTTAAACACACACACACACACACACACACACACACACACACACACACACACACACACATACTGTACAGACTGGAGCTCTCCATCAGAAGCAGCTTTGTATTTGAGCATCAGTGGGTGAACTACAGGTTTGCTCTCTGACAATAAACTCGGCGCTCCGCACGTCAGAGAGATTGAGAAGGTGTAATCAACGTGTTTAATTATTCACCTCCTCTCATGATTAATTCAGTGACATCACTAGCACAGCCTTCACAGATTGGTAGTCACACCGTCAACTTTGGATTTGCCAAGGGACTGTGCATGAGCGGGCTCATTGGCTGGATCATCTTCAATTTATTACACCATCCTCAGCATCCTGAGTCCACGCACACACACAAACACATACTATAGCCTTGCTGTGATACTCACCCTGAGTGGCGATGAAGTGGTTGGATCGATGGTAGCCCTGAAAGAGAGAAGAGGGATGACATGCTGAGTAAGCCATCTGCGCCTCAGGCACAGCTGTATGGGAGGGTATCTCTCTGTCTCAACCCTGTCTTCTTCCTTTTTTTTATTCCCCTTCCCCTCTGCATTCTGCTCTCTTACTGACCCAATCTCTGCATTTGTGAATAACATTTCCGGTGTAATTTCCACGCACTGTCTGACTTATTGCTCACTCCAGAGACCATGTTTTTTTTCTTTGCCCTTAAAAACTCCACAGAGAGTTTGGAGCGGCAGTGGCAACACATGGTAAATACTGCATCCTGACAAACTGATGAATCTCAGAAAAAGTCATTTCTGTAGTTAGCCGAGCGAGCTGACTGAACAATAGCTGAAACTATGTGACAGGTTAATAAAGATATGATAAAGAAACAAAAAGCGCATGCTCTTCAATTTCAGGTGTCCGACTTATTAATCAAACTCCCGCTCAGAGTGCTGTCCCATAAAAAACAAATCAATTTTCATTTAAGAACCAATATCTAGGTGATGAATTAACAAACTCAAACCACATTTTTCCATAAAGAATAAAAAACGAACAAATTCTTGTCAAGTGGAAGAATCGTACACACGTTTCGCATAAATGCATGATATCATCACCAACATACACAGTCTACTGGAGCAAACTCTTGTATGTACAGTGTAATACTGTATAAGCTATAAGGGTAACACTTTACAATAAGGGTCCCTTAATTAACGTTAGTACATTATTAAGCATTAATTAACTGTTTACAGCTATATTAACAATCATTATTATGTATTACTTATGATTAGGAAACACATTAATTAATGTAGCCTATTAGTAAGCAGTTAATTAATGTTTACTACTCAAAGTTAGTTAATAAATTATTAAGTAATAATAATTGAATAATGTAATCAGTTATTATGTATTCATTACTCATCATTAATTAACACATTAGTTTATATATTAATGCTTAATAATGTACTACTAACTAATGTTAATTAAGGGACCCTTATTGTAAAGTGTTACCGATATAAGATATAAGATCCTTTATATCAAAGGACGTGACAGCCACTGATAAAGATGACAGACATTTTCATACAGTGAGTATGGGATGATAATGAATGAACAATGAGATGCCTCTACAGCTTTGAGGGAAATAAACATGACAAAGACCACCTGAGGGACTTGAAAGACAAGCTAACTGTTCAAAGGAAGTCCTCCTGAAAACAAGTACTGCTTCTGTCACCCTACCAGGTGAGTGAGACACCTGTTCTGAGAGTCTATGAAAACATCTCCTGTAAAGCCACATGGACGCTGCGGCTCACTGAGTGTTGTCATTTTGGAGAGGAGCAGCTGGAAGGATAATTGATGCCCCAATTACCTTGCATGACTCTGCGGAGTGGAGAAGGCAGGTCAGGAATAATCTGAATAAACTCCCAAACCCACCAGCTCTCATCCAATCAGTGTGATGGGGCAATCCGCATCGATAACAGTTTTCATATTTTTCGCAGAGGGCATCTTCCCTAATATGTAGAGTCCGTCCACGTTGCTGGATTGCTAAACTTTTAATTGCATCCAGTCAGATACACGGGGACATGTTTGAAATGGAGATGGATGACCAGTGCTGTGAGGCCTACTATCCACAATTCCTCGGGCCCTAACCAAACGCTATCAGCATGAATGCTACCACTCCTCCACTTCAGACTGTTGGCAGACCAACTAAACTTTTTGAGCTTTGGCCACTCCTGTGAACTAACAAAGGCAGCAGAGTCCTTAAATGTGCACAGATCTGAGACACTGACCTCTGAGCATTTGTGGATAGAGGAGAGAGTAAAGAGCAGAGGGAAGTGGGAAGAGAAGAGGGGGGGGGGGAGCAAAAACAGAGCGATGGCAGGCAGAAGAACGAGCAGTGAAGTACTTACTTCCCTGTTAATCCGAATCTACAGGGTCCAAGGTCGAGGAAGTGGGAAGGGGAGTAGAAAAAGAAGACATATAGGCTAGTTAATGAAAGAAGCTTTTTAGTAAATAGGAGTTATGGTTACAGATAGATGGGAAGAAGTGTGTGTGCCTGCATATGTGTGTTTCTAATATGTTGGAGCACTTCTATGATAAATAACTAGGAGCCATTGTTGTAAAAATTGATTATTGCTATTGGTTTTATTTTACAATGCTCCAGTTGAGTTAGAAGGGGGTTTTTTTTAAAGAAGAAAAGGCTCGCTTCCATCAGGGTTATGAGGGTGTTGTTTGATCAGATTTGATTGACAGTGGCCTCACAACAAGCAAACAACCCCACAACTGTCTGCTTTGATTTGAATGTTGTTAAACTCTGATAGAGCTGTGAAGTGGGACGAGCTATTTCAGGCAACCCTGGGTCTGTAATTAAAAGTCCCATTCATCTTTTCCAGTGTTACTCTGGATTGGAGCACTGCTGCAGCGTGGATCAGTATGAAACCGCAAGGATCCCAGCCTTTTTTTAACATAACGACTTCGGTGGCAGGAAGTTCATAAAGCTACACGTCCCATGGTGCATTTCAGTAAGATATATCCAATTAGCCATCTTAAATACTGTTAAATGGGCCTTTGTCGGCGGGCGAAGCTTGAGATTATGGCGTTGAGACAATTGACAATACAATGTGCAGTTTAACTAAATTAATCTCTGTATTCTGGGTCAATTTCAGATTAAATCAGCGGCTATGACATCATGTTTTGTTCAGTGACAAAGCGTTTTCTATTCTGGTTCACTGGCTTCTTTTCCATAGCAACAAAGGCTCATGGGTACGGATACTGTAGTATTTAGAGCTGATCTCCCATGCCAAACTGGACAAACACCAATATGTAGAAATCCATCACACAAAAGAACAAAAACTAAGCAGGCTTAACTTTCTGTGTGTGTTTTGGACCCGGTTAGTTAAGAGTTAGAGTCTGACTGAGAGAAATCATTTTTAAGTACGATGGCAAATGCTTTTACATTAGCTACAGCAGACAAAACTTATTAGCAGTGTAACTGTGTGTGACAATGTTTTTGTGTGTCCTTGGTTGGTTGTGTGGCCATGCTACACTTGTCAGTAATGCCCTGTTGCTCTAGATTCAGACGTAATGTAAATTAGCAACAGCAGTGACGCACCGAGCTGCTGTGCAAGCTGTCAAACATATGCAAAGTTGTGCACTTCTTCAAGCAACACACTCCGCAGGCAGGCAAAGACTCAGACATAAAGTGACAGAGAACAAGGCGATAGAGAGCTTGCACTTTCCCACCTCTGTTTTGAGAGCCGAATAATGTTCCAGAGGCAGGAAAACTTTTCCATTTAACCTCCGGTGAAATAATCACAGACTGTCCAAAATATGCCCAAACGTGGCCACGCAGTTACTATTCAGCTCACCGGGTCGCCTTGTCAGGGTGTAACATCCCTGACACCAACACCGTAGTGGCTGCTGAGTGGTGTTTTCCCTCTAATGCCTACACCTCTGTGCCCCTAACGCTAATGGAGACCCTCACAGTAACTACAGTCCTAACAGCAGGCCAGGTTTTTAATGCCCTCTCATCGTAATGAACTCTCTAAAAGCTTCTCTGCTGCTAGCCATTCTCTACAGAGGCATAAAGGAGAGGGAAAAAGCCCTGTGGTGTCAAGCATTTTGATGATACAATTTTGTACTAAAGGAGGAATCCAACCAAAATCAAGACAACTTATGCACCAGGTCATTTTTTTTCTCAATAGAAAAGGACGGTATGAGTTATTACTCAAATATATTCTTTAAAAACACTTTGACTGAGACATGATCTCTCGATCTCTTATCAACCTCAAGCAGCAGTGAGAGTACATCAGCCTGTCTCATCTTCTCACAGAGTGCCGTATTTACTTTACAGTAGTCCCAATGAGAGGCATGCAAAATAAATCTTATGAGATAAAGAAATCATATCAGGTTGCCAGACTTCCCTTGACATAACTCAAATGACAAGCAACAACTGAGGACTATGACAGCAAATTCACCGGGGGAACCAAAATACAAGTTTCTGTCTACACTATTTCTGCTAGTAAAATTGCATTTTTTTTTTTTTTCAAAAGCTGGGTTGATTTCTTTTGTTACTAACTTCTGCTTCTACGACTTTCTGTAAACACAGCCTCCTCTCCTTTTTATGAATGAAAGCACACATGAATGAGACTGTGTGAAACACATTAGCAACATATACATGTATTTCATATGATCAGTGAGAATGTTACTGTGGCACTGCATGTGTGGCAGACAGTTAAGGTGAACAGTGGAAAGGATCATCTCCTCCCAGCCCATCCAGAGATTGAATAACATCAATCATGTCTATTTAATTTAGGGGGATTTGTGGCATCTTACAGAAAGGTTCATCTCCTCTGCAAGGCATTAAATGCATTTATTCCACGCTGTTTTAATAAAAGTGATAGCAGGGTTGGTCTGGGTCAGGGATTCGGTGCTTCAATTGACAACCATGGCATCTGGCAAAACACCGCCAGGCAGGGTGTTTGATTGGATGAAAGCTTCCAGGTGAAAGTGGGCCAGCAGACTGGTGGGCTTACAGGAATGATAGAGATGGACAGTGGCTTTGCAGGGTGTGAGTCTCAGCAGAGACTGATTTTTTGGATCCCATGTCAGACAGTGGCAGAACTACAAGATTAGACTCACATCAATGTAGTTAGCGTTGATGTAGTCTGAGTTGGGGTCTCCCAGGAGAGGGTGGAGCTTCACTCTGTGGCGGTCATCTGAAACAGAATAAAACAAAAGAGCAAAGACATGCTGAGGTACAAACATATATTTTGATAACATTGATTATGCTGTTATCTTTTTTTTTAAATACAGGATGAAATGGGTTCTGATGACTTACATCCCAGCAAGGTGTCGTGCCTCCCTTTGGTTTTGTCCTTCTTCTTTGTGCAGTCCCAGCCATCAAAGAAACTCTACAGGGATGAGGAGACTCTTGTTACAGGCTTCTCTTTGTATTAACCATTCAAATATCACAGATGAAAGTAATCACAGCTTCAGCAAACATTTGTGTTTGTTTTATGTGCGATTAGAAAATCAGTTTTTCATAGTAAACAAGTTCAAAGCCTATCAGCACATCCCTAAGGTACAGCTGAAGCTTAGATCAAGAGCCACTGTATCCCTCAGAAAGGAGAGAGGTTTGGGGCTTCATGCATGATATGCAATAAAAATTACTGAGCCATGTGCAGTCGTCAAGTCATTGTTACATCCTAGAGCGGCCGCACTGTAAGTCATGGACCTTCAGTTGCACCTGTTCTAGTTAATGCTCTCATTGCCACAGGTTATAAGTTTTAAACAAGTGGCTATGACAATGCAGGTTACATATTTACAAAATCCCCGCCCCATCAAATCATATCTTAGATGACATAACTAAACAGAGCAAAGTGTTACCCAAGTCTTTCAAACTTGTTTTTGTGCATGTAGCTAAAGTAAAGAACAATAGTTGTTATTCAAGGATAATGTAGTTATAAAAACAGACTAAATAAGAGGAATATATTATTGCATATTGGTTTCAGGCTTTTAATATCGTATGTAAACATTGAGTGCATATTTACTACTCTTTTTTCACAAAGTTTAGTTTTTTATGTCAGTAGTAAACAAAAGAAGTCAGTAATGACTCATTGGATGGCTGTTTACTCTTCTGTAACCAACTGGAAGTTTCTATATATGGCACACAAATCACTGTATGGTGAGATGACTGTTATTAAGGGAGAATGCAGACGAAGCGTCTCGAACCTGCTGGATGGCAGCTCAGCCGTAAGATAACACAGCACACTCATCATACACCTGTGTGCATGGATGCACTGGCGGGCGCTCACTCTCACACGTTGCCATAAGCCACTTTTTAAGCGTCCACCGTGGGGCCAAATTAAGCCTGTAAACAGCCCCCAGGGACCCACGAACAAAGCAAACACACACGTACACATCCACCCATACCAGTCTACCCCCTGTGGTTTCCAGCCACTAGGGGAATTTGGTTAAACTCTGCCCAAGCCTGCATGCTGAGCAGGGGATTACAACGCAGTTCTCCCCACAGAGAGCCAAGAACCAATGAAATCCTGCCTGGGATTACACCCTCCTCACTTTTTTCCTCTTCTTGTCTTGCCCTCTCTCTGGGTGTCTGTCTTTCTCTCCGAACCCATCATTCTCTCCACCTTCTCCAATACCTCTCTTCAAAATCCCTCATCCCCACATCTCTCCCTGTCCACCTCTTCCATCTTTCTCCTCCTCATTTTTGACACTAGACCTCTGAGCTCTCTCTGTTTCTCTGCTACTACCACGCTGCTGCTCAACCCTCCAGAGAGAGGAGAGAAGCAGGGAGAGGAAAAACACAAGAAAAAAAACGGTGAGAGAGCGTCTGTCTTTTGAAGGGAGAGGAAACAACACAGAGCCGTGGAGGATTGATTAGAAACCCTCATTTTCAGGGATCAGTGGGGTGGGTTGTTTGAGAGCATCAGGGAAAATTAGTAAAATGAGATGAAAGAAAGTCCACTCCTGCACTATTATCTACTACACTAAACACACTTTGTGCTATTGCGTATTATCGTTTCCCTTCAACAACAAAGCTTTGGTTGGCATGGTGTCCTCAACAATTTCCCTTTTTAGTATCACTCAATCACTGTTATGTCATCTTCCTCTGATCTGTGATCTTTTTTCTCTGAAATAATTTTTAAAGTGCCAAAAGTGATGAGATTGATAATCCGTCCACATTCAGTTGAAATCCAATCTGTGATGTCTGATGTGTTGCACATACACAAAATATTCTAGTCAAAAAATAAATAAGCTGTTCCGTGCAACCATAAAAGGTAGCAAGAGGCACTTGTTTTTTTGTTTTTTTTTGAAGAAGCAGAGAAATTCAGTCGTCCATCATCCTTCCTAACCTCAGCCTCAAGGTGCAGGAATAGAGGAAGTTTCCATTTCTACAGTGCAGCTTTGCCGTTGTTTACTCCCTGGTTTCTGCAGTGAGAATATTATTATTTGCCTTTATTTGAACTCAAAAACAATCCTTGAGGGCCAGCCATTATTCACAATAAAGCTGGGTACCAGTTTAAAAACAAAATACTGAGAATGATTGAAAATAGTAAAAGTTGGGTGGAAAAAGAAAACAATTTGAATTAAAAAATAAGTATAAAATGCTTTAATTTAGAAAAAATGTCTTCTATTCTAGTCCAGAACACTTGTTTAGGATAGAAGTGATATCATATTCACAGTCTAGGTGTTAATAGTACTAGTAATAGTAATAGTTAAACAAGCATCTATGCCTAATCACCACTCAACTTTTTCATACACAGTGCAATTATGAGTCCTATACAGTAAATATCAGTCGTCATAAACCTACGAGCAGAATGATAAGCAGCATTCAAGGGTTTAAAAATGGAGGCAGAGGCATGGCTATAAATCACATCACTATAATCCATAACAGAGAGAAAAAGAGCTTCAACAATCCTTCTCCCTCAAAGCAAAGGAAAGTTAGCTCTATTATTTTCAAAAAGTTATTTTTCATAATGTCTTGATACATTGTCTACATGTTATATAAATGTGAATTCATAACCTATTCAAATAAATGGTGTTTATATTATGTAGCTCCCTCAATGTAAAGTGGAAACTGAAGGTTTTCTATCACTATAGCTCTAGAGAACAACTTGTGTTTATGTGCTTGAAAAACAATGCAGTCTTGAATTATCTGGGAACAAATGAAATGGCAGTTAGATAATATAAAAAATAAAGTTATAAATATGAAATGTAAAAAAAAAAGGGGCTGAGTGCTGAACCTTGTGCAACACATTTTGTTCCAGTGAAAATAAAAAAGAGTAGTTCTTTGGTCACTGATTGCTGCCGATCAGGAAGTGATTCAGGGACCACACAACAGCACTTGAACTAAAACCCAATATGACTGCAGTGACAGCAGCTGCCACACAGATAAGCCCCTTTACAACTCACTGTAAATTCTTGATCAATGTTTTTACAGAACACAGGTATTCTTCAGGGAAATAAAACTCTGTGCCTTCCAGGGGAGTGTAATATGATACTCCTCATCATTTTCCTTCATAATAGAGCGAGACACTCCATCAAAACACATACTCTAGCACAGAGGGGGAAAAAACACAAAGAGGTGTGTATTGATTTTTTGAGTGGAGTGTGTTTTGCCTTTGAGGGACAATTTAATGAGTCTACAAGCAGAGTTCCAGAGGGGGAAACTATGAACCAGAGACAAAAGACGTTTTCTGTTTTTCGTGAAAGCCACAGGCCGTGGGTGACAGGGATGGTCTTCTCTCCAGGGCGTGATCTCAACTCCCAGCCACAATCGTTCCACTAGGGAGAGGCGTTCAGAGATCTGGGCCCTTCATTATGTGCCATGAATCATACAACTAGAGATAGCAGCGACTGCAGCAGCAGGAGGAGGATAAGCAATGTTCTGGAAAAGAAAAATATTTGTCCTTTCGGTTCAATTCAGGGCTGAAACTCCATTGTGCATTGGTTAAAAAAAAGGAGAAAGAAACTAAACAAGTAATAATCTGCCAGGAAAACCCAAGTAATTTACAAAAAAATACCAGAAGTGGTGGATTGCCATGCCAGTGAAATCAAACCCTCACTAGATGACAGGCTGTTTGATTTGTTTTGATGTTGGGTTTTAAGGATCTGAGCATCAGCAGGATCATTATGGAGTATTGCCAGACTTCTCCTGTGAGAGGGTCTCAACTTCTGACCTCCAGATATCAGGCCTATGTCAATCTTACACGCTGGATATTTTCATCACTGCTGTGAGAAATCGAACTGGTGAAATTCTGCCTGTGGCCAGCATCAAGAAACATGAAGAGCCAAACGATATCTTGTCCATGTGAGATGTCTTTAAACTAAACAACATTAAGTGGCCACAATTCATGACCATGCTGCTCTGTGCGTCACAGACTGATTGTTACTTTTGCGAATTATAGAGCATTTATGTTGTGTCATATTCTGCAGAGAGCGGCAAATACCAACATTGCTACTGGGAGGAGGTTATTTGGAGGTTACAGGGCACGAGAGGCAAGAGCTCTCTTTTCTCATATTTCTCCCTTCATACCCTTTCATCTCCTCTTCCCACTCAACCCTTCCAGATTCCCTTTTGCTCTATTTGCCACCCTACAATCTGTCAGCAGTGGTCAGGGGACTCGATGGTTAGAGGCACCTCCGGAGAGGTTTAACCTCATCAGACCTGCAGTCATGACTGAGGTCTTCTTTGGACCCAAATGGGGATGATTTATTCATATGCTCAGCAACAGTGTGATCCAGCTGCCTTTTTAACCCCGCTAATTAATTTCAGTGGGTGGTGAGGCGGGCGCTTGGATGATTGAGGATTGGAGAATTGATGGCCTCCACTTATGTAAGTGCATTCAAACGACCACTGCTCCTCTAAGCTAGCTCTTATGTACAACATGCAGTAATTGCACATGATCCGTCCTACTGTCTAGCAGCAAATGAAAGTAACTGAACAACTTAATGTTCGGTTACTTCATCATATCCTGATGAGACAGCCACGGTAGCCTCAGTGTTGTTAATGCTAACCCCTCAACCCCCTGGCTGTGTGTTGACGTGTGTGCAGTCGTATCACGAATTGGTGAGAGAACAAAATGCATCATTGCTAAAATCCAATGCTCAATTTCGAGGAAGCTCAGCTCACAGCATTGAGTCATCTGGAGAGTCTTGCAGCACTCCACAACCACTCTGTCTATCTGTGGACTTTATCTGTAACTTCTTTTCTCTGTATATGTTCCTTTTGTGTTCTTTTCCTTTGTGCTTGTGTGTGTGTGTCTGTGTGTGCGAACACTGCAAATCCATTTCCTTTGGGGACAATAAGGTTGATCAATAACTCACACAGCAGATCCCTCAAGATATTTTGGAAGTTGGCAGAAGTTTCAAAATCCACCAAGAGGATTAGCAATTTTCAGAGATACGTCAGTTATCTATGACAGATTTAGACCCAGTCCAGAACAAAACCTTCACTTCTCATATGCGGGGCTTGGCATGAGTCTCTTCCACCATGGAGACCACTGGTGCAACCTACTACCACTGAGAATAGAAGCTCAGACATTCACAGAATGACCAAGAAGTTGCAGCAGAGGGCAGCTTGGTTTGTCTGCAAGGTTTAGAAGTTCCTCAAAGTACTTCTCCTGCTTCATAATGACAGTGCCAATTATGGTCAAATGCTCCTGCTGGGGAAAGCCTGAATACTGACCTACACTCCCTCCTGGGGTACAAAGAAGTTTGGTAAAATCTCTTCTAGCAATGATTTCGCCTCTTTTAGTGCCACACCAGCAGCCTTTATGACTTCCTGGTCTTCTCTGCTGTGCTAGGAGTACCCAGCTTAACCAGGCATGGAAGTACATCAGTGTAGCCATGTCCCAAACCTTATGGTGAAGTGGGAGCTAACCCAGAAAGCAATGCTTTGTCTTTGCTACAACCTCCCCTATGGCAACAAGCTACAAGCACTAAGTGAAAGAATGAGAACATAGATACAAGAGGGTAAAATAAGTTTTTTTTTCTGCATACTGGCTGCTCTCCATAGGGTAAAGAGTTCAACAAACTTCAGGTGCTTGACACTGCATTTCCACTCTAAAAGGAGCAACATTGGCAACTGGTAACTGTATGGGTATACTGGCTGTCTGGACTGAGCGGATATCTCAGGGTATATAACTAGAGACAGTATCCAAAGATCTTATACCTTCCTGCTGCTATGGAAACAACCATCAGACCCCTGAAATAGATGGTTTGTATTAACAATTAAAGTTCTAGAGGATAGATGAATGACATCATGTGCTTTTAGTCTCTCTTTTAGTATCTCTATTATTATTATTATATTGTTACTAGTAGTAGTATTAGTACTGTATACGTAGGTAACAAAAAAAACTGTTCCAATGAAGACAGTGACCCTGTGCATCATTGAGAAGTAAGTGGAGCTACTTCATGTCTAAGTGTCTTTCTGTCTTTCCAGTTCCACATCTCTGAGGTTCTTTTACCACAACCGTTTCAGCAGGACACGGTGTACAGTAGATACTACCTTGAACACTACAGAAAATACGTAATGCTACAACATTAATGAAAACCTTGGTAAAGTAAAAAAAAAAGATTTCAGTCAGTTACATATGCTTGAATTTAATTCCACCGATTCCCAATGTTCTGCGGAGATGTAAATGTAAGGATGGATAAGCCTTTAGCTGTGATGTTGGATTTACACCAGAGCAGTTTGAGTGTTCTGCCTTCTAGCTCTCCCACTCGCTCTATAGTGGTTGTGCTGTTGAATTTACAGCGAAGACTGTTTGCTACAGAATACAATCATAGTGTGAATGCAGACAATTTACATATCACTGCTCTTTAGAATAATGCAGCCCTAAAACCTCTCTCTTATAATTGTCCCTAGTCTTGACATCAGTTGCACTGGCAGCAATACTTTATTCTACTGTTCATGTCGCGATTCACAATGTAAGAGAGAGAGAGTAAAGCTGTCCGTGTTGTCTTTTGTTGTCAGAGCGTAAGAGATGAGTTTAATCACATAATTTACCTCGTACTCCTGTTTAAAGCCGTAGCCCTCAGCAGTCTTCATCTGGTTGATGTGCTGGAGGAGGTCAGCCACTCGAACAGCGGGGTGGAGCTGGCCTGTGTGGTAGGGGGAACCTTTACGCCCACATTGGTGCCTTGGGGAGCCTCCCAGCAGGCTGCTGGCCTCGTTCACTGAACTGCGAGCATCACCTGAATCACACGCAGACAAGGTTTGCAATTTCGTTGCAACTGCAGGTGCAAAAGTTCATGTACGACTAGAGACGGGCTGTGATATTAAATATTAAGCAACTTTTGCATCACTCTGTATTTAGTTTTGGGGCATCACACACTGGAGTTATCAGTGGTGGCTCACTGTACGTTAATGTTGACACAGACAGAATAGGTGTACTTCTGTAAAGATGTCCTCACATTAGAGCTCATGTACTTGACAGCAGGTCTGTCTGTGAGGATAGGTGAAGCAGAGCAGCGTCCGTATCAACTATGCACTAAACGCATCTGTTTTCAATCACAAATCATTTCTTTTGATTCATTCAAATAGAATACTTCATTTGTGCAATTCTCTCATTCAATTGTGTGATATTCTTTGTGTATCAGCTGCTGGGCCATGGATACAGTAGCTGAAGGTACTGGAGAGCTATTTTTCATACAGGTTGATAACTATCCTCCAGAGTCACTCAGAAATGTATACAAAGAATGAGTGACAGTCAAAGAGATTATGAAGCCAAGGATGACATGCGTCAAGTTTTGGAAGGGAAGGCTTGTACTGTACGTGTGTGAGACTTAGTGCATTTATCTTACTGCGTGTACCACAGGTGTGTGCATCCATGAAAGAAAGAGCCATTCTTTCATCCTCTTGTAGGGTGCTCTGGTCTGTGAAACTGCGCTCCATGGAGCCCATGTGACTCTTCTCCTGCCGATAGGTAATGGGCGTCTTATTCATGTTCACTGGTTTCCTATTAAGGATAAAAAGAGAATGGAAGGGGGCATGGGAACACAGGGGAGAGAGGGGAGAGGGGCAGAAAAAGGAAACATTACAATTAGTGAAGAAAAACAAGGAGTTAACAACTGACAGAAAAAAATAAATAAAAGGTTGATTTAAAAGGCAGGCGTACTTTTCCCCTTAATGACACATGATTGACAGCCAGAGAAAAAGCATGTGTAGGATGGATCACAAGAAGATGGAAAAGCAAAGAGGTGGAGTCACTTACGGATAGTAAGAGTAGTAGTCCCTTCTGGTAAGAGTGCAGGAGAAGGAGGAAGAAAAAAAATCAAGAGAAAGAAGAGATGTAAGATGAAGGCCATGTCTGCTGAGGGCAGAATGCATTGATTACAATGAAAATGAGACCATCCTCTTCATGAGCAGGTGGCTGCATGACACATGGGAAAATGCCAAGCAATTGCAGAAGGACCAAACTGCAGCGAGGCAGAAAAAATGTGTGTTTCCTTCAACCAAATATGTGTCTGTGTGTTACACTTCAAGGACTAGACCACGTGGCTTCCTGTCACAGCAAATTCAGCAATCAATTCCCTCAGAGCGAGATTCATGGTGGATTAGCAGAGTCACCCCGGCTAATGTATAGCAGTAGTGGTGACTTTGAAAATGAACTTTATTCAATTTTACCCTGGTCATTGTTTCAGTCATTTAATAACGATTGCTGGAGCCTCGGAACCACACTTTTGGCACGGCTAGTTCTTTGGATTTCAGTGTATCTTATTTAAGTAAGACGGGTTAAGCCTCCTTTGAAAGGCTGGTCTGCTGCTGCAGCTAAATAAATGCAGAGCCAGAGGTGTGGATGAACTACTGTAGACTTGTGGGATCATTGGCTAATAATCTCTAAAAGCACCTTTTCCCTACCAATTACCATCTCATTTAAGGGTCAGGCCTCTGCTTGGTGTGCGTAATTAAGTGGCTAATTGAATTGCATCCGCCTTTAATTAAATACTTCACACTCAGATAGGCTCTGCAGATGAGAGTTGTTTGGTCCCTCTGGTGCACCATACGGGAGTGAAAACAATGCCGCCCTGGCTGTTGGTCCGGCGTCATCCCTAAACAAGCGTGACCTTTCGGAAAGTTCAGCAAGTATAAAAACTGATTACTGAACTGCTCCGAAACAAAACACAAAGGGAAAATCAATGTGGGAGATGTGGTATGATTGTGCATAATGAGGCATGTTTCGTACTCGACAGTTGTCAGCAGACGTTTACCCTTTCTTAATGATGATGATGACAGCACCCAGCAGAAGGATGAGGACGACCAGACCTCCGGCGCACATCCCAAGAATCAGCCCCATCTCCTCGGAGTGCTGGGACACCTCCAGAGCCTTGCGGTGATCTTTACACGCCGCTGAAGGCAGAGACATAAATATGCACGTTAAAAAGGCACAATGCAAATATAGTACGAGGGAATAGAGGTACATAGGAAGTGATCCACTGTTGAATTTAAAGCAAAGAGTGGGGAAGATTTAATACTGAAAGCCAAATTGAAAATTCACAGTTATCAGTCATGCATATGAAACTTTTTTCACCCAAATGTAGACTTTTCACATGACAATACAGACATTCACATCACTTATTCTGAGGAGATCCACTGATTTATAATGGTCTACTCAATACTAAACCCCACATTTTACGAGCAGTGGTATTTTCAAAAGGTATTATCAAATACCAAAAATGACAAAGATGTGAATAAAGACGTGGCGCATTCAGCGAGGCACACAGCCACCGTCCAAGTTGTCCAAACCAACAAACCCATAGCAGAGGCACGAGTCGTGATGACAGCTTGTGCTTTGACAAACAAAATGATTTGTTTTGCACAAAGAATAAGTTTAGAGTGAGGTTTTTTGGGGGGGTTTTGCCGGAAAGGTTTTCAACTGCTGAACATTTGTGCTGATGTTTAGGAAAAGAGATGAGAAAATTAACAGACTGCTATACATTTATGTAGAGGATCTTCTCAAGTGTTGCAAATATGCCCAAGTAAGATGGGGAACTCATTTGCTAAGATTCATTAGTCACGTACAAAAAAGGCTCACAACACATTGTTCTTTCATCTATTGTTCATATTATGGTTACACAATGACATGCAATGATAAATTGGTGATATTGTGCTTGTGTATTTGCATGCAGTGGTTGGAGGGCTGAAACTCTGACGTGTGTTTCTATTCAATATTGAATTAAGCATTCAATTTTTCCCAGTCACAAGTTATCCACACAATGTTACAATGGAGTCTCAAGGTGCCCTGATGTCTGAGAGCGACTGGAAAGGTTGTAATCATAATAGTAGGTTACACTTCTCTGGAATAAAGCTTCATACTTATGTAAATGGTGCTGAGCAGTGGGCCTTTGTCTTGTTCTAGGGGCCCACTGATCTAATTTTTTTCTTGTGTGTGTCAGCCTGTCCTCCAGGCCTTGACAGCCCTGAAACGAGCCCTTCTGAGCCTATTGGAACAGCACAGCCTATCTGGAGAGCGGTAGAAAGTCAGAGCAAGCCTGGGGATAGAGCTGTATCTTGCAGCCTGCTGGGGAAGAATCAGATCTGGGACAGGGGAAATGAAAACAGAGCCATGTTTTAGCCCAACTATCTGCAGCCGTGGGCACTTTGTGGGTGCTTCAGAACCCTCATCCCAAATAAAGATGAAAGTAGGACAATATCATTTCATTATTTGGCAGGATTTTTTAATCAATGATGGGTATCTGGCATATCTTAATACAGACGAGTCATTGGCCTGAAATTAGAAAGGAGCTGTTCCCTCTGAAATTGCTCATGACGTGGCTTTTTAAGTTGCAATCCCTATGTTGTTCCAAAAATGTGACGTTTTTGTGTTTACTGTTCAGCGTATGGACACCGTATCAGAACGTTATACTTGGTGGTAGGAGAGGCTTTAGTCAGAATGGGAATCAAAGATGGTTTCTTTGTGGTTTCTGTTCTCACAAAGGGACACACCATCACAATAAGATGCCTCTGCATCTGTGAGCTACTGATTTCAGCCTGTCTGTAGGTGATCCAGTCAAAAAAAGAAAGAGAAAAGAAACAGCCTCAACCAAAAACTCAGCGCTCCCTGTTTATTTTATGCCGGGACTTCATTTAAAATTACATCGACAAGTGAAATACACGGGTACTTTACACTGGCTAAAAATATAGATGAGGAGTTCGAAAATCTATTTCAGTTTTTCTGACATTTTGGATAGATAAGGCGGTTTTGCCACACTTAGCCACAAAATTTCTATTAAGCCAAACACGAGCATGAAATAGATTTCCACATGAATCCATGCACCTGCCAGCTGCCCGATGGTGGAAATTGGCATTTAGAGGAGAAATGGAAGTCTGTTGTTGTGTTGAGCCTGCCAGAGGATCCTTAATTAAACTGTCACCTGGAAGTTGAAATGTAATCTCCAGCTTTGTTATCCAAGCCAGAATCATTTGCCTCCACTTTACTTGTGATGGGCTGCATGATAATAACGGCTTAGGAACCGATGATGCAGAGGCTATGTTAATGGTAGAGGGATCACAGAGATCTAAAACAGCAACAAAAAATCCTCTGACCTGTCGCACCTTGAAATTGGAAATCACCCTGAGATTTTTTTCCCATCCATTTAACTTAGTTTTTTTTCTTCTACTTTTTTTTGGTTACATGGTTGCATCACCCTGAATGTGGATGATGTAATGCTGGCAATCATTGCTTGCAGTTGTGCATGTTTCTCCCCTTTGTCTTTTCTATCTTCCCCTCTGTTGATTTATCGTTAACATCTTGCTTTCTCAACAATTAAGCATTTTAACTGTTGTACATTTCCCTCTTCTTTTGCTTAGTGTGAAAGAAAAGAGGCGAGTACAGTGTAAAGCCCATTGCTGTATGAAAGCATAATTAATCAATGCCCAACCGGGTGTCTGTGTGGGGCAGATGGAGTGAGACGCTGAGCTGAAATGGCTGGCCTTGCCTTTTGGCTTTATGCTTGAGGAGAGCCTCATCTCTTTAAGTTTTTCACTCACAAAAAGAGGCCTTCACCAAAAAAAGACACCCCGCCAAGTCAATTTACTTGCAAGGCTCTGCTTACTGTAGCGGTGCTATGAAAACTATAAATACATGACTTTTATTCACCATGATCTGACAGTGTATTATGGCACAGGGTTCTCTCCTGCCATCAGGACTTAGAGTCAATTTCTCTGCCCTTTTCATGTATCCGAAAGCTGAGCTACACGAGGGGTGAGGTGGAGTGGGGGGGGCAGGGGGGGCTGGGCTTTCTCATACTGATAGGCCAAGGTAGCTCCATCTGGAAGTTTTGATCTGGAGGACCCTTCTGGACCGCGCTGGGGTCAGAGCCCTCAGATGTAGCCGTCTAGTGGGCTGCCGATGAGAACAAAGAGACTGCCTTTGATATGGTGTGTCCCAGCGTCTACCCCCAAACAAACAGGATGAAAGCCTGACCTCTAATCCCTCCCTGCTTGTTGCCCTTTTCTCTGAGGCCCACCGCTAAACAACCAAAACCGTCAGAGAAAATTTGTCCAGACCCCCACCTTTGTACTTGAGAGAGCGGTAAATAACACTGCAGTATAAGCTACAGTAGTAAACCACGCTATTACAATTACATCCATAATTTCTTATCTTAGAACGATGCGAACACAGACACAATTGCAAAGCGGTCGGAAACGATGTAGTGTAATGTATTCAAGGTCGCAGTGTTTGTAGCGGGAGAAATATTCATGTTAAATTACCTTTGCGAGCGATGCGGATGCAGTTTATTCTGGATTCCTGAAAGAGAAAGAAAGCACAGACGTCAGAGGGGAGAGTGTTGCTTTGCATTTTGCATAAAAAAAGATGTGATAAAAGGAAAAGGAATGATGTGAAGTACTGAATTGTGACATACACATATATCATGGTGAAAATAAGACTACAACAGATAAAATACACATTCTGAGGGAATATTAAAACTTGATATTTATTCCCCAGTCGACACATTAACTCTGGGCCACATCTGGAATCACCGTCTCCCTTTACTACATTTTTACTTCTATCCCCTCTTCACTCAAATAATACAACAAGAGTGGTTTGCAATGCTGTTCTCTGAATAGCATAATTTACTTCCTGATAAAGACAAAGAAACAGATTCAGGCTAAAGTGCCAAACTACCTCTGAGTTAAGAGTCCTATTGATGACATTAGATTACAAACTACCTCGAATCTGAGAGCTGTGGTGAAGTGTTTCAGAAGATTAGAGATTCTTGCTGAAGGAGAAACGATGAAAGTTGAAAGGGAGAGAGCATAATTAAGAGGAGGGTTTCACACCAATGCACCACTATGAAAAGGAATTAATTTTATTCAAATTTCAGCTGATGACATTGCAGTGATATGAATAGGACCTTTGTCAAACAGCACTAATGAGATCCCAGACTGTAATCCAATTCCAACCTCATGGAGGAGATGCATTATCAAATTAAGATTTACAGATGCTAATTCAGGCATTATAGGACAATCATGCAAATTTGCTCATTCGGAAATAAGCAAAAAGCGCTTCCCTCAAACTCCAGTTAATTTGCTTTTTTTTTATTATTTGAAAAATCCATTTCAGGCTGACAGACACTTTAACAAGTTCTTAACCCGATGGTTTGATCTGAAATTTATTTTTATTTTTTATTTAACCTTTATTTAACCAGATAAAAGCCCATTGAGATCAGGATCTCTTTCGCAAGGGTGACCTGGCCAAAAATGGTCAGCAGCACGCGGTACAGCAGCAATACATGTCAACACAGAAATGCAAAGAATAACAATTAGAAAATATACAGAGTTTTACAACTTCAGATACAACAATTGGAACAACAAAATAAATAATTTAAGATTTGAAGCACAGGCACTGCTGGGTGAATTTCTGCTGCCTATCTTTCAAAATAGAGCGAAAGGCTCCAAGTGGGATTAGTTTAGCGAGTTTCAGCTCTTTCTGTAAAGTGTTCCATGCCGAAGGGGCGGCGGAGCTGAATGCTCTTTTCCCAAATTCAGTCCTTACCCGGGGAACAGATAAAACAAGGGTTGAACAAGAGCGCAAAACATAACTACTGCTTGTTTCTTGCAGTAATATGCACAAATACGAAGGCATCAAGCCTAAAAGAGCCTTATAAATTAAGGTCAACCAATGTACATATCTGCGTGCACTAAGGGGGGGCAGATTTGATTTTGAGTACAGCTCACAATGATGGGTGAGACGACTACACCCTGTGACAAATCTCAATGCCGTATGAAAAACAGTGTCTAGAGGCTGGAGACATTTAGATGACACGTTCAAATAAAGTACATCACCGTAGTCAAGAATAGGCAAGAAGGTTGTTGTCACTAATTTTCTTCTAACCTTGAGGGAGAAACAGGTTCTATTTCTGAACAAAAACCCAAGTTTCACCCTAAGATTAGTGACCAGCTTGTTTAAGTGGGCTTTAAATGAGAGCTCCTGGTCTAAGGTAAAGCCCAGATACTTATAGTTCAAGACCCGCTCTATAGGTTTTCCTTTGTTTGTTAAGATATTTGTAATATTCTGTGGTAGCACCTTTGCAAGAGAGAACACCATGATCTTTGTTTTATCTGTGTTTAAAACCAATTTAAGATAATCTAAACGCGACTGGATGACACTAAAAGCAACTTGCAAATACTCAAGTGCCTGAGTGAGAGAGGTTGAACAGCAATAAACAATGGTATCGTCTGCATACAAATGATACATTGAATTTGACAAGTTATTACACAGATTATTGATATAA
Organism: Trachurus japonicus; assembly: GCF_045865225.1. NCBI lineage: Eukaryota > Metazoa > Chordata > Actinopteri > Carangiformes > Carangidae > Trachurus > Trachurus japonicus. Next base: position 14,182,687 of record NC_140922.1, read on the forward strand.
ATTGAGAACAAAATGGGTCCCAACACAGAACCTTGGGGCACCCCTTTGGTGATGTCCAAAAAAGAGGAGGTAGATCCAGCTACCTGAACACATTGTGTTCTATTAGATAAGTAGTTGGAAAACCAGGCAGCTGCATGCTTTGATAAACCAATGTGATGTAGAGTTTGTATCAGCAGGTTGTGGTCTACTGTATCGAATGCTTTGGATAAATCGATAAACAGAGCAACACAGTATTTTTTGCTGTCCATTGCCTCAATCAAATCATTTAAAACCTTCAGCGTAGCTGTAGTAGTGCTGTGCCGTTTTCTAAAACCAGACTGGAGAGGAGATAAAATATTATTTGATTCTAAAAAATCTTTTAGTTGGTCACTGATAATCCTCTCAAACAATTTAGCTAAAATACACAATTTAGAAATTGGTCTATAATTGTTGACATTTGTGGGTTCACCCCCTTTTAACAGGGGGGTAACAAAGGCCGACTTCCAGATTTTGGGGATATTTTTGCTGATAAGACTCAGGTTAAGAATATGCGAGAGGGGCTCAGCAATAAAATCTGCGGCCAGTTTTAGAAAAAACGGCTCTACTTGATCAGGTCCTGCTGTTTTACTTGTATCCAGTCTCTTTAGCGCATTAAGTACTTCAGAGACAGCTACAGACCTAAATTCAAATGGGCAAGTGATGGGATCACTCAAAGGTGTGATAACACTGGCCAGCCCAGCGTTCGTCAGATCAGGATTTAGCGACTCAAACAAGGATCCAGCAGAAATAAAATGATCATTAAAGCAATTTAGTATAGCCGACTTATCAGACCCAACTGCAGACAAACATCAGATTTTTCTATTTCCACAAAAATGATTGGCAGAGATTCACTGAATGATATAATGTTTACCAAAACTGGTCTCATTTAGTCTTTTTTGGTTCATATGCCTGTGCTAAGAGAAAAAACACACAAACCGACATATTTATCTGACAATCATGCCCATACTGTCCAGTTAACGGCCTCAAGTAGTGAATTTCTTTGTATGGGTGTTTTGCACATCTTGATACATGCAATTTACTCGACATCTAACATTTTGCCCCTCTTTAAAGGAAAATGCAATAATTTTTAATGATTGACATATAAGCTGAATACAATTTACAGCCCAGGGTTAGTGCAACTGATGAAAAATAACCACTGCAGTGCAATCACCCTTCCACCCCCTGTAGCACAATGTTGTTTTCATTTTGAAACCATTTGGCTCAGAATGTGAAAAAACATCTTTTCTTTTCACTGCCGGTACATAAACATCAGACGTACTTAACTCCAAATATCTTTTATTTTCCACAAGACAACAAGAGTTTAGAGCCATGTCAGCAGCTCTGAGGGTATTGGTACGTAGGCATAGTTATCCTTTGAGCTAAATGCTAATATTAGCACGCTTACATGCTCACTTTGCAGATCTGTTCTTTGTTCACCATTTTTAGTGCTTGGCATTTTGGCACGCACATTAAACAAATGCAAATTCTCACCAAACTAAACAAAAACTTTTACGTGCTGTGACCTTTTGTTAGATATTTTGGTGTTTTTCTATTTTGAAAGTGGGCAAACAGTACTTTAAGTTAAGAAGTACCACTGCTATTCGCATGATACATTTTGGTGCGTCCCTGGTCCATTTTTGAACCTGTGAAATGCTGACTTGTGACTTAACATTTTGAGAGATTGAGAGAATTAAAAGCATCAGAAAGACCAGATTCATCTGAGCATGTGCCCTTCATGGAGAAGCATTTAAAATTGCACATTCAATCATTAGGAGCTTTGCCATATACTTGTGTATTTGTCATACACATTTAAATACTCACATGCACACACATGCATATATAAAAAATCATAAGTGCCGGCTCAGCAAGAAGAGTTAATTGGCAAGTTGCAGACTGTGGGACAAACATCACATGCCTTGCTGTGCTGTACAAGTCACGCCAGAGGGGCTGGTGTTTCCTGGCAATTCTAAATACAAAACCATAAATGCCAACACGCAACACAGCACACGGCACACGGCACACACTCAAGGTTTACAGTGCTTGTTTGTATATGCATGAGTGTGTAAAAAGTTGGAGGATGTAAGTGTGGATGTTATAAATGGTTTTGCTGTGGCCTGCAAAACTACACTCTCCATCCACAGTCTTTCAAGCACCTCTTTAGATGGATCAAGCAAAGCAATTAGAGAGGCCTGACAGCCACCCTCCAGATAATTAGCATGGGTAAATGCCAAATATTATGGGTCCCATATACTGTTCAAATTATTCCCGTTGCTGTCACTGTTATCGTGGATTAGGTGCAATGTTGCTCCCTCCACAAAGACATTAAAGACAAACAAAGTTAAACAGGCCACACAGACCCTGACTTATTATGCTGTACAATTAAATGATAAAATAAGCAGGCTGACAATTCACTTTACATTATAATAAGGTGTTCACGGAGCAAATACTTCAAGTGATTGCCAAACATGACAACTTTATCAACAGTTCCATATGCAGACACGATTATCAGGAATTGTTTTATCCGAGTAAATATGTGGCTGTTTTCTGATGTTTCATTCTGAGGGAGAGAGCTGCTTTCACTGCCAGCGACCCTTTTAGTTCAAGAGCAGGTACACTTTTTTTCTTCTTCTAAAATGAGCAGCAGACATACGATAATTATTTTTCCCTCTTTTGTATACATTCCAAAAGCTACTACAAAAACATGCAATGGTACATGCATATTCCAAATGCATTTACGCTCCTGAAGAAAATCAAATTTAGGCAGGTAACGCTGTCTTTGTTGGGCTACAATTTGTGACAGCACCAGCAGCACACTTCTAAAGAGTAAAAGGCCTGAATTTCACAATTGCACATGCAGGATCAGTGGGAGGATAAAATTCAAAGGGAAATAACAAGACAAGACAAAACACATTTAGCAATTGTTGAGCATTTCTAGTCCATACAGACCACATGAGCCAAACCTCAGCATCTGCTTTGGTTTTAATGGACTCTCACATTAACATGTGGATGTGACCACTGTCAAAAGACTGCAAAGAGAAAACTAATAGCTCCATAATGTTACTAATATCAACAACAGGCGAGCGAAAGCACTGGTGTCATATAATTTGTTGGTCTGTTATTGGTTTAACTGCTGCTATTTTATGATCCTCTATTTCATTTTCTATGCAATTAGCGCTTTTTCTGCTGCATGTTGTCATTGCTTTGCTGTGTGTGTGTGTCTTCTTGGCCTTGCTGTGATGGTTTATATATATATATATATATATATATATATATATATTGCTCAGCAATAAGCTGCCTCTCAACTGTATACTGTAGCACTGATTGGACTGAGTTAAATCACTAACTTTTTGGCTGACAACGGAATAAAAAATCCCTTGATTAAAAAAAATACAAATCTGGTTGTTAAAAACAGGAAACAATGAATCCAAAAGAAAGACTTTGCATACAAAAAGGCATATAGTGTCTGAGATATTGACACTAGATTCAAGCTGAGTCTGTAATTATGTGTTTTCAGTTGTAAATGTTGCATATTTGAATAAAAGTGAAAATTAAGTTGCCTCCCAGCACATTGTTGCTCTTTCAAGGGGAATTGTTTCAGTCCTGCAGCACCAACACAGGGCTGCTGCCCAGATTGCAACAGATTTCTGACTGCTACTGTATTTGCATGCAAAGGCGACAGTATTTGAAAGACTGGGGGACAGTGCTGGCTGTGTGATCTGGCACTGTGCTCCACTCATTGTGGGTCATGGATGTTGGCCCCCCGCCAGGCAAAACAAAACCTAATCCCATCCGCCGGTAAAGCCAGGCCTCCCCTATCTAATCCCATGCTTAGTAGCCTAGTTGTATGAAGTGCTCACACTGCACTCCCCCCGTGTGTTTCTCCACTGGGTTGGAAAAAGATGCCACTGGTGGGGATGAGCCACCCAGCTCTGCTCATGGGACTTTAGAATACAGAGACGTCCAGTGCAAAAACAAGAAAAAAAAAAAAAGAAAAGAAAAGAAAGTGACTTGACCGCAAAGTACCAGCCACTGACATACCACCAACCCAGCTTGCCTGAATTTGTTCCCAGCTGATGATCACAGAGGGCTCAGGGTTGCGTTACCTACGGCAACATTTCTCAGTCACATTGCCACAGTCTGTGAATATTAAAGCAGCAGCTTTCTACCTCTGATCATCTGCACCTGTGCCCAATTATGCTTAAGTAATTACATCACCCAGGTAGCAGCTCTTCCTGTAATGGAATTTGGAAAGGTAATGTGGCGTCCTCCTGGTATGACCGGAGGGCTTTGTATGCTCAAGAATGGTGAAACACAACAGTGTAGAATAACACACTGTTACCTAGCTAAAAGGTGTACCACAGGGATTCACAAGCTTTTTGTTAGGTGGGCATTTTCAGAGATACTCAACTGATTATCTGCATAAGAAAAGAGAGGAGGGTATCAGGATGATAATGAAAGAAACAGGATAGAGTAGGACAATGATAGAAAATGAAAGCCAGATGAAGTGAAGTACGCTGTTGACTTTGAGTAGTTCCAGCTAATCACGGCTCTGCTAGCTAAAAGTAATGCAGGCAAGTAATTCACTGCTTCAGACATCCTTTGTTTGCATAGAATCAAAGGAGTGGGATATAAACATACATAATTTCTCAGTAGCTACACTGCCAGCTGAATACATTTCCATCCAACAATCCCTTTCACAGGGTAAATACCCTGTCAAGGGTTGTGAGCCCAGACAATGCAAACTGCCCTACACCGTCAACCACAGCATTAGTAAATACAGATATTCATTAACACCATTCACTGCTGGCGGAGCATTACTCTGAATACTAATGCATGCAGCTGGAGGATCAAGTGCTGGCAGATCTGCTGCACCACTGGTGGCACTTGACAATCACTCACCCCTCTGAAGTTGCTCATAGCTTGGAAGTAGACAAGGTAGCTCTTCCGCGGATCCAAAGGGCTGTTCCAGTAGCCGTTGTAGGTGTGATTGTCGCCCACAGTGAACGGACTGGCCTCCGGCAGACTGCTGGGCGGCAGCTCGGCCGTGTAGTAGTGCGGCGTGCCCCGGGCCTGGGCCTCGCCGTGGGACATAGGCAAAGGGAAACACTCCTGAAGGCCCAGCTCCCTCTTCACTTTCTTCACAGTCTCTTCTTCAACCACCACCTGGTATGTGCTGGACATGGAGCAGATGTGCACCTTTTAATAAGCCATGTTTGGTATACAAAAAATGATCTGACACATACATCTGAGATCATTTCCTCACCTGACAGGTGCCCCTCTGCCTTGAGCAGGGCGCAGTAGGACAGTAATTGTGCTCTCTGTCTCACTCAGGGGGGACGGCATGTCTCCGTAATCAAACGTGGGAGCTGAGCACACACACAGACACACATTTTGAGTTTACATGTCAAAAATAATGAATGCACTTGCACATACACACACACACACACACCCACTGGCCTATTTTAGACCACTTTAATTCAGTTTAAACACAGTCTCCCCTTCTTCTTCGTTCCGCATAAATGTGTTCAGCCCCTCAACACCTCATGAAAGGGACTGACCATTTAATTTCAGCAAAGAGCCCTCCCTTCCCTCCGTATAAATGGCTAACAGTGCTAATATACCCAATATCCATGTCCTCATATTCAGCGCACTGTTTGAATATCCCTTCTAGTTGTCTTGGATACAGCACCAATTAAAAGTCAGAGGAGTAAGGCTAAATTGAATGGGTTTCTCATTTGAAAGTATTTGGCTAAAGTCATGCTCCTCCCTGGAGAGGTGGCAGCACACTTCTCTGTAATATCAGTCGTCAATTAGTGGGGAGAAAGGAGAGCAAACTATTCATGAGGAATCGATGATTATCATATTAAAAAGCGGTTTGCTAATACCTCAGCAGAAAGGAGATGACATCAATTAAGGTGAGTATATGGAAAACTGCATGTGCATTTGTTGACGTTAAAGGTCTGCTACAGTTTGTAGAACTAAAATAGAGTCCGCTGCCCGCTGCCAGATAGAGTCTGTTTGAAGGATGATTGTGTATCAGCCACGGCCGGACCACACGTCCATATGCATAATATGCGCGCGCGCGCGTGTGTGTGAGGAAGTGTGTGTGTGTGTGTAGCTGGATACTCTGCGGTGAGTATTGCTCGGAGATGTTGACAGAAGAAGCTGTTGAAGGTGTTCAGTGTTTGCTAGCTGTCAGCGCAGATTTGAGAGACGCTCAGTGTAAGTGAATGTTCTGCACCTTGGGCCAGTGGAGGAGGTTGAAGATGATCTGTAAAGACTTTTGGACTCTATCTGTGGTCTGGCTTTGTGCCAGCATTCTGTCTGAAATACAGCCAGTAAGCAGTGATTGTGTGCTAAATCTATAATTAAACAAACCGGCCTGATCTGCGAAGAGAGAGAGGGCACAAAACAGTGAGAGAGAGTTAGTGTGTGAGCATGACAAGGTGGGAGTGGCTGCGTTGTGTGTTCCTAAGAGGTGTAATCCCATCCCTTAACAAGCATAAACGCATCATTAAAAGGGAACAGAAACACCAAGGCTGGATTTCTATCACCATTAATAAGCTCTGAGACTCTCCAATGTGACACTATGGTCCCGAGAATGTACAGCATCTTTCTTTATACATAACACAGCAGTATCCCCGTTGTGGTGTTTCTGTTTCCTACGACTTAATTTATGTCTTGAGAACTGAGAGATGACAGTGTGTCACGATTTCAGAGAGGCAATAGAAAATAACTTGAATACTCTGGGAGCAGTTGATTTGCCTCTGTGAGAGAGGAAGAATACTGAGGTCAAAAAGGAGGAAAGCCAGATTCCTAATTATAGCACGCAGCGGGTGAAGTCTAGATTTGTACCTGCATCAGTGGTGGCGTAGAAAGAAGAGATGCTGCCGTTCCCTGTTTTGGGATTTTTTACGGTAGCTTTCACTCTAGCTCTTCGCTCAGTTAGTCAGTCAGCGCTCGTACCTGAGATGTTAGTGGTGATTTCAGTGAGGGCGGTCTGGCCGAAGCCCTTGGCTGTGCGGGCTCGCACGGAGATTAGGTAAGTCGTTCCAGGGTGAAGGTTGGAGAACATGTGGTAAGTCTCGTTCTTCAGCTTTGACACGGTTCTCCTTGGTCCCGGGACGTTGATGCCTGGATCAGACGACTCAATACTTTGGTAACTGATCTATTGTGATGAGAAAAGAGGAAAAGAAAAGACAGATCATGAGCGCCACATTTAACTCGGTCCTGATTTTAGTTTTGTCATTGTAGCTGGTTACACATTTCAAGTGAGAGATTAATTTTAGAGTTTCACGCTAATCAGCAGGGGTCAATAACCTGATGAATCAATGGCTCTGTCATAAGTAGTAACAAGAATGTTTGATTGATATGATTCACTTCACTCAGAAATTAATTTGCTATCAGTGTGCGAATCGCTCATGGGTTTATAGTTTTAGATGAATAAGACTTGATTGGCACTGGCACTTTGAAGTCAAAGTCATGCCTGAAGCTTTTCAAAAAGTTCTGAGTGGTGAATTATTGTCTATTATTTCCTGACACTTCTCAGTAAAGGTGTATTCAAGTGTTTTAATCAATATTTCCAAGTGTTTATGAGTTCTATTAAGTCTTATTAACACAGAAATTGCTGTGCATGAGTGTCATCTTTTTTAAGGTTTTTCCTCAAGAGGTGATTTCTCTTGCCTGCTTAGCACTCTCACAAGAATTTCCACTTATACTCTTTCAAAGAGTGGAGAGTTTAAGGAGATGACCTTACTGCAATCAGACGAGGGTGCGCATATTAGGATGTACATTAGAGATCCACTTCGTTCAAGGAATGAGCGCACACATTCACTGTGTGCTTCATACTGTATGCATGTATTTCCACACACATGCATGTACAACACCACAGAGACACTGAAGAAACCACTCAAGCCAAACCAAAGGCTTTCCTGATTATAATAAGAAGAGATTAATGCCTGCTCATGCCTCCTTAGTGTGAAGATAGAATTATGAGCCAACCAGAGACTAAACACAGGCGGACCTCTGTGTTTCCTCTACAAAGGCAGACATAAAAGATGCCCGACCGAGCACAGAGCAGCGAGGAGGGCTTGCAGGACAGCATGGCGGTCGATGGGCTCAGGCAGAGTGGTCAATGGTTTAATCTGAGAGAAATGAAGAGGATTTCTACAGCTCGGTATAAAGCTTTCTCTGTCAGTCGGGGGAGATCAACACACTACAGGGTAAAAAAAAAAAAAAAAAAATCCTGTGCAGCCCCCACTTTATATGTCAAACCACAAATCCTATTTAATAATATCCTTGAGGCGACATTGCAAGAGAGGCCAAGAAAATCAGGCTTGAGGATAGGTAGGCAGGTCTACTCATGCCTAACAACAGACAGAGCATATACAGTCACTATAAAACCATTATCCACTGAGTGGAGGGCCTACAGCACAACACATACATGGGAGTTATCACACAGGGCTCTGTTGTCATGAGACAAACCAACCTTGCTGCTATTTATTTCCTTCACAGCGCACCCTGTGTTAAAGGATCGGGTGAGGACGAGGAATATAAAGCTGAGCAGTTTGGTGACTAAGCCTGCATTATGCCAGTAACAGCACATGAAATAAATGACACAACAGAGGAATAGGAATAATGGGAAAGTATTTCTTTTGTAATGAGAATGAAAATACCAATAAAATAAGTGCATTTCAGTACTATAAAGCAAAATATAACTTTGTGCTGCTATAAATAGTCTTGAGTGTTTGTGTATGTGGTGATTATGTGCTGCTTTTGGTTTTAAATTTGGGTTACATTAAAAAATAATAAACAACAGAACACACTGGACCAACTTCTCCTGAAAACCCCAAATTCACAAATAACACAAATAGCAGCTCCTCTGTGGCTTTATATAATATCACCCATCTTCCTCAGTAGATGAAGTCTGCCCAGTTTTCATCATCTTCAAATTTTAACTTCTCTGTGCACTCAATATCCTAATAGCTTAATATATATATATATATATATATATATATACACTGTATATATACAGTATATATACAGTATATATTAATTAATGATTTTTTTTTCTTCTTTCAGATGAAAAATTTAAATTTCAGCCACATCAGTGACAGTCCAATCAGTAACAGGCAGCGAGGAACCATCAGGGGCCTCAAGGCTTATCTTTTAATTCTAATTTCAGCCTCATTTCTATTAAGTTTAAATCGGAAATTAAATTGTTAGGGCCTTAAACCTTGAAAATAGTGTTTATAAAAAAAATCTTTTTGTTGTTTGTTGACAACAAGGGTAAGGATTGGATTTAACAGTGTGTTAGGATGTTTATTTGCTCCAACCTAAGCTGCTGAGATAGTTAGATAGTGATTTAATGGGGTTTTACTTGCAAACATTGGTCCCCAAAGGCAAAGGGTGACATTAGCCAACTACAGAGGGGTGACAAATTACAAAAAGCCTGAAGAATGCTTTCATTTGTCACCCATCTGTATATTAAGCAGGCGCCGCAATTAAGATTTAGAAAGCAAGAAGTTCTTGACAGCACTTCCACTGTGTAATATTCCCAAAAGAGCAAAGAGAAATCTAGCAGAGTGTCTGCCTGGTCTCACCTCATATTGGGTAATTAGGCCATTGGGCTCGACAGGCTCCTCCCACTTCAGGAAAATCATGTCATCCAGCGGGGTGAACGTGAGCGACTCTGGTGCAATCCCTCCGGGAACTATAAGAAATTGTCAGAACAAACATTTGTCGGGGAAATTGAAGTGCTAATCCCAAAGTGAGCCCCTCCTGTCAATATCACAGAAGTGAATGTCACAGTGGCTCTGAACAATGCACCACATGAGACACACAGACAGCCCGAGTGCAGAAGCCTGAGAACATCAGATAAGGACACAGTTAATTTATGAGCTGCATCAATTATGTAATCACAATAAAAAAAAAGAAGAGGCAGGATATTATCATTTTATATCAATCCTCTGCCAGAGTTGAAAAATATTGATGAAGATGTCATGGCACTTTCTGGTAAACTTGTTTCTGAATGAGCAGTGAGAGCACAGTGAATGCCTCAACATTTGACTGTAGACTGTGCTAACAGTTTTTTTTCTGTGGGGGGGGGGCATTCAGTAGCAGCAGCTCCAGTCCCCACAGTCTGTGTGAGCGCTGTACAGAGAGAGACTGTTATGTGAGATTCAGGCCTGAGGCTAAAGCAAGAGCCAAACAGCTGAGTCGACTGTTATTTTTGAATTGAGTTAGTCTGGAGGACAGAGTTGCTTATTAAGGCTTTTGGCAAAAGCGTTCATAATTGACGTGTACTGTGTGTCCATATACATATATTCATCTTCTCTCATCTCGGAAAAAACTCTTTCTCTTGCGTTCTCCCTCTCTCCTGATCTTTTTTCCATTCCCAGTATATCTCTCTCTCCGAACAATCTTGTTTGTTTTGATTTCTTTTCTTTCTTTTCTTTTTTTAACAGCAGAATTGATTTCTCCCTCAGCCGCCATGTGGACGATGTGCTACGGTACAAAGGAATAATAGCAGATCAGAAATAAGCACAAAATCCTATCTCAGGGTTGCTTGAGACTGAGATATAATGTTTTCTTTTTTTATGTTATTTTCATCTGAAATGAAAAGGATCTTTTGTAATGTGGATTCAGCCTGAGTCAAACGGTCACCCTCTTTGTATTAATGTGTTACAGTAAGACAGAGTGGGCAGGTAGAAGTGTTGAGTGCTTAGAAATATTAAGCAAATCAACCATGTATATTTTTCTAAACCAATAGATAGTATTTGAATTCGCAGTTACCTTAGTTATATATATTACATTAGTTATATATATAATGACATTATGGGTCTGTTTCTGGAAAGTCTCATGTCTGTACAGTCTCCATTCTGACATTTACTATGGGGATAGTTAAACAATCTGAGGCAGTGCGATATATTTTCACACTCTTCCAAAACAGCTATCACAAGTAATCCACAAGACCATAATTCAAAACGTGACAATGATATCTCTTTCTTTGTGTATAAAGCGTTGGGACGGTAAAGTGCACACAAAGCTGGAGGGCAGCATTGCCATTTTGACAGTGTCTTAACTGTGTTTTAAATGATAACACATTGCACTGCAGTGTTTAGAGGACATCGCACAAGCACGTTCAGCATCAACAATTATAGCACTTACGCAGACAACTGTACCCGTGTGCCTGATATTTTAATGCAGTATATTATATTATGATATTCCAAACACTGATGCATCGGTGCTTTAGAGGGATTTCGACGTGGTTAAGTCCAGTGGTTTAACATCTGGAGGTCAGGCCCTTGCCAACGCTGAGTCTGAGAGGTTGTGAGATGATTAATGGGATAGGAGGGAAGGACATGAGTCTTGCTTGACTAATTCATATTCATAGCAAATACTCTCAAATTCTTGTTGTTGTTTTTTTTTGCATATTGGATGCAGAGTTTTACCTCTTTGGGCCAATTATTTTAATAAAACCATCCATGCATCCAGGAAAAAACCATGAAAAGTTTAGAGGGGAAATCACTCTGGCGGAACTGCTAACAAGTCATGGACATCTGACAAGAGGCTGAAAGTAAACACTGTTTTTAAAGGGGAACTATGTCTCCAAGTCGGTCACTTTTTCTCAGTTTTAGTCGCTTTTTTCCTCCCCCTATGGTTTTGGAGTGCATATTTTCACTGTTGTAAAACTCACTGCGAACCCTCCTCCCTCCCCCTTGGCCATGTGCATTTGTTTTCAACAAGGGAAATCCTTAGAGCGATGTCTACCGAGGTGGGTAACGTTAACAAGAGATAACTGGGCGTTTGTGTCGTAGTGCCGTTAAGCAGTCTGTGTTTCTCACAAGACGAGATCAAGGTTGGTTTTCGGCCAAGAGACCCAAGGTGGAGGGCAGAGAGCCTCCATTCTACCCCTAAAACAAGTAATTTAACCATCACAATTACCCCGTAGCTAGGAGGTGCAAATCTACCATAGTTCCTGGTCAGAAAATAGAAATAGTCAAGAAAAAAGAGCAAAAAGTTTGTAAATCACTGTTTTAATCATTAGCTGTGTGTCATCATTATTTTTTTGGAGTTTAATCTTACTCTATAAAGTGATTAGCAACTATAATACATCTACTGTTTTCTTATCACATCTCCTGTCTTCAGTTTTCCTGTCCTCCACTGCAGTGCTATCTTTTCTGTAACCTCCTCCTGAGACTTACTGTCCTCCTCAGTCTGGAAGGTGACCTCTCTGCCCTCTTTCTTCCCCTCTGGATTGGCCAGTGACAGGCGGACATGGATGCCGTGGTAGGGTGGCAGATCACGCAGCGTGAAGCGTGAAGCGTTGTGTTCCACCGCCAGGCATTCGCGCACGGTGGTGTTGTGGCCTCCGCCGCCTCCCGCCGTGGTATAACGGTAGCACAGGGACACTGAGTAGGTGTGGCAGCGTGTCAGGTTGAACGCCAGATTCTCCCACTGCAGGGACAACTGCCTGGACTGGATATCTGTGGCTGTGAGGCCCCGCAGTGCACGCATGGGCTCTGGAAGAAGGAAAGAGGAAGATTGAAGAAGAGGAAAAAAAAAGGGAAACTTGAGTAACAAAGTAAACAGAAATAAAACAAAATAAGCAATGTCACTGGAAATATCCTGAAGGCACAATACTGAATTTGACAAAATGAAAGCAGAGCTAACTTTGTTTTATTGCAAAAATAATTGATTTTAGACAGAACACCCAGCAAATTACAAGCCCACTGATGTCCCGGGACTACACTGGCAGTTTTTCACTTCCCCTCTCATGTGTAGCCATGCTGCCCCACCACAACATGGAGGTCAACAGTTTGCTGCCAGCACAACACACCCACATCCCCCATGGCAGAGCAGGAACTCATGCCAATTGCGCTAATTAATCGGACAGGCTGCGGGTTGCCATCGCACTCCCACCAGTCTCCGCCTACGCAACTATGAGCAAATTGACTATCCAGTAGTTGTACTTCTCAGCCCTGAGGTTTAATGCACACACACAAAAAAAAAAGCCAAGTGCTCGACAAGGGCATCCACTTCCGCTGGACACTTTTACATCTGGGTCAGTGCCACGGCCATATTTTTAGAAGGCACCGAGTTAATTCTAGTCATTGCCAGGTTAACCCTGACTTTCTCTGACTTCGACTAAAATAAACAGCAGCTCTGTTTTTGATATTCTCTTTAAATGCAATGGCAAGCTGAGCAGATACAGAGAGCCTCTATACACAGAGGCACAGACCAGCCAGTGTTCAGGAGGACGTCCGAAAACTGAAGAGAGGGTTGAGTTAAGCCAAGGACATCCTCAGTATCAATGGAGGCATTTATCAGTGGCCATTATTAACACAATCAACGCCTTTTTGTCAAGCAATATGCTACATAATGTATTGGATGGCTTTATTCTTTTAATAGGGTGTGTTGAGTAATGGGCCAGGGAGGCAGGGAATGACAGCAGAGATATGGGCTACACGGAGGGATCAGTGGAGTTTGAGGTTACTGGCCAAGGTCTCGATTCCTTCGCCGACTCGTACACTCAGTGGGATTCTCACTGCAACACAGATTAGTGCAGGGAACTTAAATAAGGCAGCTAATGCATCACTGAGCAGGAGCTGAAACAAGAATTATCTAAAATACATGTGTTTGTATCACTCCCTTTGTTTACCCGTTTACCTCTGCCTTCTTCATTCTCTCTCTCTGTTTTTTGTGTGCACACATTCCCAGACCCACACATATAAATGTTAACATTATCAGACACAACAGCCCCATGCCCAGTTTCTTATGCACTTATTCCTGCCTGCAGTAGAGTAATTCTCTTTAAGTAAAATTTTATGACACTTCCAATCTACACTGAAGGCCTCAGCAGTCACCAGCCTTCTCTTTTAATTTGCTGTCTGGCATCTCAGACTGGATGAAAATATGACCATGGGCATTGATCTGAACCTCATCCACACTAATGTGACTGCAGGATAGATGGGTGGGATCAGTTTATCGCAAAGTAGTAGACTGCACCCAGCAAGAAATGTTAATGTTCCATTGTTCCAGTGTGACTGAGAATTGTCTTAACGGTGCAATTGATAGTCTGCACAGTCTGAGAGCTAAATAAAGAGAGGCATTTAACTGCTGAGTTAATGAAAGCGTCGCCAAAGAGGCCACAGTGTGCTCATTGTGGGTTTTCTCAAAGTGGACATTTGTGCCAGCCCCTTCCCCTTGCCTCGTCTTATCTGTCTGTATGCCATGGGCACCCATTCTCTGGCACCCTGTGGCGTGAAAACTGCAACCGCCCCAACATGGCCAAAAGCCCAGAGCACCATGTTGATCCTTAGAGATTGGAAGTCAGAGTGGATGTGACAGGTTCTGGTTTATTGTGTCCACTAAAACTGTGACATGGGACAACAGCAGGACAGAGCAGAGCTGCCTTGGATTGCATGCATCCGCGGAGAGGATCTGGACTGACTGCATCAGATGGGAAAACCAAATTTATGCAGACATGCATGCCTATATACCCATGTGCAAGCAACAAAGAAAAAAAAACACATACACACACACAGACACAGAAACAGGGGAGCACAAACACACATAAATCCAAACATCCCAAATATGCACACATAGGGAATTCTGGCTCCAAAAGGAAGACATGATGAACGACATGCCAAGAAAGGCAAAGCACTTGTGTTCCTAATGTGCCTAATTTTAGTCAGGCTCCAGTGTTGGCTTCCTCTAACAGACCAAGAGCATCATGGGCAGGGGCTCTCCAGAAGGTTCAGTGACCCAGCAGCAGGTGGAAGCCCATTAACGTAGTTTGGGGACCACCTGCAGTACAAATGCTCGCCTCTCCTCTCTGATTTACTTGAGGGGCTTCAAGCTGTGCTAATGCACCGTGCTGATAATCACAGCAATGGCTCATCAAGCACACCTGGATGGCCATCGGAGCCAGGCGGAGACCATGTTCACATTCACGGACATTAGTTTTACAGCACCCGCATGAGGACAGCTCGCCCCGGCGAGGACGCGAGTGTGTACGGTGAAGCCAGCTCGGCGACGTGTTTGGGAAAGGAGGGAAATAGTCAGCATGACCATGGAAGAGTGAGAATAGTCACGGTGTGAGAGACACAGCTTTCTGAAAAGGGAAATTCACTTTTTCCTCCTAAACACAGGCAGGATCCAAAAAATCCCTTCTGTTCACCGAATAATTACCGACTCCTGGAAATGACCACAACAACCCCACCATCTATTTTCTCATGCTTAAACCTAACAAGGCCGACAGCGAGGGGCGGGGTGGGAGGGTGAGAGGGGGGCATCAGGATTCAGCGGTGGAATATGGGGGTCAGCAGGGGTAGTGTAGACCAGATGGTTTGGAGGTTGGGTCAGGGGAGCTCCGGGAGCCAGGTGGTGATTAGAGGCTCCTGGAGGGTCATGAGGGTGAGATACACCAGGTGGAGGCGGTTGCTTTTTTACTGTAAAGTGCATAATACATCAACACACCAAGGTAAGAAGCAGCAGCACTGATCAAACCATGCAAGAGTCAGTCAGACACAGCTGCAGTACAAGTACAAAAACTAAACTAATTCAACCATCAGTTCCTCACAGCTTTGCAGCAACCTGAAGAAAAATTACAAGACACGACGGCTGGCAAAATTAATTTCACCTGTATTTCCTCTGTATTGAACCAGTGCTGCATCTAAATGCCCTGTTTAACAGCTCAGCAAACACAGCAGTATTACTTATCCCACACATGGTTGAACAAGCTAATGTCACAGTGGTTGAAATGTAAATACATCATTAAAGGCTGAGTTTGGTGACTTTCACAAACACCGATACCAGCAACTGTGAAAGCAATTTCCGTACGATGTGAATCCTCTCTCGCTTCACCTCTCACACATTCACTCGCCTCATTTTTACCGTTTCCCTCTCTCTCTGTGAAAAACTACCCTCTCTCCCACACAGACACGCACTCCCACACCACACACTGCAGCCTTCCCTTCCCTCCACTCCACTCTTCTTCCTCTTTCTGCTATTTTCTCTTTATTTTTATTTATTTTTTTACTTTTTTTATTGTGAATTTTCTGTGTCTCCTGAGTTGGGGAGGGATTGAGGAGAGAGGGCTGTGAGCTCACTCAGAGTGCCTGATGAATGAGGGGTGTCTTTGGCTGTTGGGAGAGGAGAGTAGCTTTAATATGTCATTGGAGAGGGGGGCCGCGGAGGCTCTGCTGAAGCAGAGTGGGGAGATATGTGAGGGATGGTGTGTGGCAGGAGCAGACCGTTGGGCATAGAAAAGAGTGATGACCAAGGAAGATATGAATCCACCGACTGCCTGTGGGTAACACAAAGCTCTCTATTTCGTGTCCCTGTGACTATGACACATCGCATTGCAGATGCAGGGAGCAGTAATGACTGCGCGTGCATCTGCATCTACACAGTACTCCTTGTGCACGTATATTGTACAGTGAGCATAGGTGTGGCCTGTTGGTATCCGGCTCAACTCCCTGGGTGTCCTGGCTCTGCACCCTGACAGATGACAGAGGTGCACAGATGTGAGAAGGCAGAATAAAATGTTCAAAAACGCAAAAAAAAAAACAACAACAACAAAAAAAAAACAGACTGATGTGAAGAAAACCTTCACCTGAATGCCTGGTGAAAGTGTAAAAAGAAAAATCAATTCTAAATCTGTGCAAACAGAAAAGTTGCATTCGCTGAATGAATAGAAAACACAAACTGGAGGCAGGAAGCAAATTAAAGGAGCTGAAACATTTTCTCTATTTTTGAAATAGCTGATTGACAGAAAATGAATTATTACTACTAATCTATTAAGGGTTTCTTTCATTTCTCAAGCAATAAGGCAAAACATCCGCTGGTTCCAGGTTGTCACATGTGACAGTTAAGTGAAAATATTCATGGAAAGATTAATAAGCACCGTCAAGATGTTACACTGACATCTGGGTGTGTATTCTGGGAATTTTCACCATTTTCGAACACTTTACAAATTGAAATTAATTAGTGCATTAATGAGAATAATTTGCAGGTTCATCACGTACATTATGTCCCTTGTTGTATGGAGAAAAGCCTTTACAAAGTTTATGCAGTATCTGTGATTGATGTCTCTACTGTTGCCACCTACAAATTCCACAGCAGTTACTGTACTTGCCAAATGAAATTTTCTGTCTTCTACAGTAGATACCAAAGAAGACTGCTTCAGGCCAGTTGCTCTAGTCAGCCAGCTGTTATCTTATAAATAACTGTCAAACCAGTATTCGCCATCCTGGCAGCAAAAAAAAAAATTTTAAAAAAAAGTCTCTCTCAGTCCCCTCAGCCCTCGAGTTCGGAGAACATCAGTGATAGTGAATGTGCTTTTTCTTCCAAGATAAGTATAGTGACTGAGTCAGAACTTGTCTATCAGCTCTTCTTCTGATTGAATTTTAGCAGATAATGGCGACAGATGCAGCCCCATAATATCACACTCTGTGAAGTTATGGTGTGTGGCTGTTGGGCATCACTACTTTAAAATAAAAGTCTTTTATGGACCAGATGAAGCATAAAGAAGACACATTTATAGGTATTATTTGTATTTAGATTAAATGTATATGCCAGTGTAATTTAGGAAAACACAGAGCAGCGTGGTCCTGGTTTTATTGACAACCTCGCTGCCCCATGATTGTGGATACGACTGAACAGCCAGGTGTTCAACACACACATATATTCGACCACTTCAGGCTCCAGGCCATGCATCACCTAAACAGTGCTCACTGTGATTCCCCTAAGCGCTACATGTTGCATAATGGATCCTTTCAGAGCAACATCCCTGCTCAATTGAAAAAAAAAAAGGGCCATCTCATTCTTAGCGACACAAACACAAAACCGACCCTGAATAGGATGTAGACTGTTATCTCTATAAACAAGACAAGATACTACAAGATTCAATGGCGGCTACAAATTTCTGAAATAGGGGGAGATGTAGGTGATAGGGCAGGAAACACTCCATGGCTCATCTTAAAACAAATAACATATGGGTAAAAGCGAGGCAGTGGGTGGTGTGCTTTCAGCTTGAAATGCTGCAGCTGCCACTGGCCGGTGTATTGCAGTAGCAATAGCACTTTCATGTTTGGAGTCAGCCATTATTATGCTCTGGACCATATCAGACTCTGTCTAATGATGGGCCTTTTCTGCGAGTCCCTCGCTTACTGAGCTTGGAGGATCTGCTTTTACTTTTTAAGCTCTGGCCACATGGAACTCTTTACAGCATATCAAAGAAATAAAAATTCTCTGGCAGCTCTCAGTCAACTTAAATCCAAATCAACTGATTTGTCTTTCCCATTTGTATCTTTATCTTTATTTGATTTTATTTAAACTAGTTCTTTTTAATTATTGTTCTCTATTTTCATGTGTTATTTTTTCATATATACGTACGTATATATTCCATACCTTTTTAACTATTTTAAAGTGTTGTAAATGATCATCACAATGCACTGCCCTATTATGTGAATGAGTGTGCAGTTGAGAGTGATAGTTCCAGTCTGCCTGAATCTCTGCACTGTTACACAAAATAATATCATTAGTTTAAAATGTTTTTTGCACAAATACCTCTCCAGGCCTTCAAGCATCATTAAAGTTAAACAACCTGTTGGAAGTTGGAAAACTCACTATAGATCTGTCACGAGAGAATCTCAAGTATTAGGATTTCAAGGCATCACAAACAGATTGGAAATCAAACAGGCGACAACAACCTCTCTGGGTCCTGACAACTCACCTGCACACTTGGTCCTGCTCACAAGAGGAGGCCCCGGGGGGCCGGTTCCTCCCTCCCCAGGCCGAGTCAACAGCACACTGATGTGGTACTCTGTGTCTGGATCCAGGTGCCACAGCTTGTAGGTGACCATGTTGACCCCGTGCACCTCGGACCAGGGAGACTGGCTGGCGCGGTACTCAATCTCCTTCCTGATAATGGGGCCATCTCCCAGGATAGAGTTGGTGTTGAGCTGGATGATCAGGTAAGTGGAGCCGGCGCGAAGCAGCTGAGGCGGCGCGATGGGGGATGGAGGTACTGTCGGAGGAAATGAGACGCAGTTCATTTCTTGTTTTCTTGTTCAAACACACATTTGTATTGTTGGAGGCATTTACTGGCACAGTCTGAGGGTGCACACACACACACACACACACAAACACACAGGAGGTAGCATTGTGGTATTAATTTTATTAATCAGTTAGATGCAAACAGATCTCTGCCCAGAGTCTTAAATGTGTCCCTAGGGACTGCAGAATTTGAGTAGGTCAAACTGGGTTTAAATAGCAGATTAGTCATACCTATTAACAAGGCATCCACAGCCCTGCATAAATCTTTGCAAAGTAGCAGCAAGTGAAAAAACAGCTGTGCATGCAGCCCATTCTATGTGTATGATCACTGTATCTGAAGGATTAAGTATTGTACATCTTTTTCCCTAACTGAGTGTTCCTGTCCTCGCAGCTGGTCACCATGATGAAAGAGGAGACTCTGCGTCACTGTCGGTAAAGACTGCCAAACCAAGGATTAATTCCAGAGCCCACCGGTCAAATGTCACTTACTAGCAGATCCAAGTCACTGAACAATTACACAGAGACAGTGTGAGGGAGGAAAAGGGAATGCGAAAGAAATGAGGACAAAGCGCGAGAAAAGATCAGAGTTTGATCTGTGGCTGTGACTAATCCGTCATTTCTGCAGAGGCGCCTCTGTCTTTTATGGTCCTCCTCTCTGTGGGTTTCAACATTCCCAGCACCTCACCTCTGTCTGCACCACTCTCCGTTGCTATGACTTAGCCCGAAGCAGCTCATCTTTAGGCTGTCAATGACTCCATCCACCGTTAAGAAAGGGCAACTTTAGGCCACAGGTAAATCGGCAAAGCGGGGGACGACTTTAAAACAACTCACTCATGTCTTTCACAGTTAAAGTTCACCGCTTTGGTAAATATGTGTTTATTCTTTTCCTGTTCATTTACTTTTGTTTATTTTACACTTTGTTTCCCTCTGCATACAGAGCTATTCTGATGCCAAACACTGCTCTCAGAGCTAGTTTCTGTTTAATTAAGGATTTCTCTGGCTGAGATTTATGCTTTAACAGGCTGAAAATCCCTAGAAACACATCCCCAAATGTGCACAGGATCAAAAAATAACAAGGAGGAGGCCACAACAAAAAGCCACAGATGCACAGTACCTTTTAGCAGAAAGAGTGAAATGTTGCATTCATTATGAGGACATGTTTCTGTCCTCTGTGGGGCAATAAGAGAGCTTCATCCCGATTCCTGTATGCAATCTAAGGTCTTGATATGAGTGAAGCCAACTCATTAAAGGGATGATTAGGCTCTTCTTCGCAGGGGCAGTGCGGGAAAGGGGATTTATGAAAGTCTCGTTAAGGACTCGGTCTCAGCTTCTACAGATTATAGTTACAGCTAGTTGACTCAAACATGACTTACGGCCACATGTACTCGTGATGCAGAGTGAGCTTTGCCAGAAATAACATCTTTGTCCTGATTATGAAATAAAGTAAGAAAAGCAACGACCACATGGTCACAATAATAACCATTTGCTTTTGAGTGTGAAAACATTAAATGGGATTTCATGGCTCTCCATCAGCGCATTCACCAACTCCTGGTTCAGTGGCATATGGTGGTGAGAGGGTTTAGTAGCAGTTTGGCAAAATGGCTCTATTTTGCACTGTAGCAATCAGACTGTATCACAATACTAAACAGACCCCACGCTTTCTTATCAATCAAAGGGATTTACACTTCATGCTTCAACAACAAGTCTGTGTGAGGCTTTAAAACACACACACATACAACTACCACGGGGAGGATGCAGTAGAGGACAAGGAGAATCTCTCATATCCTTATTTGCCCCTCTCATCTTCCCTTTACTGGAGTGTGTTATGCCAACAAACCATCCCACAGCCGTGTCATTACTATGCTGTCAAAGGGGTGTCAGGCTGTGGGCTTGGAGTGAGTAATGGGAGTGAGGTCACCATCTGTGGTACATGATATGACAGGGGCTGCAGGAGTCCTAGTCAAAAGAACAGCTTTTTGACAGAGAACTGAAAGTGAAGAGTGTGGCAGCCCATTTGACAACTCCAGCTCAGGAAGCAGCACTCAGTGAGGCAGATTGTATCCCCCATGTAAAGAGCCATCATGTGTGTCAAGTACCACACACTTTGTGATTATGGGGTTTTGTGGAAATCAATTCGAAATAGGTGTCTATAATTTCCACCATCGAGCACAAATGATGGGTAATTTGAGAATATCTTCACACTGGAGGATATCATCAGTGCTGTGATCAGTGTGATTTTTAATTGGTCACAGGCAGTGATGTGTCGTGACTAAGAGGAGCAGAAAATCATATGTTATAATAATAACGGTAGGGAAGAAAGAAGATAATGCTTGGCATGAAAGAAACCGAAAGCTGAACAAAGACCAAAAGAGAACAGTGTGAGACACAGAGAGGAGAGAGGGTTTACAGTACCTTTGACAACCAGTTCAGCAAAGTTTGAGACCCCGGAGCCCCTGGGGGACTGAGTGACACAGCGGTAAAGGTCTTGGTCTGATCGCTGGACGCTGTCTAGCTGGAAGGATACCACAAAGCGCCGGTGACTCAGGTGCTTGACCGACGCTGTTGTTAAAATGTCCCCATTGTGTCTCTGGAAAACAGGAAAGGACAGGGTGAGGGAGAGCAGGATGGTTCATCATGTTACACACACACACACACACACACACACACACACACACACACACACACGCACACACACACAGTGCAGTATATAATGTGCAATGTGCTGTAGTATTGCTTTCCATGATGTTAGGAGACTTGACAGATGTGAACAGTCAGCAGTAAACCAGCAAAAGCTGAGATATCAAGACTCTGAATCCCTTCTATGAGTCATGCTGCCACACTCAAGGTCCTACACTTCCCATAATGCAACTCAATGGAGCCACTTCATTACATTCTTCCTTCCGTCCTAAATGCCCACATCTCTCAAACTCCATACGGCCAGTTTGTGTTACAGCTCTCCAGAGCCAATAAGACATTACACAGCTGCTGTGAAAGGCTGAGGAGCACTCACCATGTCAACAGTGGTAAAATAGCTTTTATGTGCAAGATTAGCAAGTGCCCCTGTCAGTTAAAAAGACCTCTGAACAGCTTCAGCCCATGACTCCATTTACTAAAATAGTTTATCACTATTGGTTATTATTAAAAGACGTGATAAGAACAGAAATGTCTGTTTGTGCTTTATGTTAATGTGAATATCTGCATATTCCCCAAATAAAAAAAGGTTGTTTATTGTTCTGAAGTTCAAGTGCTTTTTCTAATTATTTCCAGTTTCTTCTGTCCTGCATTATGCACATTGCACATAAGCACCTCAATGTATCTTTTATTAAAAACATCCCTGTAAACACAGTCCAAATTCTAGAGTTAGGACACACACACACACACACACACACACAAACACTCATCTGCTATTACTATACCTCGCCCTTGTATGCTGTTATTGCCCAGTGAACTCCCGGGACACTAAGCTAATAACGCAACAAACACTTAAATTATTGCTATCTGGGTCAGTTTTTATTGGAGCTATGTGATTAAAAAGGAGGAAGATTGTCCAATTGTGTGCAATTTAATTAGAATGACAGAACCATCTCTCTGATTTAATCACACAATATGACAATCAGACATGCATTAATAAAACAAATGAAATCTTGTTAAAATAATGATGATTACAGGGGTAATACATGTCACGAGCGTCGGCCCTCAATTGAGCCCATCTTCCACCTCAGTCATCCTGGGTATACGTTATTATTGAACCAAAAACTCCAATCAGTGGTTAGAACTGAGGAACAGATGGCAGGTTTAATCAGTTTACTACATAGACTAACAGATGAATAGCAGCAAGTAAACGTTGTGTTTTGAAAAACTAAACAAAAGAAACAGTAGAATTCTCTGTGAGACAACTGCTCACTTTGGCATAAAACAGATGCCGGACATGAACATAAATGGGTTCGGACAGACGGCGTGAGAAACAATGAGGAATAATGAGAGAAAAAGAGAAAAAACAGAAAAAGAAAGGGAGAGTCACATGAATGTTGCATGATGCACCTTGCTGTTGGGCTGTGAGAGGCATTTCTCACATTGTTCCACACCATTAAAACCACTAACATCCGTCAAGTCCACGTAGCTTCAACAAAACACATAGGATCTGACACTTTTTCTCATGTTTTCAGGCATTTCTCCCATTCATTGTGTGAAATGGTGGACATGAATCTTGATACTCCTCCTTTTGATCTGCCCGTTTTTTTTCTACTGAATCCAAAGCGTGCGAGCCACACTGGCATTAACAAGGAGAGCTTTAGGTTATGTTTGGCCATTCTGGCCTCTGTTGTGCTTCTGATTTGGGCCCATCAGAGAGGGGAAAAAAAACACAGACCACACAAACCTCAGTCCAAACCTTCACAAACAAACACATAAACACACACCCGGTGATTAGGGTTAAGCAGGCAACAGATCTTATGACCACGGGGAAAGAAAAAAAAAATCCTGTAACCTCACTGCATCTTTTCTAAGTCCTTTTCACCACCTGGTGTGTGGATTGTAGAGGAGAGGCAGGAGAAATCGGGGGAAATCAAATAAACATGAAATCACTTCCTGTTACGTAAACAATCTGGTTGTAATTGGCGAGGAAACGACAAAACGATCTGTTAATCTGGCAGACGGTCTCAGCCAAGACTGTGCTGCAGCCGCTATAGACGCAGCAGACGCAGTGAAGGCAAAAGGGCGAAGCAGAAAAACAACTGTGGCGTGAGTTCAGATGGAGAAAAATGGGTCTGAAAGATGTGCATGAGGCAAAAAGAGCAGCCACGAAGAGGGGGAGAAGACAGTGAAAGGTGGAGGAGAGGTAAGCAAAGGGCATTCCAGTGGTCTAGAGATCTCATTACAGAAGGCGCCTGTACCGATACGCCAGCTAATTACCCAAAGCATTTGTCTTCATCCTTGTGTTTTGTCCAAATGGGTGGTTTGATAAAGTGTTTGGAGAGATGGGAATGCGGACGCTTCAATTACGTAAATCACACATCTCTCAATTTAAAACAATACAGTAGGTTTGCCTAAGGTCAGCCATAATTAACACTGAGTGTAGTGGGTGGTAAGATGTTGGCAAAAGCATCGAATGTGTGGCTGCACAGTAATTGCAGCGGGAGATGAAAAGAAAATCCTACAGCAGAGTGATTTTAAGTCCCTTAATCAGGGCTACAGAAAGGAGAGGGTTTAAAGACCACAGAGTTATTCCCACCAGACGTAAAGACTGTATGGCCTGTCTGACCTTCACTGTGCGAGCTATTCAGGATAAAAAAGACAGATATCTAAAACACAGAGCATGATTTGAATATAAACAGGAGGCAATGGAGAAACTCGAGAACACTGTAATCCATAAACAGTGCAACTTTTCACAATGCAGTGAACTGAGGAGGCTTCAAGGCCTTAATGGCCTTCACGGCATTCAAGCTCTAAGGTTTTATCTAAGCACAACATGTTGCGAACACATAAGGACTCAGAGAATGCTCTGAAGTAGTTGTTTAAAGAAACAGCCTCCACTCATTAATGCATCTACAGTACTGTATGTATCTAGATGCAATGTGAATCTGAAATAAGGCCTTCTTTTACTTTACCTTCATTTACCTCATCGTATGGGAAGATGGTCCAGGAGCCCAAGCGTTTAAGGGCTCCTGGACCAAGGGACACAAAATTACCACACAGAGATTCAGAAAGACTACAAAGAGAGATGCAAATTGACTAAAAAGACACACAAATGAACTACAGAGACATGGAAAAACAACAAAGAGACAGAATATGCAAAAACATGGCAAACTATGCAAAGAAAAAACCTACT
Source organism: Trachurus japonicus (assembly GCF_045865225.1). Lineage (NCBI taxonomy): Eukaryota > Metazoa > Chordata > Actinopteri > Carangiformes > Carangidae > Trachurus > Trachurus japonicus. Next base: position 14,207,597 of record NC_140922.1, read on the forward strand.
ACAAGGAAACACAAGTTGACCAAAAAGAGATACAAATGACTACAAAGAGATAGAATTCAGCCACAAAGAAACCAAAGGACAAAAGTGATAGTAATTGTGTCTGTATTTCAGCCTGGGCGCTCCTTGGTGTGGGTGGGTGTTCCTTTATAGTAGTGGTGTGGAGCCTTTAAAGCAGTACTAAAGAACTTTCAGTTTTGGTTGAGTTTGGCGGCGCCAGTGGCCCAAAGCGGTAGTGTTTTGCCTGAAGGAAGACTCCATTTCCCATGAGCACTAGCACGTAGCGCCGTAAACATCCTGATCTCCCGGTGCATGGAAATTAACAGAAGACGTCCAAACTAAGTTTCTGTTACCAGCGGATCATTTCACAGTAAACACACATACACAATCTGACGGAAAGGTGCTACATTGCCTGCTCCCTCTTCGTCGTGACTCGCAAAAGTGAAAGTGAAACTTAAGTGAGAGCCGGGTTCCTACCATGCTCCTCAAAGCTGCTTAGTGCCAGTGAAGGCGATACAGACCATAATGATACAGACCCCCTCAGGCCATGACAGAGGTGTCATTCAACCTGTTGTAAGTCGATGTACCATCACAAAAGTTCTGAAAATATTATATGAAGGTTGAAAAGTTCCTTAGTGTTGGTTTAACATGCCTGTGCCCAGGAGCCCATTGTTTGACAATCTGTTCATGACCTGTAGTTCCTCTAAACATAAAAAGTATTCAGTCAGTCAAGAGTAAAAAAAAAACACTACAACTTGGTTTTTTCCCTTTGTGCTGTTGACAGCTCTGGAGGTGAAAAAAAAAATCTAACTTACTCCCACACGTCTACTGTAAGTCAGAAGACACAGGTTTCTCTAGCAACCATTAAACCACTGACCTCCAGCAGGAACTTCTCTGCCTCAGATGCCCTTCCAGCAGCAACACACTGGAAGGTGGCATTTTGCCCAGCATTGACCTCCTCATCTCCTAGCCTGGAGAAGTGCGGCGCCTTATCTAAAGAGACAGACAGACAGAGACACAGAGTGAGATCAAAAGACTCCATTACCTTTCAGCCACACAGCTACACAGGCCATGTTTTTATCAGGGCCTTTTCTTTTCTTTTCTTGTTTAATACAGAAACAGGAAATTCTGCTTGTGAGGAAAAACAACTTTGCCAAATGTTTTATCATAATTCAACTTTTAATTTCACCAACATTCACAAGGGATTTAATAGAGTAACACAACTTTATAAATAGAAAGTTTGACACATTAAACTTCAACTGCACTGAAGTTGTTTTTTCTATCAATTCATATTAAACTCACCGTGATTTAGTAAATGAATTAAACAATTGTAAGCAACACGAAAACTGAAAGACAAGGTTTTTTTTTAGAAAGATTATATTTTGGTGTGTTTGTGTTGACAGGAGAGGAGAGAAGTTAATTTCCACATTCTCCGCAATGCAGTGAATGAACTACTGTATGTCCATCATGACATTAAAACAAAGGCAAAGTTGCTGCAAACAAAAATAGGTATCCAGTTTAAAAAGGATGAAAATTGTGTTTTAGTGTGTAAATATGTGTGTGGAGGGAATAACTCAATGTCCATTAAAATAACTCGCCACCCAACAACCTCAGATTAGAGGCAATCTATAGATGAGTGCAATGAGAGAGTGAATCTGCAGAAGAAAAGCTCCAGAATAAGTACCAGCCCTCCACATTTTCACTAATAATGTCCCAGCCTGCTGTGTGGAGCTGCCAGTGAGTCAGTGTGTGGGAGTAGCCCTCTCACCCGACTCCGTGATTAACAATAGAGCCGTGAGAACCAGACCCCCGCGGAGCCAAATCACTGGGTAAACGGCGGCAGCACTGCCTGCCATGTCTGAGAAATGGGTTAGGACAAGCCGACATGTCACTCTGAATAACTGACAGGAAGAGATGGCAGAGTAACAGTGATGCTGGAGCATCGGGGGGAAGCACATGTTTGGCTCCCGCTCGTCTCCTGCTTGGTTTCGCACAAGATTGCTTGGCTGTCTTAGCAGAGGAGCGCGACGACGATTTGTTGATCTTGTTTGTGTGTACTGTAAGGAGCGAGGGGAGAGTGCCGGCATTTGTACCCCACAGGTGGCCATGTTTCCTTTGAATGGCTCTGCCCTCTTCAGGTTAATTCATAATTCATGCTTGAGAGCAAAACATAAACAAACACCAAAATGAGTGTGAATGGAAAAAAAAAAACAGGCCGTACAGTTGGCAAGAGCTACAGTGTTATACAGCTAAATGTGTCAGATCTTATCCTCAGGACTCTTTAACGTGATAAATATTTCATTCCCCTCTAACATGGGTTTCAGAGTCAAAGACTAAGATTGGGGAGAATACATCTAAATGTCACCCATGCTTGAACTACAATTAAAAAAACGGAAATTTGTTGAGATTATGAGATATTTTTTTAAATTTTATTCTTTTTCTGCCACACCTCCTGTTGGTTTTTCACCTCTTCTTTCCTAACACTGTTCACTGCCAAGTTGTGCAGGCTGGCCGTGTGCCACATCATAAGGCACGCTCAGGTCTTGATGAGAGTCTTAATTATTTAATGGCCACAGTGGGAGCGCTCAGAAGATGCCATCTGCTGTCTCTGGGAGAGACAGGGCGGCTGACTGGGCGGTGTGCGTACAGTTGGGGTACGAACCAAACCCACAGCCGGTGTTCGTTAAATAAAATCGCTAGTGGTATCTTCTACAGCACGGCAATCCCTGAAAAGACCATCTCCAAACACTCCAGTGATAAAAATAGGGGATGTATGAATATTAACAACGAGAGATAACACTGAATCCCGTGAGAGCGACACTATCCTTCAGGCTTGTGTGTCAGTTATGTAAGTCATTTGAAAGCAGTGTGGACCATGGGTGTTAAATGTCCTGTGAGCTGACAAGAGCCCTTGTGTTAGGCAGTGGGCTGTACAGAGAGTGTGTTAGTGACACCGCGACACTTTGTCCAGCTATTAAGGCTCAGGGGTCTTAAAGAATATGTTTTACACAACGTCCTCCGGGGCTGACAACACACCCTTACTTTTCCACAGTTGACACAAAAAGCGCTCCACAGCGGGAAACCACTGGTTGCAAAAAAAAACACCCTGAGGAGAAGGCATTTTTGGAAAGCTTTGAAATGCGGTGTTTGATGGGTGTGAAAAAAGAAAAGGCAAAGAAACCCTCTGTAAAAAGTGACTTATGTGACAAAACACTACAGCACACTCCCACATTACACATTAAAGAGTTCGGAGGTAGAAAACACAAGATTTCACTTGATTAACAAATCAGTTTGCCTGTCAAACAAAGGCAGGTATGTTTTCAGGAAGAAGGGACTGTTGGCATTTGGGTGTCGCAGTGTTTTAGTAGCACCGCTGTTGTCGCATGATGCCTCGGGACAACCTGCAATACTAATATAAAAGGTCAATCAGCCATTACACTTCTCTTCATCCTATTTATGTTTCATGCTGCTTTGAAATACATTTTTCCCCCTCTAGCCCCTTCTATAATTGCAATCCATTGTCAGAAGTGGCACTTACAGCAGGGGTAGTTGAGCACCATGATGTCATCTATGGCAATGTAGCCTCGACGCTCCCTGGAAACTGTTGCCTCAATCAAAACCTGCGAAAAAAAGAAGTGATGGTGAATTCACGATGAGCAGATTTAATTAATAATCTTAGCAGAAAAGGCATATGAGTAACCTAATGTTCGCAAAGGAGTGAGTGCTGGAGCAATTTCCCCCAGAACACCGAGGGCTGTGTGTGAATTCTGCTGCTCTCGTTCCCTTTCGGGGACAGACGCATTAATTACAAACAGGCCGATCACCACATCATTGCACATCTGCTGACCCAAAACAAGAAGATAGACAATGAGAGAAATAGGAGAAAGATAGAAGTGTAAAAATAAAAAGATGGATAACTTTTGGCTCAGTCCGCAGGGCCAAGAGAAATAATAGCTTTGTCAAGGAAGCGCACAATGTGGCACCTGAGTCATGAGTCCCATTCTACATTCAGGGCGCAGGCTGCCGTGGTGCCATAACAGAAGATAATACAACTTGCACAGGGCCACGAGACTCAAGGGAGAACAAACATCCATATCGTCCTATGGAACAATAAGCTGGATGAGCGGTGGGCTCTCATGAAACCTAATCAATATCAAATCACCATCCTCTGTAATAGTGAGAGAGTTATGAGACACAGGGGTGATGTTTGTTTTCACTGCACCAAGGACAGTCCTCCATCCACAGGTTTGATCGAAGGCCAGCGCTGAGTTATTGTTTCTCATAATCCTCGGACCAAATGATGACAACATGGTACCTGTCACCGGGTCTTGATTTTTACCGCTGTGCAGCATCTGTACACACACATAGTACACACACTGAAACTGTGTCCTCCAAGGTTCTTTAAATATGTGTCTGATGTTTGTGGTTTGTACATGAGTTATTTGAGTTTTCCTGCCCATACAGAAACAATATTTCCTTTCTTTCAACATAGAAGTTCACTATTCACTTTTGAGATGATTGTCTCTAAGAACTTTTTTTAATTTTTGTTTTATTTGTTGTTTCTGTCAAATATGGTGATGATGATGTAGTTGAAAGCTCTGGAAAACAACTGCAAAGACCTTGAGTAAGAGTTTCTCAAAATACTGTTTTAACCACATCTCACAGACTTCATTGAAGGGGGGTTATTTTTTTCAAACTGTAATATTGTAACTGGAACTTCTGTTTTAAATATCTGGTTGGTTGGTGTTTTCACTTTTTGCATTGAGGAATACAGAAATCTTCACATGACAATATAATTTTTAGTATTAAATTGTAGTAGTATTGTAGTATTTTTTCCAAATCATCACTGATAACATTGATGCATGTTCAGTAGGTTGCAACCAATGACTATCTCTGACAAGTGCTGTATGGCTAAAATATGCCACAGAATAACTGATTACTCAGGTTTTGGTTCTAGATTAAAATAATTCAGCATGAATATATCAGTTTAAGGAGTTTTTCCTCAAAATGTTTTTTTCTTTAAGAAGGGAAGGCCTTAGACAAATTTCACAAATGCATTAGTGTTACTAATATTCCTTCACATTAAAGTTACATTCAAGTTAAAAATCCAACTCAATATGACTCACAGATTATCTTCACCACTGCAGGCCGCTTGTGTCTCCACACCTACAAATTGATAGTCATATCAACATCTGCACAATCTCATGCCCATATTCCAACCTTCCCCACTGAGCAGGTCAGAGATAGTTCACCTCCCTGGGCCTGGAAAGGAAGCTCTGTGATTACGGCGACAATTGGTGTGACAATATCCCGGGCCATGCATGACCCCTGAAGGCACCTCCACAGACAACACTATGATGGGATGCGAGGGGATTGGGGTCCAGTAAAAAAACTGCAGATAGAATACGATTCATAGGCAAGGAGCTGACAAAAGAAGAGCTGGAAGGGAGGGAAGAGGTTGGGTCTGGCTGCTCGGTCCCGGAGCTGAAGACTGACCCTGCTCTGTCTATAGCTGACTGCTCTTCTCTGGCTCAGGGAAGGACGACTAAGGCTAGTCTCCTTCTGCCAGAGTAAATTTCCTGTTCGTTTCCAAATACAACTGAAACCTGTGCTAGGGTTAGGTGAAGGTGAGGGTCTCATTATTTCCCCTTTTCATTTGGTTTAATTTCTTAAGAGCCTCCTCAAGATAATATCTTGTGATTTCATCCATCCATTTTTCAAATGTTCAAAGTCAGTCACTGTCATTATTCTTCTTTCTCCTCATTTTATGCACCTGTACATCATTTATAGCAATGATTAAAGCAGAACATCCATCAATATATTGACCTGAATCAGTTGTGTGAACACACATTGCCATGCCATTAGACTAACATTAAAATTAGCCAGGAAGCACTGATGAGGCTTAATGCTACACAAGAAAAAGAAAAAAAATATCTTGGAAGTCTAATTGAAGGTGTTATTACTCTCTGCTGAACTAAAGCACTCAATAAGAGATTGATTGCTGGTTAATCCTCAGTCTTCTTAGCCATTAGGATTGGTGGTTATTAAGAGGGAGGCATTCGGAGCATTTGTTTTAATGAACAACCTTCCCAGATTTTTATTGAAAGCCACTTTCCCAATGAAACTTTCCCTATGCCTGTGCTTTATCCTAATGAGTGGTTACTTTACTTCGAAAAGTTACAAATGCAGGAGTCAGCTTGAGAGAAAAAATAAAAGTGTGACACAGTGATTTACAACAGATATAAAATGCATATTAGGGGAACATATTACATTTTCCTGTGATATTGGCTTTTAGAAGGAGCTGAAATGTATACAAATCAGGAGACGATTCACATACAGTAGCCTATATAAACCAGCCTTCACCTTTTCCGCTATGTGGTCAAGAGACACCATTAGATACAGAGGGCTTTCACTCACCATTAGATGCAGTTAGAGATAAATAACCCCTCTAAATATTCACAGAGAAAAGGTCACATGCTGAAGTGAATAACAGTCTGTGTCTGAGAATAGTGTTGGGAATCTCAATTTGCTCTCTACAGTATTTCACAAAACCCTTTGCCATAGCCACAGGCTCAGCTTGGAGGACTCAGCAGGCTGCAGTGGGGAAAATAGGAGATATTATCAGACAAAGTGGAGACGTGAGGGTTCTTATTTACAAGTCTTTGATGTGCCTCCTGCTGCTAACTTGCGCTGTGTTTTAAAAAAAATAATGAGTCTAAGTAAAGTCTAAGTAAACATGGCATCATGGGGAAAGCCTGGAATTGGGTTCATCTGTTTGGGGGGTCAAGTTTAACAGGCTAGGTGGGTGCGATATATGCAAATGATATCCAACCATAAAAGGTTGTCTTTAAATACTTTAACCTTTGGGAAATGTGCTTATTTGTATTCTCTCAAAGACTGAGAAGAGAAGATCAATTCCAATTAGCCTAGCCTAGCGTAGCATAAAGACTTGAAGTGAAGTGAAGGCTAAGGATCTGTTGGGGCGTTGAGAAAGAAAAGAAAAGAAAAAAAATCAAGATGGCAAGACTGCGGGAAGTCACAGCTTGTGACGTCCCACTGTAAGGTACGCTAACTGAATCCTACATATTGAACTTTGAGATGTAGTTTTTTTTAAAACTGCACACAAACAGAAAAATAAAAATGGCACACACTGGAACTTATTCTTTGGCAAACACCTGTCTGCTGTTCTGTGCAGCACCCTCAGGTTGCTAGACACAGTAAGTGAGCACAGGGTTTTGTAAAGGTCTCTGTGCAGGAATGATGGTGCCAAATCTGGCAACCTCACTCTGATTACATGACAAAGAGAAGCTGCACACAGTCACTGTGCCCAACCGGTGTTTTATTTTTTATTTTTTATTTTTCTCTCTTAGCTCTCCTTGACAGTGTGTCCTTCCTTGCTAAACTATGGTAGAGTGCCTACATCCCATAAGCCTCTCAGTTTGTGTCTGAATGTAGTTTTCAAACCTACACACAACTATCAGGCCAAAGATACCCCTTCATTTTCACTGACTCAGACTGCTGAAACTTCACATAGACTCACTAATGCATGTTTGCAGAGAACAAAAGCAGTGGATTTTGTCCTTTAGGTCTTCCACTAAGGTCTTGATGGAACTCATTCATTACCAGCATGGATAGGAGAAGTTATTGCACTGCTATAACTCAATATTTGACATGGCATGTGAGCATTACATTATGAAAGACTTGAAAACAATCCTAATCAGCAGCAACAGGTAGGATAAAGTCAAGATAAAGGGGATAAATAATATATGTAATATCTACATCTGGGACAAAGAAAAAGTAATGAAAGACTTAAGAAAAGGAAGTTGAGAGGGGATTCGAGACGAAGAAGAAGGAAGAAAGTGAGGAATGGTAAATACGGGAGGGCGCCATATCTTCGGCTCTAGTTGGTAGTCTTGGAGGGCTGGATAACATCTTTAATATTTGATAACAAGGTTCTCCAGGTATTGAAAACACTTCTACCAATAAGAAGCAGAGAGGAATATGGCGATGTACACCACACGTACGTGACATCTTCAATCGAGACATCTCAAGGTGATGTTTCTCTCTGAAGATTTCCATCCCAAAAACCACTGAAATCCAAATCCCAATCTCACAACTGTGATATGTGAATGTAATGCCTGTCACCCACTGACATTAATGTAAAAGGTAACCTGTTGAACTTATGAGCGTATTGAGAGCCCCACATGAATGATAACATTTTGAAAAAAGTGCTCAAGCAAGAAGAAAATAATTTTTCATGTGAACAGGCAGGTGAACAAATAAGATTGGGGTGATTTTGGTTTTCAGTATATTAATCCTCTTAGTTTGGTGATTATCTGAGAATTGCTCGAACTGTTTTTAATTACATTTTACAATGACATTTTCAAGACATAAGCAGTGATTCTGTGTGATGTAAACAAGGTATTTAATTACACGAAAAATTGTGAAATGAGCAGTCTCAAGTGTAATCTCACATCTGTCTCTGTGCGGTGCAAAAACTACACTGACATTTTGTATCCTTACGCTGTAGGCAGAGAACTGGCAGCTCTAATATGACCTGAAATCTAATAAGTGGGAAAAACCTGCGGATTTGAAAGCCTTCTCCAAAATGATGTGTATCATCCTGGGATTTATTTTACTCCGAGACAATGATAAGAGGTGCCTATTCTCCACCTCTGCTTCAAAAGAGTGCTTTGCTAGTTTAATGACAGGGCAAATCAGGCTGGCTATCACTTAAAAAGTGATTGTATTAGACTTGTTATGGAGCTGGTAGAGCCAAACCCCCATAGAATTTAAAGTCACACAAGCTGCAGCTCAAAGTCTCAAATGAATACCAAAAGAACAGCCGCAGCACACCAGGCTATAGCGGGCTCCCACTGTTCTGCTTTTTTGTGTTTACCTATCTGTTTTCATTGCACTCTTGCTGCTTAACACAGGAGAATAGTGAGCAGTAAGATGCTATTAAAGAAAACATCCAGCCTTACACGTCCCCAGTCACCCTTTTCTGTTTTGTCTGTGTAACAGAGAGCGGCGACGTGCTGCAAGACAAGACCCTCTGTCATTTCACATTGATGAGGGGTTTTGACTGCTGAGGGATTAGCCGTGTAAGCTGTGGTATATGTGACTTTGTGTGGGCAGTTTCTTTAGCTTTTCTTTGTAGTGTGAAGCAGCACAAGGTCAGCCGTGTTAAAGTGAAATGTGAAATGAGAGGGGAAGCAGAGAAAAAGTGTTGCTTTAATTGCCTACAAGCTGCTATTGCATATGTATTTTTTAATGGTGCCAATGCCTGTCGACCGAATCTCCAACAATAACAAATTTAATCCGATAAAATTGTGTTTTCCCCCATATGAGATAAAAGCTAAGCCATTAGCAGTTTAAGCAGTTCTATTAAAAGGCTGTACTGTCAATACTAATTTAAGTGTTAGGCCCATCGTCTTCTCTTGTACTGTTTGTCCTGTCTTCAGAGCCATGTACTCCTCCTCATAAGCCCATTATAAAACCTCCTTCTCCTAACGAGAGCTGCTCATTGGCAGCCACGGCACATTCCTGACTCACCTATGAGCCATCACTGTTTACTGGGATGCCTACAGGACTGTGAGACATGAAAGCACACAGCTCCACTGGGGAAAGGGAAGGGAGGACGAGGAAAAAAAGAACAGCTGAGTACACAGGCAAATTCACCGGCACTTGAATGTCGACAGAAAAAGACAAAGCAAAATATTATGTGTTATTATTATATTCATTACTTATCTGTCCTGATGTGGTGATAGGGCAGAGTAGCGGTTGGAGAGTTGGTTTTATAACAGCTCAACTCTCGCTGTATCGATCAGCAGTGAAGCACTCTTTAGCAAGACACTTGACAATTTTCAGCTCACTCATTGTTTAACATTCAACATGAGAGCAACAGCTATTTAATACATTTAACAAGAGTACTGAACTGAAACCCTATGAAAAACAGAAGCTGCAATTGGCTGTACTGATTAGTAGAGCTGGAAGTATATCCAAAAACACAGTAAATTCCTACTGTAGCTACACTAGCATCTGTAGCTTAACAGGTTTTCCCCATAAACGGTTTCTTTCAAAGCTTTATTCCTTTGGTTTGTTCTCATTTGAAATACATGTCAACTGCTCCTAGCTTTCTTGGCATTTAGATGAAATTCAATTCAAGCAATTCAAGAAATACACATATTCAGTTTCATGCCTATAATTATGTCACTCTTACTCAAGTGAAGGCCAGGGGTCATTTAGCTTAGTTTAGTGGCCGAAAATAGTTGATTTCCGGTAGTAAGCTCTTTTCAAACATTCAGACAATAGTGAATACCAGTGCCAGTTTGTTCAGTCCCACCAAAAACATCACCTTGCAACCTCATGGTAACAACTAGACTCTTGCAAAGATATAGTCTACAACATAAAGCCAAAAAATAGTTGTTTTTTTGTCAGTTTCTGTACAGATTAGACTAATGTGGTACAAACAGGTTAATTAATGATCTTGAGAGGTACGTTTACCTTTGGGGAGAGCCAGAACAGCTGCTTACCCTTGCTTATGTTTTTTATGCAAAACTAAGCTGATGGTTTCCCGTTCATAAATAATGTTCAGGCACGAATTATATCAATTCTATCTTTCTCTCTGGAGGAAAAAGGAAAATAACTACTTCTCCACTAAATCTCTTACTTCTGCTTTAAGTACAAATCCTGTGAGGCTCTGATGATGTGCCAGTTAAGACTGAGGCTCATGGGATGACAAATATTTTAAAATGACACAAAACAAACTTGAAAATTACCTTGGTCAAAGTTTTTCATTTAATATTATCCAGAAGTAGTAGATACTTACTCGACGCGAAATAATATTTCTCTCTACTAAAACTAAAGAGCTCTAACACTTTGTGTCTGTCCTTGTCCATGGACCACGTCAATAAAGCTGTTTCAAAGATGTTGGTGTGTTATGTGAGTGTATTACTGAGTGTATGTTTACTCCTGTTGACCTGAGATGGCTTACCTTCTATTCAGATCATGCAATGTCGGTGGAGCAGTGTCACACTACATCTTGACCCCAGTTTGTACAAAAGAGTATTATTTACATGGTGAAGGTCAGATCTTACAGGCCCAAATAGAATTTAATTAAGTCAGTGGTGGTGGTGGTGGTGGGTGGGGGGGGATACACACCACTCAACTTAATTACTTTTTGACAGCTCAGCAGAGTTTGCAGAAAAAAGAAATTGGATTAATAGATGGATATCCAGCCTGCTCACCTGACTGCTCAAGACAACAAGACGAAGCACCCTCAGGTGCCAGTCAGTTTTATGTTATGGAATAGTTTGCGAGACTCTTCTAAATACGTCGTACGCAGGTTTCAATCTCTACCAGGCATACCCATGTGAACCTGCAGTAGTTAGGGCCCTTGAGCGCTAACATTGGCTACGTTCACCAGGGAATCAATGCTAATTAAACAGCAAATGCAAGTAATTAACACCAGCCCCCTCCCCCCAGGCTAAAATGAGTGTTGATCAACACAGCCTTACTGTGTAGCATTTTTTAGCTGTACAAGATGTAGGTCAATGGGGTCTGCAGATCTTCATCACAAAAACAAAACCACTTCTGACTATTCCAAGTCCCCTGCATCAGGTTTAATTAACACGTCATGAAATGATCGTCAAAGCTCCACAGGCCCAGAGGGTTAAGAAGACACATCGGATATATCATCACATGGAGAAATAAGAGAATGACAAAGCTGGTACCTGGTATTCATTAGGCCAGAAGGTGCTGACAGCCAGCTCAACCTGATGCCACTGCTTTCCATGAGAGCCCGACACGTTCCAGGCTGGATTGCCGAGCGGACCGCCGTTGACTCGCACATAGGCCCTCAGGGCCCCAGGACTGTGGCCGTCGCGACTGTACAGGAAGTAGCTGAACTGGACACAATGCGTGTCATTTTCACTCAGCGATTGCAGAAGCAGCTGAGCACGATGACCCACGGCATGCTGGGAGGAGTTCACCAACATATAAGATCCTGAAAGGAGCAGAGGAAATGCATCAGTTATTCACAGCGTTCCATGTATTTTCATAGTTTTGATGATTCATACTTTGTATTTTGAAGGGATAGTTCAACATTTTGCGAAATTTGCCTATTGGCATAATCCCTGTAGTCATAGAAGTAGGTTCATTATCTTTAATTATACAACAGTTAGTTCCGACCAAGTAATTTGATTGGACAAGAGACATTCAATGAGTGCTGATATACGGTATAACAGCACTGGGACTTTTTACAGACATTGTCACTCTGCTGTAGGTTCAGGGGCTATCAGAGCCACGCTTTCCACACAGGAGCGGCCCCATCTCTCTGCTGCCCTAATACAATTATAAAATACCTGAAAATTAAAACCCGGACCTGGCGTGGTCCATCTAATTAAGCAATATCACACGAGAGGGAGTGCTGTTGTACTGTATCAGCAACCTGTACTGATATACAGTACAACAGCACTCCCTCTCATGTCATATTGCTTAATTATTGGTGCATTTGAGATCCACAGGGCAGAGACTAAGCTGCTTACACAATTGACATAGCCCCCTGTCACCCAAAACTCATCAAATACACAATCAGACAACTCCAAAACACTCTTGTGGACAAGTTGTGACCTGTACATTCACCACAGTATGAAATAATAATGTAACATTATGAGACTGAGTTGTTTTCGAGGCAAATGCATAGTCGGAACTATTCCAGACACGGCTGCTGGGCGAAGTGATTTCAAAAGTAGTTCAGAGTACTTGCTTCGTGTCTTAATGTTATATAATTACACTGATTATTTCATAGTGTGGTGAATGTGCAGGTCACAACTTCTCCACAAGAGTGTTTTGGAGCTGTTGGACTGTGTATTTGATGAGTTTTGAGGGACAGAGGACAATGTACCGTTACCTCAAGCTGAGCAGCTCACGTCTCTGCCCCGCAGATCTCAAAACAACATGCACCGACAATTTAAGGTAATGAACCAACTCCTATGACTGTATAGGCATTATGGCAATGGGTGAATTTGCCAAAATGTTGAACTATCCCTCCAAAATACAAAGTAAGAATCAATTATGCTACATGACAAATAAAGTCTTCATATTGTGATCCTCCTCTGATCGGTGGATCATTCAAATCTGCCACAAAAGTCCTGATCAGACCACTAGCCACAAAGAAACAAATCTGTGTTGAACCACTCAGCAAGGTGCTGTAAATGTACAAGAAGCAGAAAAATGAAAGTATTCTTCAGCAGCCCACTGCTGAGTGTGTAGGTGGTTGATAACAGAAAAGGAAATGTGGCTTGTTGAATAAAAAAAAAAGAAAGAAAAAAAAGACAAAGTCGGCGCTGGCTATGGCGCTAGTTCTTGTGAATGCTGGAGAGAAACACAGGGCACCAGTGAAGGATGGGAGGGAAAGCCGACAGACGGAGCGAGAGGAAGAAGCGATGGCAGTTCTCCCTCTGGAAGGTGACGCCGAGGTAGGAAACTAGATTCACAAAACCCCCCCAAAGCCTCCTCTAATCAGGATAACATAACCCCATTGCCCTTTGCCTAGCATCTGTCCTGCCTTGAGTCTGTGCCCGCTAACATGATTAGCACAACAATGTTGGGAGACCTTCCTGTGTACTCATATAATCAAGCCTGTTGTCTTTGTACTCCAAGGTCTTTCTGTTCTCAGTCAGAAATGAGCCCGGGAGACCAGACAGTCACAGCCTTGGCGCCAGGTGTCCTGAACACATTTATTCTCCGCTCAGATGTAATAGCATGTGAATGCTGAATGGCCAGACAGAGAAGGAATTCTTTACATCCCACACAGTCTGCACCTCTAAACTGGGAAACATCCCCTACAAAGACAGCACACACAATCCTCCTTAACATCTTCCCACCCTCTAAACCACTCACCATTCAAACATAAGTGCAGTGAGTTATGAGTAAAGAACTCATATTTGTCCTTCAGACATGAAGAGAATTGCTTTTATCTCTCCTTTAGTAGAAAAGGCTCAAAACCAGACACCTGATGGAGTCATCTGGTCCTTCAACAGTACCACCCACCACTTCTGAGAAAACACTTTAAGTGCAAATAAGACAAAACACCTAAAATCACAGGCTGATGTTTTGCATAATTAGATTGAGATTCACAACCCTTAACCTCAAGCTATAAAGAAACTTAAACTGAGGACCACAGAGAAGTCGAGACGGTCATTATCTAGAGGCTAGAGTGCGGCCTTTGCTGCAAAGCCCCATTGCCCTGCAGCCCACTGTCAACAGCCTCTGATTTGTGTCTTGTCCTGAGCTGGGAATCTCAGTGCTCTCATTTCGTTTTGCTTAATTAGATCTTTCAGAATCTGTCTCCTCTCCTGCACCCTCCACTGCCACGGGGGACTCATAAAATAATAGCAAAGGGCTGAGGAGCTGCAGCCGTACTGTCCTCAGTGCTGGTTATATCCTGGATGTGTGGTGCTTGTTTTATATATAGACATTATTAACACCTTTGTGTTGCCTCTACAAGTTATTACAGTGTCAGATGAGGATACACAAACCTGTCGCAGTGCTGCCCTTTAACCTTCCTTTGAGATTCAGATCGAAGACAGGTGAAGTCATATACTGTATTTAATAAGATGCCATATGTGTGCGCATGATGTATGAATATATCTTTGAATTAAACATTGTGATAGATTGAAGGTCCTCTACACAAAGGTGAGTGAATGAATATCAAAACTTTAAGGAGAAATAAAAGAAATGTAGGAGAAATAAAAGAAATGTAGAAGAAACTTTCTGAAAACATAACACAATTTCCTCTGTGTGTTGTTATATATCGTCATTATTGTAATTATCAGTTAACTTTTAATTGTTTAATCAAATTACCTGTCTTAGAAATATTTTAATTAATAAATGTATAAAATAGCAGAAAAACAAAAGTGAGAAATCCCCCAAATCTCCTGAACCTGTTTGTTTCTTGTTGGTTTTATCTCTCAATTCCAATGATTTTTTTTTGTCATTTCCTTAAATGTACAACTCTCAATAAATGACTTAAATAGTCCAAATACTCACAGTAGTAGTCAATTAATAGTCTGCCAAGCAATTAAGAGGTGGACTGTTTCAAAATGAGTTCTGCTTATAAGTTTCATCCATTCAAGTATTGATTTCTGTTGAGAACCTTTGTGAACTGTTGTGAACCTCTGATATGTGTATGTACTGTAATTACACATAAGCAGATATAAGGCACACAACAGAAAATGTTCATGTACATTTTTCACCATGTTATTCTCTGACAGTGCGGCATGCCAGTGCAGTTTGGGGGATGATGGTACAAGTAAAGTCTTTCAGCACTGGCCCTCTGCTCAACCTTTCCTACCATGACTACAATGAAAAGTACAGCACATGATTGCAAGGCTCTGTGGAAGCACCAAAATGACAAAGGGAGAACAAAACCCACTCAATTTCCTGTCAGCAAATGACGTGTCAAGACAAACATGGATTTCTGATAAAAGATCAAGAGAAAAAAGACCTTGCAAGGGTCAAAGGATCACCTGTGAAGTGGTACAACTCAGAGAATGTGTACTGCAATGATGAACTAGTCGATATGAACCTTAAGGCAAGTTTAGCTTTACCTTGAGGTGGGGACACATTGAAAAGCACCTCCAGAAGAAGCTGGAGAGCTGTTACTTTCCACCATGTCATTTTCAGAGAGTAAAGAGGTCAGAGTGACAGCCTGGCCCACACAAAGAAATGACGCTGCTGCTGCCACTCATACAAATCCTTGGACTTAACAGGAAAGTCCTCCATGACTAGACATTGCCAGTCTTTGTGATCATCATCTGACTGAATGTACACTTTCACTGTAACCTTCAGTATGTCATCAGCACTTTAGCCTTCACAGGATTGTCAAGCAGGAGAGTTCTCACAGACCGGTTTTACTAAGTGAAGTCAGCTCCAGCCTACAAAATATTTTACTCATCTCTTATAAACTAATATACATGACAAAATATCATGCTGCAACATGTTCCTTCGTAGACCAACCTCTGCTATACTTACTCCCACTCAGTTTAGATAATTACATTCAGCTATATCCAGCTATGAAGCTATATGTTTTATTGGCATCTATTAATATAAAATGTAAGTTTATGTTCAGGTCAGGTTAACTTCATGAAACATTTATTGAAAATTTAAACACAAAATGTAAAAAGGATGGTTTGTTGTAACTGAGGGCAGTATCCATTTAACTCAAATACTGATTTGCTACTGACATTTTCTTCTTCTAACTTTGATTGCTGGCTTACTCAAAATTATCTACTGTACTGAGCAACTTTAGTATATAGAGACTTACACTATGCAACTACCAAATTATTATATTTATACCTCCTAAGGTGTAATGGTATTGTAAATGGTGAAACATTTGGGCACACTGCTGATTTCCTGGATAATTAAATCCTCCTTTCACATCACCCAGGCTGCTCATATCAAGGTCATCAAAACTTGTTGTGTTTGCTGCCCTCCCTGAGCATACAATTTTAATAAATCTCTTATTTCGATATAGATGACCACTCTCCACTATTTTGGTTGGCAGGCTCCAAAAAACAAGAAGCTAATCTACGTTTTTTTGCATAGTGGTGTTCCTCATGGATCATTATCAGAGCCACTGTTATTTTCCACCCTTACACCACAACTTGTGCATTTATTATTGAAAAAATAACAAAATAAATTTCTATATTTTTGAAAACTAGTTGGCACACACAGTTTAAATTCCTCTTGAATGGAAATCAATGGGACTTTCATGACAAGAAAACATCTTCCCCTTTTCTGTCTGTGATTTTTAGAATCACAGTAACTTTTAATATTCTTCATGGTCAAGCTCACAGCTACATGACAGTCCCTTGTGAGTTGCAGGGTATTGATTCTCAGGCAGGGGTCTCCATCTTGGTCGATCAAATGGTTTGATTACCACAGGTGGCCTTTTGTATTGGCCCAGCTTTGAACTACATACAGTATATGAGCATATTTGGTTCTGAGCAAACTAGTATCTTTTTAGTGAATTTTTAAAACTCACCTTTATCAGATTTTTTTTCTTTAGGCACAGATCAAATTGATGTGTTTTCTTTTTTACATTTCATTAACAGTCTTTATTTGTTTTCATGACATTTTCATAGTTCTGTATTCCATGTTTATATTTTTATTAAAATATAAATGTTGGAAAATGGAATTTAAAAAAAAAATCAAAATGTCGTGTTTAGTGCTTCCATGCATGTCCCACACACATGCATACGACCGCATCTTTCATGAATTACACCCCATAGCACTGTGAAATCTGATAAAGTTCCATTCATCCATTGATGCCCCTCCCAAGGGCAAAAGAACATCCATAACAAGATTAGGAGTGATCCAGCACATCATAATTCATACGGAGCACTGCTGGACTACAACCTGGTCACAGGCTGTAGGTGACACTATCTGTGGCAAACCGCAACAGACAAAGAAAGGAAAGGAGGATGATAAACAGAGGGTGGGGTCTGGGTCGTGGAGCATTGATCAGGTTAGGTCACAAACACGGAGTCAGGAAACATAAATAAATGATAGTGAAAGTAAGGTGTAGAATTAGTATGAGAAAATGGGTAAAAATAAAACAGAGGATACAACATCAAAGAAGCAGAGAAGCCTGAAGCATACTTTTCCTACTTCTCTTGTGTAAAACGAGCCGAGCCTCTCTCTGTGTGATTCCCATTCAGGAAAGCTTTGTTCCTCTGTCATCCAAGGACAGAGTCCAAGTAATCTCCAGTACAGCAGAAACTAGAGGGACCAGAGGTCTGAATATAATGGGATCAATGGCTGTGTTAGGGTTTAAGATCCGTCCTTGATGCTGCTTGCTGTGCCATTACTGTTAGTCTCAACCCCGACCGACTTGCAGCACATCGGCTTTGAGGTTTGTCTTTTCACCAGGTGTCTTCATTCTGCCCTGTGCTCTCTCCTGAGAAGGTCGTGTGAGATTTCAGACTCAATCTCTGAGGATGCTATTCCACCTCCCCAGCCTTATATATTTGCTGCTGTCCGCAATAACCTTCAGCAGAAATAAATAAGTAAATAAATAAGTTAAGTGAAAAATTGAGGACAGAGTGGAGCTCTGGCCATTGGCCTTAAAGGCATATTAGCACTGTCATTTCCGCCGATGTCTGGTCTCGCTCTCTGAGAAAAAACAGCTCACAACTATAAAATTGGCTCATCATGCAGTGAAATTGTTCGCAGAGCAATGAGAGCTTTCAGAAGAACACACTGCAATCACAGGCATAAATGCTTTGTCTCTAACACTACAAGTTAATGTGTTTATTACCCATAAATAAATGCCAAATAAAGTTCTGTTTTGATTCTTTGGTGTTTTGCCCCTCTGACCTTGGAGCCTGGAGTTATAGAAAAACAGAGGCTTTGATAGGAAACCCGCAGAGAGGACAGACAAGTCTGCTTCTTAATGGAACATGCATTTGTCTTGTTTTATCTTGTTTTGTATACAGCAGCTGGTCTCTGAGACTTAACAAACATAATTTTGCTGTATACCCACAATGACAATTAGAGTGTCTTTTATTACAGGGACAAAGCAATAATTAGATATCATCGAGACTTTATCCTTTGTCAGCAATGGCATACAATGACAGCATTTCTCCTAAGAGGCTGAAGCTGACTTCATACACATATTTTTTTTTAAAAGCAACGGTTTCCTCTAAACATGCAGAAGTATTTTTTTTAACCATGGTATTAAATGTCTATTATGTTTTATTCCACATTAGAGAGAATCACATGCATTTACTAAAAAAAAATTACTCTTACAGCCCCACAAGTGGCTGAATGTAAAACCAGCAGTTGAACAAATTCCTTAATTTTTCATGCTGCTATGAACAACATTTTAACAAAGGAGAAAGTGAAATCAATCTTCTCATCTAACAACACAAACAAGTGCAGTCACCAAGATCATAATGAAAATACAATTACAATTAGATTATAAAATTAGGCAGAGTTATGTTTACACTTTGTTCTGCTCCAACCAAAAAAGGAAAATGCATGTTTTAAATCTGTTTCATACTATTATTATTATTATTATTATACATTCAATCTTGGGCGTCTTTTTGCAGTCATGGACTGCAAATGTACTGTAAATGACATATTTGCATTTTCTTTTAATTAGAATCTGACATTTACGCCAACGGATCACATGTTTCTACACAGACACACACACACACACACACCATTTTAAACAAGCGAAAACATCAGCATTGGCTGCGCAGGAGCCTTCACCATGGCAGCTGGATCAATAGAGCGGCCTACCAGCTTTGCATCGGGTCATGAAGGTTTTCCATTGCCAAGGTTGACACACCACCTCAAGTGCGGAACCTAATCTCATTTTCACCCCCCTACTCACTCTATCATTCACAGCTCCACCTCTGTCATACTCATTCTCTCCCATTCATATCATTTTTCATTATCACCGCCGTAATCCATCAAGCAGCGTCTCTCTCTCTTTCTCTCCCTCTCCCTTCAACAACCTTAAAATATTCAAAGCAGTGCACAGTAGGTATTGACATTTTCTGTTCTTTGAAACAATCTGCCCCTCTGGCTGTGGTATTTTTCATTGACTGAAGATCAATATCAAATGACATCTCTTCTGTCATTCACTTCTAAATGTTAATAATGGACGAGTATCCACTTCATCAACCTATTGCTTTTCATCTATCCACAGTCTATCCAATTTGGAGGACTTTAAAGCATTTTAGTCATCTATGCTCCGTGTCCTCATTTCACAACTTCATTGTTCTTCGAAGCCTCGATTTAAAATGCAAAAACAGACCAAAAGGTGACAGGAAGTAAAGTATTGAATTAGACTGCACGGCGCCGCAGGGCACTCTTAACCTTTTCCCCACTGTTTTTCTTTTGTCCACACTCTTAACAACTCATCCTCAATTTCTCCTCTTAACTCCATCTTATCCTCTCATTCTGAGCTGTGACTGGTGTCTCTGCAGGTCTTTATCGCCTCAAGTACAGGGCCAGTGGACCATTACCCACACCTCTGGGGACGACCCGGTGCACACTGGGTAGAAATGGAGAGGGAGAGGGTAGGGGGGCCAGCTCAGGACTGATGCTCAAGCAGAAAGTAAATGAAATACAAGGGGTGCTATCGTAGATGAAGCTTGTGCCTTCCAGCGTTTGAGGTAGATAAGGCAACGTCAGCAAGTGTTGTTGTCTTCTTTCCGAGGACAGGGAGGAGAAGGAAAGGTACATTTTCTCAACAGTCTGCTTGCGCTGACCTTTTGAATTGTCCTCTGGGCTGTTAGGGATCAACTACCAGATCTGTCCAGGAGAGAAACAGATGAGTGGACACGAGGAAAAAAAAGGAAGGAGGGAGGGAAGGAAGATGAACACTTTTTATGTCTCAGTCTATTTGTCTTAACGCATTACAACTCCAAAGAGGCTTTCTTGTTCGGTGTCTGTGCAGAGGAAGAAGAAAGCCAGACATGCTGATGGTAACTGCCAATCATTACCTTAGACAACTTCCAAAAACAATTAGCCTAACCCTAACAAAACTTTCAAAATTGACACTCAACACTCAATAGTTGTCATTTTGCAGCATTGCTCACAGCACCTGTGATCCATCTTCAGTGCTTGAAAGTGCGCTTATCAGTAAAATCACTGTATAAATCGTTCAATCAAGCTTTATTTATCCACCTCCTTTCATCAAAATGCAATTTAAAGTGTTTTTAGAAGAAACTGAACACAGAACAACTAAAATGGACTTAGCTCTAGGGACCGTAGTCCTACATACTCTCAGCATTGCATGCACATGGCTGACCATCCATGCTGTCAACTGAGGAGACTCTTACAGTAAAAAAAAAATCTTGCCCATTAGCGGTTTGTTGAGCAGTTCGTTATGACCCACATTTGTTTTTAATGTGATGTAATAATGATCACAATAAGTAGAAGTGTTAACACAATTATGATCTTCTAACCCCAAATAAATACTTGTTGTGCAACTAAACCTAATGAAGTGGTTTTTCAGCCTTATGTTTGTAACCATAGCGACAATAGGTATACCAGTACAGTGTTTATTATGGTATTATGGTATTATGGTTCAGGAAACACTTATAGATTGTATTAGAGGGTAAAAGAGAAAACCATATGCAAAGCCTAATAATAATAAAGACATCTTGGAAATAATAGTGGTACTGCTTATTATTATTGTCTTATTTTTCTTAAGACAAACCGACACTGGGTTGATTCAGGATTAACAAAAGAATATCTTCTGTGTAGGCCAATAGTGACTGTCAACACCAGCTGTCTGTCTGAGCAACAGAAAGGCACAGATGATGCAGTTCTGGAAAAAAAAAAAAAAAAACTAAAGAAAATCCTTCACACTCTAGAGTAGATCTTGACCATATGACTGAAATTAATAAGTCATTAATAGGGATTAGTTCAGCGTTAACTGCCAGAAATGCAAATGAATAGAATAATTGCAAAAAAATGGTCTTAATGTGTATGTAATGTATTCTGGACTTTTAAAATTCATAAGATTCCCTCAAAATGTAGCCGTTAGTCACTGAGAAACTAGAGCTGCAGCAGTTTGAAATATGATTTGGAGAGAAGGTCTTGCGGCAGAAGTACTCCACCTACAGAAACCCAGAGTATTGTCAGCAAACAATGGGCCACTTGTAGTCTTTGGTTAAATTGAGTATATCCTCAGTGGAAAATAAAATATGACTTGTGTAATCAGTGTTCATTGTTTGACAGTGTAATTTCAGCAAATTTAAAACACAGTTGTACATCAGGGAGTTCATGCTCGATTCCCATCTATTTGCTTTGAGTTTACAGGAGCTTGCTACCTGCGGCATCAACTTACACACAGCAGTATTTTGTTACACAACATGTTCCATATCAGTGAGTGTGTGCGCCTGACAACGAGGATAAGATCACCCCCGGGGCTCTAAAGGTTGGTCAGGGATGAAATCAACCATGTGGTCAGGCTATAACCTCTATTGCAGACAGACAAACTGGATAACCGAGAGGTCCTAATTAATTTTGTCTGTAAGAAAAAAATAGTATCTCACCAATGAACCATGTATCACCATTAGCTGCCTGGTCAAAGTGCAAGCCTGCACTGCTGTTCTGCAGAATGAACATGTCATAGGTGTCCAGGCCAGCAAGAAACTGTATACAGCAGATTGAGACTGGCATCATAAATGAACTGAGGGGTAATCAGAAGAGACATGTTTGTAACAGAGACATGGAGAGGCTATCTATCGAAAGCTTTTTTATGTGCATGCTCATTGCTCCAGTGGCACAGCAATCACCTGCAAATGTCTCTCTAATTTGCATCTGTGCTACGCTACGATAAGGGAATGCGATGCATCATGGTGTGCAGGCGACAGACGGCTGGCTGTGCTGTGATATGCCGGACTGGTCAGCTGCGTCCCTCTGGAACGCAAAACAGAGGCCAGGAAGCTGAGAAAGGATACATTCTGACCATGTGGACAAAGAAACTGAGACCCTGTTGTCGTCCATGCTCAGGCTGTGGCTCCAGGGTGTTGCGGAAAACCCATAAACCTCGCCCCGCGAGCACTCAGCGGCACTTTATCAGCCAGTCATCACCCTCTGAGAACACATTGCACAGCTCGAAAAGACATGCTTTCTCCCTATAACACAATTAGCCTAGGGCTTTCATAACCGAAAATACAATACTGATAAGTGCTGCGCTTCACTGGGGGTTCATAGGTCTTTTTATATCACCATCCATCACGATCAATAGACAGGGAATCCTCTCCATAAGTGAAAGTGAAATATATGTATCGGTTAAATTGCTAAAATGTAATGATTTCCTGTTTCGGCTTAAAGTCATATCAAGGCAGTTCGCAGTGAATAAGTTCCACGTCTATTTAACTTTGTGACCTGTTTCATCCTACATACGCAGAATAAAACACACCATGCTAAAAAGGGGGGCTAAAAAGAGAATAGGGATGCTGATATGTTTGCCGAGACATTTGTAAATGAATACAAGCATAATATCACAGCATATGCATGTTTAAGTAATTGCTGAACATATGCACATTTGTAGCGCAGGTGCGACATTCAGCTCAAGACAATGTACATATGGGCTTTGCATGGCTGTCCTACATTTAACACCTACAGGGCATTCACACATTCCTCTGGAAAGCTCGGCCGTTTAGTTGCACTGCAGCATCCAGGCCTTTAGGGCTTCATCCCAGTTAGCTGTTCCCCTGAGCCATACTGGCTGGACAGAGGAGAGAAAACACACTGTCCTCTGTCATGACAGTGCAACTATATGATAAAGTGAATTTTCTGTGTTTCCTTAATTGTTGAATAAGTATAAGTTTAATGCCCCAGGTGCAGATCCACCTGACCTTTCTCTGTTGGGATACTTAAGAAATTACCCTGGCCTGAGCCTTGACCTACTCTTTGTCCTGCCTCTCAACAGCCCAAGAGGGGGATAAAATAGAATGAATTAATGGGGCTCTCTATTAATTCATTACCTGTAAGCTGCTTCTAACTCGAGAGCTAAATTTAACATTGCTGCAATGGAAAGTCAACCTGTCTGACGGGTTTCCTCCTGTCTTTCTGAAATATTTTGGGGGTAATTTTTAGACCTGAAAGCAAAAAAAAAAAAAGGAAGGAAGGATTCAAGAGGTAAAGAAAATGAATGAGTGAATAAATAAATAAACAGCTGAATAGATATTTCTCTCTTTTCTCAAGATGGCAGTGCAATTTATACCAGGTAATGAGACTTGAAACTGATTTTTTTTCTTTCTCGCAGGACACAGGAGAGAGGCAGAGCAGCTTTGTGTCTCTGACATTCAGAGCAGGAGAAGACAACCAAGCGATTCCAGGATAGTTTTCTGATTAGATTTTCATTAGCTCCTTGTTATCAATGACTGATCCCATTAACATGTCAGCATGGCAACATGGCCCTGTGGTAAATTGAGAGGCTTCCAGGGATGGAGGGAGCAACTGCATAATAACACACACCATGGTTTGGTCATCTGTCTTGACACAAAGCTAATGATCTAGTCACGAGGGGAAATGAATGGCAGTTGGCAAATGCAGACATGCATAAGAATTATTTATTGTATGACAGGGAAACAAAATTGTCATGCTGCCGCATGCATTTGAAAGATATTTGTCGTTTCTAAAGCTGCACTCAAAGTCAACATTGTAGTGATTTAATTGTATGGCTGTAGGCACACTACATCCCAGGATATTAGAGTCAACAGCGATAAATCAGCATAATAAGCCATTCAAGCAAAACAGCCCTACATACGATCTTCACGCAAACACACACACACACAAATACACCTAATCTTGAAATTCGTGTCACAGTGTTGTCAACAGCTGCAGCTTAAATGGCCTTCAGCATGCTTTTTAGTAATTACTCGGCTTGTTTTAAAGAGCCTTCACCAGTGCCATCAGCAAAGTTGTCCACCCACACTATCCCTCCCAAAACACTTAGGTCCCAATAAACTCTGCCAGCCTCTTCCCTAGTGGATGTTAACACAGTTACAGTGCTCCAACAATGACAAAGTGTCTGCAGCTCTGCAGATTTGTATTGTAAGCGCCACGTCACCACATCCGCGGACATTGTGGTGCATTTATTTAGTTGTGCCGACTGAATGAACAGAGAGAAAAATGGCATTGCCATTGTGGCAGCAAGGGAGGGTGGGGGTGGTGGGGGCGGTATAGAGGGAGAGATTTTTGCCCACTGCATCACAGGAGAACTTTAGAGGCTGATGGATGGATGGACAGGTGCCAAGCTCAACCCATGACGAGGCCACAGTCTAGAGTCAGATAGATAAATCTGAGGGAGATACTGATAGGCCGCAGAGCCATCATAATGACGGGCGGGCTGGAGCCAAAGGCAGGAGGCTGCAGCTTCCACCCATCCCAGAGGTGTAATGTGCTTGTGATTAACTGTCAATCCCCTCCTGTTTGGTGCGCAGACGTTCTATCTCAGTAAGACCCACTCATCATTGTGACAGCTACTGTAGCCCTGACCTTGGCCCCCACCAAGAATGCAGCCTGCAGTTCTTAAGAATTTGCAGAGATGAAAGCAATTAATAAAACCAAATTACATATTAGTTGTTGTTGTTTTTAATCAATGAAAACAAACCTGGCTGTATTACATTTATTGAATGTCTTAATTGGCTGCATGCCTTGTGACATTTTTGCTTTTATGGCATATTTTCATTATATTTCAACTTTTTCCTGCAATATTTGGATGACTTTTTCCCAACTGCCAGATTCTGCTTTTATGTACAAATTGAAAATTGTCATAAAAAACGTGGATGTTAACATGCTCATGACAGTTAGAGCATCATGACAGCTTATAGTGACTGTGAAAACAGAGCTGTTAATATCATTAGTTACTTACACATGTGAACGATTAGTTGCAGCTTTAGTTTACCTCTATCAAAAACCATCAAGGTTACTCTTGATAATCTTTTTTTTTTTTTACTGTTTTTAATTTTTTTCTTTACCTAAATACTTTTTATTACTGTTCATTTTTTTCTTCACATGTATTTCTCTCCACTGTGGGCTACACAAACTGAATTCCATTTTCCTCAAACAATACACACATATGTTTTATGATTCCCAAGGAACTGCAACACTGTGGATTGGTCACTCCAAAATGTTCAAGTATAACCCTGCTCCAAGACTAAATTGTTGTCTGTTTCAAGTATCAACAGTAGCCTGGAGGCAGAAATATCACTATCTTCAGCAAATAAAGACAAACTATACCAGTGAGCCAGCCTGAACCACACCACTGCCATGGGAACTGTGTCACCTGACTAGAAAAGGAGGCTTTGGGGGCAATTAATTACACCTTAGCCTTATTGTTACAAATTTTGTCCCAGATTTGTAACTGACCAGTCCACACAGACACTGAAAATGTTTAGAGAGGAGCTGAAATGACAGCAGCTCTGCCCACACGAGCTATATGGTACCAGCAAAGAACAACTGGTTGGAAAATATGTGCCTGCATATGCAAACAGTGAGGAATTCACTGGGGTATTCTCGAGATGTTTTATGCAAATTAATGGATGCAGCATCATAAGCGCTGCTCAGTGACTGTACTTGTCAGTTGATGAGAGATGCCTGAGAGAGAGAAAACACCCTCTGTGAGTGTGCACGGTTTTGAGGCAAAACTCTATGGAAACTGTGGTGACTAATTACAAAACCATGTTTAAAACAATAAGTGCTACAATTACTCTCTTAGGTAAGATATGCAGAGGTCATTTATGATTTTGTTCTTTGTACTGTGTCCATCATCTGTGGTCACCTCTCACTGCTCTCTGAATGTAACAGAAAAGCTGAGCCAGTACAGACACACTTTTTCTTTAGCATGAAAGTGGTTCCTGTTTTCCAAAGCTTGGCAGAAAGTATGCTTTTTTTCCTCTGTTTTTGTTTAACCTCCCATCGATTACCACCTCTACTGGCTGAGAGCAGAGTGATTTTTTTTTTTCCCTGGCCCTCTTTGTGGTACCTGTCTGTGGTGTGACATCCTTCTCTTGACAAAGAGACTAGGAGAGGGAAGGAAAAACCTTCAGAGAAAAAAACAAAACAACAACAAAAAAAGACAGAAATGCAGCAAGGCTGCAAAGCCAAATACTCACTGAGCCTTTGTTTCCAACACACCGCCTTAGGTACGCAACTATGCACAGTAAATACAATGAGGAGTGATTAAACCAGACAGAGAGAAAACAAATTTGGACTCGATATTCTTTTCTCTTTCTCTTGGTTTCTCCCCATTTTGCTGCATATAATCTGCCATCCTTATGCTTTCCTTCCTGTTTTTCTCTCTTTAATATCCCTTTCCCAAGATTAAATTCTGTTTTGCAGTCTTATTCTCTTATTTCTTTCTCCTCTATACGCATACCTTGAGGGAATTAATTAAAGCTGGTCACAGATGATGGGTTAGTCCAGTATTGGGATGTTTGTCCTCTTGCATGTTACTGCCCTCTTGGACTGGAGCTATAGCTGAATTTACATTCAATGCATGGTGAAACAAACACGTATTTACTTAATCTGCATTTTGATGATACAGTGTGTCCTTGTAAATGGCCCATGGAGAAATAAGAAAACAATCACTTCTGAACATGAGCATATTGCCTTCCTCTTGTACCGTCAGTTTTCAGAGGATCCATTTTCTGTTGTCAGCACGCCATGTGGGAATTTCATGCACGCAAAGTTTGCAAAGTGATACGTCTACAGAACATTGGTATAGCCATCTCCAGTTTTTCTGGAAAGGTACTGTATTTTTTTTTAATCTTTTTTTTTTTTTTTTTTACAAAGCTCACTTTAAAATAATCAATAAATCACGGCACACAAAACCTTTTTTTTTCCACCCAGACTCTCCTAGTTTTAAAATCTCCACAGACAACTCAGACTCTACTTCTCCTTGTTGTCTGCCAGGCTTTTATCTGCACCTCTTGCTTAAAAAGGATCAGAAACTGTCAACTGCCAAACTCTGAAGAGCAGCAGCATGGCCATTAGGCAACCATGGAGACTACTGTGCTCGCTTTCAGAGGGTTTGTGAGAGAGCAGCTCTGAAAAGCCCTGCCAAGCCCCAGCCTAAGGGAGCTCCTGCGAGCTCAGGGCCCTATTTCTGCTTCTACATCCAGGCTGCGCTCATCAGCCAGTCTGTCTGCAGTCAACAATAGAGCCAGATGGACAGAGACCGAAGGATCCACCGACTGTGCTCCGAGGTATATGCAGCCAAGAAGTATAGTACTCAGAAATAACTCTGTTAGACCTTAGTTTACCAGGCCCGGACAGGTGCACAGGAAGAGGTCTTACCTGGTGCTCAAGGAGTCTGTTTGTAACCTCTTGCTATCCAGAGCAGTTCTGCTGAGCATGCATGTGCTTTTTTTAGCACATGTACACACACGTCTGTGTTTAGTTTCACACCATGACCCTTATTCTCACCTGGGGGCTGTGCAGTACGAGTGTCCTGTGGACCGAAATCCCCTACACGGGACAGCTGAGGGGAGCTTTATTCCCTGTCCAGATTTTCTCAGCCTGTCTGGGGACTTCTTCACCACAAGGACATTTCCAGGACTTCTCCAGGACATTGATCAAACTACCTAAAGAAGTGATTATAAAGCCTCCTCTGAGAATTCATGATACTGGGCTACAGTATATTAATATGAAGCTGACTTGCCATGACTGTCTGTTACAGTGTTTCATGCAGACACAGACATAGAGCTAACAATATGCCAACATTTTGTCATGCAGACAGGAGTAATCTAAAAGCTTACTGTCAGAGGAACGAGGCAGAGATTCAGCACACATGCCATGACAAGAGATTTGTATTTTTCCCCAAGGGTTTTGCACCATATGGTCAGGTATCATTTTACTTCAACTCATTGCATAACCTAGATGCCTATTATACACGGCCCTGACAAACCCTCAGTTAAACTGCTCCTTATCACGATTTGACCGAAGACCGTGTAAGACTCCAGCCCACATGTGCTTATACCATTGATCCCCCTGCTAAGTTCCGCTCAGCCTTATAGCTCGACTTTTTTAATCAAAAAATAGCACCAGTCCCTAAGTGGCTGGCTTACTAATAACCAAATCAAAGTTTCCCAACCATCTGCTAGCTGGTGAGCGTTGCGTTTAAAGAGCCAGAGGTCTTGTGGGACCAAATGCCAAACACTCCCGGAACAAAGACAGCCGACTGTACATTTCTGTAAAGAGCTGCGATCTGCCGAGCCTCTCAGGGCACGAGGTCTCCATGAGATGAAGCCGAGCAGAGCCACGGGGAAGAAAAGAGAAAAAAAAAGTAGGAACCCGAAAGCCAGCAGCATTAGAGACGAGTCTTTGAACTGAGGAGTGGGCTAAACCTTCACACTTAAGACGTCAGAAGGTGGATTTACAGCTGCACTGTAAACAAGCAGGCCTGGGCTGTGCATGTGCATGTGCATGTGTCCATCCACTCATATACAGTATACACATTGCTAATAATTGCTGTAGGGTATCATTCTAACACATGCAGGATAGACGCACAGTCACACACACACACACACACACACACACTGATGCGCTCACAAATGCAAGCAACAGACACAGTAATGATACTGTATCAACACATGCACTCATACGTGGGTGCTGATTTAAGCCTCCCCTTATTTGCCTCGTCTTTGAAGTGTTCTTCGGCTCCTCTTGGTAGTGTAAGCAGGTTCGACCCGCTAAAGCCCGTGGAAACAGGATTAGTCTAGCCCCACTTCCTAATTAATTGTCGGGATGTTTGGCTAATAAATCTTGGTTATCTGGTCCTCTAATCGTAGCAGGAGATAGCTCGACTCTGACCCCGCCGCTGGAATTTTTAATAGTCTGTGCTTTTTGTAATCAAGCTCCAAGAAATGTGGAGGGAATATCTGCTTTATTTCGCTCCTCTCCTAATTCAATTAAAACAAGATAGGCCGAGTGCATTGTGGAAATTGTTGTGCATCCTTAGATTAGCTTCTAATTGGCTGGCTGTATTCTGCAGCGAGCTCGCCTGTGTGTGTTTGTTCAAGAACTTTTCTTGACAGAGTAAGTGAGGACAGGATTATGAGGAGAGTCAGTAACTCAACGGGGGGGGGGCTGTAAAGTGTGAGGCTGTCTGCCTGCGGAGCACCTGATGTGGATAGTTTCAGTACACAATGTAGGGGACTCTAGATGGTGTGTCTTGACATACTAGCAGACACTTCAGTTGGAGAGAAAAAAAAAAACTCAGACACCCTCACACCCAGAGGCGTATACGCCTACAGCAATGAGCACAGGCCGGGGTAGCGGTAGCTGATGTTCGGCTGCTCCTGTCCTGCCACAAACAGCTTCCCCCTCTAGGGAATCGCTGCTGAGATCTTGGTGTAGTTCTGCATTTCTGTTGCAGCATATGTGAGTGTAGGCATTTATAAGGCCCCAACTAGCTCAAGAAGAAAACTGCCATTTTATCTTTATCTTTATCTCAAAATCATGCTACAGCTGACTATATGAAATAATAAAGAGTACGGCAGGGGTGGATTATTTAGACTTTTTTTTTTTTTTTTTTTAAGGAGAGGGGAGGACAGTGTGAGCAAATGAGTGAGAGGTGGGTGTTCAGTTTGAGAACAGCCTGACAATGGGAATGTGTGTGACAGGGAACTGAAATTATTCAGTTTAGGATATTTACAATTTGGTTCAATGAGAGATTCTACTGCTAAACTTTGCACCATTAAAATATCAATGTTTACATTAAGAATGGATCATACAGCACTTTTTAATTTAATGTGACCAACTGTCGTCTCATTTCAACATCTCAAGAAAAAATAGGTAGCTATGTATGTTGATAAAGTCCTCCGGTGCAAACAGAAACACACAGATTTCTCTTCTGTCAGATTCCTTTTGCATATTTTGCACTTGGTTTTGTTCTTAGCTCTTCTTTGTCTTCTTTGTCTTCTTTATTTTCCATCGACCACGCATTGGCCTTTATACGCTTGCCAGTGCCATCAGTGGAGCCACATTTCCACGCTTGCCATGTTTTTGTCTCTCATGTGGCCAGATCTTGTTGAGCGAGAAAGCTGGTCGTATGAGACTAATGGGGTTACAGCTTCACACATTCACAAGAAAAGGTCATAGATTATAAAGGGCAAATATTAAAAAGATCAATCTCAGGACTTTGTGAATTGATATTGGATTATTCGTATGACCATCCATTTGAATTAGAAAACCCAATTATTTGAACCCAGTTCTAGAGCGTACAATAAGTGCATGCGCATGTGTGTGTGTACAGTATGTGTGTATGTGTGTGTGTAACTGGGAACATGTGCTGGGACAACTCCTCTGCCCTGAAAGAGATTCTCAAATCCCACAGATGTTTCTGGGTGAGCGTGCTGCAGCCCATTTGAGGAGCATCCAGCTGAGGATCACAGACCGTCCCTGCCACCTCAAAAAGAACACATCAGAGGACGAAAGGAGCGACGTTGCCTCTATACAGAAATAGCGTTCATGAGAAAACCTTTGAAATGCTGTTTCCCACAAGTTGGATTTTTTCAAATTCCCTGTTTTCTCTGCAATGAAAAACATTACAAGCAAAGCATATAAAAGAATATGAGTTTTCACTGAAGTTACGATTATGGCTTTTCCTATTGCTCCCTTTAGAGACTGTGGCCCTTAGCAAGGTGACGGGGATGCAACCCACATAGCAGTGGGAGCTGGAACTTCATAATTGTACTGTCACAATAAAACTGATGCAGCGCTTCCAGATTTCAGTTAATGGCACTGCCTCAAAACTCACATAAACTGACAAGATGGCAAAGCAGCTGATTTATCCAAACAGGGCTGCCTCATGTTTCCTTACATACATAAATCAATTACTCAACTTGCAAATTACGGTAGAAGTCTGCATACTCTGCACACACGTGATGGTGTGCATCCAAGCGGCCGTGCCAAAGCTTATTCACACATGTTGCGTTTGTGTGGCGACAATTTACAATGCGTGCCATCGTCCTCGTTCCCATCGTCGTCTGATATTAGTATCTGAGCAAATGCTGTCAGACAGCTCCTTGTGGAGAACCCCCAGCAGTCATTAGCTGTAACAACCTGGGAGTGTTCCTCGGAGGGACATGCTCTTCACTGCAATTACAAACAACACAGAAAGAGCAGGGACCAGGATGCCACAATCCAGCTACCTCGCCAGTGGGGTTTTTATTTTTTTCCCAGTGTTGGAAATATTCAGTTTTTAATGGCGGGAGGGTGTGGGATTCTTTTCCAAAACAATTGAGAGGCTTCGAGCGGCGGCCAGCGCGACTCGAGCCACATTTTGATCACGATCACAAAAGACAGCCGCGGTTTTATGCCATTCACACTCTATAATTGCAGTCAATATTTCTGAAGGTAGGAGGTACTGAACAGATTTGATGGAGGCAGTAAAAACAGTAATGACTGGGTCTGTGAAAGAGGAATCGAATGTAGTAATCCTACAGATGCCATAAAAGCACACAAGGCACTTCTCAATACGAATATCTCTCATTTCAGAGGCTGCTGTAACCTCTATTCTCTTTATTCTCCAACTCTCCGTCTGGCCTGACATTTATAGTCCGAGCAGAGAAAATGTTCCATCTCCAGCGCGTCCAGCGATACAGGGGGCTCTTTGTTTCTCACGCATATAATCTTCTCAGACATATTATCATCCTCCTCTCTCCAACGACAGTGAAGAATCCCCATGTAAGCCAAGCCTTCCTCTTCTAATCCCTCTGTTCCGCATTTTGGAGGAGAGGGTGAAGATGAAAAGTAGGTTCTGAATCTCAAGAACAGTCTGTCAAAATGTGTCATAGCAGGATGAGTCATCACAAAAAATGATGGCCATTTTCTTTTCTTTTCAATTAAGTAAAAGATCAATATCATGAAAAAAACTAAAAACTACTGGCTGTGACCTGGAGGAGGGTTTGAGAGATTGGTTCATTTATCAACTTAATTATATGATGAAACTGGACAACAAAACCTTCCAAGTGTCCATGGTGTATTATTATTTGCTCCATTGCCTTAGGGTAGCTCTTTTGCATAGTGAACATTGTGTTCAGAGATCGACTATAGCCACAGACAGAAGCTGCATCATTTGGGAATAAAATGTAACCTCACATATTTACACAAAAAAAACCCATTAAGTTTGTATAAGCAGCATGCAGTAGTTAGTATTATGGATGTACCAACCCAACTTATTAATTCTGATACTTTAACTCTGGGACTTTGCCAATACAGAAAACCAGTTTGATACCAGAGTTTTCTCAAATTTGAAATCTGTGTGCACCGTGGAGGCAGCATGGATTTATTTGTTTTAGTATTAGGCAACATCAGGCTAAGGATCACTGTGGCATTAAAAACTGAGTGAGTCTTGAATTAATGTGATCTACAGAGGAAATTAAAGGATCTAAATTCACTAATATCCCGACCACAAAGGCTGACATTGATCACACTAACAAATATTAAAAATATTTGCTCTTTTTTATCGGATTTTATCACAAAATCCATTAAGTCCTTTTGCATGTCAGCTCATATCATTCTCTCTTTTAAAAATAAAAACAAGTCAACCATTTCAAGACTCATAAAGGGGTGTGCGGGAAAGGATCAGATATGTATCTTATTTAAGCATGATGATGTTTTAGACTTAAGAAATGATTTAAATTTAAATAAAGTCACTGACTTCACTGCAGCTAATTTATCTTTGTTTTTAGTCGACTGTGGTGTCCCATCTTCATCCAAGCCCTTCACACAGTAATAACTCATTTGAAAGGCAATAAGCTTTTCATATGTGTTAATGGAGAATAATAAAGTTTGGTGAAGCTTGAGGAGCTAATTATCGACAGTCTGGTAAAAAGCACAGATACGGACAGCATACTAAACAGATTGAGAG
This sequence comes from Trachurus japonicus, assembly GCF_045865225.1. Lineage (NCBI taxonomy): Eukaryota > Metazoa > Chordata > Actinopteri > Carangiformes > Carangidae > Trachurus > Trachurus japonicus. The sequence continues at coordinate 14,241,012 of NC_140922.1, forward strand.
AGAGAGCAGGCATTTTGCCACTTGTTGTTTCCAGATACCAGTGTTTAAATAATACCTAAAATATCACCTTCCTGTGTTTCAGTTAGTCTCACTCCTAAAATCAATTCTCACATATTTCTTGCTCCTCTAATCGTTAGGTATAAGAGGAAACATTACCGATGGCAGGAAAATGAAAAAGGAGAAGCCAGATGAGGTGAGACTATTTATATCCAGGCTGCCCGAGCTGATCCAAGTAAAAGACAGGCAACAAATGCAGGGAGAGCGCTGGACTCCTGAGACCTGATATAATATATTACTTATTGTGTATAATTCAAATAGCCATCCATCTCCAGTTAGTCATTCTGCTTGCATCAGGCCTTTCACATTCATTATCATATCAGTTAACACAATTTAATGCAAATGGCTCCACCCAGAAGCAGTGCCTACATATCAATTACTGCCAGAGTGTTGTGCACGACAAGAGTTATTATAGTAACACTGGTGAATTAATTGCACCTGAGAGGAAGTGTGTGAATGAGAATGGCTGGGAAGGATGAGAGATGAAGAGGGAACATGAGGAGGAAGAATAAAACGCTTTGTCGCGACTCCTTTATTCTTTGAAGGACCCTCTTGTCACATCGTGAGCCTCCAACCAGATGCAGACTCAAGAGGATCCTACATCTGAAATCAATGTTATTCCAACAAATGGAAATGAAATAACCTACACTCGGAACCCCTCCTGGCAACTGGATTGCCACCCACTACGTCCATGGACAAAACACGCTGAAATCATTAAGTCTCACAGCGGAGGATCAATGGCTGCATACAAATTCTGCTCATGTCATTTGCAGCGGTGTGTATCTTCACCATTATCCGGCACTATTCACCCCGATTATGGTGAGGATACTTCAGGCATGTGCAGCAGTTTTCCGAAAATGATGCATCCATCACCTTCACAGCCAAAGTGGCAACTGATATTAATATGGAACAGTTACTTTTTAGTGGATTTAAAAGTGAAATTATATGTTTTAAAAACAAAAGCCTTATAAATATTGGTGTAGGTCAAACATAATTGATGCTTTATGGTTATGAATTTTAAAATCTGAGTATGCGTGGTTAAAAAGATGACTGTGGCACAGGAGCAAACGTTTAGCAAATCCTTCTAGGCACAGCCAGTTTTCCCAGTGGGACCTTGAAAGTACGAACTTGAATCCCAGAGGGACACGGGGCACTACATTTATAAACATGCAGCGGTGGCTTCAGACTCCCACAGGACATCACTGCAGCATTTTACTCCCCCCATAGAGAGGCAGTCAACCTCACAATGTAAATAAAGCATACGCTGGAGAATAAAGCCATTCAAAAAGCACATCAGCAAAGTTGCTAATAACAAGTGCAACATTCTGATCGTGTAGCAAAATGAGTTTAGTGTTGTTCCTGTCTAGAATTTTGATATGCCAGGATGACTGCAGTTTTCAACTTTACTTTTTTCATTAAAGAGCTGCTGCACTTTGACATAGGTTACATTAACATGAGCAGTGCTCTGAGCTGAATTTTCTGTGGGTCATCCCAATCTGCTGATAAAGCTTCTGCTGTATGTGTAGCCACTCTGTTGCCATTTTTGCAGCTGATTTGCTCTGCTCCTATTCCTCTTACCCTTTTCTTTGTGTTTTCCTCTGCTGCACCAAAAGGGTGTTTCCACTCTGGTGATGCCAGGCCAGGTGTGTGCACAAAACAAGTCACGACGCATCATTACTGACACCTTGCCCAATCATTTAAATAAAGCCCACATTGTTAATCAGGAAGAAGGCTCCCCTGAATGAGTGGTGATTAGAGACATTGATTAATATAAATATAATATGCAGCTTTATTCTTTCGATTAGCATATAAACCTTTTGATTTTTTTATTGCCAAGGAATAAGCTCCTTCACAGCTCCATGAAAATGCTGCCATATAACCAGCTGACTACATCCAGCCTTGGCATTGTTGGGGCTGATATACAGTAGGTGGTTAATTATGAACCATTGGTGCACAAGTGCACAAAGACCTGGCAGCTGTCTATTCTGCTTTGTGTACAGTAAGACCCAACTTATTCATTGAGACATTTACTAAGTCTACTTTCACAACATTTTATTTCACTGCAGTACCCTGTGGTTAACCTTTAATTACTGAGCATCATGCATAAGGTATGTTTTGTGTCCTCCTGTGTCTTGAGTGCTGCAGGAACTGCAACACATTATAATGATAATACAGCAACAATAAATTCCCAGTAACAACCAAAATCAGCCCAATACTCGATTACACTGCTATGCCCTTTATTTCAAATTATTCCCTTTGAGCAAAACCAGCAGTAATATCGATTTCGTGGCCACAGAGTTACTCCAGTGTTATTCTCCTACCACAGACTGAATTGCATCAACACAGAGAGGAAAGTACCAGATGTTCAAGGACTGTTGAAGTTTTGGAGAAGAATGTTTTTGGTTTAAAGTTTTTCCATGTTTTTTTGCCTCTCTTTTGCTTTAAGTGAAAATGAGCTTTTAATTAATGATGTTATCAAAGTGGCAAATCTGCATACATCTTTTCTGACATCTTACTGTACCTGCCTGTGTTCAAGCAGCCCCAAAAGATCTGAGACGTTTCTCACTCTATTAAACCTGACACAGCCCAGAATCGTCTGGATTCAGAACTTTTACTTTTTCAGCACATTTTGCTCTCCCCTTTGCTAATTCATGTGTATTGAGAAAGCTAAATGTGTGTCTTTATACAAAGAGAATTTTAAGTAAAACTTCTGTTCTGGTTTCAAACAGCGTGCCAAGGCCTTCAAGTCTGTGATCTGTGAACATTCAGAGAGAGCTGGAGCAAAGTGTGGGCACAGAGGAGTGGAGGAGTGCACAGAGGCTGGGACGTATCCAAATGCACATACTAAAACTATCCACATCAGGCACACATACAAAGCTTATTCAAAGCGCCAGATCACCAAAGAGAGAATGTGTGATTAGCAGAAAAAAAGGAGGATATCAGAAGAAGAAAGAAAACTTCAAATATTTAAAGAACATGTTCAAAGCCAGCGGGCAGGGGAGGAATTGTCTCTTCAGTTAATTCAAGTGTTCACATTTCACAAAGAATACTCAACTCTGTTCATCTTTTGCTTACTAAGAACACAGGGCCTCAGCTGGATCAAGTGATGTAAAATCCTGGACAGTTTTGCAAGCATCCATGTGACCTAAACTCTGAGCTACTGTATGAGCGTTCACTGCAAAATCAATACAAGCTCTACATACACTAGAAGCTTTTAAAAATACTTATTTATTTAATAGTCTGTTGGGGCGACAGATCAGGAGTGAACTTGCCTTATAGTGACTGGATCTCCTGTTACATCTAAATGGAGCCTGTGTCTTTATTGTGCATCTTTATGCATGTATGTGTTGTGAACATTGTATCAGACAACTTGTTCCTGTTTAAGTTGATCAACATGCTTATAGCCACTCGTTCAGCAAGGCTCAGTGCCACATCTGCTTGCATTATGCATTGAGCATCTTCGCATTTAGCTCAAAGCAACACTTTGTGTGAGTACAGCCGCAGAGAGCCACTACCCTTCAGATGCACTGGCTTCATTCCATTATATCCAAAGGGTTCATCAAGGTTGAATTGTTCATATGAAATAAAATGTTCTATTTATTTTTGGGGATGCAAAGTTTTTCCGAAACAGAAAACAAGAGAAAAGAGAAAAGCTACACTAATATGCTAAAGCTATAACCCGCCAGCTCACCCTGGTTCACTATTGATTCCACATCACATTGTGCTGAAACAGGTTAAAGGGACATTGTGTAACTTCTCTTGTTGTCTATTGACAAAAATCGATTATTTCGTTCAAAAGTTTCATTAATTAGTAATTACCCCCGTCAACAAACTGTTGTGTTCTGGTAAGCTTTGAATTTGACATTTATATATACATAGAGCAGGTACAGTAAGCGCAGTGCAGGCTGCCATGTTGTGCTGCCATCTTTTACGTTTAGTGACGTGTGTACCGTTTTGCCTCGTGCCGACGGACGCTTGTTCATCATGTTACGTGCAGTGGCTGTTGTGAGTTGGTTGCAATAAACAACGGCACTGCTAGATGGGAGTAATTCCTACACAATGTCCCTTTAAAGAGCAAAATAAACAACATGGGAGCTACATTAAATCTCTAGACACCAAATGCTTGCAAAGGACCAATTACCTATGAGCCAAATCCAAAATTTCTGATTTATACCACAAAGATGCTCTGGCCTCAATGCAGGTGTCACCCACATGGTTTTTCCTGAGCTAAACCATTATGCTTCAAGTGACCTGCCACTTCATCTCACCTGAGTTAAGTCTGTTTGGCTCCTGAGCCGCAATTATATTGTTAAAGCAGCAACCTAACATAAAAAGCCCTCTACCTGTCCCTCTAAAGCAGCACTTAATTAGACACAAACTAGAGCCAAAAGGGAGCTACATTACCATACCTACCTATCAACTGAGTGTCTGAGTGTGTGTGTGTTTGTGTTTGTGTTTGTGTTTGTGTTTGTGTTTGTGTGTGTGTGTGTGTGTGTGTGTGTGTGTGTGTTTGTGTTTGTGTTTGTGTTTGTGTCTGAAAACAGAGAACAAAAGAATTAGTTGCAGTATATTCCTGCAAAATTCCACATTTTGGCACAATGATTCCTCTTTACCTAGTGGAATACGGGCCACTTCCCTGAATAAATGCAATTCATTTGTTATACTTGAAAAGCTTTTGAGGAGTAACGGTCAGTCTTGATCCTTTAAAAGGGCACTGAGATTGTATGGAGTATGGAGTAGTCTACATTGGTGATCAATAAATATGAGTTTCTTTGCCTTGAGGTAATGAGTCGTAAGCCATTATCCCTGTGAGCCAGTGGTGTCCAGTCCTCGGCCACGGAAAACTCTGCAGGTTTTCTATTCCCATCAAATATTACAGCTGCTGACTTCACTAATTAGTTCCTCCCTCTCTGACTGAAGGTTTGTTAATTAGTGAAATCAGATGGTGGAACGTTTGGCTGGAACAAAACCCTTCAGACTCTTCAACAGCGCATGGCCAGACACAACTCTCTTCAAGGGAACAATTGTCCTCTGTAGCCCAAGCTAAATGATAAATATAGCTCTCTAGCAAGACGATGTTTCTCAGAAATAAACAACAGGCCACTTTATCTGATCTCTAATTCCATTCATCATCTCGCATTTTTAGCCTTGAAGCCAAGCTTGCCCGTAACGCTTATCCACCGCTTACACCATTGCTTGACTTTTTATGAAGATTTGCTCAAACATAACTTCAAGTCCCATATATCTGCTCATATTTTCAGGTCCTCTGTCTTTTTTTTTTTAACCCCCAAAATTAAGAGAAAAATACTCTCACAAATCAACGAGTGTGAAAAGGTGAAGGCAGCTCAAGCTGTCTGAAAACTAGGTACATCAGTGAAACAGAAAGGTAGGGTTGAATAATTACTGTAATCACTTTAATATAGAAACTGGCCTTTGCAATTTCAAAATCAAGTGCAAGACAATTTGAATTCTCACTTATTATCTACCAGGGCCTTAAACCACAGCAGGAAGTCAAAATTTTAAGGAAGTAGCTGTTGATTTCATTGCTTATAATGTCAGCGAGTTGTGGCGTGTGAATATTGTTAATAATGTGTTCTGTCTGTTCATTTTGGTCGACCTAGGCGTTAGCTAGCAGCTATCTCTATGGGTGTAAAGAACAAAAGAACAGACAGCTGTCGAAAAGACCTACAAAATTCTCTTTGTTACTTTAAACTTTTCATTTGATTATATTATTTTAGACACAAATTAAAACCCCTAAACTGATACCTTCAGGTTTCAGGGTAAAGCTGCTTTTAATGTCAGTGTCGCTAACGTTAACATTAGCTTAGTAGATGCAGAACAGAACTGTCAACCTGCATCATATTAAACTCAATTTTATGAGGCTAAATTTGGATAGAAACATTCATCTCTTTTGTTGACATGATTTCTTAGTTCATGAGACAGCTTTGGTACTCAAACATGTTGTTTTGGGACATTTGCTGAACATCTGCAGGATATTGCTTGAATCCACACAATCAACCAAAACTGCAATATTGGTCAATACAAATACCAACCGGATCTTTTTCCAATAATATGCAGTGGTCCGACAATGAAAATATGACCTATAGACAGACTGAATTATGATACATTGTTTGACTAACTAACTGAGTGCAATTATGTTAGAAAACAGACTCTAAATAAACTAGAGAAGGATTTCCTTCAGTCACACTGCAAAATTATGAGCTACACAGTGCGTTATCTCTCCAGAAAGTTTGTGAGTTACAACAGAAAAACTCATTCAATTCTGAATTTCAGAATAAATGGAAACCTTTTAAATGAGATGATGTGGACTGTATATATGGTAAATGCCATTTGCCAGAAGGTAAAGGTGGAAGAGGGCAGTGTAATAGAGTATTAAACCAGTAAGGATGGCTGGTCAGCACAGATAACAACAGCTCTCCTATACAGCAGATGCATCTGTCTCCTCGCTCTGCTTCATCCTTTCACCGACGCAGATGAATCTCAGGTCACCGTCAATGACATGCGCACACACACACACACACACACACACACACACACACACACACACACACACTAATGTGCAGCTCTATGGTGTGCGGCTGACGCCAGACAGGGGTGAGAGGTGATAGATCGTTAAGGCCACAAGATATGACATCGTCCTCCATAGCTGACTGGTAGAGGATGCTGGAGATACAGATGGAGGATTGTCTCTGTGTTTTATTGTATGAATTAGCTCTGTTAAGGTCATTACATTGAGCCTGCTGCCACAGTATGTGCCGATTGACCAGGCTCTGACCTCATGACAATGCTTAAAACCATGCTTCATGTAACTCTTAGCCTTTCTTAGACCTGAGGTCCCATCCAAAGGAGTCCATTCAGACTGTCCCAAGGGTATTTATGTAGGGATCTATTGTGCTGGTAGCTAATAAACCAGACCGTCAATTTTTGCAGTGTGACATACAGATACATGGATGGAGCTAGATCTTGTCTGCTGCAGGACCTATTTTTAAAAGTTACCTTCACTGTATGTGTGCCACCGGACACCACAGCAGACATTAACAAAAGAAGACAGCGAGAGAGAATTGCCAAATTAGCATGCAACACATATAAGAAAATAGAAGCAGTTGCATATTTCAACTCTATTCTAGTCGTATCAGAGAATTTCTGTATGACTCAGCTGGAAACTAAAGCCCCAATTTCTGAACATCCATGAGACCCTGTTTGAATGGTTGCTGAGGTGGAAAACTGAGTGAGGATTTTGTTCTCAGTGACACTTGAACAAGAACAAACACCTCTAGCAGAACAGAAGGTGGAACTGCATGGGAACTTTCTGTCTCAAATATCCAATTTAAACGACAAACCCGTCCTCAGATAGATTATCAGGGCGTGATATTCAGGGGGGTTTGGAATGATATGAGCCAATTTATTTTTTTAGCGCAGCCACTTAGCCAAACTTCAGTTTCTGTGTTTCCCAGCCCACCGCTGCAAAATCATTAGCGCTGCTGCAATGTCATGAATTTGAAATTACAAAACACAGCAGAGAGCTTTTAATTTGAAACTGGTGACAGGTTGTAACACCCAACTGAGGTGACATGAAAAAAGAGAAGAGAGAAAAATTATATGGAGGAGATGAATTCTACTTTCACTGTAAATATCTGGGCATCCGGCCTCCCACATGGTTTACCTGTCAGCGATATCAATAAAAAACACCTAAAACATTGAAACATTGCCTTTACTTGTTTCTTAACCATGTTTAATGTATTATCCCCTTAAACTGAGCTCGATACACTATACAGGCCTTTGCAGCAGACTCATAACTTTTGAAACTAATGAATCTGCCTCTCAGAAAACAAGGGACACTTGACATGCAGAGCCATTCTTCTTCGCAAGGTCATCATCCTGCAAGCCCAACGTGTTCATTAAAACAGCAAGAGGACTGAAGATGATCAATAGCAAACCAGACGTCTCCAATCTAATTCAAAATAAAGGAGAATGTGATAAAAATGGGCCATTCTTATTAAGATCTCAACGCATTTTATCATTCTTTTTTTCAAAGACGATTTTCTCTTTCATGGGAACGGTAGTCTCTAATTTCTCCTGGGAGCCACAAGCTGCTGCTATCTCAGCTGTGTTTACTAATCTTCCCTCGACACCAATTTCTCAGCCCCACAAAGTTAATACTGGTCCAATGTAAATAGCCTTATCTTATAAACTCTTGTTATCCCCCCACCATGGCTGCCCAATGTGATACATGGTTAGAAGTCAACACAGGGGGATTAAGTCAGGGAGAAGGAGAGAGGGGGAAAAAAGAAAAACATTTCTTGTACCAGCATCTGCAGTAAGGTTATCCACCTTAAATAACAGTAAAAAATGTCATGGTGTACTCAAGAAAGGAACACTCCTGTCACTATACAATGACACCAATCACACAAAGAACATGAGTAACACGGTGTGGGCCTGAAGGATGGGTGGATAATAAATTAAACTGAATTCTCTGTCTCCTGGTTCTCAGAACGGATCGATTGTGAGCTGATGCTCAGAGCCTCTCATGCCGTCTCGTCATGAGCACATTACAGTACCTGCCTCACTCTACCTGAACTAGTCTGTTTCACTGTAAGCCCTGGATCGCTGTAAATGCCATGGCACTAAGTTTTAATTAAACCGAAAGGGAAAAGTTTTAATTATCTCATCGCCTGCCATGAATTGGCTGGTGGCTACATGCAGACTCTCACTTGAATGCTGATGACACGGAGGTGAATTAAGTGATGTATAGGATTAAATATCAGATTTACAAAATTTTGAATTCTGTTTAGATAGATGCCCGAAGACAAGTAGGAGTTTTAGGTGGTATGAATAAGTTTTTAAAAATAACAGCACTTGCTCCTGCAGCAAAGTTATGAACATTTTTTGAAAGAGTCAAACTGTTCAAAAAGGAGTATTCCCCGTGGCTTATAATCATTTCTTTTAAACTGATCTACAGTATCTGACTATGTCCTATCTTGTCATTTTTACATCTGTTCCTCTCAGCTTATCCGTCTTTATATCCACCACTGAACTGTCTCTTCTGCTATCAAATGCTGTCAGTTCTTTCTTTGAAGCTTTTGAAACTGCCACAGCTATTGAACATGCAAGCTCTCACTCTCTCCCTCTCATGTACAATGAACAATTAAATGCATGTTTTTGTCATGCACTGGTTGAATTGTCACAACAATATCACAGATTGATTGATAGATTGATTGATTGGGTAAAGGGAGGTCAGCGCCTAGAGCATATTGCAAGTTTCCACTGTAGAAGTAGCAGAGCAGAGAGCCCACTGCTGCCACTGATATTTCTGCTGAGAAGCCGAAACAGCACTCCTCTCTTTGTCAGATCCCTGTAGGTATTTGTTAATGCAGAGATGGAGGAGCGCCTTATAAACTATGCATGCCATCTCCCTCTGGCAACCACAAGTAGAGGGGATGATGGCAGGAAAATGCTGGTTTCCATTAGTCCTGTGAGGCTGGTTAACATAAAATTATCCTTGGGGTTAGTGGGAAGCAGACAAAACTGGGGTGAGTGGTTCATTAAAGCTAATGCATAATGGACGCTGGACATCTATGAGGGCTGATTTACACAGTCACACTTTTTTGATATGTCGATTTCACTGATACAATTTCTTGCCTCAGGCTTCAGGATAATTTACAAAGAAACGGAAGCACACATGTAATGCTGATATGGCCAAAAAAATAGGGCACATAATTCTTGCTTGATGTGTTTTAGTGTAGGATTTGCAGCAAGCCAGACTCCTGGTCTGCTCTATGTAATCAAAAATCTGCATGCCGACGGACGTTTCACAACACAAAATGGCTGCAGTCTGAAAGGCAATCAAGTACAAGCCATGGCACCGTAGGAGAGAGGACCACTCACCCCGCAGGAGGTCAGAGCTGGCATACGGTGAACTGTACGTCCGAAACAACAGCCAGTCAAAGTCATCCTCCTCCCCCTGGGTGAAGTCACACAGATTGGGGTCTGAATCCTCTTCGAACGTGCAGCCAGCAGCTGGAAATAGAAAGGAAAACATTAAAACACTGGCCATCACTAAAGGACACAACATGTATGGTAATAGTGAGCAATTTTAAGAAAATAGATGTAAAATTTAAATTTAAAATGTCCTCTAAGCACCAGTCCAAAACTCAGAGACTTCCTTTCCACAGGCTGGAACCAGAGCTGACATAAAACATAAATCAGTTATCTTTCTCTTTCTTTAATATACCAAAGCCCGTTGTGCTGATTTCTGTATATTACAAGTTCATGCAGCTTTACTTTTCCTTCTGACTCTCTTCCTATCGTGGAAAATGTGAGAAAACACAACAACAACCTCTTCTTCCTGACATTTAATATGCACTTTAACCCCAAACCAATCCTAGCAGTCAGCCGCAATGAAATGAACAGTGCAGCCAAAGTAACCGCCTCTCAACCCTTTAAGGCCAAAGCACTGACCTGTGTTTGCTATTGATGTGAACATGCCTACACAAGTCAGCTTTGCACCGCTGCTCTTATGAACTGCACAAGGGTTATTGTAATGACCTTAGTGTTATGGGTAAATATCATAACCCAAGAGCAGAAATTGGTGGTAACTTACAGTATGGTCCTCTGAGACAAGTATTTCACTCTTCACTCACAAGATGCTTTAACGTGAATGTTAAGCATGAATTCTTGCACTAAAATTTCACAAACTGTCTGCATCAACCATTACCTTGAACCTTGTGTATATAAAACACATTAGAAGAATATTAACAAATTGAATTACACACATATGCAGCTTTTATTAGTGTCAGATTTGACTGGTTGAATGCAGGCTGAACACCATTTCATTATCTTGTGTCGCACACAGGGGCATGTGCGTTGGAAAAAAAAGAAAAAGAACACAAAATCACATGTGTTCACACGTGCATGAATTCTCTAAAACCAACAAAAAACAAATCAAACAACAAATAATTACCTCAGACTAGCACAAAGGCAGTAATTGCCCCTGTATCTGAGGAGAATTACCCCTCCTATAAAACATCCACAAACAAGACTACATATTCCAAAGCCCATTCACAAAGGCACATACAAATAGTAATAACATTTGGAGAGAGCGGGCACCCTGGGGAATCTAGTGATTATCATAATACCTCACAACCTGCTATTCCATGTGCCAAAAAGCTAATTTTTTCAAATTATATTTAATAGCTATGGCTTTAATGGCCCTTGGGTCCTGAATAATGTGCTTCAGTCATTGCTCTCTGCATCTGTTGCCATATTTCACATTAGTCCATCGACGTGAGAATTACACTGTAACAGTGGGCAGTTTGAACAACCGACTCATAAGACTAGATCCTGTGTCAGTCATAATTGGAGCGGGACAGCACGAGACACGACATGCTAATGACGGAAATAACCGTGAGCAGATCCTGAAGGTGACCCCTGTGGTCTATAGCTTTATTGCCATTCGTTCTGTGTGCTAATCTCCCATTAAACCAATGGTCTCAATGTGACAGGCTGCAGACAAAAATGCAGGCAGCTTTACTATAGTGAGGAATCGTAATTTTCATTTTTACTACCAATGTATCAGATATCCACAGCTTGCAATTATTAAAGGTTATTGCAATTATTCTGTTACAGGCCAAATGAAATGGAGGACAAATGAATGATTCTTTTATGTGGTTGACCTAGTGTTCGAAATGTTTTTATATTCATGCCAATGCAGTATCTCAGTTTTGGTACCCTACCAAAACAATCATTTCTTTCAGAAAAGACCTCAATTTCAGAAACATGAGAAACATATATTTTTTGAAAAATAACTTTCATCGACGAAGATACTCATACATTCATTTTTCTTGGGTGCAGGTGCTTTGGCAAGTATCACTGTGCCTTGAAGAGAAGAATATACCACGCACTGCTCTTGCTGTCAGAATATGAAAATACTGCTGATGAAGGTCTGAAGAGACTGAAATGTTAGGGTGATCAATAAATCATTATACTAAGCAGGAACAGTGTGTGGGTTATTCTATTGTCTTAAAACAAGAACGTAGCTGAATTTTCTGAAAATAAAATAGTGTACCAAGTTTCCAAACTAAAGGTTTAAGGTGCTGACTGTCAACCTCAACATTCCCAGTTTACATCTGACTGGGCATCTGTACTGGGAGTCATTTCCTTTCTCTTTCTCCTTTTATTTCCTGTCATCCATCCTTTGCCCTTTGTCAACCATATCTATATCTATATATACAGTATATATGGCCAATATCTTAGCTTGGCATGTAAGTATGTGAATTTTAGCTAATTAACCAAGTGAGAAAGAGAAACAAAGTGAAGGTGAGGAAATGAAATCAGCTTTACAAACACTGATTAACAACAATTCTACATATTGTGCAGCCACACCACCAGCATGTAATAACAACTAACTCAGACAAGTAACCCAAGTTTCCATGCCAACTTTCAGTATTGTTTCCTTTTCTGGATATTACAAGGACACTTCAGTCTGCACCAGCAAAGTTCAAGAGAAGTCTATTCTTTAATATCAAAGAAAAGTTGTTCCTGCTGTTTGGATTAAAAGGTTACAGTTGGTCCAAAGTGTTGAACTTGCTTCAGATGGTGCATTCACTGCGCCACAAACATACTCAGAGTGGCCTTGCCCACGGCTAACCTATTACATCACTCTTGCACCTAACAGTGATTATACGGTATAAGATCAGAGTACATCTAACATCGTGGAAACTCAGTCCATTGGGTGATAGTCGCAGCCAAACAGCAGGGGAGGCAGAGTGGGCTTCTCCCTCTAGGTTTGATTTATTGCCCCGTGCTGGGCTGTTACTGCACAGATCTGCTGCTGAGGGCAGGGGTTAATTGTCCCGCACTGGGGTCTATTTCTAATAGAACAGCCGGAGATATGGGACCTGACACATCCAAAGGCTGGCACTATATTATTCCCTGCTGCTTCGGTAAATGAAGCTTACAGACTCCTCCCTGTATAAAAGTCTCATCATGCAGAAGAAGGGAGCCAGGATCTGACGCTGCCCGGGAATGTCATCTCCTCAGAACGCACCAGGAGACGTCCAGCTCATCTATCATGACAAACACACTCCCCCCTCAGCTCCTCTTGGAGTGTGGGGGTGTCAGTGGCTATTTTTTACCTGAATAATTACAGCATAATTTAGCGCATTGGCCAGTGCAAAGTCAAGACACTGCCAGGATTTTGTGGCTCGGGTTAAGGCACGTTTCACAATTTGCTCTGTTGTTCGTGCTGCTGTCAGCTGAGATGAATCAACCCCCAATTAAAATATAACTTTCAATGCTCATTTGATAACAAGTTTCATTTTTACTGGATATATAGTAATTACTGCAGATGATGAAACAGGACAAATTAATACAACCCAGCCTGTATCATTAAAATACTTGTCAGACTGCTAAGGTTTTCTGTTTTAATCACAACTGTGTGCTGATCTTCAGCACCAGTGTAAAAGTGGGTCTGAAGAAAGAGCATGTAGTGTCACTTCTCTGGAGCAAAATGGTAGCACAGATTCATCTTTTTTCTCTCTCCACAGACAAGCCTGGGAGCTCACGTTTCAAGGTTGCAATACCAACAGAAAACATGTTCAAATGGCTCTGTAGTGCCAAATCCACCGGCTGCTGCCATGTCCTGCATGCAGTGCAGCACTCGGCCGTTAGGAGGAATACACGAGCAAACAAAGTGGAGATGGTGACGATGATGATGAAGAGTGCGGTGTCACTTTGTTTAGCGTTAATCTCAGTATTTACTATGAGTCTAAACTTGATCTCGAGAGCGCCAACTCTCTCACCCTGAGAATAAATAAATACTTAACCTCTCTGACCAAAGTAACTTCAGATTTACACAGTGGCAGTGATCAGCCATGCCCTGTCAGAGGGTGGATGCAGTAGCTCCTCTTTGATTTCATAAGGACATTAAAAAAAATGTGGCAACTTGTTTACCAGACACTCCAATTTGCTGCCACATTCGTGGGGGTACGTAAAAACGTTGCTTTGCTTTATGTGCTCAGTTAGTCAACACTATGATTCTCTCTCTGCTCATATCTGCTGTTGGCGTCACATGTAGCACTTCACATTAGGTTTGGTATCTCCTCGTCTGTTTACTTGTTTAATCCCCTGCCTTGCTATCTAATTAGAGTGTCAGTTATGCACAGTGAATAGTGTCACAGTCTCTGTTTATCCCCTTTATTTGCATATGCTTTAAGCATAAGGAAGCTGGCCTAAGCTCCTTTAAGGTGGTAGTGCGGCAACAACTTTTCACTTGAATAAATCAAACACGACAAAACAGGGAGAAGTTGACATCAAAGAAGCAGCTGAGCCCCACAATTAATGTGTTTTTGCTTTAACATGAAGCCAAGACCACCTAAATGAAGAGTGGACAGCCATCAAAGTGCAATCCTCAAATGCAAATGTTTTTATTATCTAATATTGTAAATCAAGAAATGACCCATCCTTCAATACAGTAAACAATCCTTTGATCCCAAACACTGCACTTAACAGCACAGATCGGTACTTGTACATATTGTAAATTGTACTTGTTGGAGTATCTAATTGTCATATTAGCTTGTGTTATGTGTGTGTGTGAGAGCGCTGATGTGTATGTGAGAGCGCTGATGTACATTAGCTCAAGTGATGTAATTTGGAGGAGGAACAGTATGGACACTCTGGGAATTACAGCAGCTTAATGGGGCAATGAAACCACATAACGAAAGAAGAGACAGATGCAGAATATGACAGTAAACTAACCCTATAAACTGGTAAATATGTAAACACGGATGGTCCCATAATCTCCAGTGAAGAAAGTATATACATGACTATAGTAACCTGTCCTTCGTGGTACTGTAGGTATGTTTGAATACAGCAATAGCGTGTGGTGATGTTACTGAGTCATATTTTGTGTTTTATTTCTGTTTTCTGTCAACTCCACTCCGATCAGCTGATCAGTAAGCACCTGCTCTAGCTGCTGGGCTTGCTCTTTACCCACCCTGCTGCTGCTGCTGCTGCTGCTGCACCTTAGTGGTGTTGGGTATATGGTTTTTCATCATTTATTTGAATAAACTTTAATACAGTTAACTTCTACAGTACATGGCAACAGAGTTGAGTAAGTGTTTCTGAAAACGTCAAGCTTACAAATGCAGCTTGGATGAAAACGACTGCAGCTACCTTTTGTCTTCATTTCCTTGAAATTCCTCAAATCTCTGGCTACCAGTGGGTGTTCAGCATTGAATATGAGGAGTCCACATCAAGTCTCAGAGGGTAAAAAAAATCTGACAAAGTACAAGAGCTTGAGTGATGAACACACACAGCTGGGTACTCGCGTGGCCTTGAAAATAAAAGGAAAAAAATCCTCCAGTTCTTATCATCTGAGACCGATCAAAACCGACTGAAAACGGAGCCAATTTCAAGATACAAACCAAAAGACTTAAAACCTAGCCTCTAATTTATAACAAAAACAGTTATGGCTGATGTGCGGGCTCTGAGAAACCATTCACAACCTTTGCTTTAATGTCAACTCCAAGCCTTTGCCCTTAATTATCTGGCAGTCAGGATGGGTAATGAACAGCAGAACCTGTGAGGTAACCTGGGAAACGCAGTGCGATGATAAGGCTCGGCTGCTTGTCATATCATCGGCAACAAATGGGAACCGAACCCTGTTGGGAAGGCAGCCCGTACCTGAGAGCTCTTTCACACCATGCAGAAAAGCCTCATCTGAGTCTGGGGGTGACTGAGTGTCTGGCTGGTGGGGATCCAGGTGGGAATAGGTGAGTAATACCGGAGGCAGTTAGGAGGAGGAGAGTGCTTGATTTGCATTGCAGCGAGTGTGGCCCGATGCATCAGCAGGAGACAGGTATATTTATTCTCTACAGAGGCTCTCCTCCCCAGCACTCCCCTGGCTGCCTCTGAAAGCCATCCATCCCCACAGCTGAATACGCAATGAAATCATCTCTCTGCCTCCCCGGGCATTAATAACTCAACCCCGGTGCCTGGATGGGCCCGGTCACACACAGAGGGCCAGGAAAGAGATTGAGAGAAGAAAGGATTGGAGATGGTGAACAGGTACAGCAGAAGTGCAGAGCTTCAGGGTAGACTACACTGAAATATGCTGAAGAAAATAAGGGAGTGTATGAAAATTATTGGGGTGGAGATGGGGGTCTGAACTTTCCCTGCATTATTAATATCGTCTTTGGTCTCTCCTTTTACTCGGACAAATGCAACACCCTCCCTTTAAGGTCCTAAATGGCAAACTAGATTCAAAGTAATATAGAGGTTTAGTTTTTCCACTAGTGGAAAATCGACCAGCCTCCAATGCTGTACACTCCAATTAAACTTAATGGAAAAATAATTTTTCAAACGGCACCAAAATCAAACAATGTCAGTGTAATTACCAGACTCTGTAATTAGGGACAACATGACAACCAGCCACTCTTTCCTTTTACACCTAGAGCTGTCATGTCACTTGATATGACATTTAACACATGTAACTACACCGTTCACATGTAAAGTAAACTGAATGTAACAGCTGCCGCAGGCCAATGAAAAATAATGCTGTGTGTAAAAACAGATTAATTCTATCAGCCTGTGGTTGTGAGGTAGATAATAACATTTTTATAAGGATACTATGCAAATATGCACACTCATACATATATATATATATGTCATGTATTCTTTTCACATTTTTAATAAAATAAAATCTTTACTGTGAGATGATTAAAAAAATCTGAACCCTTTCCCTTTTCCGACCTCCCTTTGCTCCCCAGATAATAATTTTCATACCATCCCGTCAGTTCGGTGAAGGGAAGCTACACAGTTCAAGAACATTTTCTCTTTTCATCTTCTGAGGGTGAACAATGACAAAAGGGCTTCCTACGGTTGTGTTCACGCTGAATCCTCAGACACCAGTCAGCTCCAATTCATCTTGAAATTAATTTTGCCTTTACTTTAAAAAAGTGGTACAGTATTTCATTCTCTATGGTGGGTTGACGATAGAAGTATTTCAGTTGTCAGACCAATAAGAGTCAAAAATATATATATATATTTTTTTTCAGAGCTATTCTGAGGGTAACATGGTGGAAAAAAACAAGGTCACCAAGACAAAAGCAATCTGAGCTTGTTGTCTCCTGTTTCTCTTTCTCTGAGAAAAAAGAAAAACAACAATTATTCCAGTTCCCAGTTCCTGTGGGTTTAGGGTAGAGGGTAGGAGGAATCTCAATTCACACTGCTGATAAGGAGTTAGTTTTAATTATAGTTTTTTTCTTCTTCTTCTTCCTTCAAGATGTTGGTCTATTTTGAGCTGGCGTCTCGGGCTGAAATGCTTTCCCGTGCATCTTCACTTTGCATTTCTCTTCACCTCCACAGAAAATGAAATAACATGTGGAGCATGTGAAAGGGCCCGTACAACAAATCAATGTAATTAGCAGGAAACAAATCTCTCGTCTAGTGAGTAACTCTTCAACAACATCTGTTTCATTTTAGGCTCCAGCTTGATGAATGCGCCTTTAGATTTGAGAGACATAGATGTGGAGAGACTTTGTTAAGGAATTAATTTGCAAATGTACGTTTAAAACAAGGGAACAATAACCACAGTATGTCTGGACGACATAGCGAAGACAGTCTTTGACATAGTGATGAAGTATAAGACACATGTCTCTTTTAAACAATAAGAGCCTGAGACACAAGAACAACAGAGGGCCTCTTATTAAATATTTTGAACATGAGATTTAAAACGTCGCTTTGGCTAAAATTACATTCTGCACAGGGTTGAATAGTCACTGATTATTTGGTAATAACTGACAACTATTCAGCCAACTGATGAAATGTTAAAGTCAATGCCAAACATTCACTGGTCTTAGCCTCCAAAACATGATAACTTACTGCCTTGGGGTCATTAATTGATCAGTCACTTGATAGAAATGTATTCAGCTGCCTCTTCATTAATCATAGTCTCCACACGTTCTAAAACATTGAGCTCATTTTAGAGTAGGTAGCTTGAATGCAATTTTCTTTTTATCTTCTGCATTGCTGGTTAGATTATACTGAAAGAATTTGCTTTGCGAAACTCTGATTGTCATTTTTCATTATTTCTGATGATTTATACAAGAAAATATAATTAATGATGAAATATTTTCATATTTCCTCTCTTGAATACAACACAAGTTATGTAAGGAGCTGTGGGAGGCTGTGACTGCTGTTTTTCTGACATTTTCTAGACATTTTGCAAAACATTTAAAGGTTCAGTGTGTAATAATTGGCAAGGTTTATTGGCAAAATCAGAATATATTATTGGCGTATAATCAATACACATACATATACATTTGTTTGGTTTTCATAGCCTTATAATTCTTCTTTTATAGCAAGGGTCTTGCTTTAGAGAGTGTCGCCATCTTGCGCCGCCATGTTTGTACGGCAGCCCGAACGGAAAATCCAGCCAACCAGAGAGCACGTTTCACGAGTTTAGTGTGAATAAATAAACCAACGAAGAAGAATGCGGAAGGAAAGAAGAAGGAGTAGGAAACAGCAACAATAGAAACAATAGATATCACAGGTTTACCCCCATATTACACACTGGACCTTTAAACATTAGTGAACTCCTCTTCTCATAGTTAATGCATACTGTATGATAGAGACTATGAGGTCACCTCAATTCAATAACTGTTACCTCCAACGTTGTTAAAGCAGATATCAGTGGAATGTTTTTGTTAATATAAGTCCTAAATAGTCCTATTTTCCGTCAGCAATCACTTACATGAAGTATTTCAGCCTAAACACGAGTCTCTCCGTCACTCTGCTCTGCTGTAACCCGAGGAGAAAATTTTCCTTGTGGGATACAAGTGTTATCCAATGAGGGGAGAGAACGGCATGAAGGGCTGTGTGTGCAGCCAAGGGATGCGCGTGAATGTGGTGACGTAGCACGAGGACCAATTGATGCCTGACAAGGGCGGGGGCTGCTAACTCATGGTGCGTTCAAGGAAACTCGTACTTTGTGTTTTTCCTTTCTGTGAAGTCATACCAGTTCAATCTGGTACGAGTTCACGGGTCGGAAGTTACGAGTGGCCGTTATAGGGAACTTTCACAGACAACAGGACGGTAAAAACACGAGCTACGGGTTACCTGGAACGCTACCAAGTCGTAGTTGTGACTTGAAGCTGTAACTTACGGTTTCAAAAGCCTGCCTTGAACACAGCATTAGTCGAAACGGCCGTGCCACTGATATCTGCTTTAAATTAATCTACAAACTTGGCTCCTATTTTTTCTTCCTCTTTCATCTCTTGAGAGATCTTGAAAATGGACTGTTTTCACATGAACAGCACCTGATGCCAACATTATCTCCCAACCTGACTGTTGATGCAGCTGCAGCATATACAGTATAAGCAGTACTTGAGTCCATGCCATGAATGCCATACAATGTACATGTTTATGATGTGTGTGTGTAGTAGGTCTCCCACATTAGCAATGTGAATACTGGCATTGTGATTGGCAAAATGGTCCAGAATACTCCATCTGCACTGAAATGAGACTTGTAGCACCAATAATAAAGAAGATACATATCAGACTATGGTACAACTCACTACTGACTGAATAATTGATGTCTTCATTTTAGATACTAACACATGATCAAAATGATTCAGAATCTATTTTCTTCTATAATCGTATTTTATCGGTTTTCTTTTCTTTTTTTCCAAGTATATTTTTGGGGTATTTTTTCCCTTTATTTGATAGTATAGTTGAGAGTGACAGGAAAGGGGAGGCAGAGAGAGGGGTAATGACATGCCATAAAAAGCCGCCTGATGCGGGATTCGAACCCGGGCCGACTGCAGTGAGGACTTTGGCCTCTGCATGTGGGGCGCCTGCTCAACCCACTGCTCCACACGGCGCCCCTATTTTATTGGTTTTCCACTTTGTGATGAAATAAAACAAGAGGACTGACAGATCTGCTGCATAATAATATTATGTATCCACGCCTGCCATTGATGCACACACACACCCATGCACACAACACACAACACAGCACACAACACACCCAAGCGTACACACACACATGCCCAGAGGCAAGTTCCAATGGACTTCTTGTATTTATGCAAAAATACACAGTCATGCACTCTTAGAAAAAAAATTGACAGGAGAGAGACATTCACAGAGGCAGATGGGGGAGAAAAGTCAATCAATAAAAGACATTAATAACAAAAATTAATATTCATAATCCCTCTTAGCACTATGTCATATGCTTAAGAGGTGATTATGATGTGTCAAACATAACAGACATTTAATTGTGAACACCTTCCTCACAAGTGCCAGGTCCTCAGGACAAGGGGTTACAGTGGAAACATGCACATTTGAAAAGGTAAACTACGCCAATTTGACAATCTGTTAACACTTCCTGTATGTTGCCGTAACAACTGAGCAGCTAAAGTAAATATTTGACTCACTAAGCGAGACTGTTTGAAAACCGCTTCCTGGTTCACAAATGGGTCAGTCTTTATGTGATTTGTTCTTGTGCTACGAGATCACCGACGCACAAGCAAAGAGATTAGTTAAAGGTTAGTTTATAGGTCACGAGGAAGATGTCTGAATTTTAATGTCTCCAATTATTTCTCATAAACAGGCATTTCCCACGCAAACATAAACTACAGGCTCTTATTTCACACCCCAACTGACCTCAGCCACTTGCATGCAACCCCAGACAAGCTGAGCAAACTCCATTTGACTGTGCATCCTAATCAAACTGCCTCTAGCGGCCTGGCTCTCTGGGAAAGGGAAAAATAAATAAATAAATAAATAAATAAAAAATGGTGTCTATCAAGTCGGCTAAACCACATACCCTGTAGCAGCTTCACCGCTCTGCTGCCTGTCAATTCCACTAACACAAAGGCAGCCAATTGCTGTCTCCACAACCTGCAGCCTTTCAATTCCACTAACCCATATATAGGATCACATGAGGGGAGGGGTGGGGGTGGGAGAGGAGCATTTCACTGAGTATTTCAGTTCACTGTGGCTTTTTTACTTATTTATTTTATTTTTTCTCTTTCACAATCCATTGTTGATGTGATGTGTGCGCTCTTTCTTCCTCCTCTAATTCCTATTTGGCATCAATGGTGAGGAGACAAAGAGCAGGTAATTTTGCTCCTTTTTAAAGAAATGAATTCTGCTAAGGTTGTTACAAGTGCCCTGTTTTGTAAAAGCCTAATCTTCTCGCTGCCATGGGATCCTTTCCCAACGACAGTGAAATCAAACAGAGTCATGCCATTTAAAATCTAACTTCAAGTAAACATAAAACGCTGCAGACTTTGTTAACGTGGCACAAATCTGCGCTTTCCACGACAAAACTTATCTTCCATCTTAATACAGTCGCTGCCTTTAAGTTTCAGATCTGTGTTTAGCTGCAAAGACCGTAACATAAAGGCAAATATAAATCTTAAAGCCCCAGAGAACTACGGGAGGAATATCATGTCATTAAAAGACATTTAAAAGGTTAAAACCCAGTGTTTGAAAGCTTGAAAAGGTTTTGCATGACTGAAGTTTTGATGGGAAAATAAATGTTATCTACAGTATCTGTTATTTGCATTTTTCTTTGTCCTGACTGCAGCACTCTCTTCCCAGAGGGTTCAAATTTGTTACTGCTCTCCTCGTGTGTTTAATTGTTTGTCATGTTTGAGACCTTGTAAATGGTGATTTGCAAAGGTTCAGAGACAGAATC
This sequence comes from Trachurus japonicus, assembly GCF_045865225.1. Lineage (NCBI taxonomy): Eukaryota > Metazoa > Chordata > Actinopteri > Carangiformes > Carangidae > Trachurus > Trachurus japonicus. Next base: position 14,262,790 of record NC_140922.1, read on the forward strand.
CTGAGTTCCAAACATCTTTATTTTGAAACTTTTGCAGATGTACATTTGACCTTGTTCTGCAGACAGTTTTTCAGAGCTGAGTGTACTCTTTAACTTTCCAGTCTTGCAAAACCTTTTTTCATTAGATGCCAGGCTTTTAGACACAATTTTCAGTGTCAGAATACAACATAATATTCCTCACATCCAGAACTTAGTTTCACTGTACTTATCTGTGGGATTAAATATTCAGCAGCAACAATAAAGATTTAAGGTAAAAACAAACAAAAAAAACATGCATTTTGGGGGGTTCAAATGCAAATGGTTTGACCTACAACAAAATCTGCAATGTTACCTTTTTAAATGAGCCACGCCCACTTCAAACCAGTGAGAAAAGTTAGAACAACAATAGATTTCTCATGTGAAATAAACAAAACAATTTAAACTTTTGGAGAACTGACTGAACTGACAAATCACATTGAACTTGGTATTCAGGTGCAGAATCTGTGAAACGTATAAAAGGACCCACTTCAACCCACAGTTCAGTTAGTCTAATGCAAACCGACGGAGCAACAGCCCGTGTAGATCTACCAAATTACTGAAAGAAAGAAATCAACAAGACAGCAAATGTCACAAACGTCAAATCAAGAGCTGATTGTTGAGTCAAAAAAAAAACATGCAGGGAATTAATTAGACTGCACGCTAATCTTGTCTAGTCGGGCTGAATAGTGTTTAAGTAAGTCCGGCGACTCTGTGGCTCAGCAGATGAGGTGCCGCCTCCCACTTAGGCCTGACATTTTAGAGGATTATCACTGAGGAAAGGTAGTGCCACCTGTGCTGCTGGTGCACAGAGGGGGAGCCAAGAAGTCCTTTAAATCTGCTTTAAATAGAATCTGTCCAGTCTTCGTGCAGGGACAGGGTCGTGATCACTGAGCTATAAGCAACGTAGCAGCACAGGGAGATGGCACTGAAACCATCCCAGAGTTTTGGGCTCTTTCAGGTGAAAGTCTCAGTAGTTTCAAAAGATTTATAAACAAGGAAGAATCTTCACTGTCCTTTTACAATGAGGGCACGTTATGAACTAGAGCAGTGCTTGGAGCTCAGTCATTAATACCTTAGTTATATCCACAGTCTCTATTTATGTTACAAAGCAGTATCTTGCCAAAGCACGACATGTGTTGCTGCTTTCTACTGACGATGCCCCAACATGCAAATATTTCCACTGTGTGACTCTACACCTCAGTCAGTGATGATGCAAAGTGACAATGATCCACATGTACAACAAACATGTGTTTGTGTGAACTGACACTTAGTGAAAAAGCTTCAGTTCCTGTAAAAAAAACAAAAAACAAAAAAAACAGACAACCTGATACTCCATGTGGATCTGTGCTCTCGGTGTCCTGTGAGGCAACTTCTGAACAACAACGCCGATCTGAATGACAACGACATGAGCAAACACAGCGCTCGCAAAACCAACGAAAGGAAAAAAAAAGAACAATCAGATGCTTTTGGAGGGCAACAAGTCAAACTCAACTAAAAAACACAGGGATCCCTAGTCTCCCTCCAGCCTACACCTGCTCTGCCACCCCTTTCTGGGCGACCACCCAGCCAGCCGTCAATGCCCACCTGATCATCTCCACATATCCGGGCAGCTCTTGTGAGCACACGGTCCTTTGGCCTGCTGTGGACCTACTTCCTGATGCAGCTGCCACCTGCCCAGTCGCGTGGTGTTTTGCATCAATCTCACTGTGGTTGGAGCCAAGTAAGTGGCCAGTCCAGTGTGCCTAAACATGACGTGCTTATAAATGCATGCCCTGCAGTCTGCGTGTGTGCCCCTGCTTCTGTCTGTCTGTATGCATTCATTTATATGTGTGATATGCGCTGTTGCTGCAGGGACACGTCGTGCAGACACGCTGCCACTCAAACAGAGATGGGCATGTGGAGAAATGGGAACAGACATCCAGCAATCAAACATAAGGATGTGCTTTCACACTTGATCCAAGGAGAGATGGCCACAGACACACCAAACGGACCTAAATCCAAACTGTCACGGCAAATAAACCTCGACCTCTGTGCTAATTCTTGTTCATTCCTCCATTCTTTAGAGGTGAAACAGGACGGTTCTGTTAAATGTCACAGTCTGCGTTTGTGGCTTTCAACTGCTCTGAGTTCAGTGTTCAGCCTCCTAACCTGCCCTGAACTGATCTCCCTCCCTGACGTACAGTGTTGACGTCTTAAAGATCCAGACTGAAAGACTAGACTTTGTTAGTTCAGCTGGTCCTGGCAAAAGTGCAAAATCAGAGTTGACTTCAGTTTCATCCGAGTGTTGCTCCAACATCAGTGTGTGGTTTGAAGCTCTTGATGACTTCCAGATACACGATGAGAGAAGTGCTGCGTATTTTCAAACACAATAAAGAAAAAAGCGTGTGTAGCGAGTGCTTCCACCAGTCTCTTGGGGGCTAATCAGTGAGGTTGTGACAAGGCATCTGCTGTCAACACCATGTGAGGGATTTGAGGAGAGGAGAGGAGAGGAGAGGAGAGGAGAGGAGAGGAGAGGAGAGGAGAGGAGAGGAGAGGAGAGGAGAGGAGAGGAGAGGAGAGGAGAGATGAGGACAAAGCCACGTCTCAGCCAGTTAAGGCCAAGTGGAGAAGGCAGAAACAAAAAGCCTTGTTTTAAGTGATTAACCATGCTTCGGTCACAGCACTTTGAAGACAGGCTCAATGCTCTCTGGGTGGAAAATACCATTTTGAACAAATCTACATTTCAATTCCATTCCTGTGGTTTTAAGTTGGATGTTACCAAACACTACTGATATCCAATTCACACCTGGAGAAACTGCGCACACAAGGAAAATATTAAACAGGCTTATCATATACAAAATCTACGGTGCATGCCTGTTAATTAAAGCAGACACCACTGAGAGTAAGGTGATAATACCATCACACAATACGCATGTGCATTTTACTGTAATCTTTGTTGTGTGTGTTACAGTGAGAGCTACAGTGTGAAACATCGTACGGTTCGCTGGACCTCGGCCAACCAGTAGGCGACGGTGTTTGAGGTGAGAATACAGGGGGGAACAGGGAGAGGGAAAGCTGCCAAGACTGGCTGTTAGAAAGCTAATTAAACCACTGGCCCATTGTGAAGGAGGCGAGGGTTGAAGAATGGGCTCTGGCTCGCCCCCGGAAGCACCTCTGTCTAGCTTCAGAAAGGCCACACTCTCTGAGGCAGATTTTCCACTGAGTCATACAAACAGGCCAGCGATGGCCTTTCGATCATACCCCTCTGTCTCTCCGCTGATCATAGGCCCCTCTCTCCCTCCCTCTCTCTCTGTCTCTCTCTCTCTCTCTTCCTGTGGGTTCAAAATGAGCCTTCACCAAGAAAAAGTAATTCCAGGAATCCCTCTGCAGCTTCAATCACTGTGCCCTGTGTGAGCCCTGATGAGTTCCTCATGTGTGCAGACGTTAAAAAAGGAAAAACACAATGCGCCGGCACACAATAAATGCTGCATAAAAAACAGCGGCCATGCTCACGAGGGCACTGACAACCAGTGGCGCTGTCTGTCGAAGGCATCTGTGCTTTTTACACTCTGGTTTATTGGACTATGAAAGTGGGAGAGTCTACCACCGACTGACAGACGGTAGCAGCTGTTTCGCTTTGAAGATGTGACACAAGGGGCTTAAGATGAAATGATTTGCCGAGTCGGCAATCTCTTTTCTTTATTTTGCTAAATAATGCTGCAATATATGTGCTAAGCATTGAAATACTGTTGTTTCTCACACTGTTGGTTATTATTGCTTTTAGGTTTCACCAGTCAGGACTGTTAGGAGGAAGAAGCTACAGGTAGGAGCTCTGCACATTTGTCAAGACTTTTCCGCACAGCATAAAATTCAACGTGAAGGAAATCCCTCTAAGAACAGAGAGAACGGTCCCTGTGGGTCCTGCAAAACATTGGTACCTTTACGCTCCATCTCACTGAGAAATCCTCTAATTCTGCTGCTGAAGACAATTTATAAGATCCAAGAAAAATTCGGGGAAATCTGCAGAATAAGGACATTCTGCTGGCAGATGAAGAGGGTCGGCGCTAGAAGATGGTGAGCAAGGGCTTCATTTGTTATAAATGGCTGCTGGCCAGAAGAATAAGGGCCGAGCACATTAATGTGGACTCTGACTGCACATTCACATTCCTTTAAAAAAAATTCTTCTTTAACACAGTTGAAGTGCTCTGACACTGTGCATGACTCCCGAATGAAAAGGAAAGACACTACTTGCCGTCTGACATTTAGAGTTTCTTTTTTTAATTCAATGTGCATGCTAAGATTAGGCTACATACTAAAACATCTTTCAATCAGTCCAGTTCTATCTTTCATACTAAATCATGAAGCTGAAATCATGCTGATGGCTCCATGGTGTATATTTACGCTGCAGCAGCATTTCTTAAATATTCCCTGCCTGTAGCAGCCTCTCTGATCAGCTCTGTTAATGCAGGGTGTAACCCTGAACATTAACAAAGCCAACATAGGAGCATGCAGAGCCCTCAGACATATCTGCACCCTGCTGTGCCCCAGTTGTGATTCTGCCCCAGTTGGTCAGCCCTGCTGATGGAAGACCCCACAGGCTACTTCCATCTCCTCCTCATATATTCAGCCACAGTTGTGGGACCCATGCAGGGGGAAGTAGAGGTTATGCAGCCACAGATGGCTCTGAGCTCTGACTCGCTGAGAGTTGAGAAGAGAGATTGAAAGGACTACAGCTGTAGAGCAATTTGGCTTCTACTTTAAGACAAGATCTGATGTTTTATCAGTGCTGCACTCACATCAATTTGAAGCGTCTTCTTTATATGTAAAGATAAAGCCCCAACTTGAGCTATGACATAGAACACATGTCTTTACTTCAGCCTTTCTTACCAATTTATCTGTATGGATCTATTTTTCATTTTACAACTGAACTTCATCTAAGACGACCTAGTTCTCTATGTACTCAGAATTTCCTTTTGAGTGTCGACAACCATAAAGATCAAACACCAAATGAAATGCCCACAATCAAATATGTAGCATAGCGTATCATCCAAGTCATAAAAATCTGACTGGTGTGCGATCTGTCTTCCAAAGCCAATCATTTCAAATTACACTTGTTTTACATGAACTATTTTCTTAAAGAACAAAACTGTCCATGTATTCACAGACTTTGCACTTTGAGACAATATCAGTATGTCTGAGCACAATGTGATGTCTCCAAAGCCAACAGTGTTTCTGTGAGCACCAATGAATCAGAACTCCCTTTGCCACACCTCAGCTTAAAAGCGGGATCATTTTCCACAGGCCATAAATACACCTCAAATACATTTTCATGGTGGCACCTTGTGAAAGGTTTAAGCTGCTTTCAAAAACCAACCCGATTTAGTAAAAGGTCAAAAAAAATAATCCAATCTTTTCATGAGTTGTCTACTTGCAGTTTTTTCTTTTTACTCCTTTATAAGTACTGCATTTTTGTGTAATAATATATTCCATGAAGACAGAAACGTGTGTCTGTGGAGGTCTTGAAGGGAGAAATGAATTGTGGAGAGTGAGGAAACATAGTTACTCTATAATCCTCTGTAGGGTGTTTAAATTTCTCATTTGCATTTAAGTGCAGTCACATAATTTGTTCACAACTCTGCAAAATCAAACTTATAGCATTAGAAACGAGAGGAATTTCAGAGCATGTTTTTTCAGCGTAACAACACACTGTACTGACAAGCATCTGAGTAGCCATTCTCCGACCAATATTCACTTTGGGACTATTACAGCCTCATTACACAGCCAAAGTAAAATGAGTTAAGGGTCTTAATCAGGGATCAAGTAGTTTTAGACCTCTCTGTGAGATGATTAAAGGTGGAAATACCGAGGGACACCTGGCATTAGACTGGAGTGGGGGCCTGAGTGGCTTTTTATGAGGCTTCTGTGTCTAATGTCTTCACCATGCCATGCCTTCCATATATAGTTGGGGAGCCCCTGCTGGTATACTTCACATTTTCTCAGCATGCATCTGCCCAGCTTTTGCTCAAAGAGATCCACTCGTCTTCAAATTATAAAATCTAATTATGTTGAAATTGGACTGCTATTGTTATGTCCACCAAGTTCCGTTCAATTGCAATTTCGTGGCAAATGTTGATATAATCTGTATTTTTCATAAACACAAGAATCATTGACAGTGTTTTTATTAATCGTTTATGTCCTGTATGAAAAAGCACCTCTATTGCCTTTTGTTGTGAATGATTTGCAAGTGTCATTTCTGTATATAATTAGATGTCATTAATGGTACATCAATACGCAGCCATTCAACCGTAACACTGCAATTTCATTCAGCGGACAAATAAAAAAGTAATAACTTAAATAAAATTGACCAGACACTGATAAATATCTTCATGGTCCAATTATCAGAGCCAACACTGACAGAAAGTAAAGTCCAATAACGTCCCATGGGTTATCTCTGAACATTAATTGCTCGAGGAACTCTGGGAGCATGTCTTGACATCATATTGATTCGCTTCATACATACAAGCTCAAGGGTGGATCTATAGAAGAACCAGGACTTGATGGCTGTAGATTTAGAAGGCCTTAATAGTGTAGCAGTAAAAAATACCTTTATTAAAGAACACATGACAGCAAAAGGACTTCTTGTCAGAAGAAGAAGACATAGAAGAAGACTGCTCAGATTGGTGAAAACAAGCACAGACTGGATCTCGCTAGCTGCCATCATGGACAGCATGATTCCCCATTTTAATAGCTCTGCAGACAGAAGGATGCAGAGTGGAGTGATAGAATCCCATCGTGATGTCGAGGGACTGAGATGTTTCCATCATGATGTCCTCTGACAACATAATTATGCATTGTATCTCACTTCGCACGGCTCGCCAAACCACATCAGCTGCAGCTCCGAGTCCAGCATCCCAGCAGCATTGGAGCTGAGGGAGGCAGCGGAGGGACGGGGGGAGAGAGAGGGTGGGGGAGATGAAGCGCAGAGCCTGAAGCTAAGCACATGCAATGCAAAGGCAGTAGATTGGAGACCAGGCGCACGGGGAACTGAATCGGGATGTCGGAAGAGCGCCAGTGGTCTTTCGCTTTGCATCAATGTCAGATTAAGGGCACTGGAGAGACGAGCAGGAACTAAGGCACCGAGAGGCAAGGGTGGCAAAAGAGTGCGGGGAGCAAGAGAGGAGAGTGTTAATCCTGAAGCCAGCGCTGCCACTGCACATGACTGGAAGGCCTTTTAAAGGACTGGAAACATGATGAAAGATGACGAAGAGAAATCCGTCTCCACAACGGAGGATTAGGTCTGTTTCAACAACCACTATAATTAAGTGACACTATGTTTTTCAAAGACAATCATTATTGTGAGTTTCAGTTTTGACAGGAAATCAATGTGTTTTTGAACACACTGCACCAAGCACTTTATTAGAAACAGTGCAAACCTGCTTTTTAATGCAATTATCCAATCAGTCAAAAGACACAAGTCAGTAGATCTGCAGATACAGATCAGCAGCTTCCTGCTTACAGTCGATGAATCAGTGCGGCCTGTAAGGACCTTTAGCACAAGTTTGTTGTTCAAAAGTGCACGACTAAAAACTTTGGAGAGGAAACTTTCAGCTTTTGTGCACTGAGCCGATGGGGCCGTCTCCCTGAGGAGCTGAAAACAGCTGGAAGTGTTGCAATTTTTAAACGTAATTTCAAAGCTCTTCGCTCTTTATTCTTGCACTTTGATTAGATATTATCTTTTTTATGGTGTGTTTTAATAATAGGCTACTCTTATAAAACACAGATACTATTGGTAATTTATACTTATTGTGCGTTTTGATGAAATATTACGTATTTTACAAGGGTGGCAACTGCCATTCCAACTTCCAGTCCGACATTGGGCTCTAATTGTCTAAATGGCAACACTTAATTTTCTATCAAACGCCCCATCATTCCGACAATTTTTGACTCCTATGGTTGGAGTGATGTTATTTTTTTCTTTTTTTAAACATCCTGCCTTTCCAACAGTTCCTTTAATAGCGTATTTGTTTCCCCAAAAGATTTTGCACTGGTTGGGCTTAGGCAATGATGAAAGGAGTTGGTTAAGTTTAGTAAAAAGACCAGGTAGAGGCTAGACAGGGAGACTAGTCCCTGTCTGCGCTCTGCTGCGTGATTACGCACAACCATGTGGGTATTCCTCTATCAGCATATCTTAAAGAAGGGAGTCACCTGTTGAGTAACGCACATTTCCTTATTTTGAAAGCCTTGTCGGAATGGTGGGACGTTCGCACGTCGGAATAGTGGGATGTCGGAATGGTGATATGTCTAAATGGTGGGATGTCGGAATGACAGCATGTGTTGTATTGTATAGTTTTATATGATGGCAGACTGCTGCCCATGTGTCTTGCATTGTACTTGATTGTATTATTATTGTTAATATTACTGTTTTTGATGTTCTTTTAAGGGACTGTGCCTAATAACACCCGGCAGGGGGACTGCCAATGTAAATCAGCCACGGCTGCAATTGGGTACAGCCGCACCCCTTAGGGAGTGCTGAATGTTGTACACTGTCCTCCAAAATAAATAAATAAATTGAAATTGAAATATAAGCATTTTACAGTCTGTGTTCTTATATTGTTTTGTACTGTTTCCCTATTGTGCTTTTAATAGTATTTTCATGTTTCTTTTATTTCTTTTAATAGCACATGACCTCTGTGTATCAGAGTGTGCTATACAAATAAATTAGCATTGCCTCTCCTGCTTTTAAATTAAAGGTAGGGTTGGAGATCCTGGAAAAACGGTTCGAGCAGGCCACATTTTGAAAATACACAAGTCAAAAGTCCAAGCCCCTTTCCTCAGACTTCTCTCAGAAGCCATGTCTCCAGAGCACAAGAACATGCAGCACTTGTTCAGGGTTGGGTTCACATCTTTTATATACAGTCTATGGTTCACATCAAGGTGAAGCCGCGAGGGTGTACATAACCCAATGTAATCCCAATGTTAGCGACGCGGCCTAACATCATAATAAACCACCCAGCGTCCAGCTTAGAGGTAGGTTACCACCTCCCAGACTTCAGTGTGGTACATTGAGTTACGGTTGTTGTCTTTTCCGCGGTCGTAACTTGTTGAAGACTCTGATCGCGCATGCGAGCAGAGGAGGGATGGAGAGAGAGACGGCAGCTTGATTGACATATCACGATCCAATTGACTTTAATGTCGCGTTCATGATGATTGGAGGCTGTTTTTACAGGATTGTCCGTCCCACAGGTGACCGATTTTTTTCATTTTTGTGAACAAGCATTTAATTAATTGGTTGCAATCGGAGTGTGAAGAGGGTTTCAAACAATTTTGTAAAAAAATGCTCCAGAATAGGATCTCTAACCCTACCTTTAAAGTATTTTTTTGTCCATTTGTCATTTATCTTATTCATTATTCATTATTCTATTTTTATGTATTCTATCTTTTTTATTCTTTTATCTTATGTTCTTTGTTTACAAATGAGAAATGTGTCAACTGTTGCCATGGTTAAGGTTTGGACAAGGACAAATATCAGGTAAAGGTTAAGGGAATAAAGGGATAGGGCAGACTAACAGCATTTACAAAAATCCACTTTTGTTCACAAATTTGGGAAATTCTACAGTAACAATCCAGGAACTTTGAAAGAAAAGAAGAAATACACAGATAACAATAAAAAGACGTCCAAATGCAACTGAATGCTCTGCACCACTGTCACCACTTTCAAAAGGTGGGAAATATTTCACTGTTCATGAATGCACACTTTCACACTGCATTTGGTAAAAAAAAAAAAAAAAAACAGAAACCATTTTCACAAAGACAACTCTCTCTGTCGTCACCAAACAGCTAAATGTTATAGAGATAATATTCACAATACAAGGGTGTGATGTTTAAGTTCTCTCTCTAATGGATAATCATGTGCCTTACAAAACTATGTTGCCTCATCTGTGGATTTTTCCAACACTTTGCCTTAATGAAAAAAAAGGAGTCACACACAAAAGTGAGAATAGACCCTAAAACACCAGATGAAACACACCAATCTTGAAAAATTGTACATTTACTGCTTCATTCTTCCCAGATGAGACAGCTAGGTTTGCCATCCCAACGACAGCGAATTACCCCAATGATCCATTTGGCCACTTCTCCGAGGTCATTGTTGTGGAAGTGCAGGTGCCCCCATTAGTCCTGCTGCAGCCAATTGGGGACGCTAGGAAAAAAGGGGGTGGGGGGGCTCAAAAGTGGCTCCTTAAATCTCCGCCTCCATTAATCACACTTTGCACACCCACAGCCCACCGAGCAGTGTGACAGTGACAGCACTGAGAATGATTAATACTTAATGCAGCGTTTAAGAGAATGATTTATGCCATCTGTTAGTGGATGACATGCTGCAGAAGTTGGCTTCACCACTCACACACACTTGTCAGCAAGGATTAGGAGAATGATACATAACTTAATCTCAGGAGCAGCAGGTCACCTCCAAAATTAGGATGATTTTAGACCATTAACACAAGGTGGAGAAGTGGGTGTGAGGGGAGGAGAGGAAGGGGTGGATGTGCATAACCCCAGCTTCAAATTAATTGGAGCTGGCCAGGAATGGTCCACAATTAAGCAGGCGTTGAGTTCATCTGGTTTTTAACCCCTAACATGCAGCGGCCTGCTGGTGGGGTCATTACAAACTCAATCCATCCATTTTCTGCCACTTGTACAGCTGGGGAGGATGGTTGACCGTATCAATTATTTTCTAGCTCCTCCGTAGGGATCTTGAGGCATCTCAGCACCAGATGGGACACAAAGTCCCCACTTCCTGTTCTGGGTCTGACTCAGGGTCTCCAGTTGTACATGCCGTCAAAATCTCAGCATCCTAATGGATTGTCTAGAAATGATGTTGACCACCTCTGACACTTTTGAATGAGGAGAAGCAGCCGTACTTTACTTCAACTGATAAACTAGGCTGCAAGGGTGTGTAATTTTGGTTACTTGTATCTATGATCTAAAGAGGGATTTCAACTTGACAAAAATGGGTTAACAGCACTCTTGTCATACATAACTGCTGTAGAGGTTTTGATTTATAGTTCAACAATGCATGTCAACCAATGACAGCGCTGTGACTGGCTGGGTGCATTGTACGTGACAGTGCCGTCTCATGCTTTAATTATATTTCCCTTAGTAATTGTGTTTACATTCTCTCTGTCTGTGATATATAGAGCGATGGTGGGCAATGTAGGTGACTCGCTGTGACAGACAATGGGATCACAGGGAGGGGGAGGTTGGCAAGTTTGTCTTTACTATGAAAAACCCAACAGTATCAGAAACTAGATCTCAGTCAGATGTCTCAGTAGCAACCATATACCAGACGTAGATAGATTTTTGAGTAGGTCTTCATCTGCTATGGCTAAACGTAAACTTTTAAACTGTGTGTTACCCCATGGGTTTATCTTAATTAAAGCCACTAAAAGGAGATGAAATGACAAACTGGATGTTCCTGGTTATTAAAAGGCAAAAAGCTTCAAACGCATTCTATACACCAACAAGTATCATCTAATCTCAAGACTTGATTGCAAATGAGAAGCGTTATCTGTGCCTGCCTACCCTCACTCCCATCCTCTATTCCCTCTGAATTATTTACATATTCAAACAAACTGTCAAAGCCCCAAAACAAACAATTTGTTATCCACCAGAGTTTGCATGGTTAAAAATACTCTGCATCTAATCTACATAAAAAGTATCTGTCTTTCGTCAGAGATTACTGGCTTCTCCTGCTCCCCTTCTCTGCCCCTCTCTCCTCTGTTCTTCACAGAGCTATCAGATGACAAGGTGAACACAAGGGTAATCAGTTTGGTCACTGCTTTGAATCTTTCTCTTGTGGAAGGTTACACTCTTGCTTTCTGTTTGATTTTCCTGCTGAGAGTTAATCGACAAAAATCAGTCCTACAGCAACACTCCGATCTTAACTTCGCCCAATAAACAGCCTGTCCAACACTTCACTTCGCATTAATGTTACCATGGATTTGCAAAAAGAAAAACAGCCACAGTTTCATAATCAAGATCAAAAAGAACACCAATTACTGTATTCAAATGCAGAGAAAATGTGTCCTTGGGTATTTCTATTCTTAACCCAACCAGACCCCTTTAGGGACCACAGAGGGGATGTTTGTCAGTCATGGGCAAGCACAAGCTTGCCTATCAGCAGAGCAGCCCGACTGCAGTGATGTCCAAGAGCGTGGGAGCAAAACATGGAGGAGAAAAGATTGACACTTGGATAAAAATGCACAAAGCAATCCGATATGGAGCAAAAACATCCAAGACGACTTCACCTTCTTAACATATTCACCAGGCAGAGCTGTTGCTTGTAGAATATTCCAACAAATTACATATTCAGTTTTTAAGGATAGATAGAAAATGCAAATTGAGGTGTTTAATAAGCCAAAAAAACTGTCTGTGATTTGTTGGAACAAGATACTTGAGCCAATTAATTTGCAAAGTTAAAAAAATAAGAGAATTGAAATGGCTACCCATTGCACTAAAGGTTGTTAGTCAGAATGTGGAGCTGTCTTAAACGTATTGTGACTATTTATAAGTGTAAAAGACTTATTTTCCCTTGACCTATTTAACTTTGCTTTCAGTTGCACCTTTGCTCTTTTCATTGCGAGTGCCTCCTGTCTGTCTGCAAATAGAAGAGCATAACAAGGTACTTAGAGCAGTGAGCGGTAAGAGTTTTATGAGAGGAAAATCACACCACAGGAACAAACAGCAGGATCTATTTTATATTAGCAGAGCAATGTCAAACAGTAGGTTTTTTTTTTTTTTTTTTTACCAGTTCATCATCAAGGCAAACCTGCAGACAGAGCAGAAAAAGTCAAGTGCATGTGGCACGGCTTCCTATACGAACTCTAATGCTGTGTTGCACTCACACATGCTCGTGATTGATTGATTGATACGCGGTGGTGAATCAAAAAGCAGGGTGCCTTTTCAATCACAGGCGAAGTCTGTGAACATGAATAACAGCTAGCGTATTGCCTGTGGCAGTGTGAGCTCACTATAAACATAGGAACTTGCCAGTCATCATGCAGAGTGAAAAAGTCTGTCCCAAGAAGGAGAAAGAAATCTTCGCAAGTGTAAATTTATGTACACCCATTTGATACTTTCCATTCTTGATTGGTTTGAATTTTCCTCTTTTGCCTTCCTACCCATCATCAGAGATGATTAATGTTATTTCCAGGCCCAGTCTGGCAATGACATAGAAATTCTGGGTGGAACGGGACCTTGAAAGCACCACTAACCCTGACTAGTGCCCTGCCTGTTACAGACAGACAGCTGATAATCCCTGTCTCCTGTTGACAACAAAGACTCACAGTATCCATTCACCTGAGACCTGAGCCCATCTCAGGCCTACAGAGGTACAGCAAAAGCAATTCTGCTAGCAACACATTAAATACAGCACTTTCTCCAGTGCCAATTAGTGTTGAAGAACTTGTCGGTTCTTTTCTTGTCTGTTCTTTAAGTGTTAGATATCAAAATTGCAGAGCCCTGGAGAAATTACTGCAGGATTTAACAGCAATTTAGTCGTACAACAGCGACATTTACAGCATTAGTTGTGATGTTTGCGTCCGCGGGAAACTTGTTTTTCTGTTCTACTTTGAACGCGAGGCACTTACAGACCGTCTTGTGAGCAATAACTCACCATTTATGAAGATAACGCTTCCATACACCGCCAAAGAAAATTGCTTTCAAACACTTCCAATATATATATATGAATACTTGCGTCAACGCGTCAACATTTTTCTCAGAAAGTATATTTCCAATACTGCTATTGCCATGAAATTTTCACCAGATATCGGCAACAACCCATGTAATGCACACATTCCAAGAAATCCAAACATTTATGTCCTTAAACTAAGTAATGTGTAATGAAGTGAAATGTCACAGGGAATAAGTATTGAACACATTACGAAAAGGAGCCGCAGAAGGTATGGAAAGCCAAGAAAGCAGCTGGAGTCTGTCAGAATTTACAAAGTAATCCTGTCCTCTATCAGTGCAAAGTAATATCAGCTGGTTTAGTCCAAATTGACACAAGGTTTCTCATCACCAAGGTGTCACACAAGAGGCTTCTCATGATGGGCAAAAGCAAAGAGCTCTCTCAAGACCTTCAGAAACTTATGTTGCAGAACATACTGATGGCACCGGTTACAGATGTGTCTGAATCGTTTTATATGTTAGTGCCATTATCCCTCAATACTTATTTTCCCTGCTGTATGCTGTTTATACAGTATATATTTTTAAACAATAAAATACATTTTCAGTATTTTGGCCAACCCTGTAAAAGAGAAAGTACTGGTTCCGCTACAAGATACACTTCAAGCACACGTTGCTGGAGGCTTAGCGTTTTGTATTTACAAACTTATTTAGCTTCGAGAGGATTTGCCTCTTTGCCTTTCGAGTGTCTGAGAGTCTGAAGAATCTCAGACTGGACTAGCAATTAGAGTCAAGGACAGGCAGCATAATGATTCATATGTGCAGTGACACAGCTACCTACTGCTAATGAGAACTGAACAAAAATAATTAATGGGCAACAGTTCTGAAACAATTATTTGCATAATAAATCAAGTTACTACATGTCGAAAGGGGGTCCAGATTCTCTAAATGTTGGAATCTTTTATGTATCACCATTTGCATATTTCTCTGCTTCCCATAAAACTGATTCACAGTTTGCATTAAGTCAGTTATCATTTCATTGCCTCAAACTGGGTCATCATATCTCCAGGCACAATTACAGCCAAAACCTCAGCGCGACAAATTTGCTGTCAGTCTCCATGCCACTTTTATGTATAAACAGCAGGCTGTCAGCAAGCTGGGTGGAGATAAAAAAAAAAAAGAAAAAAAAGAAAGAAAGAAAAAAAAAGAGAGAGCGGGTGGAGAGGAAGCATCATGGATCATGCAGCAGGCCTAACGGGTCAATAAGAGACAAACGTATGTCTAATAAGCCAATGATGACCCCAGAGTGGTCCTTCTTGTGAGGGCCAGAACCTGCTTCTAACAAATGTGTTATTGACCTCGCACAAGCAGGCAGTCATAGAAATACACTCTGTATCTGAGAGGGAGGAGAGTATGAGAGATGAGAGATGCCGCAGCTGGTCAAAGTATTGATCATGGATCCCTGTTTATACCATCGAGCTAATGATGAGCGGGACCTAATTGACACACAACACCGTGACAGCATTCAGGGAATCATTAGAACAATTCAACCTGTACTGTATAGACATGCTGAGGCAATTTGTTTTGAGGAAATGCCTAGTAATTGAAAATACAATTAGAGACACTAACGTGTTTCACAAACTGGAAAATCAATTATTGCACCCGACTGTTCAATCCACTTTTTATCTTGATGCTTTATGCATATACAGGGTGCTGTTCCTTTTAAACAACCAATACATAAAATAGTCAGATAATATACTCTTAATATAATTACCAATACATAAAATAGTCAGATAATATACTCTTAATATGATTAATTAAAGTCAAGTTTTCAAATCTCCTGTTTTACAGTTCAAAGGCCAAAGATATTCAATTAAACATAATGTAACAAAGGAAACAGAAAATCCACATATTTGAAGAAATTAGAAATGTTATTTTAATTTTCTTTAAAAAAAAAAAAAAATCAGCTCTACTCTACCTCCTGTGTACTCTTGGATACTAGAAAAACTCCTTCATAAATTTAGATTACCCTGATTTAATGACAAGTGGTATTGTAATTTATAAACATATACTTATATTACTTACAGATAATGAAGACAAAACGGCAGAACCAGTCCCCAAATAGATTATTAATGTGTTGGCTCCAAACAGAATTGTAAAGTGCACTACCCTGCATGTGCATTGCCTCCGAGAGGGTTATCACGAACCACCAACAATAAGTCATGACCACATTAAAGCTATTTCATCTGCAGTTATTCATCAAAGTGATTCAGTAATATTAACTATCGCTATGCAGTGCCATGCCGTGCATTATGGATATGACTTATGGAGCTCTGAGGCTGAATTACAGTCACATGCCGGAGTCCAGTGAGTCAGAGTGCAGCGAGACAGGCTGTACGTCAGCTGTGTGTATGTGTGTGTGTCTCTGTATCTGTGTGTTTCTATACATGTTGTGTTGGTCTAATTAAGCAGGAAAAGTACAGTTTGTCATTCATGATTGTCATTGATTTCATCTCCAAAAAATGTTTCCTGCTGCTACACTGGTTCAACATCACTGCCTTAAATCTGTACTGAAGTCTCTTCACAGAAATAAATAAATAACTGCTGTGTCTGCATAGACTGGATAATGAGATTAATTTAGTGCTGCTTGGTAAACACTCTCGGCCTCGTGTTTATTTTATTTAAATTTTATTAGCTGGTGAAAGAGTGACACAGTGTCCATTAGGCTTATGGACAACTGAACTCTAAAGCCAACTATAGGTTTAGCAGCAGTTTCAGTTCAGGCTGCACCAGACTGCACCCATAAACAAGCTGTAAACACGCATCCAGACTTTTTAGGTTGACTTGGCTAAAGTTGTTAGCAGCCAGTTGTTTATTTACATTCAGCAGATACACAGCAACATTTTTATTTATTCAGAGTCATGTTCTGGACAACTGGTAAATAAAAGTCTAATGTTAAAGCAGAAGTAAGCGATCCGATCGTTTGCTGCGTTCCAGGCAGGCTTTTGAAACCGTAAATTACAGCTTCAAGTCACGACTTAGTAGCGTTCCAGGCAACCCACTCGTGTTTTTCCGACCTGTTTTACCTGTGAAAGTCACTATAACGGCCACTCGTAACTTCCGACCGGTGAACTCGTACCAGATCGAACTGGTACGACTTCACAGGTCGAAAAAACACGAGTTACGGGCTGCCTTGAACGCACCATAACGTAGCAGCCCCCGCCCTCGTCATGGATCTATTGGTCCTCGTCCCTACGTCACCACATTCACGCGCATCCCTTGACTGCACACACAGCCCTTCATGCCGTTCTCTCTCCTCATTGGATAAAACTTGTAGGATACGATAAATGTTTTCTCCTCGGCTCAGAGCAGAGCAGAGTGACTGACAGACCCGTGTTTCAGACCAAACACTCTATGTAAGTGATTGCTGACGGAAGATATAACTATTTAAGACTTATATTAACACAAAAATATTGCTTACTTCTGCTTTAAGTTTTTGAACAACTCTTGAGAGGAATATTCGTCTCTTTAGCTAGTCGCCATCATTGTCTGCCTGCCACCCCTCAAAGTTTTACTGCACAAATCTTTTTGTTTTGATACAACGTCACTGTCATTTTTAGCCAAGGTAAATGGTTGTTTTCATTGAAAACTCTCTAAAAAACCAACAGCAAAATGGCCAGGTCTTTCCCCCAGGAGTTGGTGGAGATCAAAAGCAAACCTGAGAGAGTGAGTGAGTGAATATTAGATTGATTTTGGCCTGAGACACGACTTCCTATGAGGCGGATGTTTAAAGCAGAAGTAGGCGATATTTTTGTGTTAATATAAGTCTTAAATAGTTATATCTTCCGACAGCAATCACTTACATAGAGTGTTTGGACCGAAACACGGGTCTGTCAGTCACTCTGCTCTGCTCTGAGCCGAGGAGAAAACTTTTCTCGTATCCTACAAGTTTTATCCAATGAGGAGAGAGAACGGCATGAAGGGCTGCGTGTGCAGCCAAGGGATGCGCCTGAATGTGGTGACGTAGGGACGAGGACCAATAGATCCATGACGAGGGCGGGGACTGCTAACTCCATCGGTTGACAAGAAGTTATGGTGCGTTCAAGGCAACCTGTAACTCATGTTTTTCCGACCTGTGAAGTCATACCAGTTCGATCTGGTACGAGTTCACGGGTCGGAAGTTACGAGTGGCCGTTATAGTGACTTTCACAGGTAAAACAGGTTGGAAAAACACGAGTGGGTTGCCTGGAACGCTACAAAGTCGTAAGTCGTGACTTGAAGCTGTAATTTACGGTTTCAAAAGCCTGCCTGGAACGCAGCATTAGCCAAAACGACCGGATCGCTTACTTCTGCTTTAAGCTGATGTAATGTTAATTAAATCTGTATGTTTTGTTCACACCTCTGTGACCAAAAATTATTTAAAAATGTATTGAAGCCAGCTAAGCTTAACATCATAACACAGAAAGCACCATTATAATTTCAATGTACAGATCCACAATTTATGAAAAGCTGAATTTACACGCTGAACACACCATTGCCATGCTGTGAAATACACAAGCAACATGTGATTTCAGACTTCTTAAAACAAATGTATTACCATGACACGGACAGGTGTGTATGCGTGTGTGTGTGTGTGTGCGCATATGCGTGTGCGTGTGTGAAAATCAATATTCATTATGCCAAGCATGTAGATCCCTTGATATATCCACAACACTGTTGATCATTATGGAAATTTGCATTTCTATGTATATTATAGATGGGAAAAGAAAAACCCACACTGGAATCGCATTGGAGTGCATTATCTGCGTATCTGCGTATCTGTGTTTGCCTTTCTGTGTTTGCATATAGTACATAGAGATATAAGCTCGCCTCCATGCTGTGTGGGTTGAGCAGGAGTGAGGACTGTGTGATAAATGTCCTATTTGGTGCTGACGGAGCAAGTCCTGGGAAGCTATACTGTCCCAGGGGCGGGAGGCTAATCACAGTGGTTTCAGGAGCCCCTCTGCTGTATGACAAACAACTCTAACTCCAATGTTAATGATTAAGTAAAGCCACGTTAGATTTGACTGTGTTAACAAAAACGTCATTAATAGTGTGGCTGATAAAACAAACTGATAACACAATAGCTGTCTGATAAATCAGGGAAGTCATGACACATCCTTATCGTTCATTATATTTCAGCACAGGGATTCAAACGTGTTTGAATGGGTGTTTTCAGCTTTCCATTACCTGGGATTTAATTACCTTCAACCCCCAGAGTAATGAATGTATATGAAGGCTTCGTTTAGCCAAATTGTGAGGCATTTTTTGAGTTTTCCACACTTTTCCCCCTAGACAATATTTGCATTTGCGATCAGAACTGATACTGTGTGTAGACACCGTTCTGTTTGACAAAACATTAATTATGTAAACTCAACAAAAGCAAAGCTGGCTCCCCTGGCCTCCATTTTCCCCTCCCTCTCTCTCTCTCTCAAATGCTTTCATTCCCTTTCTCTACATTCATCCTTCCATCCCACAAATCACAAACACACACACACCCGGATACACACACAAAGTGCAGCGAGGCAGAACGCATCTGGCTACGCGGCCCGTCAATCTCACGCTGCTGTGTGGCCTTGCTGCAGGACGACACCCGCCCTGCCCGGTCTTGCTGCTGGTGTTGATTTGAGGCTTCACACAAGACAGCATGAGATCTCACAGAACTGCTGCCGCAAATACACAAGGAGAGGGTGAGACAGAGTGAGACGGAGAGTGGGTGAGTTGGTGAAGGCAAGACAGCAGGAGGAGTAAAAAGGCAGAGAGCAGGGGGTGAGAGATAGAAAGGGAAGGCGAGAAAGGTAAACTGTGGGAGTGGCAGAGCGAGACTAGAGCGGGATGAGCAGTTCTTTTCTCAGCGCCAGCAGGACTAAACACACATGCATATAAAAAGCTCAGGTTCTGGCTATTGCTGCGAGACTCCTGAAAACTCATATGAAGCGTGGCTCTGTTTTTGCTGGGAAAAATGAAACATTTTCAACTGATAGCGGCGCTGTGTGCCGTGGGCGCTACAGACATGCAAACTTCCCACTGCTGCCAAGAACATGCCATAGCAAATCAGAAAAATAATGTGGGAAAAGGAGGTGGCTGTGTAAATAGGTGCCCCCCCCCCCTGTGAACACGTAGCCTAGGGGTTTGTGGGGGGTGAAACAGTGTCAAGTGAAAGGATCAGGTCGATCAGGATGTGAATGGAGCACCGTGTGAAACGAGTCATAATAGCATTACCACCTCTTTTAACCCCCAGTGCTCATCCCTCCTCCAGGTAAGAATGACTTCTGCTGAGCACGGCAAAGCAAGAGGAGAGTTAAAAGAAGCTACGAGACCGAGCGGTGAATGCACAGTGCAACTGGGAACGCTCTGGCAGATACTAAAGGAGCACTCCACAGTATTTTCATACTAATCCTGCTCCTTCAGGCACAAAGTGAACACAGCGCTCTGCTAGAGCACAAACGACTTGGGCTACGCCATCGCTGAGGGAGCAGCTTCCTTTGTAACCACAATGTGTGTGTGTGTGTGTGTGTGTGTGTGTGTGCGTGCGTGCGTGTGTAGAAGATGGATAAAAAGCGGAAAGAGAGTGTGGAAAATGAATGTTCGGGTTGTGACTAGAGCTACAACAATTGGTCAGTTATTCTTAATCAATCTAAAGAAAATTAACTTCCAACTACATGGATAATCACTTAACCACTGAAGTCACTTTTTCCAAACAAAATATTTGGCTGCACAGCTTCTCAGATAAAGATTTTGTTGCTTTTCCTCTGCCTGCCTCTGGAAATTGAATCTTTTTGAACCATTGCTCTGACAAAACAAGATTTGATAATGTCACCTTGACCTCTTTCAACAGCATTCACGGGTATTTTTCACAGTTTTATGATGATTTAAAGACACAGCTATATCATGTTATACTAAAGTGAAACCAGAAGACAAAATAATTTAAATAAATGATAGTTTTCATTTTTCTTTTGAGGTACTTTTTAAATCATATTTTAGGGTATTCGTTTAATGTGAATTTATACATGAGTTTGCATGCATTAGTATGAAATGCAAATGCTGACATGTGATTGATGCTATAGCTACTTGCCTCTGTACAAACACAATGTCAGCATTTAATAAAACTAATCACTACTGTTTTTCATTGTTATATTAATCAGGCTGAAACTTGTGCACACCGGCACGGACGGACAGGTGCGTAGGAGAAGACCTTGGTGGTCGAGTGACGTGAGAGAAAGCTCCCGCACACTGTCATCACTTGCAAAGATTTTATGGAGCTGAACAACGTTTCGGTCCTGACACCTTCGTCAGGAGAACCTGACGAAGGTCTTTCTCTCATTATTAATCAAATCATCATTTGGTCTATAGAAAGCAATAAAGTAGTGAAAAATTGTTTGTTTCTTTCCTTCTGAAGATATTAAATTTATGATAATGCAACCAGACAATATTTTTGCAATTTTGCTTTGATACTTGAATAAATGCATCTATTATCAATACTGTAAACTAATTTCCTGTCAAGCAACTAATCGGTTCATCAGCTAATGAATAATTACAAAACTGCACACTTGCACATTGAAGCCTTGACAAAAAGCTGTCCCGCTCATGGATTTGGATGAAATAGTCCAATGCAGGCAGAGATAATAAAGAGATACTGTGGCTCCCAATATCAGAATCATCCTTAAGTGCACAATGTTGTCATATCACCCAATTCTAATATTTCACACTGTATCTCTTCCACAGGTGCAGCGCAATGTCCAATGACATGATACAGTAAGCCAAAAGGCCATTTGTCCAAGCTGCTGTAGAAACTCCTCTGTGTCGCTGCCCTGTCCTGCTAATATGAACCTATTTGCAGGCAATAGGAAAAGCCAGTCTCAATCACATGACCATTCCTAGCTGGATTTCCAGTGGCAGAGCAGTTATTTTTCATGATGTGGATGATTTTATCAAGATCTATGGAGAGAGGGCAGTATTTCTCCACACAGGAAGCCAGCCCGATCCCCAGCTCGAAAAAAGATGGCATGAAAAACAGGACCTGCGACAGGAAGCTCTCCACCCTGCGTACTGCTAGAGGCCAAAACAATGTGAGTGTAGTGGCTGCTGAGATAATCACATAGCACGGTGTGTTATTAGCTTTCATGTTGATATAACCACTAATGATCTATCTGAGTGACTGTCTTTGTCTAGGTTTGTTGGTGCCTGGTGGCTCTACAGTAAAACCCATGCCACACATGGCGCAGCGATAATGGAGATGACTGGAGGAGTCCGAGCTGTAATTTCCCTGAAATTATAATCTGCACTTGTAAACATATATGTGTCCCTGCGCTCATTTTACCCCGCAGGTTCAAAATCTTTTATCTTTTCCAAGCAGTGACAGAGGGAAGAGAAATTACCCCCAAAACGGTCTTTCAACAATCATTTCCAGGACAACTTCATTTTCACGAGGGTCGTGTTTTGTCTCTTTTAAAGCCAAGGGTTGCAGTCATCTCAGCTTTCCTCATTTCCTGAAACCATTTTATCGAAGCGGCACCTCTGCTGGAGCCTTCTGAATCTGGTGTGTCAGCTTGAGACTGACAACAACAGGGCGGCTGTCAGCAGGACAAGTGAGATGATGCATTTTCTTTCCCCAGTTCCTTCCTCTCATCTCCATGTGTCTGCATTTCTCCAGCTTCACCCTTCAACCCCCCCGGCTCTTCTCCCACCCCCACTACCCCACCTCCCCCTTCACACTTCTTCACCTTGACCAGGATACATGACTAGGGAGCTGACAAGCCCAAACGTGTGCGGGTCAGAAAAAAATAGCCCCTCTGGGAGTCCGACAGAGGGCTTAGGAATACTTTTTAGTCTGCACTGGCAGTAAAGCCTTGCTTATGAATGTCATATTATACCCGTGTGTGTGGGGAAAATACAGAATACACACATATTCACAGAGGAAAAAATATATTCTGTTGCAACAGGTGAGGGCAGACACAAAGCCTTTACAATGCATTACAGGATAAGAAACTAGACTATTCATGAAAGTGGCCTTCACGACAACTCCCTCCAGAGATTTTAAGTGTTTAATCTGTAGCACACAGTTTCATGTGGAGGGCTTAGACAGTTCTAATCTAACAGACCCAAGGAAACAAAACTCCTCTATTTTCTGCTCAATAAAGTCTTGGGAGAATGAAAGGAACAGGAGAGCAAAAATGTCCGTGACTGATTATTTCAGCAAAGTGCTTGCTGTGAATGATACAAACTTATCTGGGCTGATTTCATTGCTCAAGGTGCACCTCTGGGGCACACAGAGCGCTTGCATATCTGTAAACCCCATGTCTACCTATTCACCTAATGTGGAGAGTAGAGTCAAGAGGTGCTGTGGATCAATTCAGGTTAAAAGAGGTTAATGTTGTTTGCCCTCTGAGTAATAAAAGGGCAAATGTGTGACGATGCATGACTGCAAATGTTTGTGCATATTACAGACACATGAGATGAGGTTTGGCTGAAATTGTAGATACAAGTGGTAAAAAAAATTATTTATGCTTTGTGATAAAGAGGCAGGGGTGTTGAAAAAGGAAAAGAAGAAAAATATGCAAGGGGAAAACTAAGGTAAGAAAAAGCCCACCATGTGTGTGTGTGTGTGTGTGTGTGTGTTTGTGTACAAGTACAAGCATGCATTAAAGCAAAAGTGTGACTTCCATCAACCAAATTATAGAAAGGAGTTTCTAGACCGGTACATCCTCATTATCCCAAGATGAGTCTCTTTGAAAATTACAGAGCAGCCAGATGTTCCAGGTGTCTCAATTGACCCTCCTTCTCTTCCACCCTTCATTTCACACACCCACCTACCTGCACACACACACAAATTTAAAAAAAAATTAAAAAGATGTACGGATTTTTGTTCCAGGTGTGACATTTATGTCCAGCACCCACTGTCACCATCAAGACTTGGTTAGTATAATCAAGTTAATGTGTACAGCGGGAACTGGCTAATGAAGTTACCTTCTCCTATTGCCCCAGGCTGGGAAATTATGTCTCTGTCAGGGGCCTTTTAACCTCCACAAGCACGCGTGTTCCCCCCCCCACAGCCTCCGGAAATACACACCTTCACACAGCAGCTTAATGAGTGCCTGGGGAGGCAGGCAGACACACATACTCAAAGACAGGTCTGCTTTGAGCTCATGCTCACCCTGCCTAGAATACTGAACCCTTCCCTGAAACACTGAGCATACTGTAGATCCCTGAGAAGCCCTAAGGCTGAGAGGACAAGGACAAAGATGAGGAGCAAGCACAGAGAGTGGTGATACATGCGGGAAAGAAGGTAGGAGCAATGGAAACAGAACAGAAAAGCTCCTTGACCCAAGGATATATGTAATACATGTCTTTCAGAGGGCTCAGTGAGAAACTAGTTTCACCTCATGTTCAGTTTGTGACATGAATCACAGCCCCAGACCAACACGGGGAATGTGTCATAGCTACTTCCAACAATGACAGACATCATATGAGTTGAAGCTGAATTTTGAAGAAAGAAAAACTTAAACCTGGCAAACTTTATGACCAACACATCCCCAAAACACAGTGCATCACAATGACTAAACATGGCCGGAGAGGAGGAGCAGCAGACAACAGGTGTATGCTTTCAAAGTTTGTCCTACTCAACACTTTCTGCAGCTGTTTCACAATGAAAGCCTTCCACAAATACAAACAAATGGAGGCTGATTAGTGTGAAGTAACAGCATCAAGTGTTGAGTTACTGTCACTAAAATTAGCTTGACGATTGGCCTAAAGCTACTTCTGGGCAGTGTAGGTATTAAGCTCCGTGCACATAGATCCAGCTTTAGCCTTGTGTTTAGCCAGGGAAAAACAGCCTGCCCACCAGTACTCCATTAAGCTGGCCTGCTCTCCCGTCTTTCCCATATTGCCCAGCCTGCCCACCAGGAGCTGCCTCTGTCAGCTCTTCCTTCACTTTCTTCCCATTTATCCCAAATTCCATGTTGTAGACTGTTTTCTTGTGTGTAAGGGGCCGTCCACACGAATCCGTTTTTTTTTTAATCCGGATAAATACTTTATCGGATTGGCCTTGCGTCCACACGGATACGCCGTTTTCGGGGGGTGAAAACGGTATTTTTTGAAAACGGGTCCCAGAGTGGGAAAATTTGAAAACGCCGCCCCAGCGTTTTCGTCTGGACGGCCAAAACGGATTTTTTCTGAAACGATGATGTCATACTCCCACCGCTCTACCTGTGACCTGAGACACACACACACATACACCGCTGCAGCAGCTGCACACTGACAGTCTATGGACATAACAACAACAACGGCCGACTGCCGTCAGGTCGCTCAGACGCTGCGGCTGAATCGCATCTGTTGAATCATCACTGATCGTCATATTTACTCTGACACAACTCCCTGTCAACATTTAATCCCATGTTTGAGTTTGAATACAGCGGGGGACTTCCCGTCTTCTTCTCAGTCTTAAGTGTTTATGTGTGGCAGCGCTACAGTGCCACACGCTCCACACACGCCTGCAGTATGTAGTACTACAGCGTTTTGGGTCGTTTTCAGTGGATCCGTGTGGACGCAGATATTTCTGAAAACGATGCCGTGTTTACGGAGATTTTTTTCAAAACGATTAAGAAAAAGATCGGATTTGGTGAAGCCGCGTATTCGTCTGGACGGGGCCTAAAACATCTAATGTCTGCCCATCCTAGGTGAGGGATCCCTCCTCTGTTGCACCCTGAGGCTTCATGACTAAAACATCTGAGGCAGGGCTTTTCAGAGTCTGACACTGTGAGTACCAGTACCTAACAAAATTGGGATAACTGCCTATATTTTTATAGCAAATTTTCCATTTGCTATTTGCAGTTCCTGTTTGCGATATACCCATGGGTGTAGAGAAATTTATCAAAGTGAACAGTGACAGTGAAAAAAGCTTGAAAACGTGATTCTCTGGAAAGTTCTGAGGGTACGAGGAGTTCAGATATATATTTGCTTTGTCTTTTTAGCTCTAATTCATCAGGAAAATCCCTCTAATGGACCAAATCCATCCATTAACAACCTATTAAAAAGCCTTCAATACCTTACTACGATGTCCAACTGTAGACATGCAAACTAGCCAAACCTCACAACAAATGGATGCAACCACCTCCTATCGACCTCACCTTTCACCCACATTTCTCCATTTATTTCTATATTAAAGCAGGTAGTACCGTATCAGTTTAAATGTGGAAGGTGCCCATCTAGTACACAGACATTTATTGTAACTAGAGCAAAATCTTTCTTCCAAATATCAGTGGAAAAAGACAGACAGGCGGACAAAACCAATCTTAAATCCTTCAGCAGGAGTTTGTGGTGCCACAGAGACTCACTGCTGGGATAAATCCTCCTTCCATGGCCGCAGTGCTGAATGAGCCTGTTCCCCCAGGAGCACATGTGTCTAACCAAGCCAACAGGCATCCAGTGAAGGGAGGAACCCATCTCTCAGAGGCAAAACCTAGTTAATTCATCTGCCATAATGACAGCCTAAACCACCATTACATCTTCCCCAACCACCACTGAAACCCAATCAAAAAGATGTCTCCCGCTACACCGACATGTAGGGGCTCACAGACTCAGGCCTTCACTCCTTCTCCTGGCCCAGAAAGAGGAATTAAGAAGTCAAGTTGTGTGGGAGGAGTCTTTCTCCCTTTGCTTTTCCAGCCAGGGGTGAATAAAGCCAAGTTAGCCAGACAAACACATTCCTGTCTGCCTCTTGTTCTGGCAGCGCTACCTCAGACATGACTGAGTTAGCCCTCCATGCTGCGCAGTCCCTCTGATGGGATTAGCTCTTAAAGACTGTGGAAAACAATTCCCTGCTCCCTCTCAGTAAGGTCAAAACAAAGCATTGCTGTGTCACGTCACGCACTGATAATTCTGCCAACTATCCGCCCGCAGGGATGTTTTCTAATCCACGAGGAGCTGATACCAGAGAGGTTTGTTGTAAATAAGAGTAATGGGACGAGTTAGATGGGCCATTTCATGTAACCTTTCAGTGTTTGGACAGACCCTTTTCCTACATTGTTATTATTCACACTGGCCTGGTTCCACATCCTTTCGAAAGGGCAACAAATGGCTTCACTTATGGAGGTGCTGCAGAGGCTACAAGCATCGGGTTACCTCTGCATGCGGATCACAATGAAAGGCTGGACTGACAAGAAAGCAACTGTCTTACCACTCTGTGTTTCACATGCCAAACACGGGCGATCCATTTCAGCGACCGTGTTTCCCAAAGTAGAGGAGGGCAGGGGCCCGAGAGTATCTGGCTTTTAGTTCCGCCTTGCAGCTGGTTCGCTCCGTTAATGAGAACATTAATTACATTCCACAGAAATATCTCAAAAACAGCGGGCGCGCGTGTGCATTCACAGGAGAGATGAACAATCACGCATGTTTCGTTTCAAAGGTGCTGGTGTAAGGCAAATACTTCTGAACACTGCTAAAATACCTCAGGGAGGTGTACAGCAAAATATTACCATTTTCTAATTAGGTTGAGACAAATTGTAAAAAGTTAGAATGCGTGAGTGAGGGAGATAAAGCAGGAAGGTGGAGTGCTGCACACTGCGAGTAAACAAAGCTATCTGGAGGAAAGCCTATTAGTGCAGAGCGAGGGATCTCAGCATCAACAGGGTTCCATTGTCAGTTGTCTTATTGTCACATGATACTACTGCTAAGCAGAGTAATACCCATATTAACAACAATTCTCCTAATGCCTTTTCTCCTGTCCCCTGTGATCAGCCTTCTTCCAGACGTAATCCCAGTCTAAGCTGATTCTTAATTACCCTGGCTGTCCGGACAGACAAAGGCCGAGGCCGACCTGCTCCGAGGTCCCTGACACGCCGTGTACTCCAGCTACTCTCTAAACACCACAACACAAGCTTGTGTCTACAGCAAAAGCTGGACTTTTTGATCTTTGTAGCACAATGTGTTTATCGTGCAAAAAATATGTCCTGAGCAAACTAAAGCAAACAAAAGCTTCATAATAATCCACATGGCCATGATTTGTGAAAGTTCAAAATGGCCGAAGAAGTTCAGCAAATATTTACACATAATCAGGTGGGAACAATCACCAGTCTGGCTGTACCACATACAAAACACACACACACACACACACACACAGAGAGACAGAGACACTCGGCAGCCTGCATACAAACACCAACTCAGACACCCACACACATACACATACATGCACACACAGAGCGCAGGGCTAAGCAATAATTGTAATCTTCTATTTGTGGTTTTGAATTAAGCTCATTGTTTACGACACCCTGTGGGCTGTCTGGACATTCTTGCATATTTCTGGCTTTGTGCTAATGTGAGACGCTCAAACGGCGTACTGCCTACGGCCACAGAAGATCCACGCTGTTTGAAAATGGCGTGAAAGCTTTCCGTCCACATTAGCCTTTTTGTCTAAAAGTTTTCCATTCACATCAATAATACCATTAACAAAGGAGAAATCTCCTCTTCTGGGCATGTTCATGGCTCTTGAGGCAGCAGATCTATATATCGCTACACAATAGTGTGTGAGCATTTTAGAGAAAGCTTCTTTATCCCCACATTCACATGAGACAGTTTTTAAGAGCCATCCATACAAAGTGTTTTCAAAAAGGTCAATTTTCAGGGGCAGTTTAGCGTGGATGAGAATAGAGGCGATTTCAAATCTCCCCACATTAGTGTGGACGTGTCAAGCCAGTTTTATTTATGTTGCCCAAGTCACCAATTTGGTCTCATTGGGCTTCACAACAGCCTTCTTCTTCTTCTGGGACCCTCATTTTAGATAAGGTAAAACCTCCAAAAGACAACAAATCCATTTAACGAGGACAAAAAGGAAGAAACCCCCAGAAGAAGAATCAGTGGAGGAATCCGTCCTCAGGGACAGACAAGCAATGTGGTGTACATAATGCCACGAGCTGGTAGGTCGAGTTGAGGAGCTAGCACAGGAACAAACAAAGGTGTTTGTGAACTGTCTCTCAGGAACTGAAGAAATCCCCAGCCCAGGTGGCCCCCGGTGGCCCCCGGTGGCCCCCGCTGGCCCCCGCTGGCCCCCGCTGGCCCCGAGGGAGCGTTTGTTAGGGCTATTGCACCTGGCATTCAGGTGAGAAGTAAATCACCTCTCTGGGTTTGTTCAAACAGACCTGAACATCAAAGTACATGTGCTGACATTATGAGGAATTGTATTGTGCCTGTTTCTGAGCAACATAATAATAGCACAGTGATCTGAGGAAAGAGGGCACATAGTTTTCTTGGTCAGGAACCGTTCTTTTCATTAGAGTCCCAGCTCACACAGCAAATACACAGGGCAGCAAATCTCTTTGCCGTCAGGTAATTACACCTTGTCAAAAGGAAAGAATAAATAAAGTACTTTTTAGTTTTACACAGTGTGTTCAAGGTGTGAATTCTGTGCCGTATTCGTTTCTTATTCGTCTTTTTGAATAAAGTCAACAAATGTAGACAGGTGTGCGTGTGTGTGTGTGTGTGTGTAGTTGCTCTGGAAATAAGCTGGCAGCAGAGGTGCTCGGTCACAGACCCAGATTGATGTCCGTGTAAAAGAGACAGCCGGCCTGACAGGACAGACACGACATGGTTGTGCTTCACATCACACCTATAAGTCCACGACGACGTCACAGTATCTGAATCACGCACTGTTATTAATATTGTCATGCCAGCCTGGTTTGGTTCAGCCTGAAAAAGGCTGTGCCGGAAAAATGAGGAGTTTCCATAGGTAACACAGGGAAAAACCTGCACGGCTTTTATCAATGAATCAGCCAATAATGGGTGATTTGTTGCATACCCTGAGCGGAAAGAGTGGAAAACCCCGACCTGCTTGCCCCTGAAACGTCTTACACCAACACAAAGTGCAACAGCCGAAGGGCAGAGGGATGTTTTTTATGAAAAAAGGGGCTCACAATCCCCCGAGCAACTGCTGAAGTAGCACCACGTCGTCAAAGTAAGGAGGATTGTGATGGGAGGTCATGTAGGATCGAAAGGAGAGTTTCAAGAGGAAGAAGACAATAAGCTGACTGTGACAGGCTGTGTTTGAGAAATCAATAGGCTCTGCTTTTGTTCTGTCTTACTTCAACACCTGAATCACAACAAAGCGTCTGCGGCCAAGCAACATCAGTGTAACATCATTTGACAAAAGCTTTTCAACCCAACCGGGGGTCAGGCACCAGTGTGCTGCGATCATATCACAGCAGGCTCCCAAACTCTGCATATCCACTGTTTCTATTTACATTTAAATAAGATGCCTGTAGTCCAGAGTGGAGAAGGATTGCACGGATTCTGAAATAATAACAAAAATCAAAATTTTTTATTTTTTTTTACCTGCCAGTCTAGTGTGTAATTTTTCCCACATGGAACTGTGATGAAACTGTTTGCAACACTCGTGTCCTTGAAGTGGAAGCCATGCAACTCCAACTTCAGGTGAGTCTCAGGTGTCACTATACAACTAAAACAACGAAAGGACAATTTCTAGAAAAATCTGGGGAAACCACATTAATGTCTTCCAGACACACCCATCACGTTCTTGTCAACAAAGACTAAATAAAGGGCTTCACGACTGTCACATGTCCCCAACAGGTCTGAAATCAGTCTGTTGACCTGTGCTACTGCAACTGCCGCGACAGACCTTTAACCCACCAGCTACGGCAGCTGTCACAGCTAAGTGTCACCGCAGTGCCATGAGACCGCGGCGGCGCACAGAGAGAGGGACGAAATGTCGTCAATGCAACAGCAAACAGAGATGTGCAATATGAGCTAGAGGCTATATAACTGAGCAGATATGGTATTTTTGAAACGAGTGCAGTTTTAGTCAGATTTCATGCTGTGACGACCTCAAACACTGTGCTCTTTTTAAATCATCACACTCCACATTATCCATGCTCTGTTACACTTTAATGTTCTTCAATTTCCACTGTCCTAATAAAGTTTATGTGAAAGACTGTCAGTCTAATCAAGTGTGAGATACATCAGGGTGATAAGTATTTGAGGTTCATTGCTGGGTCTCTGAGGCTTTGTTTTTTTTTTTTGCCCAAAGGGACTGGTCAAACCAGAAATACCACTTCCCCTTAGAGAGCAGGCATCATGGCACAAAGACAACTGGAGCCTGCATCTGTTACACCAACACACAGAGAAAAATGTCCCGAAGACAGTGTTTTGACTTTTTGAAAAGTGTCAGCAGTTCAGATTTCACTGGGGGTTTCGTATGCAGAGGACAGGTCCGATTTCTACACCGCAGCCCTGCCCTAATCCTGAACCCTGACACTGTGACCTGACAATTCGTTACACACACACGCACACGCACGTACACAACAACACAGGGCCCGAGGAATCTGGCTATAAATTTGTTGACACAGACAGAAAGGTAAAGAACTGAAACACGGCCAGTGGGCTAAATATAAACTGCTCAAGAGGCTTTCTTTCCTCTGGGTAGGGGATAAGGAGCAGCACTCGCAGCATCAGTCTTGCAGACCCACTTTTTGCAGTCTGGAGCTCGCTACCTCGGGGGGAAGAAAACAGAGGGAATGAAGCGGCTGCAACTCACAGCTCTGCTTATTCCTTTGTTGGATAATTACACATCCGTGTGCGTGTGTGTGTGTGTGTTCTCCAACTTCGTCTCACCCCTTCATATGCAGGCTATAAACACTGGCCCATCTGTGTTGAATGATAAATTTCTGAGTCCATTATTCAAGTAAAACACACGCTTTTAAGTGATAATGAGTATAATAGTCCTGTCATTTTAGACAAGTACATCAACAGGATATTTCAGGCTCATTTGTAATATATGCAGCATTCTTATGGAAATGAGGCCAGCTTTTTTTTTTCATATTCAAGGGGATTTCTACTTTTTTCTGCCCTTTGCTCGACACAAAACAACCGACATTCCTCATCTGCTTCCGTCAGGCAGGTCCTGGCTGGCAGGCTGGCTAATTCCCACTACTATATCAAGCTTGCGGGTCACAGGCGGGATGCCACTTTGAACAAATTCAAGTAAAATGGACTTGCTGGAGTTTGAAGGATCAATACCACATTAATAACACCTGGCTGAGGGAGCTGAGAAGTCTGCACTCTGGCTGTTGTTGCAGAGCAGAAATCAGGAGACAAGCCAAGTCAGGCTGCTGACTGTAAATCTCTCAGTCTTGGCATCTCTTCCAGGGTGCTGGAAGGTGTCACAGTAACCCTGAGGAGCTGGTAGTGGTGGCAGCTCCAGCCCCTGCGAGCATCAGTGTCAGGTCTGAGTCACTCATCAGCACCGTGGGACCTTCCTCCTGCATGGCACAAATTCAGAGCCTGATTTCCTGCTTTTATGGGCAATGGCAACTAATGAACAAGAGCACTGATTAACACGCTCACATCCACCAGAAATGTAAGAGCACTGCACAGTGCACCCACAAAGATTCATGTACTGTATCTTCATCAGTATGCTAAAACATTCATAGCATACGGCACAGAGTGAAAGTTTCTAATTAAAATAGCAAGTGGTCTGTGCATCGCTTCGATTGCAAAAGAAATGGAATCATATTTGAAGAGCTGGGCCCAAAAAAAAAGCAGCACAGACACGAAATGACGAGGAGGAAACATAGAAGATTCTTTGCCAAACGTTCAGTCAAATAGACCCGATATACAATAATAGCACGATTATCTGACTAGAGTCCTTTTTTTACCATTATGCCAGTGGAAACGTGCATCCTTTAGCTGTTGCTGTGCTAATTCCCCATGTCTCACTGGTTAATGTTTCATGGTCATTTAATTCTTCTCTAAAGGAGAGAATTGCTTTTTTCGTTTCCCATTCTTGCTTCATGTGGTCTTGTCCTGATTCCTGACCCCTTAATAATACACTTGTCACAAGTGTCATGTATAATTATCTCCAATCTGCCTTGTTTCCCTCCTGGTGGTTCCTTTCAGTGCTCTTTGTTGGCCTTCAGAATTGGCCAGTGAGACTTGATATGAAGGAGGTATAGAGCGCACAGAGAGAAGCACCGGGCTAAATGGCCAAGGAGACTCACAAGAAGGAACTATCCAGCTTCTGGGACTTGGACCTGTCCTGACCGAGCCAGGCTCTCTCTCTGCCATAGAAACATGGCAACCAACCCCTGAGTGAGCCACAACTCACTGCACTTGAAACAAAACAAAACAAGTGAAAACATATGGGGACTGACATGGAAACAGAGCAGTAACACATGATAATTGAAAAGAGAACAGCAAAATGCTTAGCTGGATTAATTAAGAACAACAATCATGAGATGTGTGTGGGCCACGGCTCTGCACCCTCTGCACCGCACAGTGTTTAGGTGAGATGCATCCCAAATACAGAAGGAGGAGTGATGTGACCAGCTTAAGACAGAGGGAGGGCCCTGAACTGCTGGACGTGTGTTTCTGGTGATGGAAGAGAACCAAGGATAGCGCTTGGCATCCGACAAAATCCCTCGAACACGTACAGTAGATGGATATGTTTCATCTTCCACTCTTGTGAGATGAGTAAGCCAATCGGCCGGCTGGCTCTCCTCCACATAGCCCCACATTACAATAGATCAGAGACAGAAACGGGAAGAGACAGGCTGCAGAGCAGAGGACTCCTCTCATAAGCGCCCTGTTTAATCACACACACACACATACACACACACACACACACACACACACGAGGCTGAAGGCAGAATGGCGGGCACACAAAAGCCCAGCAAAAGTCCTGCTGTGCCCTCAGTCGAAAACAAAACATCTTGACAATCTATCTGAATAAATCCCTCTGTCAGCTTCTCTATCTAAAATTCTCTCCCTCTTTTCTTCCCCTCCAGTCCCCTTCCTCCTCCTTGCAAAGCTTTCCATCTGCTCTCTGAATTACTGTCGGTGATCCCGCAAAGATGGAAACCAACCAGTCTTTGCAGGAGTCTGATTTAGGCCCAATCCCCAGCGCCCCTCTATCCGCAGATGGTGGCCTGTCTCCTGCAGGGAACACTTCCACTTGGTGAGTTTGCTGCTGCTTCTCTGTGGTGCAAGGAAACATTTTCTATCCGATGGTTACATTTTTTTCCCTCCCTTCTTCAACTATTCTCAAATACAATATATGCTCTCTCTTTTTTTCTTTTCTTTACCTCCATTCAGTTTAATGTCGATGAAGACATTCAATACGTAACAGCAGCAACATCAACAATAGCTGAAGAATATGAAAAAAAAAGATATTCTGTTCATATGTATAACAAAGGAAAGTAGGCTACCTGACCTTCACATCAATGAGGATGGGAACTTTGGGCTGTGGGCATTTTTGCTCAAATACATACTTAAATGACGGTTTGCTTATAAAAGAATTGCTGCAGCTCTATTCCCTTCCTTCTGTGATTACAAGAGGGGGTGGTCACGTATGTTCCTCAGTGCTGCTGCTGCCGCTGTTGCTGATGTGGTGTAAAGTCGAAGCCCTTAACTATTATTCATTCCGTCCCATGCTCCAACTCAACAGACTGGGCCCTCAAAGTCCTTTTCATCTCAGTCCAAGTGTTATCTTCACTGAAATACGCAAGAAAGGATATTCTGCCTTAACTTTAGATCAAACTGGGAAATGAGTCATGAGACGCGGGATAATTACAGCACTCAGTTGCTAATAGAGGAGACAGATGGTAAGTGAACATCCATTCTATTCCCATAAGAGACAACAGAGGAGCAAAGTGTCAGAATGGGCTTTACAGCATGTACAAACACACACAGGCTCACAAACTGGACTTTCATGATCATAACCTCTTTGTGTCTGAGCAAATATGATGCAAATGTTAGCTTTCTCCCCCACTACCCTCTCTGCTCAACCTCACTTAAGTCAGTCCACTGCAACAGAGAGCCTCCATATTTCATAGCCTCTAATAATTTCATTTCCTCTGAACTGACAGCCTGGACCGACCAATGCAGAGGCAATATGGAAGACATGCATTAGATTATGTTTGTTTTGTTTTTTTTAAAAGGGGGAAGAAATCCGCAACGGACCACAGAGTCTTAACTCAAGGTTAAGGTGTGTTTGTCACAAAATTACAGCAATAAAGGAAGTGTCAATCAAAGGAGACACTGTGAGGCTGCTCCTCAATTACTCCTCCTCCTTACAGGACACAGGCAGGTGGAGAAGCATGAGGACACTCAGGCCAGGAGATGAGTGACATAGAGGGGAGGCCACAAAAACTGGCAGCGTTAACTATTAGAGTCTAATGGGAAGGTAAAGCGCCCAGATGGCGAGGCTTGCAACACTCCAGTTAACAAACTAAAAAAAACCAAATCATGTAATTCTTTTTTTTTCCCGGCGTTGACAGAGACTCTGCCACGCACTGTTCCATTTAACTCTTTTTAATTACCTGTGTGTGATTTAATCCTTCATATGTCTCGGCCCATTCCTCTTAATGATCTGCTCCATTCGGCTCTTGACAATACACACTCTGCTTGCATGGGTTTGTTGTTTGTTTTGTTGCTATTGTTCTTGTTGCTGTTCCCGCTCCTTCCACAATGAGTTATAAGGACAAGCGAGAACAAGCGTCACACTGAGCATTAGTAGGTTTTTGCCATTTCTGGTTTAACCACGCTGCCAAATGTCCTCGTGATCTAATCGAGCATTTTGTTTCCCCTCTAACACCAGCACAGTGACGCATTGCTATACAGTGTTGAAACAGCCTGCAGTGTAAATGTTAGCAATATTACCGCCTTATCTTGTTACCCTTATGTTCTACAGAGGTGAAATTATTCATGTGTGTGTGTGTGTGTGTGTGTGTGTGTGTATGATTCATACAAGATCAAGTCATTTCAGCTCTTTCACATTATATCCAAAATACAGCAGCAGTATCAGTGAATAAAACAGATTCTGAAAACATGAATGTGGTTAAATATGAAAGGCTCTGAGCCAAATTCATATAAAAGATGTTTAGTTTTACATCTCTCTCTTGCTCTTTCTCTCTCTCTTTTCCATCTTTCCAATAAGTGGCTGATTTTCGATCAAAAAGTTTTATTTATCTTACTGCCATTAAAATGAAACAGGGGTAAGAGTCAAAGTCTGTTTCAGAAATTGCATCAACTTTTATCCTTTTATCTGAAAAACACATTATCACCAGCACATTTACAATCCAGCTTGTCTGCTCACAAATCAGAAAAAGATGACTTTTAAGACGTAAAAGCTTTCTCTGCCAACCTTTTTGTGCGCAAAAATGTTGAAATCTCATTGATCTTGGAAGATTTAGAGCTGATTTGTGGGCATCAGTGTCTCACACACACAGCCACACCAACCCAAGAGACCAGAGGCAGCTCATCACACCAGGAGGGAAAAGGGGCTCCATCTTTCATGAGAATGTGCTTTTCAAACACTAAGCATCATAATGCATCACACTTCACTCACATATAAACTTTTAAGGAGTCTCTCAAGTCAACAATTATGCAACAACCAAAAGGCAGCCCGGCGCAGCTCCAGGTCCGGGTCTGTGGATGTCATCACAGACTGGAGACAGGCTGCTGGGATTTTGGGAAGAGTCATGCTCACAAATATTGATTAGGCTACATAGCCTGGCCGCGGTGGGAGATTTAAGGGAGAAGCCGTTTCTCTCTGGATGAACTGATTAATAACTTAGGCAATACCCTAACTATGCCTTTAAATATGCTTGAGCAACAAGGGGGAAAAAACTGAAGCAGCGTAGCAGAGGACGTTTGTTTTGGGAAACGGGAGCTTCACAATGACACCTAGGCGCAGTCTTGACGAATCGCACCTTTTTCTTCTGCAGGCGTCCGGTACTAAGAAAACTTAAACACAGTTTTTTTAAAGTTAGAAAAGAATTTCTTTGTATCCTCCTGGGCGAGGATTAACATTGCCCCACTAATAAGTCACGGGAAGCAGCAGCGTGCCGCAGATAAACGCAGCAATGTCAGAGGGGAGAGGAGGGGGGGGGGGGGCGCACAAAGTTGGCATATCAACCACAACCAGGCTCCGCTTCAGCTCTCAGTTTAGTTTTATCCACATTTAAAAATAAAAAAATAAAAAAAGAGAAAACTTCCCAACTGCGTTCAGAGGATCGACATGGATAGATGTCTTACCTGTTGGCCCCTCGATGCCATCGGCGTAGATCTGAACAGTCAAAATCAAGAGAAAGGCGCAGGTGTTCATCGTGTAGCTGTTGTAGTCCACTTTAAATGTGCACCAGGAAACATTTCATTCACTCCGTGAGGTCCGGGCGCGCAAGTAAGTAGAGCCGAGCGCATCTATTCCCCCCCTCTCAGTTCACACTGAGTGGAGTTTCACAGACACTGAGGGAGACAGGGCAGAGCTACTTCTGCAAACTGACGTCAGGGTAAACAGTTCGGGAAAGAGATTTCTTCCTCAAGCCCACTTTCCTTTTTCCCAGCCTCCATGTAGATTTTTGCAGCCACAAAGTATGAGCCGGGCGCCTCCAAGCGGTGACGCCCGGTGATGACACAGAGGTGCTCAAACGTCGGCCAAGCAAAACCCTGTGTGTTCAGGTTGTTGGTCCAGCTGTGGTTTTACACCACGAGAGTGAGGATATTCTTTTAAAGTGTGCACATTTTTACCAGTGTTTACTCCTTCAAAGGCCTGTTTGATGTTTCAAAGTGGATTTTAAAGTGAAAGTCAGGGTAGTGTGGATTATAGGGTAAGGTTTGTGGTCGGGATTTGGGTTAGTGGTGGTGGTTAAGGTGCAGACTAGGGAACGCAAGACTTGTTTTCATTACGGTATAAGAGATGGAGCTGGGCGTTTTAGGTCACGGTAAAGGGTTAGGATAAGTGTATATTAAATCTAAATCAGTGCAGTGAGACAAGTGTGTAGAGACAGAGACAAGGTGATGATACCTTTCTGCCTTTTCATCCATTTGTCTTCACTTTAATGAGAAGTTACTTCATCTTCAGCCACCCAGCAGCTCCTAGCAGTTGTCACCATGCACCCAGCATCACAGGTAGGCTACAGGATTATCAGTCTGACAGCAGTGGCTGCAGGTTGAGACAATACTCATTATTTGAGCCAGCTACGTGCCCTTGAACTGCAGAGAGGCATGTCTTTTCAAAGCAACACCTGCACTAATAATAATACAATCATTCTCATCTTTTTTTGTTTTATAATTCTCATCTTTTAAAATCATATCACTATGTGACGTGCTGACGTGCGGTGACCTCTAGGACAGGGGAGGCAGGCGATCACAGACTTGGGGGGGGTCGGTATTCGGCAAATAATCTTATAACGCAAAAAGTCACAACAAACAGGTTTTGCACAATGGTTTGCACAGATAATTCTTAAAATATGTGCAACACCTTCTCATCCACGCCATCTACACACAGTTAACGTTATTAGCTGTAAAACCCAACTCATCAATAACAGGGTCACGTTATTGGACCACCGCTCACATTACACAACAAACCGTTAACAATTAATCCACACTCAAACCGAAGCAACACTAATGTAGGCTACTCAACAAGCTATTATTACAAGGTTTATAAAAGATATGACAGACAACCTGGGATGTGCGTGTGTGCGTGTGTAAGAAAGAGAGGGAGAGAGAGAGAAAGTACGTAAAACATGCTAGCTGTTAGCTACCGTAGCTCCCGTGGCGTCGGTCTCCCGTCAGGTAAAAGCTGCCGTTTGTTCCTCAAATGAAGCTCACGAAGTTGTTAACCTCTCCGGTACAGTTATCCATCACTGCTGTTGAATTAGCCGCTAAACTGCTGGATGCAAAAACCGAGGGGGGGCCTCTGTTTGTTTACAATTCACGAAAGTAAACGAAAGTGCCGCTCACACTTTTAGTGGAGTTACGCAATGAGGCAGCGGTAGCTTCTGCCTCCCTTGGCGTAGGCTACATGTAAGTCTATGGAGGGAACAAACTGTACAAACCGTATGGGCAGAAGAGGCAGAGCGCACATCACCTCAAGGAGACGGCGAGTGGCTTCTACGGCCGCTGCCTGGCCGGAGGTAAACTCTGTTGAGTCGCGTTCATTAGACTATGACAATCACCAAATGCTGACACATTTAAACCTATGGTAAAGGTATCTGAAATAAAAATAATAATTAAACCTTTGATTAACTAAATAATTTAATTATTCCTGACAGCCTGCCTCCCCTGATTGGATGTATTTTTGTAGTCATACTAGCAACTGTTTCACAGCTGTCTGTCATATAGGCCTATTTACAGAGCAGAGACAGGTCTGAATGACTAACACCTCCCAGTGACAGGTATATTTAATTGTGTGTCATGGTGTGTGCAGCTTTGCAATCTGTAAATTTAGATGGGAAAATGTAGAATATGTAGAAAAGTCACCATACATTTGAGCTGTCTCTTTGCCAGGTTCTCTGTGCCACAGTCCTATTCAACACATGTGAAAGCCTCACGGTTGTGTGTATATTTTGTAGTCCTCACATGCTGCAATGTGTCCCATTGTATTTGATTAACATGTTCCATGGCATTTGTGGCTCGCATTAGAAATTTAACATCTTGCACAAGTGCTGATGTTGCAGCCAGTCCTCTGCGTGAACCAAGATGGTGTTAAAACGTGGCCTGGCTGACACATTAGACTGTGGCTCAAGGACTCCTGATTGGATCAAGACACCATTACTCAGGCTATTCATCATCCATTTTGTTTGTTGTGCATAAACATTAAGGTCGTGCATTAAATTAAAGAGGGCCAATAGA
Organism: Trachurus japonicus; assembly: GCF_045865225.1. NCBI lineage: Eukaryota > Metazoa > Chordata > Actinopteri > Carangiformes > Carangidae > Trachurus > Trachurus japonicus. The sequence continues at coordinate 14,302,144 of NC_140922.1, forward strand.
CACAACCAGGGTTTCCAATATGAATGCATATCTCAGTCTCTAATGTTGTTTAGCCTAGAATGACAGATGAACGATGGACTGCTCAGCAAATTGCTTAATTTATCCAAAGGAGCACAGCATATGCCGAGCTAACACCTGTAATTACACCTGCTTGACGCATGGAAGCCATTTTAGTGCCCTGGTATTCAAGGCACAAACAAGCAATTTATTTAAACTAGGGAGTATTTTGGTGTGAATCTGTTCAACTGTACGACAGGTTAATTTTCAGTAACAGGATGTTGCAAAATACAATTTAACTTCAACAACAGGACAGGCATCAGCAGGGATGCTGACAGCTGCACTATGATGAAAGTCATTTTATCGAGTATTTTATCAGCTGCCAATCATAACCCTTTACAAACAAATACATCTGCACAGGCAGCATTGTGCATGAATTTATAATAACACATCATTACAGTTCTGAAGGAAATTGTGAAAGGCTGGCTATCAAACCATCACTGTCGATCACAAAGGCTTGGCATGCTGCACGGTGTTCGGAAATTAAATAAATAACAACTCGTACAGAGCAGAAAACTGCTGCTTTGCTTTTAGCTTTACCAGTCGGTGATATCACAAAAGATTTTCCTTGGGGGAAAAAATGATTGTTTGACATCAGTGACTGTCATGTAACCACATGTTTGGCATGCTGGGAAAGGTAGAATCCACAGAGTCACTGTTTTCACTCCTATTTGTACTGCTGATTTAGCCATAATGTAACCAGGGCAACAGTTATTCACATCAGAGGTTGACTAACGATGAATAAATAAATGAACCATCCAACCAGAATTTTATAATTGAGCTGCTAAAACATAGCTTTTGTAAATGTTTTTATTGAAAATGTGTTAATATCTTACAAGGTCACACTTCTCTTATATAATTTTTCTATAATAAAAGGAGAGCACATTAGAACACAGTAGGCTACCCTGTATGAAGCAATAGCACATATCAACGTCACAATAATTACTTATGTATAGTTTTCACTGTCTTAAATGAACAATAGTGTACTCTTCAGGCAGTGAGTGTCTGGTGCATAGATCTAGCTCTTAACCATTATTTCAAGGGCCTAACTACAAGCCAGAGTGCTAAAAATTTCATTCAACATTCAAAACACACGTTAACTCACAAAATATAAGTATGTTAAAATTACAAATGTTATAAAAGTATTGAGAAAAAAATGTCACAAATAGGTGAAAAACTTACCAAGTAGTTTCAGATATGGGAAAATGTTATCACCAGAGACTGTAAGGTAGAATCCAATATATATACAAATTTCTAAACACTTATATAAAGTTCTGTCACAACTACCCAGGTTTTAAATACCACATCTAATAGACAGGAGAAAACGTTGTAATTTAGGGCTGCAACTAAGAATAATTTTCATTCTCAATTAAATCAATTATTTTCTCTGTAAATTGAATCTATATAAAATATCCAAACATCGTAAAATAAAAAATTACCTTTGCAGTCTCCCAGAGTGTGGACATATTATGTGACACATTGCAAAATGTTGCATATTTTGTCAGACATAGATACGATTTTAAAAAGAGCAAATATTCACATTTAAGAAAATGGAACTGGAAGAATCTTTTTTTTTTCTCTATGAAATGATTTAAATGATAAATTGAATCTTTGCTGATTAATTTTTTGTCTGTCAGCTAAGCACTGAATCAACTAATCATTTCACTACAGAGTGTTTTCGTTAAATGTTAGAAAAGCATGTCCAAATGGTCTCTGTGAAAGTGCCATTTTCAACTTCAGTGCAAAAATTAATGTGTTCCTCTAATACCACTGAAGTAACCACAACTCAGCCAAAGTAACAACAGTGAAGATATGAGCAGCAACACTGTTTTTCAAAGCAATATTGTTTTTGCATCTTTTAAGTACTTAGGTCTCAGGCACATTCACTCACTTAGTCCTCCAGCATCCCACTGGGATCTTCTCTCTTACTTGCTTTTCTGTTTCTTTGATGCCTTTCTTCCTATCACCACCTTCTCAATGTCATGTAAGCTCTCTGCGTCCTCGTCTTCCTCACTTCTAAGGTGGGAGGCTTCTCGAGACTTTGCAGTCCTCTGCCCAGGCTCTTTGTGGATCCCTGAGGTGTCCTCCTCCTCCGTTCCCTCCTCTCCCTGCTGGTGAACCTTCTCCTGGCTCCTCATCTCACAGACCTCATGGTCCCCCTGCAGCTCTTTGTCCATATGGTGGTGCTGACCAGTGGAGGCAGAGAAATGGGTGAAGAACTGAGGGTTGATGGTGAGCTGAGCATAGGATGCAGCAGACAATCCAGTAACAGAGAGAAGCTGGGTCACTGGGCTCGTTTTCACGGGTGACAGCACGTTGTGGGTTCGATTTTTTGATGGGTTGTGGCGTTGAGATCGAAGGTTTTTGGAGGAAGCCCTTTTGTGGGATCTTCTTTTATCAAAACCTGGTTTCCTTCGTTCCTCAAAAACCTCATCCAACACTGATAAGAAAAGAAATCATGACATTCGAAGTTACAATACAATCAGACATCACTGTGCGCCATATGTTTCATTTTTCATTTTTCTCACCATAAATACTGTTATGGATTTTGCTGTCTTCATTCTGGCTGTGCCTCAGGTCCAGAGTTTGCTTCACTGAGTCTAAAAGCCCAAACATCTCGCACAAGGAATTAAGCATGAAGGCATCTGACAAAACAAAATAATCAATCACACCAGCTACAAGTCTTGAGTGATTACTACCATTCTTTATCAGTTTATCTAGAACAAATCCCTTTACAAAAAAGGTATGTCCATGGATTCAGCCATTTGAGTCTTTCTTGACTTTTTTTCTTACCCTGACTGACATTTGACTACATTTAAAGCAATTCTTTTCACAGTCCAGTGGATAGACAGGCCCCATGCAAGAACTCACCTGTCTCCTGCAGGTTGGCCCTCTCGCTGCGAACCTCCACTCCTTTAAGGGTGGCTAAGAATTCAGTCTGAAGACTGGACAGGACCTCCCCCATCAGCCCTGAGTCTGACACACCCTGCCACAGACTGAGTACTCCATCTAGACAAGGTCAGTTATGAGGAATATTATGATGACATGTATAGAGCTCTGTATGAAAATGACAAACAGCCGCAGAGGAACAAAAGAAAGTTGTCATAGAGGTGATGTTTACAAGTGTTTGAAAGGATGCATTCCTTTGTGAGCAGTGGAGTTTGACAGTACCACAGACAAAACAAAGCAAATAAATAAGAAATATGTGATAAATGAGATAAAGTGGGGAGACAAGGAAAGGTTGAGAGTTGAACAGAGTCAAAGGATTGGAAAAGAGAGCAACAGCGTGAAAAGGGAAACATAGGAGGAAGTGTCAAGGTTGGAGAAACAATGAGGAGAAGATAGAGGGAGATAGAAGAAATGGGAGAAGGGCAGCGCTTGCACAGAGGATGTTAAATGGATAATAGAGGGAGAGAGGAAAGTAGAAAAATGGGTTAGAAAAGCAGTGCTCTATGAGGAGAGAAAGGACATTGCAGATTGGAGAGCGGATGAAAAATTACTTGGGATCTGTGTAAAACTGAGCAAAATACAAGCTGAGTATATTAGAGTGATAAAATGTCAAGGGTAGTTGATATCTTATCTTGTAAGAAATGTGTCCACTTCCATGTTTGCTTAAATGTCTGTCAGGATAAATGTAATGGGCCAAATAAAAATATTCCAAATCCCATTTGCAGCTATCTGAAGCTAAATTCATTTATTTCTCCATGTCGGAAATGCACACTAATGGGAAGCAGCATTTCTGTGGATAGAGGAGCGTAGTTATTGGGTGGGTGCGTTTACTCAGAGTTGTCAATTTGTTTTAAGCCCAGTGACAGGCAATACTGCTTGTGCAGTGAGGCTCTGCAATTTGCCATTCACACAAAAGATTACTTGGGGCTATTTTACCGTCTGTGGTCCAGCTGGAACAATGCCTAATCAGGTCACCTTTAAAAGCCCTTAAATCAAACTTAGGCCCGTGGAAGAAAAAGCCACACTTAGAAATGTCAGATGCTGTCGATGGTAATATAAAGGGACATGACTCTTTGGCTGGCAGGGTCAGCAACTTTTTAAAGCCAGTCTGCAGGAACGGCATATACCATTGCACAACTGCAGATTCAGAGGTTCAGTGGCTCTGTGTATCAAAGGTGTCAGACAACGGTGACAGCGAGGGGCGTGATACAGGACAAGGACTGTGGATAGATAATGTTAATATTCTATAGTAATCATTTATTATTTATGCAGTGGAGGTAGACATTTTGAGACTGAATGCTGTGTTTCTTTTCCATACTAATTACGGTTTTAATCCATCAGGATAAAGCCTGGTTGCAGAAGAAGGGCCATCTCATTTAAAAGGACATGACTGACACATGCATAGCCTCTGGAGGACTGAAGGTCAGTGGGCTGAACCTATGCCTCCCTCTGTAGTAAAAACGAATATTTCCTAAATTACCCCCACGACACAGCCCTTGGTCAGCTGACAAAATGGTTAATAGCAGCAGTAAATGCAACTCCCATCATTCCAGAGTTTATCACTTTACTTGACAGACACCCGGCAGGAAAACACATGACCTCCATGTGCAAATATAAAACTGCGGTACACCACAGAGGAGCACTGCAGGTGAGCTGCTTCCTGCTGTGAGGGATATTGCGTAAGCACAGGCCATTAGGAAATAAATGAAACCCCCTATTGCTGGTTCTGAAGCAACAGACTGCACAAATATTACTTTCAGATGATAATTACTTTGTCACATATATTACACAATAAATGCTAAATACACTAAAGTATGTGGAGGTCTTGGATTCAATAGATTTTATCTATATCACATATCTAGTCTCTTTCATCATACCCTCAACCTATTCAAGATGCTTAACAATTGCTAGTATGTATTTACCGGGTGCGTCGACCCTCTTTCTCTTTGTTGCGTGTCCATTGGCTGTTGTAGGGTTTAAAGGCCGGGCTGAACCAGGGCTCCACTCTGCTGTTGCACTGAACCTATCCCCCATAGTCTCCTCTACCTCTGCTGCCTCATGCACAACCTCTGAAATGGAAAAAAAGAACAGCAGGCATATACTGTAAATACAGCGCATAAACATCTCATATTACAAATGAATGTGGGTAGGCAGAGGGAAGACTGCCAAGGACCTCCATTTGGATTTGTTTTTTGTTTTGTTTTTGTCTACATTTTAATTTTTTTCCCCATGCAGTCGTTGGTGCATTACAAATATTTGAATAATCTTAATGGCAGGCATTTTCACTTGAATCTTCATCTTATTTCCAGATTCATTGTTTCCCACAAAGTCCTAAAGACATGGCAAGAAGTCCTGTTTTTTTTTTTTTTTACACTGCAAATAAATGACATCCAGGTGGCTCTAAAAGTTTTCACTCTGCGTCATCTCAATGATAATTACAGCCCCCAAGCATATGTTAGGAAAAAAGCAGTAAACTAAATGCCAACTGAAATCTACCTGTCAGCGGAGGCACCTGTCCTCCAAGAGGGTCAAGAGCCAGACTTGACGGGCTGGGCTGCACCGAGGTCCCTGGAGGAGGCCTCGTGCTGTTGATCAGCACATCAAATTTAGTGCTGCGGCAGGTGTTGCTGCACACGGTGTCATGCTGGTAGAAATCTATCTGGCCAGAGTCCATCATTTTCCTGCGTGTGCGGAGAAAGAGGTTAAAAGCATCGGAGAAAATATTTTTTGTTTCCCAGCTGCTCAAGGGTGTTAAAAGTATGGATTAAATTTGTTGTGGCATCCTAGTAGCTTCCTAGATGTTTGTTTGCCACAAAGCCCATTGATCTGACCTTTGGAGGAATAAAGATGAAAAGAACAAATATTGCCTATTGAGCTGGTTTATTGATTCACAGCAACGGCAAGAACAAGTGCAAACACGATAAAGGGGTGAGAACTATCACCCAGCGGCCTTGCTTGCATGTTATTTGATCCTGCTATCATGATAATGCTGCTTACCGACTACCTTAGGAATGTAGTGGCAAACCCCGACACAGACAGGCTCCAGGGACGTGCAAAGATTGTAATTATATGAGTGAGATATATTGTTGACTGCATTAGATGAAGGTGTTTTGAGTCTGGCACTTAAACACCGACCGAGCAAGTGAAGGAGTCTCTTGAAGGTCATTTAGAGTTACACACTTGTCTCTCCCTAGCAGCATTTTTTCTGTGTGTGTTAATTTCAAACGTCTACCTAAGCATAACCCCTCCCAGCCTGATGGCTCTTTTCCAGTCCTTCAGAGTGGCTTTTCCTGCCAGGTGTACAAACTGCTTTGGGCTGATGAGTTGGTCATTGAACTGAAAGAGAGAAACAGTGTGTTTATGAGAGCTGGTATAAGTAAGTGTGGAGAAACATAAGACTATGATGTGGCAAACAAGATGTGAGAATGATCAAGTGTATTCACTTAAGTTATTTTTCAGCATTAATGAATTAACTTCCATTTGATCTCACGAAATATGTCGACTTACTTTTACACATCTGACATTGATTCCAGGGCACACAAATTTCTTAAACAGCAGAACTGCTCTGCTGTCTCCACAGGTGATTGGGTAGCCATACTCAATTTCCTCTCCTTCTGCTTTACTGTCTTCTAAACAATACAGAACAAAAACACAAACCATAACTACCTACAAACCACATTCCCAGACACTAATAAAAGTGGTTGCTGGGAACAACACAATCAAACACTATACCACTACTCTTGAGCATTTTACCCTTTTCTAAATAACAGCTGCAGTTAAAAAAAAATGCTGCAAGAGACTAATTATTGCACATGATACATTAACTGTATGTAAACAGTTGTTTCTGAGGGGTGGGAGGTCAGCAGGGAGAGGAAATATCTCACTGTCACTTACCATGATGTGTCTCTATGGCCAAGACTGTAGTGCCAGTGTCAGCAATGTCATCATTTACCCTGCAGAGGGCAACATTTTTTCACATATAAAATAATCTGAATTTCATGCAAACTGAATGTTGAATGGTTGAGTTTGAACAGCATAATGTGGGGATAGCTACTGCATTTCTAACATTTTTTTAATTGAAGTGCTTACTGCTGCATTCTTTAACTTTGGCCTAGGCTATTAAACTGATCTAAACAGTTGAATGTAGGCCAAAGATTATGTAGAATGGTTTCCTTCATATAGAAGTGGAGGAAAATGTATTAATATGATTCTGGAAAGATCTGTTATGCACCTATATTTACCTCACTCACACTTCAAATGCAAAAACCTCTATGGCTTGTAAATGATATAAACCATGTTACCCGTGCAGGATGGGCTGCAGGTGCAGGATGACTTGAGTCTTATGGTTGTTGCCACTGGACTCCCCCTCCTCTTTCTTCACTGTCATGAGCTCCCCTGAAGACACATTGACCTCAGCAGCCGCCATCGCCCCTCCCCAAAGAGCTGCACGCAGAGAGGGCCCAGCACGCATGTTAACATCCTGATCACACACATGCACGCAGTGATGCTACTTAATGCACAAGTCAATGAAAGCCTCCCCCCAAGTCCTTTCTTGCATGCAACTGTCATAGAAATGAATCCATAGTGAGCTTAAAATGTCATAATCCTCTCATGGGCTAGCTTTGCTTCATGCATTGAATGTAGCTGCTACAGTATATGAATATCATAGATGGTGGGACAACAGTTAAAACCTGGGTATAAGGCCTGAATTGTTAAAAAAAATATATATATATTAAAATCATCAATTAGATAGCCTCAGTAGATTCAACAGGTGAGGCTGCACATCAGTTTCAATTTGTTTGTTTTTTTAAACTGAAATCTTCAAATGAAACCATAACACTGTTTCATTCTCACGTTTCTTTAGACCACTATTTTTTGCATTAGATGTGATATGATAGACCTGTTGAACAAATATTTGGAGTGCTGTTACAAAGTCATATTAAGCAAATCATCAAATTCAAGGAGAATCCGTCCCTAGAGACAGTTAATTATTTGTACCTGCTGGAAAATAGCATCTCTATACAAATACTGATGATCACATATTGTCCCTAAATAGCCTGCTGGTTAAAAACACAAAAACAACACATTTAAAGGGATCAAATTTGAACAAACTGTCCATTGGAGAACTATTGTCATGAGGAATTGTGAAAAGGGGAAATTTAAATTCCCTCTTCAGTAATTGGTCGCAGAATAAAAGGCTAAATCATGAATTCTCACAACATCAAAGCTCGAGCCATAACAATCTCTCAGTCCTACACTAGCAGCAGCTGAGGCGTGAGATCCACTGGTCGTCAATATTAATAGCACATACAGAAATGGAGGTGAAATAATTCACAAACTGGCAGAAAAACAACAGACAACCTATCCATGCAGTGAGGAGCTCAATACAGAGAACTGATCAGCAGATTCCACACTGATGTATGTATACAGTAGTTTTAATATATCAAGTAGCCCCTGTTGGATCACCAACTCCTACACGGACAGTTGCGTGTCTTTCTCACCCTCCTTCACCCACTCAAACTGACGTCTGTCGGTGCGGCAGCACGCACACCCCGGACAACAACGGTGCGACGGCGCGCGCTCCTGTTCCAAAGAGGGTGCACACACACACACACACACTAAAACAAATCACACACACTGGGTCCACACCAAAACTCCCCAACACAGTAGCCTACCTGCCACTTCCACACTCATAGTTAGTCATAGTCATAGTTTTACTTACCGTTTTACAGCAGGGGATAATTCATCCTCCGCTTGTCAGAGAGGTAGGAGAGCATGCGCCGTGCTGCTTCGTTACACTTCCTGCAGTGAAGGCAGCATTTGCCTGAGAAGCATCTGTCCCGCTGTCACGAGAAGCGGTTAGTTCGCACGCGATGTGTAAGTCGGTCAAACTGCTCTTATGTGGCTCGGTTTGAGCGCCTGTGAGCCATGGTGGTGCACAGGCTGGAGGACCTCAAGCTCCTCAAAACATGTTTTCCACTCCCAAAGGGAGCAGTGTGGATGTCGTTTTAATGAACGGTTCCCTCGTGGTAGGTTTCAGACTCAACGCACACTTTTTTGTTTTAATTGCCACTCGTGTGGTTTCATGTTTGTTGGTTTGTCATGCAATAAACGTTGTTCAGACACACTTGCGTGTCGTGATTTTCTTAGTGCCTGTGTTTCACCGGGAGGTGGCAGGATTTGCTCTCAGTTGGGGAAAAAGAAATGTAGGTGTGTCGATAAGACATGGACAACACAGCTATTTCAAACTGTTATGTATTGTGACGTTTAAAACGCAATGTCCAACCTGTTACGATGGTGAATCCATGAACCAGCTGTTTAAAGGGTTAAGCAGCGCCACAGAGCGTAAATCATTAGGCATTATTGCACAGTATTGACGCCGTCGACTGGTCTCAGATCAGCGCCCACCTACAAATCGTACCACCCATATTTGGGAATGGAATGTTTGGGATTCTTTGATTGGCACTCCACGACAGCCAATGAGAAGTCGAGCCTGCGTCGCGTGGCCAATAGTAAATATGCGCTACTTTGTACTATAACTTTTTACTGAAGGCAGAGCCTCGAGCCTGCGGGGCTTGCACCTTACTTTCCCTACACACAGAGCTCTGGAAATCATGCTTGGAAATTGTGAAAACATCGGGGATGCAGTGAAGTCTTTCATCACCGGGTTCTGGTTCACCTTCAGCGTCTGTTCCGTGGTTGTTCACGGACAGGAGGGTAAGAGAAAGACCATTTAGCTTACGTTTTTGTTGATGTTTTGTGACGGGAGACGTTATTTCAAAAAAAATCTTGTTAACGTTAGCTTCCCACTATCCTTACCGCAACGAGCAGCTAAAACAGCTTAATTGCCATTTTATTGTAAATAAATTAGTGTGTTTTTTATGGAGTGAACTATTTTATTTCATCATGGACAGATGCGACAACCACAAGTGACCAATTGGCTTCAAAACTTAATTTGCATCCTACCTAAGCTAGTCAATAGTAATAATCATATCTGCTCCTGAATTTTACAAAGTACTTCACCCGTAGCCAGGTCTGTAAGATACAATTGTTGACAACTTTAACATGTTCTCGTTTGAGTTCTGCTTTTATGAGCCACAAGAAACTTACATTAGCCTGTGTGTGCAGAGCAGTGGATAAATACTGTATGTCAAATCGAAGTAGGTGCAAAGGTCGAGCATGTAATGTCATGGCAGCATTCTTGACATACTCTTCCCTTGTCCGTGTTTACCTACTGGTCCCAACCATAAGCTCACCTTTCCCACAGGTTTTTGTCATAACAGCAGTTAAGTCCATGTGCAGTGTGAATCACAGTGGCCGTAGACAAATAGAAAAACAATTTATGTCCCCCAGACTATGACTCTAATACTCACTCACACCACCACAGATCTTTTGGGGTTGTTTTTGACCGTCCCACGGGCTTTGGTTTCCTCCCAACAAAGGATGATTAAGTCCAGGGTCAATTATTTATTCTGAATCACTTTTTACTTGCTGGCAAACTATGCAAAGAGCTTTGGTGGGGCCGGGGTATGGGGGGAACATTTCATCCTCTGTGTTGTAATGTTGTGATTGACACACGAGACAGAATAGGGCAGTGTAGTGACAGGTAGCACAGGTGAACATCCTGTCTACTAGTGTGGACCTGTAAGGACCTGCCGGCAAAGCCTCAAGTGAAAAACAATGTTGCAGTGGTGCTTCTGATTGACTGTCTGCTCTCCTGCCACCCGGTTTGACTCCACTTTTCTGTAATTCACCATCTAAATTTTTTGAACTGGTCAGAACAGGCTGAACACATATCCCTCGCTCGCTGTAAGAAACTAGACACAGACCAGCCTGCAGACAGACTGAAGGTGAAAAGGTTCAGTGAACAGGGGACGATTACCGGCCACCCAGAACTTCCCCAGCATTGCTGCCACTGCGGCCTCCCACCGGAAAGTGACAGATCCACGGTCCGTTGCCCACAGTTACAGTATGTAGCTGTGGCATTTCCAGGGAATCCTTTGGGGACTCGAGGAGGGGCAGTAACATCCAAAGGTTTATGGTACTGGGGGCTGAAGAGCTGTCGGGAAGCGGGGGAACAGCTGGTGTGATGCAGGATGTGTGCGACACAGAGTAAAGTGGAAGGTTATCCTTTGCTTTCCCCCCAAACAAACCCCCAGGAGCCTTATATGGAAGACACAGACAGGCTTGACGTGTCGGCTTCGATGGACCCTGGTGCCTTTTGTATGTTTTGACCATTCTCGGAACTTGACATTTCAGGGTTAGGATTTGAGCCTGCAGCCCCCACAGCACTTATCTCTGTGTGACTGACCACTGTGGGGATTGACTCACACACTTTCTGTGGCCCATGGGGATGTTTGACGATCTAAATATTTGTGTTTGTCCATTCCCGTTCGAGTGTTAGTCACAGCAACCACAGGTCAAAGTTGTACTGAATCAACATTAAACAAACAGTGTTTCTGTGGAACCTAAATTTTTTTTTTTTTTTTTTTTTCTTCAGAATATCCATCACCTTTTTATACAATGAAAATATTGAATTCATTTCTAATCATTAAGAGGTATTCCCAACAGGTTATGAATTTTTGGAGATGAGCACTTCTTACACCATCAGTCATCTCACAGTTATGATTAGAGGAGTATAAACACGCCCTGGTCTGCTGTGCATGTTGAGAATAGACTTATTACTCATCTGTCCTGAAATGTGGCATTTAAAAAGCCCCAAGTGTATTTAATCACAAGAACAAATGATGAAATTGTCTGCGGTTGTGGGATTTTTCCTTCGCTTAAACTGAAGGTGCTCAGCTGATAATGTCTCTTCTCACAGCTGTTAGTTGGAAAATACTTTGATATACACCAGCTGCTTTAGTTATGAGTGTGCCTTAGTCGACTGATCAGGTCAACATTAAAAACATTTGGTATGCAGTTTTTTAAATCATAAAACAGAACCATTATTTTAATCTGACATTTAATCAATTGAGAAGATAGTCAGAGAGATTAATCTGCATATAACTGTTATTTATAATCAGCCTTCATGCACCGTGAGGACAAGCGACTTTTGTCATTAATACTTGAATGCACTTAACAATGATTACAGTTTAGTCTATAACATAAATTATTTAGTTTAAACTAGCGCTGGGCAATTCATCGGAAAATAATCAAAACTGACATTTTAGAGCCTCTAACCAACATGATCTGGCCCAGCCATTAATTGAAATCGAGATTTTAAAAAAGTTCAACTCATCTTGATTTTGATTTTAGCCATAACCGCCCAGCCCGAGTTTAAACACACAAAAAATCTTTTGCCTCTCCTTTAATTGTCATGTATTACTGAAGAACTTAATGAAAGCAGTCTATCACTGTATTGTTTTTTTTTAAGTGACACAGAACCACAAGTTTGACTCTTTACTTCAAACCCAGCTGTTGTTTCTAAAGACCAGTTTACAATTTTGGACCAGAATTAGTTAGTCGTATCCTGCAAGTTGATGTTGAAGTTTCCCTGTAAACCGTCTCCCTCTTCTCAGCCTTGTTATTGCACTTCTATCTATTTCAGGCGATGGCTGTGGACATACACTGCTGGGCACAGAGTCTGGCACCTTGGCCTCTCAGAACTATCCAGGCACCTACCCCAGCAACACTTGGTGTAAGTGGAGGGTTCGTGTGCCAGAAGGCCGCATGCTGCGACTCCTGTTTGGGGATTTTGACATCGAGAACAGTCCAGGCTGCAGCAATGGCTCCCTTGTGATCACAGACAAGAATGGGCTAACACATCTGGGTAAGCTTCTCCACCGTAGTCTTTAAATATCCATGGATAGATTTTTATTTTCCTACGTTCCATGTCACTACTGATGCTCACCCAGTCATGACTGTGGTATACACACAGGGCATACCATTCGATTGACACGTTAATATAGGAGGAAAACCCAGTTTCGCAACAGACAGATGCAGATGCACATTTTCCAACCAGGTGTATCATGTCGTGGCTTGAGGGCATAAAAGTTTGACATTATACTAAAATGACTGTTTAGAGATTCAACAGACTATTGTATATTCTTCCAGACTGCCTTTGGTATTTATTATTGTATTACGGTATACTGAAATTGTATGGTGCTTTGTATTTTGTTTTCTTTGCTGCATAGCTATTCATACATGCAAGTAACCGTCTACATGCCTCTACTGTCAACCGCAGAGTAAAGTATTAGTGGGGTGGGATTTGCCATCACTTTATGATGGATCATATACTACATCCATCATAAAGTCCTGGAAATACATGTCTTACTGTTCCAATAAATACACTGTGCACAGACAGATATGCTACATTTGCGCTTTTAGTTATTTCGTTTGTGGGTCTGCATATTCACAGGTCCGGTGTGTGGGAGGCTTGATGCAACACAGAAGAACGTGACTCTCAACAGCAATGAAGTGACAATAACCTTCTGGTCCGGCCCACACCGCTCTGGACGAGGGTTTCTACTCTCCTATGCCACAGACCAGTATTCAGGTAGGCAGTAATTTGTACACACTCATGTGGGCCATAACAGTCACAGCAAGTGCTATTTGTGTAATTATAATAAGTATAAGTATGTGAACTGTGTTTATGATAAGCTGTTCCTACAATTGTGCTGAGCACTCGGAGCACAAATCTTCACATTAGAAATTCGTCATTTGGAGTTTGAATTGTTTATAGTGGTGTATTTATAACACCGGCGTCTGAGAGACTATTTGTCCGTGTGTGTGTGTGTACTTGTGTGTTGATGTGTACATATGTGTGGTTGCGAGTGCATGAGTCACTGCTTATTGGCATTCACCCTCCATCACTGTCTTTGCTCTGGCCTGTTTGCTCTGAAAGTAGGAGTCAGACTCCTTCTCTCAGGCTGAATGGAATGAGGCCTCAGGCTTCAGTCTGTTGCATGGAGTGGCTGCCTTTCTTTTTCTTCCCCCTCCTCCTCCTCATCATCAGTGTGTTAACCACTGCAAGCCCACTCCCATCCCACGTTTCTCACCATAAGGTATCTCAGCCTGGAGGCTGTTGATCTAGCAGTTATCAAGACCACATATGGACCATATTTTCTACCACAGCAGATTTTAATTTTTTAATAGACTACAGCTTTAATGCCTCTGAATTGTTTGTTTAGATTCAATCACAGAATATTGCAAAGGTTAAGGTTTCTTCTGTGAATCTTTTTGTTTACTTTGTTTAGTTTGAATGCAAGTCTATACTTAGAACAAGTTTATTTTTCTCTGCATGAGGTAATCTGTCCTGTACAGTTTGTATCATAGTTTCCTGTTTTTGTGTTTGAGTTGTTTATGAAATCCAGCAACGTCTGGAGCTAAGCCCACACTCAGACATACAAACCACTGTCTGTTAGATGTGATCACACGAGGACCATTCCCTGTACTCGTGAACTGTGACAGAGTCACAGTAACAAAGAGCTTAGTCACATCAACAGCGATGACCGCTCATCCCCTAATTTAGCACACGGAGCATGCTAGACTGTCTCACACAGAATCTGTTTGTGTGTTGTTGAGTGAATGGCGAGGGGTATTATGTAAGCCTGAGATACTGAGTCTGACACTGTACTATTAAAGAAAAGTTTTTCATTTGTAACATCTGTCTTGTCCTTGTTATAGACCTCATTTCTTGTTTACAACGAGGGTCCCATTTTAGCTCAGAGCATTTGAGGTAAGTGGTCAACCTCTACATTTCAGTTAATATAACTTCTTTAAGCAGGACTCTGTTTTACACAAGCTACTTTGTCTGTCTCAGTGTGTACTGCCCTGCTGGATGTAAGAACGTCACAGGGGACGTGTGGGGGAACTCTGAACACGGTTACAGAGATGTAAGTACACCACACTTTGTCCAGCCAATATATGAATGTTAGACCTTTTACATTAAACTCATGTCTGATACTTCTTTTCTTCCACAGACCTCAGTGCTGTGCAAGTCTGCTGTCCATGCTGGAGCTACGTCTGATAATATGGGAGGTCGTGTCACCGTGACTCGCGGGAGAAGTCTTACGCTCTATGAATCCACCTTTGCCAATGGAATCCTTTCTAAAATGTACGTCTGCTGCGACTGGTTGTCAAAAATTCAAAATGCATTTTTTGAATTTATTTATTGAGTTTAATGAATTAGGACAATGCACATTAATTAACATATCAGCAGTAAACATCAATGTAAATATGCCAGAATTAGCACAATTGCTAAATTGCATCTGTAAGGCGGGTACCAAAAATAACAGCTACACAAGACATTCCATGGGACATCACACAAATAATTTACAGACAGTACATTACAATTGGATACAACTACATACAGTTATCAGATTTGGTGAAATTCAGATTTGTATTTGATTATGTAGACTATACTTAACCTTTTAACCGTCCTCCATTGACAGGGGATCATTATCTGAAAAGAAGCTGCTATTTCGACAAGGTAAGAGTTAGATGAGACATGTATTGTGTGTTTATAGTGCAAATGACTTGTGTGTTACCTATATATAAAAACACTCTTGCTTACATAATGAACTATTTTCATCACTACATCCCTTCCTGCGGTGTTTGAACAGAATGCAACAACATCCTGGCTGTTTCTGGCTTTAATGCCTCATCTTTCTGGAAGACAAACAGTCAAGAGCACAGATTGTTCTGGTCCTCCAGAAATATGGGTTCAAGCTCTGAGCTCCCACCCTGGGCAGCAGATAGTAATGATTCCAGCCCGTGGTTGGAGCTGGAGCTGAGTGACAGAAGCACTATCACAGGTATGTTGAAAATGGGACAAGAAAACTTCTTTGTATGTGTAAAAAATATGTTTATTTAAATAAAGCAGTAGGCACCCAATATGTAGACATGTAGAAAGTTGAGTAATAGAAAATGTGTAAATATCTACTAGTGTTTAACATCAATGCAATTCATTTTTGAACCAATAAAAAGTGTATCAGTTTCCCGTTTCCATTGTGTTGTTCTGCATTAGGTAAACCACTTTCATATCCTCTTAAATGTTGAGCTAAAAAAACAAACATTGTGTGCTCTTCCCTCAGGAATCATTACAATGGGATCAGACGACTACTACACAGAATCCTACATTCTTCTTTTCAGCAAGGACGGAAAGAACTGGAAGCTTTATAAAGGAGCTCTCAGCAGAGAAAAAAAGGTATGCATTGCACTGGACTCTCTGATGTTCACTCTCAGTGAGGCTCCAACACTCCTGAGTTTCCACTGTGGGATTCCCGTTTTCCTCTGTGAATAAGTAACTCGGTTGTTATGGTTCCCAGGTGTTTCAGGCCTACACTGACGGCCACCTCCGGGTTCTCAACAGCTTGTTTCCCTCCGTGGTGGCTCGGTTTGTTCGGCTACAGCCGCAGAGCTGGCACGGCAGAGCTGCGGTTCAGGTCCAGGTCCTGGGTTGTCCTGTTGCAAAGATGACACCAAGGTCCCGCGCAGGTGGAGGTAGGCAGTAGCTACTAGTCTACCCACTCACCCTGAATATAAATTTCATCTTTCATCGTATAAGTTCAGAATTGCTGATCTCAAATTTTGCTGTGCTGCAAACAGATTCTCCGTCTGTCCGAGTTCACGTTGATGCACTGCACCCAATCCCGTCTCCCACCCCCGCAGAAGGACCAGTGCTAGTTGAAACAAAACTGGGTATGCATCACCGTCTAATTCATCCGTGTGTACAGTAAAATTAATAACACTCTGTTTGACTGTTTGAGGAAGGAAACTTGTCACATCAGTTAAAACAATTCAAAATGTCTTTTAATCTCACAGTCACCATTGTGTGCTCTGCAATAAACTGCATCACTTCCTGACACCTGTACAACTGTTTACTTACTCTGACACTTCTCCTCCTGCAGGCACCAGTCAGCCAGTGATAGTGGCTGTGGGAGTGGTGCTGGGGTTGATAATGTGCGGCAGTTGTTTGTTGGCTGGCGTCTGGTGGAAGCGGAGGTACTATATTTTATTATACACTGATAAGCTTTTATTCATTTGTTTGTTTATTATCTGTACATTTTTCACATGGCTCTAAATGGGATTGATTTTAAAACATATATACAAAATGTAATGTTAAGTTCGTTCTTCAATGTTTTTGGTGTTGAACTGCTCAGTTGATACTTATGATCATGTCTGGCCAAAAGTCTGAAACCCAAAGATATTTAGTCAGACTAATGTTTATTTTTCTAATTGACTTAACCTACTAGCTCTCACGATCCTAGCACATGTCAGAAATGATATATAGTGTGTTCAGTACTGAAGTGCTTTGTGTTCATCTTCTCTACAGAAAAAAAGATTCACAAATGAAGTATTCCTTGTCCACAAGTAAGTCTATGGCGTTTTTACGTACATTTCCACTAATTTTATGATCTGATGCTAAAAAGCCTCTGACTCTGTTTGTGTATGTGTCAAGCAGGTTGTCAGAATTTCCAGGCAAAGAGTCTCCCCTGCCCACAATCAGAGCTTATCTCCTATCCTCTAGAGCGAAATGTCCATGATGCTCTTCCCAGCCCTCCTCTCAATGGTGAGAATTCATAAAAAAAATATTTCACGACTTTTTAATTTGCAGAAACTCAATCTTTCTACAAGTGGCCATGAGTTGCTGCCGTTTTTCCCCCTTTTTATTTTTTATTTTTTTACACAGCACACTCAGAATTAAACGGTTGTCTCAGATTTTTTCCCTCGTCCATGTTTGCCACTAACAGTTTCTGGCTTCACTGGTCAGTTTGAGGAGCTCATGCCAGGCCTGACAGGCAAACAGCTCTCTCCGCGGGCTGTCCATTCTTTGCCCTGGCTCAGCCCATCACCCAGTCACAGTATAAACATTCCTTTCTCTGGTCCACAGAGCCGCTCTGAAAGAGACCCTTTAATTGGAGCTCGATAAAGAGTGCTCAGCCTGCTCCCTGCCACCGCCACCACCCCCAGTACCTTCTCTGACTCCCCCATCCCCTCCCCCAGTGAGGGGGCCCTTCACTAAGAGGTCCAGTGATAAACAGGACAGAGGGTCAATGCTAAGACAATCAAAGCCCTCACCAAAGCCTGTCTAATTAAAATAGTTCAGGCTCTGAGGCTCCCTGTGGACTCTTGAGTAAGGTCTAGGCCTCCCACACCACAGCCACTTCTGCTGGGGCAAAGCGTAGGGTCTGGTCTGGTCTGAGTGCTTCACTGTCATCCCCCGTCCCTGTTATTAGAGGAGACATTGTTGCTGGTGGGGCGGCTCATGCAGGGGCTCAACATGGGCCTGGTATGAGACTGCTATTGAGTAGAAAAGAAGCATTTCCCCCAAATGGCAGCATAACAGCAAATGGGAGCTTTTCCATTAGTGAATGGATGCTGCTGTGCAGTTCATGTTTTCATGCACATTAAATAACATTTCTCATTACGGTAATGGAGTATTAGCGGAAACTGACCAATACATTTACATACAAGCTCACAAAATGTCTGTTTTTTGTCCAAGACCCTTGGATATAGACCTAAAACAATTAAAGTGTTTCTGACATGTCTACTCTGGGAACAGCTGAGTATGTAAACCTTGATACAAAACATTGTATTCACAACTTATCATTTAAATATTTCATCATTTATATTTTAAAGCTGATTTAAAGTAATTATGTGGTTTTAAGAGCTATACCCCAGATTTAAATTCAACAGACATTTATCAAATAAATTGATAGAATTAAAGTTGTATTTACAGGCAACTAAGGTTTTGAGCAGGAATGACTGAACAGGGACATAAAAAATATGTGTAACAAACTGCAGTTAGAATATGACATGAAGTCACTACTACTCAGATTTGGTGCGTTTTTTTTGATTTGCTATTTTATAGACCGTTAGATGCAAAGATTGATGCAACTCTTCTATGTGTCAGCTACACATACGGCTATAACTAGCAGCAGGTTATCTTAGCACAGGCAGAAAAGCTGACCAATGGTAAGAAAATCCTAAACATCACCAAATTAAAAAAACCTAAAAATTACATTACACTGCTTGCCCACGGGGCCGTATGCCAGTCTGTCTCTTGGCAGGGACTAGAAACTTCCTGGAGTCCCCGTTAGTTGCCCGGCAACTGCTCAGAACTGAAAAAACTGGCCAGATATATTTATATGATATGTAAGATAAAATTTCTGAAAATAAACTGATATGGTTCTGATACCATTCTGATCTCAGCTGTTGCCTGTGGTGTGCCAGTGTTTGTTGGATCTCAGATGAAGAGAGAAACTAACTAACAGTCTAACTCCTCTTTATTCATCTACTCATTCATTACAGACTATGCAGAGCTCGCTGTTGCAGCTATTGGACAGAAGGTTGGGTCAACATTTAGACCCTCCTCAGATGAGGGCTACACTACCCCGTTCATCTTGAACCATTATGACACTCCTGGCAACCTGCCAGAGTATGCCGAGCCGCTTCCCCCGGAGCCGGAGTATGCCACCCCATTCAGTGAGCAGCCCTCGGAGTCCAACCTGCCCATTCGGACTGGGATGCGTCACACCAGCCCACATAGACCTCCCACACTAACACCTACCTCTGGTGTCAGGACAACATCCAGCCACGCTCAGTACGACTGCCCATCGCACAGGATGCTGTCCAACGGCTACTGCACTCCCGCTCTGCACGCCAGTGGCCCACGGCCGGTCAGTGTTGTCTACGCTGAGCCCAAGTCATGTGACTCTTTGCTGTCCAAGCGCACATATGAGCAGCCTTTGTGAGCTCAGACATGGAGAAAAAAGACTCTGCTGAACTAGAGCGTGCGTTGGGACCAGAGGATCGCTTGGAGTGATCTCAAGTCGACGCTAAGCTGGACGGTGTTGTCCAGAGTCTACTAATGCTGACAGAGCTGAACTTTCAGTAAGGAGTCGCTCTGGACCATTATGCATAATATGAGGGTACACTACTCAGAGTACAGAGTAGTAATCTGAGAGCCATACGGACACAGATATTTCCTCCCAGGAAGTATGTAGTTGTACAGTGGAAATATCCTGTGATGCACACAAAACCCAGGTTCAGTCATGTCTCAGAGATACTGTTTATTGTTGTAATGTTTAATCACAAGCTGCACTTTCAGAAATACATACAGAAATGTATGCTTCAGTCTATTTAACAGGTTAATGCAAAAAAAAAAAAAAGTGAATGTTACTTGTTCTCACAAAACATTGTATTCACAACTTATAATTTCAATATTTTTTGTAAAAAACAAAAAAACAACATTTAAGCACTATAAATGGCACACTAAGTGGTTAAAATGCTATAATGAGATTTAACCACTAGGTGGCTCTCTTTACACATCTAATAGTAATGGACTGTATACTTAGTGTGCTGGTTTTAATTCCTCAGATAACCGTCAACCATTTCTATGATACATAGTAAAGTAACAAATAAATATGGGTTTAAAATGAATGCTTGGATTATATTATGACACAAAGGCACAACAGTCCATTGACCAATAATGCCCTTGTGACTCAACTTGCTCTGATGTCCCAGAGCAGGATGCGACTCACAACTCAAATAGTCTATTTTCCAGACTGGTGGGCAACAACAGTGACTAATTATTTTCTCTTTGAGGGTGTTCACGGACCTCCTGTACTAGAGAAGAGAGTGCATCAATACCATAATATTAAAGAGATGCCAGTGTGTGTGGCCCACTTGTTTTTTATTGGGCTTCTGTCTGTACAGCAACTTTCTCACGTGTGAAAAACACTTACACAATGAAGTAAAATTAACTACTACTGTTAACTTTTTGACTGACATGTAAAAGCCATGCAAAGTCCAATGGATTGTCTTAGATTTTTTTTATTATTATTATTTTTTGTATGGAAAATAGATTGTCAAATAGTGAGATTACTCAATAACAATATTTAAATAATGCTCTTGTTCACACTGATCACTTTTAAAGGAAAAATATAAAATACATTTTGTACTAAGAAGTAAGAAATTTGTACTTTTCCTGTTACAAGGCAATTTTTTAGGATAAGGATCAGGTGGCAAAGAGTCCTCCGTGATATCTAAAGCTGTTACTAAAACTTTTGGGAATGCTTTGACAAGTTATTTGGTGATTTATTTGCTAAAATACAACAAGGAGAAAACAGCTTCTTCCACTGCTGGATAAGGCACAATAAAACAACTGAACATACTTCAGGAGTCGGCCTGGTGTGTGTAATTGCAGCAGTGATGTGCTCAAGGTTACTTTAAGTCCGTAGCAGTTATCAATCTGCACAAGCAGACAGGTGGATACCTCACAAATAGAAGAATGTCAACCTGTCTGAGGTATGAACTTCTTCAAATCATTTTTTTTTAAAAATCAATCTCTCCTTGGAAAAAAGAAAGTGTAGGACAAGTCAAAATGTATTTGAAAATAAAACACAATTTCAGTCTGTGTGTTTGTTTAAAGAGAAGAAGTGCAATTTCCAGATCGTTCCTTATTGACAAACATATGATATATTCAGCACAAATTTCAACACTCAACACCTTATTTACTGCAGTGTTTCAATTTTGTAATGCACCAACACAATATCTCTTCACTCTGCACTGTTACCCCACTCTCTCATTTGTGCTTGGCTCTTTCCTCAGCCCCTGCTTCTTCCTCTCTCCCTTCAGAGGAGTAGTGCACCAGCGTCTGGTGTCTGTTCCTGGACGGGGCGTCTTTAAAGCGTAGGCCACAGTCTTCACATGCATACAGAAGCCTCTCTCTGTTACCCCCAGAGTTTCCTGCCACAGACTGAGCAGCAGCTGTTGATGCGGGAGGATCTCTGGAGTTGGAAGCTGTATGCGAGTCGCTTTCTGGCCTGTTAGGTGCATTTAGGCCGGCGATCGGTAAAGGAAAACCCCTGGGATTCCCGGCTGGATAACCACGGCCCGCTGCGCCACGATATGCACCCCCAGCCCCGGCCTCCCCGGCATGTTCAGAGGTCAGCCCGTGGACTGTGCGGGAGTGGAAGCGGATCCCGGAGCGGTTGGAGAAGCCCTTCCCACACAGGCTGCAGGTAAAGGGCCTCTCTCCTGTGTGGATACGGGTGTGGATCTTCAAAGCTCCAGACTGGGTGAAACATTTACCACACTGGCTGCAGCGGTACGGCTTCTCTCCGGTGTGGGTCCTCTGGTGGGCCCGGACCCCCGCCAGATGGGGGAACCCTCTGCCGCAAAACCCACAGGAATACGGCCGCTCGCCTGTGTGAATCCGCCTGTGGATCTTCAGAGCCCCTGACTGGCTAAAACTCTTCCCACAGTCGGAGCAGGTGTAGGGCCGGGCGCCGGTGTGCACATTGAGGTGGATGCGGAGGTTGCTGTGCGAGTTGAAGGCCCTGCCGCACTCTGTGCAGAGGAAGCCGGACTGTTTGTGGGCGTGCTCGGAGCGCTGGTGCTGCAGCAGCTGCGACGGCCTTGAAAAGGTGGCAGAGCAGTGCATGCAGGGATGCAGAGACAGCATGGTCCCGGATGTCCTGCCTCCTCCTCCTCCTCCTCCTCCTCCTCTCTCCTCTTGTTGATGTGTTTGTCTGTTCTGCTGGCAGGCCTGAGAGCACGTAGGAAAGGAGCGCTGGCAAGGGAAGCAGGGGAAAGGACCGGAGAGCTGTGAGGAGTGGGCGAGCTGAGGGCAGGAAAAACAAGAGGCGATAGGACAGTGGTGGTGATGGAAATGATGATGGGCATGGGTGTGAGAAAACGGGGAGTCAGAACTGTCTGGGCTGAGTATTTGGGAGCTGGACTGGAGGCCGTGGTGACAACACAAGCAGGGAAACACAGACAGACCAGACAAGGAGCCCGAAGATGCTCTGGATGGAGGAGTTTCTGAGTTCTGTTCTGGGCTCTGAGACCCTCCGCCTGCATCCTCCCCCTGCCGTCGGCCGGACGTCCTGGTCTCTAACTCAGATGTGCTGCTGCTGATTTGTTTAGTGGTGTCCGGCAGGCACACGCTGAGGCTCAGTGGAGCAGTGCTGCTGAGGTCTTTGGGCCGGCAAACACCATCTGATGACGCAGACCTCCGGGGTTTTAAAGTCTCAAATGAAGGTGGGCAAGAGGAGTAAGGGCAGCCGGGGCAGGTACAGGCATGATGCACATCTAAACAAGAAGGAACATTAATCACAACAAGAATATGACGAATTAAATGAAAAACAAATGAAACAATCTCTCCTAAAGAGCTCTAACCTTCTCTCCCGTGTCTGGACTCTCCCTTGCTCTGTGCTGCCCCGGGCTGGATGTGCCGGCCCTCATGTGCATCCGTCTTATCCTGAGCAAGTGGAGGATGTAGTAGACGCTCAAGTGAAGCACCTTTAAACCCCAGAGCAGCAGCTGCAGCAGCTGCAGCAGCAGCAGCAGCAGCGGTGTCACCACCAGCCATGCCCCACGTTGCGTTCAGGACATCTGGCGGATCCTTGGAGGCGTTTCCAGATGTGATAAGGTCACCGATGTACTGATGCATCTCCATCCAGGAGCAGGGACCATGCTGCAAGAAGCACACAGGAAGCATGAGTGCAGATCCCGCGGGACAAGCGCCATGCAGGGTGACTGCGGGAGCAAACGAGTTAATATTACACCGCTGTAGCTAAATCAAATAACGGGGTCGCTCACTCACAATGTTGGTGCTCTTGTCTTTGTCCATGAATGTGAACGGACTCGTTCGCTGCTGGCGCCAGATCCACAGCTTTGTTTCACACCAACGACCTCACTTACTCAGTCGCTGGAGCTCAAGGCGATAAAAGCTACAAGAAATACACGTTTTCCATTTCAAAACAACATCTACACTGTAGCCTGCAACCATCAGGACGTAGCGTCAGCAAACATTGTGTTTCCGGGTTGGTCAATTACCCGACGGGAGTTGTAGTTTTCGCTTTACATTAGAAAGAGATGAGGAAAGTAAACGGTAAAAAGAAAAACAATGTAATGAAAAAAGAAATTTGTTAACTTCAAAATGTATAATTATTAGGCTATTATCATTAGAATAGAAGATATTTTGGTTTGGTTGCTTGTGTGAGGTTGTAAATAATAATTGTAACTGTTAATAGTTGTAGTAGAAGCCTAGTAAAAATTAATATTAACATTAATGATAATATTGTTATTGTTTTTATTAATAATAATTATATAGAAAGCCAGAGGGAAATGCCCCAGCCACCACCCAGCAGCATGACTAGGGGCCCACACAGCAGATACCCAGGGTTAATAATCAGATTTTTTTGTTTGTTTTTTTTAGCCTCCTTGCTTTTATGCCAAGAGTTGCTAGGATGTAGGCCTACCCACCTATATGGTTGAGTACAAATAACTTCCCCAATTAAATTATTTCATAAAAACACAATATACTAAATACTCATAGGCTGGTCTTTGGAGCTTTCTCTAAAATGGCAAATGTGTGAGGTCTTTGTCATACAGACACAAAAACACTCTGCAACCTTGTAGATGAAGGACAGTACAAGGTCAATATTCATATTAGCCGATCTTGCATCAACAACATGTGTTTATTTGCCTTTAGAAAAACATCAGAAGATACATACAGACTATATACATTCAGGAAAAGTAAATAACAAGTTGACATTTTTTGACATCAGGGTATTAAACTGTATCATTATTTGCACTGATAAAAGTATTTAACTTAGTACCTTAGGACAAAGAAATACACACAGCTTCAAGTTTTCAACTGAACATTAAGAAATCCAGCATTTTCATTTAACTTATGGATTCAATCTTCCCACACTAACAAGAACATATTAAATAAACTGGGAATAGTTATTAATGCTCTCAAAAAAATCCAGCACAATATTGCATAGACTTAATAACAGTATACCATGTTGCTCGTAGGTGGACTGTTGTTACTCCCCTTAGGGCCAACAAAAGCTGGGGCATAACAAATGGCACAAGCCACAAACCTTACCCCAAGAAGCAAATCAAAGAAATGAAATTTGGAATGTTTTGTTTGAATTAAAAAAAAACTTTATGTTAAAACAAAGTGACATGGTCAAGTGATAGAGACACAACCCAAGAAACAATTGATACTGGTGGAGTTGCAGTTTTAGTGAAAGTCTGCACTGACATTTAGCCATAGTTACCGTGGCTACAGGTACAGTATGGGCCAAAAAAAAGGCAGGTGTATCCTTTGTGGCGTAGGAAAGACACCACAAAGTAAGTTCTATTCTTTTTTAAGCCCTCATTCAGTATCATTATACTTTTATTATTGTTAGTATTACTCCAGTGTACTACTTCATTTCTCCTCATCAGCACAGGCAGGGAGAAACCGTCAACCTCCATCTTTGTTTCTTCCCGACTTTCAGTCTGTCAGCTGTCAGGATTTGGATGACAAGTCAACATCAGAGCCTGAAGACTGAGGCTCTTTCTTAACATTCATTATCTGTCCAGAGGTTGTACTATGAATGGAAAGATTTATGGGACCCATTTCTACCTTCATCATTTCTGTACCTTCCTCTCCTGGATTTGTTTTACTAGTAGCCTGCCTGTCACTGCCTTTAAACTCTTCTCTGTTCGATCCCTCTGAGATCTCTAATTCTTCTGGCTCATTTTTAACAGTGCACAGAGAACTTTCGCTCTCAGCAGACTTAGCTGAATTACACTTCTTAGACAAATCCAAAGGGGCTTCATATTCTGCGTCTTGTTTAATCCTAGTTACCAAATCCAGGGGCGTGTCATTTGGTACTCTGAATCCATGGTGTCCATTACTTGACAAAGGCGGCTTGACCTCCGTTGAGGGAGCTGGAAGTGTCTGAGGGGTTTCAGATGAGAGAGGCAGGCTATCGCTTTGAGTTGAACACACTGGAAGAAAGAAGACAAGTTTAACACCAGGAGGTGGCTGTTTGTCCAGTGTCAGCTTCCATAGCCCGTCTGCTGGACCAGAGCCAGTGGAAACACCCTCTGCCCCAAGGTCAGGACTAACAGGGTCTTCAACAGGTGCAGCAGGTTTATTTAAAACAGCGTCTGGCTTGGTTGCTGTATGTGCTGGACGTGACGAGGCTAGTTTGACATTGGGTGTTTTTGTCCCGGATGAAGAGCTCTTCGTGGTCTGACGTTTCTTTGAAGTATTCTAAAAAAGGGAAAGACAACAAAAGCACCCGGTTACCAAAGGCAAAATTTAGAATCATTCTTCAGTGTTTTTGGAAATACATTTGTTCTTTCTTGCCAAAAATATGAAGAGAAGATAAATACAACCGTCACATCTGTACAGTCAGTAGATAATTAACTATCACCAGAAGTCAATAGTTAATATGACGGACAAACTCTGACAACAAAATCTACCTAATGAAGTATCTACAAGTTCACTGATTATGGTGTCATGTCTGACTGCTTTAATTAGTATAAAATCTGTAAAAATGTCAGGAAAAGAATAAACAAATGTCTAAAATATAAAGTTATTTCTTCAAATCTTAGTTGAGGAAGGATCAAATCTCAGTTTGCCTTTTTTCAATCCAAAACTTAACATTCAGTTGCCAGCTACATTATATTCAAAAGCTATTTTGTCAGCAAATGAAAGTGGAAATGTAAGCAAACACTGACACTGGGCATATTTGTATGCATCTTAGTTGTAGTGGTATTTAGAATATCCAGATATGCATTAGAGAGACATCTAATTTGTTTCGAGAAAACTGGATTTGCCAACTGGAGTACTCGAATAGAAACAGCACATGGTGCAAATTTCTGGATTTTGATTCTCATTAAATTTAATCACTCAAGGCTGATTTCATTACACTCAACAGTTGCCTTAAAGATTGAAAATATCTAAAGAAAAGTTCACAGCAAGCTTTAGAAAAAGGGTGGCAGCACTGTTGCAGAATGAGGATTTGCTATAGTAAAAACACACTGGTATGGTCCTTCAAACTCTGCCCCCGCACTCACCACAGACTGAAATGTTTGTCCACAGGTCTTGAGGTGGCTGTCGTAGTTCTGCTGGTGGGGAAAACCCAGTCCACAGCTCTGACAGAGGCAGGGTGATTGACCGGCATGGCCACCCATGTGGGACATCAACATCAAGGCTGAGCGGAAACCTTTCCCACACTCGGCACATTTCAGCACCCTCTGATGAGCCCCGGCATGTTTCTTCAGCTCTTCTGTGCTATCGAACTTTTCTCCGCACTCCAGGCATCTGATCTCGTCCCCTTTGGAGCCCTGGTTGCCCCAGCAGCCCGTGTCCTTCTTGTGCTGCTGGAATTCGGCCTGGCTGACAAACTCTCTCAGACAAGCCACACAGTGAATGCGCTCAGGTTCACACTTGTGTTGGCGGTACAGCTTTGCCAGACGGAAGTGGCAGTGGCATCGTACACAGGTGTAAGGCAACAAGCCTAGATGTGTAAAGCTGTGTTTTAGGAGAGCGTTCTTCTTGGGAAAGGTCTGCATGCAGTCTGTGCATTTAAAACTGCTGCGGCACGACTTCCTCCGGTGGCGCGCAAGGGATTTCTGGGAGGAGAATTTGCGGCCACAGGTTTCACACACAACATGCCGCATGCATTTGTGTAAGCTCACGTGATATTCACACGCCTTCAGGGACGTAAACACGCGTTTGCAGAGGTCACACTCGTAAAACTTATCCTCGAAGTGCGTTTTTGACAGGTGGTCCGTCAGATCGCCCTGCGATGCAAAGCCCGTCAGACAGATGCGGCACACCAGACGATCCACCTTGGTCTGGACGTGTGTGCGCAGGTGGACACGGTAGTTATAAATCTGACAGAAGCGCTTCCCACATTCTGCGCAGCAATATGGGCGAGCCCCTGTGTGCAAGTTCATATGGTCCTGCAGCTTGAATTTGGAGGGCAGCTGGAGATTACAGACGCTGCAGTGGTAGCTGCCTGAATGATTTGACCCTGAAGAAAAGAGAACGAATATGAGGGTTAGGGTGCCAACTGATAGGGTTAAATCAAGATCAAAGTAACAGAAATAAATATGATAAATAATCACAAAACTGACAATGTGTTATCCTATGACTCGATTTTCCTACGTGTTACCCCATCTGTTCCCACTGAACCAAAAAAAACTCTTCATCCAGCTCATAGATATATAGGCTACATTAATTTATTCATTATTATGCTTAACAGCTCAGCACTGTGGTCTCACGTGTGTTCAGCAGGAGGTAATAATGGAGCTGTGCATTAATATAGCCTTAGGTTTGGTCTTTTCATGGGATTTTTTAACAATAAGAAAAACATCACAAGACTTATCCTTTCAAAAGCAGTATCCAAATCAAGATAATTAAAAGACTCTTGACTTTGGAATAAAAATCATTTGGCATAAGACAGGTATGTGTGAATAAATCAGTACCAAGACTCTGGATATGACTCTGCTTCTGCTATGTACTGGATATCAAACTCCAAAGTCAGCCACAGTTGTAGTGTGTAGTGACTGTAAACTCCTACTACTGTGTCCAGTGAATGAACTATACTATACCATTGCTTTTCCCTTCCTCTTCTTCATCCTCATAGTCATCTTCTTCGTCTTCCTCCTCCTCGTCATACACATCTGAATCCTCACTGACATCTGAATCGTCCTCCTCATCTTGCTGCATGTCTGTTGCATTTTGCAGTCCGGTGTTTCCATCGCATACTTCCTTGTCATTCCTTGTTCCCGGTCCGGTGGAGGGATCCGACAGCGCAGCGCCTTTGGCAGCTTGCTCGTCCTGCAGGCTCTGTGCAGGAGGTCTGCTGCTTTTGCACCCCGAGGTCTCTGACCGAGGTGCAGTGGACAACACCGAGGGGGGTTGTTTGGCTGCATTTGCTTCCTTGCAATCAGCGGACAGTAGTCGTTGCTTCTTGTGTGCGCCTGAACGTGAGGTGGGAGGGTGACTGGATGTTTGGGTCACCGAGGTGTCCTGTGCCTGCAGGATATCCGGAAATCCCAACTCTGTCAGCTGGATATCTATGGTGTATTCAATGGACATGGCTGCTGTGAAAACACAGAAAAGGAGCGAGTGTAAAATTAGCGATTGATATTCATGGCTGTAGCTTTCAGGCGCGAAATTGAGGTAGACACACAATTAAGGTTGTCACAAATAACAGTGTCACCCTACTTACCTACCTGTCGAGGGGACTACATCTGGACTTATTCCATCCCGTCGTCTCCTTTAATTTTCTGCAGAAGCTGTCAAACAACTTTTGCACGGAAATCCTTGAACGACACACCTTAAAGCGCGGCGGGTCATCTCGCTCACCTGGCGAGAGGAGCTGTGGATGTCAGCAGCGCCTGGTTCCTCAACCATGAGACAACAAGCTCCACTGTCGGTGTTAACTTCTTGTCAGCGTGAAAAAACAAAACAAAGTAAAAGCTTGCGTTGACAAGGACATAAAAAAAACAAAACGATACCAAAATTGGCGGTGCAGCTATCCGCAAACTCACTACTGCTGGTGATGAAAGGGAGTTGGGGAGGAAAGACAACAAAGGAAGCACCGCGAGAGGAGGAAACTCAGGTGAGCGCTCGAGCAGCCCCTGGTGTCTTGGAGCGGTAGTACAGGTCAAGACCACTACCACAGTACAGCACTGTCTTCAAGTGTACTCTGGGCAAAGAGAAAAACAATACATTGACAGATTAAAAAATAAAGTGCTGTTTTTACCATCACAGTGATTATTTCCCCCTTTTTTTTTGGCATTTTTGTTTCAACAATTCTGCAAAGAATTGATAAAATATCAAAATTGTCAATTCAGTATTCAAGTTATGAACCAATTGGTTTCCCTCTAGATAACTGGTTAGCGTCTGAGAGAATAATGTAACCGGCCCAAACACTAATTTTCATCCCAAGGCATTGATTCAACCATGACATCGAGGTAACTTCACATCAGTTACATCACAGTTATTGTCTGATGCCACTCCTAGCAATAAGTGAGAATTATTCTGAATTTTAGTCCAAGTAATTTCAGTGCTTCCTTTCCTTAGTATGTGACCATAAAGTAAACAAGTTTTGTTTTGTTTTTCAGATTCAAACATGGATGCTACAGAAACAAACCAACATGTTCCAAGCTCTGACAGAAAGATGCACTAAGATTTGAGACCCTGGACAAACTGTTGAAAGTTTTCCTCAAAGGTTTTTTCATCACACTATTTTGTTTTCTATTTCACAAGTGGCTATTCAGTATACAAATCATGACCAACAAATACAAGAGCACATTTCAGGTTGTGTTCCTAAATTAGAGCTGAGAACAAAGACAAGCAGGCAGGTTATTTCTTCAGCAGCCTCCCTTGGGATACCATGTTTTATTACATTTTTTAGCAGTGTCCTGACACATTGCCGTGGGGAGAGAAACAATCCAATCAGTGAATAACACAGGATATACACAACTCCTTATGAGACTCAAAGGCATTTAAAAAAGCCACAAGTTCCATTTGAGAAATTTCTAAGACATGAAATTTTACTCTAATGAGTGAAAAATACGGGAGACAGCTCAAAATTATAGTGGATCACTTTTGCCCACAAGCCAAAGACTCCATATTAAATCTGGAGCACTTAGCCAAAAAAATTGTAGCAGAACTTAATTATGTTAATTTAAAATGTCCTCCTGAATGAGGTTTAATTTAGAAAGGAACATAATCAAAATATCAAGTGTAAAAAATGCATAATATGAACCAGAAGCTGTACATAACATATTTCTTTTGACAAATGTCTAAACATTCAAACACGTTATCTTAACTAGGCATCTAATTTTCTTCAAAATATGTACTTACCCAATCTGTTTTGAAAATATGAGGAGAAAAAAAAAAACATACAAAAAATTAAACCACAAGATGAGTTGAACAACTCAAGACACCAAGTAATAAATTCACACCACACGCATTTCACGCTTAAAAAACTGAAACAAATCATTTAAAAAGTTAATCAAAACAGTTTGTTTTTACAAATAAACTATGTTCTGTGACAACGGATGTAATAGATGGATAGATCGATAACATTTGGTTAGTCAATTTAGAAGACGTGTCTGTCCATGATTTCATCAGCTCATGATCGAAAATCAACTTGAAATCCAAAATTTGCTAAAAGGTTATTCTCAAAACCATTCCAAACTCATCTGAAACCATGATCTCGAGCATCGGAGCTCCAACATTAAAAGAAAGGAAAAAAAAGGCAATTCATGACTAAAATCTTCAAAAAACACTTCCACAATGTCCCTGTGTCTAAATTATCTCTTTGCACTTGGGTCTTCAGGCTTTTCATCTGGGTGGCTTTTCTGGTGAGCTTTCAAGGTGCGCTCACGACCAAAGCTCTTCCCGCAGGTTGGACAGGCAAAGCGACCAACGGCGTGAGCCCGTGACATGTGGGCGTCCAGCTGCTCAGGACGGGCAAAGCTCTCTTCACATTCGTCGCAAGGGTGGGCTTTCCGCGGGGTGTGCTTCTCCTTCTTGTGAACGCGGAGCTGAATCAAGCCGGGGAATGACTGGTCACATTCAGGACACGGGTGCTGACGGGGCGGGGTTGGATCTGCTTTCGGTTTCTTCTCCTTCCCTGCAGCCTCACCGTCATCCTCAGGACTCTTCTTATCTTCCGCTTCTTGTTTTGCTGGGGCTTTAGAAGGACGGCCTCGCTTTGCTCCGACGGCTTTTCCCTTTTCCTCTGCTGGGGTCGCTGCCGACTCCGTTGTGCTGCTGGTCTGCTCTGCCTCTTCGGGCACTTCTCCCTCATCTTTCTTTTTCCGCTTTCCCTTTTTCTCAGCAACGGCTGGCTCTTCGGTTTTAGTTGGCCGTCCACGTTTCTTCACGGATGAAGCGCTGCCGTTGCATTGCTGACCTTCAGGGTACTTCTCTTGGTGGGCCACCAGCTCTGGCTCCGTTTCAAAGCCCTGACCACACTTCTTACAGCGATGGGTTTTCGCAGGGTCCTCTGGCTGTTCTGCCGTCTCTACATCTGGGCGGGGATGCTGGGTCAGACGATGAGCGCGCAGCAGTCCTGCGCTTCGGAAGGTTTCATTGCAATCTTTACATACCAACTGTTTCTCTGGACACACTTGTCTTCTGTGGGCTGTGAGCTGCATGGGTGAGATGTGAAAAGTTTAACAGACACGTACGAAATGGAAAACATTCAATTTTTGAGGCTAAAACATAGTTCATCTTGCAGAGGAGATGCTCATTTCAAATGTTCACCTAGGTTTGAGCATTTCATTTTACTATTCGGCTTCAAGCTGTCAGAGATTGAAGAAATGTTGTTTTCTGAAATAAAAGTACTACCACACTGTTAATATTTCACTCACCTCAGAGAATGTTTTAAAGCACTCCTTGCAGTGAACGCATTTGAAGGGCTTGTCATCCTTGCTGTGTGTTGGCTGGTGCTGTGTCAGCTC
Organism: Trachurus japonicus; assembly: GCF_045865225.1. Classification (NCBI taxonomy): domain Eukaryota; kingdom Metazoa; phylum Chordata; class Actinopteri; order Carangiformes; family Carangidae; genus Trachurus; species Trachurus japonicus. The sequence goes on from NC_140922.1 coordinate 14,334,382, forward strand.
TTCCGATGAATGAAATGTGCGATCACACACATAGCATGTGAACAACGTGTTCCCCTGTGAAGAAACAAAATAAAGAACTAAAATTAAAACAATGTTAAACACAATTGATTTATGTTTGCCAAATACAAGAGATGTGCAGGAGCTTGTCTTGAATACTCAGTATATAAATCACTGAATGAATATATACAACAGCAAGCTCAGTTTCACAAATCTATTGACTGAAAGTCAACAACAGCTAACAAAATTCAGTCACTTCTCATAGCTTGTGGTTGATACCACAAGTTTTTCTTGCATTGCAATTCCATTAACTTTAACGTAACAAAAAACAAACTAAAACGAGTAGGACAGACTATTCCTTTAATCTCATGTGGAAAAGCAATAAAAACTCACTCCTTTTTTTGTCTTCTCATAAGCATCAATTAAAAAGTATACATATACATGTATAAATGCCATTTCTCCTAGACATTATGTCACCACTGCTGCATGTGAATTGCAGGATTGCATGAACATGTCAAGTTTACCTGCTGAAGCTGCTGCTTGTACTCTTCCCGGTGGCTCTTCTTCATGTGCCTCTCCTTGGCTTTGGCACTGCAGAACGTGATGAAGCACTGGAAACACTGCAGGTTTTCATGCTGGTCTGGAGGGCAGACAGGTGGAGGTTGAAACATCACGACCACACACCTCAAGGATTTATCTTTGAGATGCATTATCGAAACTGAGAACTACTTACAAGATTGAACAGCGGGTGGAGGAGGTCCATTCAAAGTGATGGGTTTGTATGGTTCAGAGGGCTTTTCGGGGGGGGCTTCAGGAGGTGGATCTGGTAATCCCCGTCCCATCACTATCTCCTCTATGTTGAGAATCTCCGAGTCCATCCTGGGATGCTGGGGGGTCTCGGCAAACACTCAAAAAACAAACAATTTACCTAAATTCACAAAGAGAGCAAAGCAGACATGGCGACAAAATTACACAGAGGATAGAGAATATAAACCGCACTTTTCTAAACAGGAAACACAACAATGTCTTAATCCCCACAGATAGCGGGAATTACCTAATAAATCAGTCACGTTCATTTAACAGACGGCGGCATATAGCCGATCTGTCCTGCTAGCTATACTGAGGTAACTGTAAAGCAGTTGTTTATAGGAGTCATATGGAGTCTAACATGGGGTTTGTTTAAATATTAGTCCAGTATCCCTGGGGGGGATCACTCAAGTTTCACTTCATCCCAGCTAGCGCTAACCTACGTTGCTACTATCGCTAAGGGCCTCGGCTAAGCTAACTAGCTGCATACAATCTTACGAACATCCGCCCTTCCTTTTACTGATCAAAATACTTTTAACTGGTCCAAGTCTGTGCGTCGGAGACGTTTGCAAAAAAGGCTACGTGTTTTAGTTTAATGGCTGCGCACGTAGCTAATGCTAATACCAAAAAAGAAGAAGGAAAAAAACCAGGCTATCGAGCGGGCTAACGCTAGCTAACTGGTTAGCGCTAACAACACGGGCTGCCATTCAAAACGGATTCAAGACTTTTCGTACCTTTATATACAAAACCAAGTTTTAACTCAGTATTTGGCGCTTGCATGCACCCGCCCAAGAATTTATGTAACGCACAATAATAAACGTACATATGGCGATTTATTTCTGTAACAAAAAGCGTAAAAGTGGGCAGACGTTTACGTTACCTCTAACCGCTCTTTGAAGGTAGTTTGACTGGGAGAGTTGACCCCACAGAAGTACAACGCACAGATCGGACCGGACTCTTCCTGGCGTATGTTGTGATGATAGCCGCCTGTACAACTAAGATGGCTGCCGGAGACTCTTCGTTATTATTACTATGTTATTGATTCAGTTTTGGACTAAATGTTAACACACCGAATATATAGACCTGCACCTTTTGCTGGGCAGTGCTGCATGATGACTGGAAGAAACACGGACACTTAAACATATTAATTCAATAGGTCTGTCGCCCAAATTAGAATTAAATAACAATTTTGATTTTTAAAAAAATCAACCACACCTGTTACCGCACTATACTAACTCAAAATCAGCTGTACACACAGCGCCACAGATACACGCGTATGAGCATAGATTTGGACCGTCCTTCTTTTCTATTGAGTCTGGTTCTATGATTGATCTTGGTCACGTGACCCAAAACAACTTCGTAAAAAGTACTTACCATATTTTTAATTGACGCTACGGTAATAGTTTTGTTTATCTGCCTACACGCAGTGTCCACCAGTAATAACAAATTAACTGCATGTTTCCACACATCCATCGATAAAAGTTCAACAGTTGTTGACAATTTTTTCGAAATCAACTCCTCACTTGTCTCTACGTTTTTGAGTCCATGTCAGTTTCTACAGTAGTATATCGTTACAATGCAGCAACCCAAAGCATTACAATATGCGATTTTCACACTACACACTGGGCTGACTCTTCCCTATGATATTTCATAGGCCTACTTGGTAAAAAAAAAAAAAAAAAAGTTAGAAATTTAATTTGGGCGACAGCACAAAAAGGTTTTCACACTATAGCCTACCAATAAAGTAAATTCATGTTTATTGTTTAATTCTCTATAAGACTAAGCACGAATGTAGGCTACCTGGAATGTGATGCCATTATTTATTTTTTTCAGTTCTATTGAGTTTTCCATTGACTTTTCATCAGTAGTATCCACATTTTGTGCATCTATTTGCCCACCTCTGTTGTAAATAGTGACCGTAATAATGTCTGAATTCCATGTAATTTGCCTGAAGATCTCAAAGCCCACCTGTTTCCTCCTACTTCTAGTCATGCTATGCTGAGCTAATTCTCTTGTGGGCTATGTGTGTTTTTCAGATACACAGATATGTGAATATCTGCAAAGCACTTTGTGTTGCATTTCCATGTATGAAAGGTGCTCTATAAATAAAGATTGATTGATTGATTGAATGCAGTTGATCCTCTCATCTAACTCTAAGCAAAATAATTGTATTCCCTGAACTGTGTGCACTAATGCTTACATGGAGTGGAAGTGTCCCCTTCGTTCACTGGCTCCACAATCTATGATGCGTCTGCTACTCTGTGAGGCCTGAGCCTCACTCAGCATATCATTGCTCTCCTCCTTCACCAGAACAGTTAGTATCAGTTGTATCAACATTTCGGGGTCCATCTGCCCACCTCTATTGTAAATAATAAACATAATAATGGCTCAATTCCACATGACTCCTTAAGTTTCAGGATCCTGCTACTGTGCCTCTTCCCTCACTGCCACAGCTTCTTGGGACACATGAATAGAACAGAGAACAATTTGTAATGTTATTCAAGACTAAATAGAAATAATAATAATAATAATAAAAACACATACATTTTGAACCGTTCCTTTATTGTCTGAAATTCAAATAAATAATGTGTAACATTTGAGCTAGAACCAAGCTCATGGAACGTCAATTAGGTCATGTAAAATACACAGTAAAAAAAATCATGGTAACTTGCAATTCATTCAAGTCATATTTTACACTTTTGCACAACAGAGCTCACGGTGAATAGTATTTAATTTCTTTACATTTCCTTTTGAAGGCAAATTTATTTTCTACACTTGCTCAATGACATTATAAGCCACATCACAAAGCATTTGATTTTTAAAATGCAGCACAGTAACCCTACTTAGAAATGAGAGCACCAGTGAATGGCATTGTGGAAAAGTTGATAAGACAGAGGAGATAATACCATCATTTTTGAGGTTTACATACACCAAGATCACAGTTACATTCTATATCAGAAAGTAAGAGATTGAAAACAAAAGGTCAAGACTACTCTTTTCCTAAACTTCCTTGGTTATGGAAATTCAAAAAACAATTGTGGTTGCGTGAGATACAAAGAAAGACACAGCACTTAAGGCATAGCACTCGTGATGTTCTCTGACAGTCCCCATAACGGCATCTGCCCCCTTCGCCCTCTGCGAGCTGCTCTGGCCAGTGGCCCGAACCATCATACCGTGTGGCCGCATTGGGCAGGGGACTTTCCTCGGCCAGGCTGGGATTGGGGATATCATTTGCTGTTTGGGCCCTCTCTGTAGGAGGTTGAGGGGGAACTGAGTCCTGAGTATCAGAGCTACTGCAGAGGATCAAAGCCTTGGACACCTCCAGTCTGAAGGCCATGAGAGTGAAAGGTGCAGACACTGCCCTGTGATCGTGTCGGTACAGGAGCCAGGAATTGATCAAAGCCAGATCTGTAAGGTACCAGAGCACTGCTTGAGGCCAGCAGGTCGGGGCTGAGGCGGTGAGGGGGATGTGGTAAAGATTTTGCAAATCTCTGCTGAGACGAGCTGACATTTGGGCCTTCTCAAAGTTTTCAGCAAGAGAAGCCGTGTTCCTCTGGCCGTTTCCCGCGGTAGAGAGTATGAAGCCACAGTGTGATCGGCGTAACATCAGCTTCCCGTCTGAGCTGACAAACTCATCCCCGATCTGTCCTCGTGCTCCCCCGACCCTGCCTGCACCATGAACCCCTGCACCTAGAAGGCGCTCTAGCATTGCAGGGGTAGAGAGTTCCTGTCTGCAAAGAAACACCATACTTCCTCTTGGGGCCATTTGTTCTACAGCATCTTCTTTGTGTGAGAGATCCAGTTTAAGATCCACATGAAAGAGCAAACCACCGAATCCAATCAGAGTAGTGCACTGAAGAGACGGTTTGTTGTTGTGCATCTTCCCTGATAAAGGAAGTGGATACTGGTCGACTGCATAATCTCCCTCTCTTGTCAGTGACCGACACCCTGCTTTGAAACGGCAGAGTATTGGCTGAACCTTCCACAGTGGATCAGTCTGTGTTTTTGAGCTGTTCAAATCCTTTGTCTTTTCACCTTGGAGCTGCCGGTCATCATGCTGAGAGATTACACACTGTCCGCTTGGCTGAGTTTTACCTTCCTGTCCATTTCCAGAGTCGCCATCATGCTGTCCTTTCTGAACATTAATGGTGACTGGGTCTTTTGCTGGAGAAGCTAGCTTCAATTTGCAGGACAGCTCAAGGAAACGTGAAAGTGGCATGCCTTCAGCAATTAGGGGCACCTTCGTCAAGTCCTCCCAGTAGAGCCTTGGACTGGGAAACTGAAAAGTAAGGGGATTAACACATTATATAACAAATTAGAATTTATGGTGGTCTTGCATTTAATAAACAAAGCCAAGTAATCATTTAAGAAATGGATCAAACAGAAAGACAGACCTTCAAAGTTCCCATTGCAATGTGGATCCCAACAAACTGTGCAACCTCTCTTTTTGTGACAGGGTTAGTCAAGCTGGACTGTTTATTTGTGCAACCTGCAACTTCTTCCCAGGTATCCCAACCAAAATATCTGGAGAAGTAATCAATGGGTTCTCTGTTCCTGTGTGCATCTCTTGGTGCTTGGGGCCATTTACTAGAAGATGGCAAGCTAAAAAAGAAGGGGGAAAAAAATCAAAATATCAGGACAAATCCAAAGTAAAACAATTACCACATTTGAAACAATTACCAGAGTACAAAAGTTTTACATATTTATCTCCAAAACCTGATTGTACCCTTGGTTGCATATAAGAATCATTTAACATAATTGTTTCTGTATAAACTTTCTGTATTCATTTTTAGAGGATTGTAGATCTAAAAATAAATAAATTCTACTGTACCTTTGTGAGGTTTGATCTGTCTGTTGTGCTCCGTTGGTTTGGTTTTTGTAGAAATAGGCCATCACTTCTGTCTCTGAGTCAAGGTGAGGATCAGACAGCTCAGGCACACCCACATCCTCTTCATCAGAAAGGAGAAAGTCTTGAAGGTCTGGTTGATGAGGCCACTCAGCATCTTCCTCAGCTGAAAGAGCAGTAATTTTAGAAAGATATCCACAATCAACAATTTTGACAGATGGGTGAATAAACAGTTACTACTGGACAAGAGAAAACTCACCATCTCCATCTGGAATGTCACTAATCCCTGGGTCTGACAAGAGTCCTCCCACTCCCATTTCCTGGTATTCTTGTGAGGAATGGCTCCTTTCATCTGTTGTTAACATGTTCAGCATTAAAACAGACGTCAATTACTCTGCAATATACTCAGAATAAAATCAGACAACACAAATGTATACTTGTAAACTACCATCTGCAGTTTGGAGCTCTGTCTGATTGATAGCACTGGATTCCTCAGGTGTTAAACTTCCTCTGCTGCTCTGAGCGTCTCCTAGTAGAACCTCCCTCTCCTCCTCTTTCACTGGGTAGAAGATACACTGGTTGGTGTTGAACTCGGGGCTGATACGACAGTCACTCATTGTCTCTCCAATCTCCATAACTGAAACACAAGTCCAAAAACATGCTTTATCTATCTCTGAAAGAAGGAACCACCACATAGGCTCACTTATTTATCACTTGTGTCCCGTGTCCTGTAAAATTCATCTATATAACGTGCTTCTACTGATTATAAATACTTTCTAAACTACGGTGAAAGAACAGGTCTACATTTTGGGAATCATGCTTATTCATTTATGTTGACACAATGCTCATGTGTTTGTGTCAACTATAGTGCCTGGGTCTGTCTAAACTTCAAAAACATGCCTACATCAAAAACAAAATACAACAAATTTCAAATTTACATGTTGTATCTCATTTATTAGTTACATAAACTGTACTATAAAGTCTGAAGATCAATTTCTACTTTTGTTTGAAAAGAGCCCACCTCGCTGTTTCCCCCTACTTCTAGTCATAATGCTAAGCTATGCTGAGCTAATTGCCTTTTGGACTAATGCTGTTTAAACACACACGTGAATGCAGTTGATCTTCTCATCTGACTCTGAGCAAAATAATTGGATCTCTTGAACTGTGCACTAATACTTACATGGAGTGGGAGTGTTTCCTTCGTTCACTGGCTCCACATTCCATCGGATGTGTCTGCTACTCTGTGTGGCCTGAGCCTCATTCAGAGTGTGACTGCTCTCCTCTTTCACCAGAACGGTCCGTACATCACGATGGTGTTGTGCTAGCACACTTGCACTCTGTCTATCTTGACAGCTGAGTCCAGCCAGCAGAGGATCTGAGATGTTGTCTTCAACCTTGATCTCCTCGTTCCCTGGTACTTGAGCTTCATTCTCAGCAATGCTGTCCAAACCCTGTAATGAAAAAAAAAGTCGTAAGATTGTAATGATTATTAATTTTGTAATGTTGTAAAGCATTTGTTGATACAAGTAGTATCTCACCTGTCTTTGTTTGGTTGTTGCAGTCATCAGACGAATCGTTTGATCAGCAGTGACGATCTTCTCCAGTATAATACCTGGAGACTGGTCAGCCTTCCTGCTGTGTTCCTCTCCTCCTTGCTGCCCTCCTTCATCCATTACTTCTTCTACACTTGGAGTAACTGACTGCAGCTCAAACACAACTTGCTCTTCAGGAGATTCATCTAATGTAGAAGGCACTGAAGGCAAACATGTTGTAGGAGCGGTAGCTTTCTTGATCTCAAATTCAGGATTGGTCTCTGGCTGTGAAGTCTCTGTGACAGGTTCTCTGTCATCAGTTTCTAAATCAGAGGTTACAGGATGTTTTTCGTAAACTAGCTGACATTCACTTTGTTCTTTGTCTGATTCTGTTCCTCTGACAGAATCTCCACCTAAAACCTTCTTAGATATTGCATCCCTTTTTAAACGTCCTGTTCCTCTTCTCTTATCCCTTGTAGCATTCTTTGTTACAGTGCCTCTCTCTCCTTCTTTTTTCCTTTGGACTAACACTTCTTCCTCTTCTTCTTTGACTTCTACCTGATGTGTGGAGCATGACACAGTTTGCTGAGTTAAACATTTATCAGTTGCCATTTCATCAGGTTTCTCAGGTGCTACAAATGTTTCAGTGCTTTCATCCCCAGTTCCTTTTGAATCACTTGGGGGAAGATCTTCTCGAGGTGAGGCTTGATCATCTCTTTCATTATGCTCTCCAACAGTGACTAAGTCTACCTCTAGAAGTAAATCCTCCTTAATGTCTTCATCTGTGGCAACCTGGACTTCAGATTCGATACCGAGATGTTTTGGGCTACCTTCTTCCTGCTTGCTTTCATCTAATGCCAAAGACTCTCCTGTCTCTAAACTCTTTGTCTGAGTAGAGCTACATGGAGCAGATTCAGATGTGACATTTGGAGAAATCTCATAATTTTTCAGTTGATCAGATGGCAAGTGAACTTCTGGAGAGGTATCAGACTGATTATCTGCTCTGATTTTACCTCCACCCTTATCTTCATAGGCACTCCCTTCAACATCTGAAGGAGGAACAGGTAAAGATGGAGATGGAATTAAAGCTGGGAATGAGAGAATTCGCTCTCTGTCCTCTAATGTCATCTCTGGCTCAGTATCCCAGTCTGCAGTAGCACTAATTACCCCAACAACTTTATTGTGATGTTTTGGAAGCTGGTAAAGCGTGGAGACTCCTTCAAAGACGTTCCCATTAGTGTAAGTGAGACCAGGACTCTCTACGATATGCACTGTCGCCTTGTGCTTCTGAAGGGACGATACTTCACTAAATCTCTCCCCACAATCCTTACACTCTAAGGCACGTTTGGAATGAGAAGTTATTATTCCTTCAGTCTCTACTTTTGAGGAGGCTTTACGTTTCCTGGTGGTCTTTGGCTTGGTGGGCAGAGCCTCAGGCGGTTGACGGGAAACCTGTAGTGAGGATAACAACGAAAGGGCTTTCTGGTTCTTTTTGGGTCTTCCAACTTTTTTCTTACTTTCCTCTGTGAGATCGTTTGTTGGTTCATTTTCATCTTCACCCTGCTGGGGCACTGTTTGGGACTCCTGAGGCGAGGTCTCCTGTGTCGGACTTGATGTCTTTGAAGGGTCTAATTTGTGAACTTTCAACTGTGGCTGTTTATGACCTTTCAGTAGAAGTAGGGAGACTTGTTTAACGTGTGGACCAGGCGCATCTACTGAAGTTGTGCTCAATTTTACATTTACATTTTCCTCCATTGACAGGTTTTTCTTTCGCTTCCCATCCTTTGCATTCTTGGGCTGACTTTTTCTTATTATTTTTCCTTGCTTTTTCTTTTTAAATACTGCTGAAGCTACAGTTTTGTGTTCACTTGCATGTGCCACATAATCCCGAGCTTCTTCTTTTTGCTTTTTAATTTTATTTTTCTTTGAGTCATTGATTTGTTGCACTTTTGTTGCATCCTTGCTTGAAGAAGACGATTTTATTTCAGCTACCATATGCCCCACTTTCCTTCCCTTTTTTCCCTTCCTTCCCTTCACCTTTTCATCTGACACATCTGTTCTTATCTCTTCTTCCTGTGGTGGCTGATGCTGCTGAGGAGGTGTCCTCTGTTTCTTGTTTTTCTTATCTTTACTTTGTGGACCAAATTTAACAACAAGATGAGACTTTTTTCTTTGGCGTTTGGCAGGTCTGACCTCAATTTGCAAATCATCTTTGGGCATGGATCCAGACGTTTCTTGCACATATCCTTGAAAGACCGATGCCCTGGCTGGCTTTCTTTTCCGAACTTTCACCAGTTCTTGAGCTGACATTACATTTAAGGGGAACTCTGAGATCTCTGGCACCTGCTTGATCTCTAATTGGGATGGAACCTCTTCTTTAGCAGATGTGCCCTCTACCTCAGACTGGTTCTTCAACTGCTCCTGACCTTCCATGTTATCTACAAGCAATTTCTCAAACGACTCTTGTTTAGATGGTTCTTGTTCAATGTTTTCTTGTGTTTCTTGTGGTGCAGTTTCTTCCACCACATGAAGGACTTGTTCTAAACTCACTGTTTGGGCCTGTGTATCAACTCCTTCTTTGGCTATAATTTCAGATTCAGATGGAGTTTGTGTAAGTGTGTCTGGTGGAACACAAGGGCACAAAGTAAGGTCCTGCTGCTCTGTTTGTAAAGGCGTCAGCTCCAACTCAACTGTAGGCATAAACTGTGGGACTTCCAAGTTGGTGTCCGGCTCAACTATTACAGTCAAATGTGCAGTCGGATCCGGTGTCTTCTCCAGTTCCGTGGTTGGTACCAGAGATGAGGATGAGATTTCATTTTGTGGCACAGTCTGGGATTGTTCCAGCTCTGAAGTTGGTATTAATGCTGGTGTAAGTTCTAATATGATGGTTTCCTCAAGGTTTTGTTTGAGATCAGCAACCTCATTCTGACAAACCATTTGATCCACAGTGTCAGACTGAATCACATTAATGTCAGACTGTTGAAGGATCGGATGCATCACCTGTTCCTGAGCTTGCTCTGTTTGTTCAGTCGGAACTAGCGTCAACTCTATATTTTCACCTACAGCTATCTGGGAACCTAATTCTGAGAAAGAGGGGTTTTCCAACTGTCCATCTGGTGTAATGGGTTCCAGGATGATCGTTTGCTCCAGCGAATTATTACATTGGTTGTTTAATGTGTCCAATTCAATTATCTTAGTTTCGGACTGTTTCAGCCCTATAAAATCTATCCGCATTGGACTGGCATTCAAAGTCACTGATTCTGCTGTCTGCTGCACTTCAAGTGGTGGGGCATTAGGTGGCACCTGCCCCAATATGACAACTTGGTTTACTTTCTGCACATTTCCTAAAGATTCAATAAGTCTGCAAATCTGCTCGGTGTCAATATTGTCATCAACCTTTTGCAGAGGTCCATTAGCCTCCAACTGTAAAAGTGCTGGTTGGGAAATAGATATTGGAGTTATGATGGGTGCAATTTGTTTCACTTGCTGGTCAGCTGTGAGGGCATTACTGGATTTGTGCTTGGTTTTCATATGATGTTGGCGTGTCTTGGTGGTCTTGAAGGTGGCTTTGCATACGGAACAAGAATACTTGACTGTAGACACACCAAAAGACAATAAAAGTAAAGGGGAAAAATCAGTTATACATCAGGAATGCACTATGAAATGCAACATATTTCCTGAAACCTGACAGTTTTCCCTAATTGTATTCATTGTATAATTGAGCCAACAAATGTCTGAATGTAAAAAAAAATGTATGTAGCATGCCAGTAACTTTGAATTAAATGCCAGCCAGTAGGTGTAAGCATCTTCATGATCACCATCTTTAGCACATTAATTTAGTCTCACATTCACTACTTGGCTCACAGTGCAACAGGCCAAGTTAAGATGGATGGAAATGCCATTAGCTGTAGTGTGCAGTCATAAACCAAGTATTGGACAAATTTAAATTTTGACATTATTTACTCCCTATGAAAGTTACACATCTTAACACATCTAAAAAAGTATGCCACTATTATAATGTGTAAAATGGTACAACATTTGTAACATTTTCTTACCATCAGTTTTGTTTTGTAGCAGTTTAGCGTTTCTCTCCTTTTCAGCTTCTTCTGGCGAGTGTGTCAAAGCATGTTTTGTCAGGGCCTTGGCCATGGTGAATCTTTTTCCACATTCTTTGCAAACATATGGTCTCTCTCCAGTGTGCGTGCGGCGGTGATACTTCAATAATGTCAGTGTTTTGCAAGGTTTGCCGCACTCAGTGCAGGCATAACCATCCTGGCCAAAATGAATTTTTTTATGAAGAGTGAGCCCTGATGACTTCTGAAAGGCTTGGTCACACAGCGGACACTTGAAAGGTTTCTTCTCTGTGTGGGATTTCTGGTGGGCCATGAGTTCTGAGGAGTTTGTGAAGTGGCGGTCACAAACATAACAGGCGAAAAGCGCATCCCTCAGTAGGTGTTGTTCATACTGTCGTGGGTGGCTCAACTTCAGATGACGCTTTTTGCTCTTGTAATCACTGAAGATTATGTGACACTCAAAGCACTGCAGGGAGAGGTGAGGCGCTGCAAAGGAACAGGGCAGAAGGGGAAGAACGTTAATGTAGCACACATTCATGCTGTGATGATAAAGACAAGCATTCATAGAAAGTATAAAGGATTGCTTAAAATGTATCCCTAGGATAATTGCAGCTCCATCCATGTAGGTCAAGAGTGGGCAAGAAAGTCGACTTTAGGAATTCAAAGGGACCTTTACAGAGTAACATACGTACATGTGGCACAGCTCTCACTATTTATTGTGTACATTTATTTGTTATTGTTTACTTATCTAAATATCCCTCCTTCTTGTTCTTTGCATTATACACCATGCCAAATAGCCTACTTGTAGGTGTAATAACTCCTTGACACTAAAAGCTAATCCAAAAAGAATCACAGGAGACTCAACCTCTTCTATGACATATTAAGAAGATGGTTATTCAGCATTTACTGTTACACTGTTAGGAAGTCAAAACGAGAAAAAAAACATATAATTGCTGCCCCCTCTGAATTGGAGATTGCAAAGTGAAAAGACCTACAGTGCAGCCTGACCATCAGTGGATTTTCCAGGTAGATACTACAGTACGTATCAGTTTTCTCATGAGAATCCTTTATAGGAATTATGACAGCAGTCTGCACTGACATTATGTAATTATTGGTGCTTTCCAGTGGACCAAGGTACACAGCCCAGATAAAATACTCACATGAAAGAGGCGGTGGGTTGGACATGTCAATTTTCAGAGGATCTGTCATGGCCTTCTTGGAAAGCACATATCTTCTCGCAACATGTGGCTCTTTCTCCAGTTTCTTTGCAGCTTGCTCACCAGACTGTGTATCCCGATTCACATCACAGTTTGTGGGGGCACTTTGCTTTGAGGCAGAGTCTATCTCCATCTTTTCCGTGTTTTTTAAAGGCTCGCTCGGTGGCTGAGCTGCAGTCTCTTTCTCCGCTGCTTGTGTGCATGCCACCGTTTCAGGTGTTCCTGCCATTTGCAGACCTGCTTCATTCTCTTGGTGTGGGACGACTGATCCTGTCTCAACAACAGCCGATGTAGCAGCAGATGTTGTGTCCTGCTCCTCCCCTCCTGCAGCTGGTTCACTGAGTGCTGCCTGAGCCTGTGTCCCAGTGTCCAGTGGTTGCTCTGTGGATGTTGTGGTCTCAGGGGTTGACCCACTGTTTTCTTGTATTAGGTTCTGCATGGCTCTCTGCCTCTTGGCTCCTTAAATGCGCTTGTCCACGTGTCTCTGAAATCAGCTACAATAAATACACACAGTATGACTGTTAATTAATTGCAAGGGCTCTTGTATAAACGCTTTCATACAAAACACGCCATTGCTTTTTCATGGTTTAGACTTGCTGGACTACTTTCTAAGGACAAGTGACAGCCAAGCAGTGAACAGCCGCTTTGTTATCCCGTAACGACAGCTGGGAACCCAGATGAATAGTCTTAAAACATTTGTGTTACAAAAGAAAACCGATGGGCATTAGAGGCAGCCATTGGAGGCTGTGGTTTAACCAATATCTACCAGCCAATTCTGAATTAACAGAGCTCTGGGTCATGCTAATAATTTCCTTGTATGCATTTCCTTATGTTAACCACAGATTCAACGATGATGGTACACTATGTTAGCCTAAAACCAGCGATTTGCGGTTAAATCTGGGTGCAAATATTAGCATTTCTGTTAGCTATTGCGCCAGAGCTGCTAAATATCCGCTCACTTCTTGGGTCCCACGTTTACACACACACACACACACACTGCTGTGTGTCCGTAGAAATGAGTGAGGATGTAAATATAACATTACCTCAGCCTCCACGTCCGCCCAAACATTTATCCGCGGTGTCTCTGCACAAAGCCATCACGAAGATGATGCAGACGGCTGCAGACAACGTGACGTCAGGTCTGACAAACGCCGCAAAGGGGTCATGGGAGTTGTGGTTTATGGCGGTGTGCTGTCCACAGGTTTGCGCTCATGCATCTGCTTACACAGCACGATGGCAAACCACTGCCAGCCAATTTTGTTATATAGTCAATATATATTTGGTCATAAGTATGGCAGAAATTACGAGTATCAAGAGCAAGTCCTGTCAGTTTTATTTATTTAATTAAAATGAGCAAGTCCTCAAGGTGTGCACAGCATCTAGTGGTGGAAGTAGGCCTACTCAGATAATATCCAGTTAGCCTACAAAAACTAAACACATTTTGATTTAGTTATTTTACATGTAGTTGGTTTAATTTTAATTGAATCAAAGTGTGAGCAGCAAACATGTTTTTATAGAAGGGTTCACTGAAGGGTGATTGGCTGATAATGAGGCTAGGAAGAAGAAAAAGTTCTATGTCAAAACACCATCTTTTTTTTTCCCTCAACAAGTTAAAATTACATAATCTAGAGAAGTTTAAATAAGAAATGTCTCAGAAGGCTGACGTCAAAGTGGATATTTGGGCACAACTTGTATGATTTAATTTTCCACAATGTAAAGCACTCTATACCTTAAGTAGGCCTACATTTTGTATCAAGTGAAATCTCCATCCGAAATATACCTAATATCTCTGGCTATTACATACATCATATATAAATGCGGTAGGATTTAAGTATAAAGTAGAAGAAACACATCAGAAACTCAAGTATCTGAATTAATATTTAAGCACAATAGTGTGGAAATGCATACTCTTGCTCTGATAAGAGGTGAGCATGTTGGATTTTATTTCCTCCCCACATATTCTCTTCATCTGCAATGTTGACTGAAATCTTCTTGAACTGAAAACCAGAAAACAAGGTAATAAGGCTGAATGTCTCATAGATCATTGGAGTTTAATAAAATGCAACCCCATCCTCACTGGAAAAACTCTGATGAACTGCTATGTTCTGGTAAAAGTAAAAAGTACTAGCCACTAGCCAGGTGATGGTGCTGTTGCAACATGTGATGAAGGATCCTCCTCACAGAGTAAAATCCCAATACAGTAGTGACAAACACATAATATTTTGAATGTATTGTAATTTATTTAAAAGTACAACGAGGTAATCAGTTTAAATGTTTTAAACCATTACTATTGCGACATGTTGGTTTCATCTCAAATAACATGAAAAATATACATTAAAAACATGCAGTATAATCTTATGGCATCAGACTTTTGAGGCTTAGTTTGTTACAGATAATCATGAACAGTCTCCCTAAGGATTTGCCTAGAGCACTGTGCAACAGAGACTCAATGTGGAAATTCAAGGAACACTACACCGGTGTCATTTGTTAAGCAATTGCTTCCGCATCCAAACCATCCCAGAAAAGTAAAAAAAATATATAGAGAGAGCGAGGGATAGAAGCAATTCGCCAGAGTGAGAGAATAAATGCCTCTTTGAGCCTTCATCACTCAACACCATCCTGTGGAAAAGGCAGCTCCCCAGTAGCATGTTTTATATAATGCAAATGCAGGCTCGCTACATCATCAAAGCCCATATCACATTCAAAACACTCCCACTCCCAATATTTATGCTCTCTGTACATATTTGTTTGCTGTGACTCGATCTTGTCCAGTTCCTGCCCTGCTTGTGGTTGCAACGTTTCTGCTTTCGACTCATCAGGTGGATCAGATCCAGCTTGGACAGGCAAGTAATGCAGAGGCTCTCCGCAGTCGGACTCTTCAGAGTTGGCATCATCCTCAACATCAGTATTGGTCTTTTGAGCTTCACTTCTCACGACACTTTCTTCCTCTCCCTCTCCTCTCTTCCTCAGCTCTTCCATGTTTGTATCAATTTCTGGCTCCTCTTGAACACTAGAGAGAACTGGTGGCTTCCTTTTAATCACCCGCTTCTTTGTAAAAATCCCAGACCTCCTGCCTAGAGGCATCCCGCTGGACCCAACATAAGCCCAAAGATGCTTTTTTTTGTGTCTGATTACATTTCTAGCATGGGAAAAGCCCTTCCCACAGAATGAACACTGGTAAGGCTTGGCCCCAGTGTGGCTGTTGTAGTGATTCTTAAGCTGTGCAGCCCCTATAAATCTTTTGTGGCAAACATCACACTTATGTCGCCTCAGACTGTGACTCTGCAGGTGTTTGTCTAGTGACACTTCATCAATGAAGCCTTTGGCACAACTGAGACACCAGAAGGGTCTCTCTTTGTGGACTTCAATGTGACTCAACCATGACTTCATAGAGGTGAAGTTTTTGTTACACTGATCACACTTAGGAGGTTTTTTTCTTTGCCTTCTGCGTGACCTGTGAACTCTCATGTGACCAAGCAGACGTGTTCGTCTGATGAACGACATCCCACATTCTGGACAGTCATAGTTATGCAGGGTCAGGACACTCTCATTTTCTGGCTCTGGTTTCCTTTCGTGCAGCTCTTGGTGTTTTTGGAAAGAGCTTAGGTACGTGTAAACCTTCCCACAGACCACGCAAGTATAAACCTTTTGAGGATTCTTCTTCGCCGAGGCACTTTGTATTACATCTGACAGGTGTGTCTGCAATGAACTGCCTTCATCACATCCACCGGCAGCGTCACCAGCATTTATGTCTCCATCTTCTGCTGCAGGATTTCCGCTGTCTTCCATCTGACTATCTTCCTCCTCCTCTTCCATTGCATGCTGGTGCAGGTGAGTCTTGAAGACATGCCAGTCAGTAAACTTCAGTCCACAGTCCTTGCACACAATGCTGCATTGTTCGCCTGCAAGAGAGAGAAAAGAACAAATACTGATATTAAAATGCTTTACAAGATGTCTTTAGTTCATGTGTCACATTTTTGATCCTCATGAGTTTATTAAAATGAGCTAAAATATCTGACCTTTTTCTCATATGGAGTTTATAATTCTTCTATGATATTCTGACATTGTGGAGTTTGGTGGAAAAAGCCTGGTAAATTACTGCTTAAGTTACCAATCTTTAATTGCAGCAGGTAAAACAAAACTTACAAGCCTGAGTCGTGGCTCGTCTTCTCTTCGTCACAGTTGATCAGAACATCATAAGACTCTTCATAAATCCAATTTGAATATCAGAGCACAGCACAATTAACATTTTATCAGGCATCACAGCTCTGTAGGTTGGACACGGTAAATTAATAAGGCTAATTTTGAAGTAATTTTACTTCATATAACCTATTGTTTTCTCAATGACTCTGACCAAGACAGAAAAATTTAAATGTATTGTTTTGTGTAATATCAATAGATATTACTTATTTATTTTAATCAAAATAAATAATGTCAAAATATGAAAATGCAAAGCAGCTAATTCCCATCCCCAAACACTGTATGAGAAATAGACAAATTATTCAAAAGAGAAGAATGAGAACACTGGGACGTGAACTTAAATATTTAAAATTAAATGGGTAATCATTGCAGCTATTCTGGTGGCAGACTTCAGGCTCCATAATCCTTACATGCCATGTATGAATTAGACCAAATCATTTCCATAAGAGAACTTCTGATATTTTGCAGTGAAAAAAAAAACACTTGTTTTTCAGTTAGGTAACTTTGGTGTAAAATATTTCTGTCTCAATCATATCCACAGAAAATATCAAGTAGACAACATGTGTAAACAGTATCAGTGCTAATAGGTGATGAGAATCACCAACAAGCCAAGCTGCTGAGTCAGCAAACATACAGGATGACCAAACTGAGGCTAAATTAACCACACAATCAATTAATTCACGAAAAATTTATCATTTTATTTTATCTCTTTAAAGAACATTTTCTCTTTTTGTTCCAGAAAAAGCAGGTTAAACAAGTAGTCAAAGGGTATATTGTTCATCTACGAAAAAAAAGAAAGAAAGAAAAAAAAAGCTTTTCATAAGTTAATGTAGCAAAGCAAAGTCTCAATAGCAATCATACTCCACTACATTAGTGGTACAGTAAACTAACAACTACGCTACATGAACATAAAGTCTAGTTTAGTTTAAGCAAATAATTATCTTTCTACAACATAGAAATCTAACATTGAAAAAAACATGGGAGCTTAAAAATCAATTAATGCAGAGTACATTGTACATAATGTACAATTACTTGACGGAGAAGTGTGTTTCATTGTAGTATCTGGCTCTAATGCTCCAAGCGGGACGTCTTTCCCATAAACAGTACACATTAGGCTACTAAATTGATCATATCTTTATCTTTCTCTGCAATATGCAAATAGTACCTTATTCAGATATTTCAAACAACAACACCGAAATAATAGTATACATTTGTTGTGCAGCTTTGTTTTAATTTTCTTCATAGACTTTGCAATAATTAGTGTGTCAACAACACTGTAAATCTCTCTGGAGTATTAAATAGAAGAGGACAGACACCTACATGCAATTCTTTTTGTTTTTCTTTCTTTTTTTGTTGATATATCTGATTATGAACCTCAACAATTCAGCCAGTGATTGCCAAAGAAATGAATAAGATTCAACTAACTTAATGACAACTCTTAGAAAAAAAATGCCCAATCTACTGGTGGCTCAGAACCAACACACTAATAATATCTCAACTCAAGTTTATGAAAGGGATTATTCTTTAACATTTGTACAGATACTAACTAGTCCAGTGTAAAGAAAAGCCTGAGAACAAGAAAATAACCTAAGGAACTGTTCTTTATAAATATAAAAAAAATAACATTGCAAAAAATATAGGAATTAACAGGTGAAGTGTTTGTCTACTTAACCTAAACAAAAGGTTGGATTAAGAATTTTCTAGCTCGACACGTTTGGCAATCTTTAAAACAAACAAAACACAAACAAAATAACTCCCCCCCAAAACTACACAATCTACAGTGTCTTTGTTCTGGCTCTTTCGAGTTTGTTTTGTCTAAAACACTCCATTGACATGTTCAATATAGTGCTGGTGCAAACCCGTCTCTTGACAAAAAAGTAGTTCCACATTCAGGGCAATTAAGGCCTTTGGTATCTCCTTATCAGATAGCAGCAGGAGAATCACTCTGCCCTTTGTAATCACCAATACATTCCTGGTGATGATCGATAAGGTCTTGTATTTCACTGAAGGTCCTTGGGCAAATGGAGCAATGATAGGAGTTGTTACAGTGCTGGGTTTCATGCTTTTCTAATGCAGTTGGTGAAAGAAAGGCTTTGCCACAATGTTGGCACTTATGGCTATTCTGTGACTGGCTGTCTGGGTTAAGTGTGGGTCGGATCGGTGTAGAAGTGGGAAAGGACTTGTTGGATTTTAGAGGCTTTGAAGTCATAGCAGTGCTGAGCCTGTAGCGGACTTCATTTGGGAGACGACAGCGGACTTCATCGTGCCAGGCGAGGTGCTGCTGCAGCTGGTTCTCGGCCCAAAAGCCGTGGCAGCACAATGCACAGCAAAAAGGCCGGCTCTTTGCCTTGGTCTTATGGGTGGATAATTGTTCCTCTGTTTGGAACGCTTTCCCACACTTATCACACTTGAATAGGCATTTGACCGCATGCTCGGACAGACGGCTGGCTGGTGGGGACACCTCAGCTGTGTCTTCAGAAACCAGGATCTCCTGTTTAGACTCCTGCTTTATCTCTGAGCACACTTTCTTATGGTCAATGAGTGCTCCTGCAGAACTGCACTGCTTCCCACAGTCAAGGCATGAGACATATTTCACAGGTAGGGGGTCAGATTGGATTGTCTTCCCTTCTGTATCAACAGGACAATTTTTGTTAGAAACAAGACAACTGCCCTTCCCTGTAGTGTTGTCTACAGCAGACAAATCCTCTATATTTCTGACTTTACTACTGGACGCAACAGACTCCTTTTTCGTAATCAAAGGAACCTTATTTTTGCCTTTTGTGCCGTTTGCGTGTGCTTGCCATTTGTGGGCACGCAGACCTCTTGCTTTAGCAAAGGTCATAGAGCAGATGGGACACTGGTGCGCTTTTCCCTTCAGTTTCGATGGTCTTGATTCACTTCCATTGACGCTGACATCAACTTGCACTGGGGGCCAGTCTACTGCAACAAGCTCATCTCCAGCCTCCAAAATTCTACTGTGATCATTTTCATAGTGGGCGGCTAGAAGCGAACCTTGCACAAAGGTCTCGTTAAATTCAGGGTATGAAAACTCTGAATTTTCAGCCAGTGTGCTGTCACTCTCCACACTTTTGCTTGACTCTGGCTGTGGCTCAGTGTTGGTTTTACACTGAGGGTTTAACAATTGGTGGCGCTGGAAAACACAATGGTTAAAAAACTGTTTGCCACATGCGTTACACCTAAAAGGTCCATCCTCGGTCTTACGGCCAACGGATGTCAAATCGGCATCTTTTAACGAGGACTGTGAAAATTTCTTTTCTTTGTGCCATCTTTTGTGGGAGCCCAGGGCCGAGTTGGATATGAATCGCCTCCCACATTCTGAGCAATGAAACATCCCTTTACTTGGCTCTTCCTGTTTCGGTTTCTTAAGCATTACTGACATGGCAACGTTTGCTTTTGTTACAGATTTGTAACCCTCAGCATGAACTCTTTTGTGAAAATTCAACGCTCCAATGACTGAAAAGCTTCTGTCACACTTTTTGCATTTATATTTCAAATCTGTACTTGTTTCATCTTCGGTCTTAAACTCCCCACTGTTAATTTCATTCATTACTTCTGTATTTAACATCAATTGCTCAGAGCTTTCCTGTGTGCTGACATCCATACTATCCTGGTCCAATGGTAGCTGATCATTCTTTTCTGCAGGTTCTGTCTTATAGTCAACTGCCTGACTGTCTCTCTTCATGCACAGTTTTTGATGAGCCCGCAACGAGGCCTTATTGTTGAAATGTGCAAGGCATGTTGCACACTGGAGCTCTTCTAGCTTGACAGTAGATCTAGGTGATGATGGCGAGTGCCCGGTTTCATAACCATGGCTTTTCATATGAAACTGAAGTGCTTTGGCCCGTGAAAACAGCTTCCCGCAGTCTGGGCAGCTGTATGTATTTTTTTTCAACTGCTCCATCTGATGCTGAAAAGACTTTATCGGTGGTGGGAGTAACTGGTCATTATGAACCACCTGGTGTCGGAGGAGGCTAGAAAAAAGGCGGAATGACCTGTTGCAGAGTTCACATTTATGATTTCCATTCTCATGTTTACGCATGTGCAATGCCATAATGCCTTTGTGACGAAACTTTCTACCACACACTGGACATGCAACTTTAATACTGGACCGTGGGTGTCCATTAACATGCAAAGATCCTGCGACACCTTTTCTTAGCCTTAAATCTGCACACTCTTTCTGGTTTTGCTTATGGTGGGAGTAAGCTCCTAAAGACCAAAAACCCTTACCACACTGTTCGCAGTGATAAATCTTTGGGCCTAAAAGGGTTTTCTTTGGATTGTATTCTTTCTTAGTGACAGAGATATTCTCTTTCTTTTGTGCAGAGCAATTTTTCATATGGTTAAACAAACTAGCTGCTTGCAAATAAGATGTCATGCAATCTGGGCACTGATATTGTTTTCTTTTGGGATGATTTGACTGAATCAAGTTTTTCGTCTCTGATCCCTCCGTCTGGTACAGTGCATCGTTGCTTGTGTTCTGAGCATCGTGTTGCTGTATGTGACTGCAGTGTGCTGCATAACTATCGGCCTCATGGCCACATGTGTCACATGTGTAAACTGCCACTGACTGACCTTGAGTCTGTTGTCTTCTCTTATGAACCCCGTGCCACATTCTGTGAACGCGCAGGGATGAAGCACTAGAGAACCAACGGTAACACTCTGGACAATCAAATCTCTCCCCTGTCGTTTTATTCTCAGTCTCACTCGCTATCTGGGCACATTGCTCATCAGCTGTCTCAAAGTCAATCTGTACAATTTTCAAGTCCATAGGCTTGGAAAAAAGTGTGCTGGGGGAAACTTCAGTGTCACCGTCCTCTCTTATTTCCTGATCTGATTCACACAGTAGCTCAAGATCAGGATTCAGGTCCTGGATGGCCTCATCCTCAGATTCACTTGCACTGATCACCTGAACATTAAAGTCCCCCGGTTCATAACTCTCCAGTTCTTCATCAGTCTCATTTATTTGTGAGTCCTCTTCAGTAATACTGGTGGGAAGCACTCCCTCTGGATCCACTTGTTCCTCCAGGTGCTCAGGCTCCTTTCTTTCACTTTCCAAACTGTTCTGTTGATGTAGCAGAGGGGTGGGCATCTGGGCCTCTTTCTCCGTTTCTTTGAAAACATCTGTGTGATGAAGCTGATGGGAGTGAAGTGCTGAAGCCCTGGAAAACTTTAATCCACAATCCTTACATTCAAACGCCTTCTTCTGTAGCTGACACACTTGATGAAGAAACGACTTTGCTGGGGTCTCGTCGCTGTGTGCCATGCGCTGATGCCTGTAGTAGAAGGTGAGCGTCATAAATACTTTTCCACATTCCTCACATGGAAACCTTTTCGCAGAGTCATCTGAGTGATTTGCATGCCATCGCTGATGGTTGAAAAGAGCGATGTGGCCACTGAAAGACTTATTACAGTCACTACAGTAAAACTCGCCACTGTTTTTCTTTGGTTTTTCTTTCATTTCTTCTGGAGAGCACAAACTATTACGACTAAATCGCTGATGTGTTTTCAGACGCATCGAAGCAGAAAAGGCTTTACCACATGAACACTTAAAAAGTTTTTCAGAAGCCTCATCTGCCTGAGTTTCAGAGGGCCTCGCTTCACCTATTGGCTCTTCAGAGTGAAAAGAATCTCCTGAACTCCGGTTTCGTGACTTGATTAACTTTTCCTCGTGACAACGGCGGTGTGCATCAAGAGCTGAAGCACGAGAATAATTACGCCCACAGGTCTCGCATTGAAATGACTTCTTTTTTAAATGTTCAAGGTCATGAAAAAGTGATTTGGAGGCTTGTCTGTGTGAGCGCTGATGGTTGAGAAAGTGTCCGATCACACCATAGCATTTCCCACAGTCTTGACATTCATACACATGTTGTTTTGTTATCCCAGAATTCGTCCGAATACCAGACCCTTTCTGGGGGGTTTGACCGTGGTTTGTCTCCATGTGCAAGAGGAATTCCCTCAGTTCGACAAATGAGAGTGAACATGTAGTACAAAAATGAGCTGTTGCACTGTCCTTTTCCGCTTCATGTAAGCCGTCCAACTGGCGGTCTAAATGTACATTTCCTTGTAGGTGCTGTTGGCGATGCTCCAAGTAGGCTGTCTCCTCTCTGAAAGCTTCTCCACAATCCTGACAGCAGAAAACCCCAACCCCTAGAAATAGAAAGGGGAAAATAGGAGGTCAAAGCCACTCCTGTTTCCAAAGAAAGAAAGAAAGCAAGAAAGAAAGAAGAAAAAAAAAATTCACAAAAACATGTGCAATAAGATTTTTATTTTTTAAAGTGACTTAAATTTACAGTATAATGAAACAAAAGGAAACTTAAATAATGAAAAATTATATCTTGGAACTATACCACTAATCCTAACCCCTAGGACAATTGCAGAATGTGATGCAGTTTTAAATAGGCAAACATTACTAAAACATGACACTGTAAGAGATTGAAGTGCTGCAACATGGGCTTAAAGGGATAGTTCAACATTTTGGCAAATTTTGCCCATTGCCATAATCCCTGTAGTCATAGGGGTAGGTTAATTACCTTTAATTGTCGGTGCATGTTGTTTTAAGACCCGTGGGGTAGAGACGTGAGCTGCTCAGCTAACATGGTACATACAGTAGTCCCCCGTCCCTCATCAAAACTCATAAAATACACAATCCAACAACTCCAAAAGGCTCTCGTGGAAAAGTTGTGACCTGCACATTCATCACTCTATGAAATAATCGTTTATAATTATGTAAAATTACGACACACGAAGCAAATACTCAGAACTACTTGCGCTTTTGAAATCACTCAGCCCAGCAGCCGTGTCTGGAATGTAGTTCTGGCTATGCATTTGCCTCAAAAACAACTCTGTCTCATAACATTACATGATTGTTTCGTAGCGTGGTGAATGTGCAGGTCACAACTTGTCCATGAGAGCGTTTTGGAGTTGTTGGATTGTGTATTTGATGAGTTTGATGAGGGACAGGGGACTACTGTATGTACCATGTTAGCTGAGCAGGTTGCGTCTCTGCCCCGTGGATCTCAAAACACTATGCAATAGGCTTCATGCACAGCTCCACTACTTCCTGAACTTAAACAAGCTCCTTTATTTCCGGCTTTACAGGTGTGTCTGACTCTGACCTCAGTAGTCACAAGCGGGGGGTGGATCGGACTACGCGCAGGCTTAACTCACAGTCGGCCATACTGGGACGGGCAACTCGCACAGACACTTGCATTAGTTCAGGGGGGTGATCCTGTCCTCTGCACTAAAAAAACTATTCATAACTCTGTGAAAAATAAATCAGTATGTAGCTATTACTTTAACTATTTGCATAATGTTACTTTTATTTTAAAAAGTAGCTTACATGATTAAAATTATCCATGATTTGAAGTATGCTGCATCATAACTGCATAAACGTTCATAAAATCTAATCGTTTGGAAATTGGACAAAAACTTAGCAAGTTCTGGTCATTATAGAACATGCACCATCACGTAAGCAGGTGGAAGAGGAAACAACATTTTAAGATATTCTGGTGGTTTTGATATGTAGTAAAATCCATAATATGCCTGAGTGCAAAAAGTCTAAGTAGTAAGAACTATGCCAAGTAAAACCAGATGAGACCCCCTCCTACAAGCTCCACCACTGCTAAATATGTGCATGTACTTGACAATTTCAATTTAGTTCTAAACCCTATAGTGTTGACACAAACATTGTCCACATGTAGAAGTCACATGGAGAGGCCATATTGATTAAGGTTACCACCAACTCATTAAAAAGGCACTATGACAAAAAAAATTTGGACACCTGCCCCTATCAGTTTATCATTTAAGGACATTTAGGTATCAATAGAAAGAAAACCACAAAATGTGGCAACATACCGCACACTAAGACTGTATGGAGGATCTATGATTTATTTAAGCAACGCGTTTCGCATATAGCTTCTTCAGGCTCGTATTTGGGTAAAAAGTAAAAACCCTTCACTTCCTGGCCCAAATACGAGCCTGAAGAAGCTATTGTTTAAATAAATCATAGAGCCTCCATACAGTCTTGGTGTGCAGTATGTTGCCACATTTTGTGGTTTTCTTTCTATTGATTGTACTTTTACGCCAGACTACCAGCACCTCGACTGTTCACTGTGCACGGGCATTTTTCTAATTTTTTGACATTTAGGTTATATTGGCCTGCAGACAGCAACATGACCTTGTCATAGTCTTTCCCAGGAGCACTCTTACGTCATAAATTACTCATCACAACTTTACTTTAAATATCTATTCATCACACATGATCAATAAATAGTTATTTTATTTTATTATTAAACCTAGTACCATACATTAATATAAAAAAAATAATGTAACTAGAGAAAGTGGATTTATACACACACTCACACAGTAGGTGTCCAAATATAGTATAAGTTTACCAGTAATTTATCTCTTTTAGTCTGAATCGTGGTTTGTGTTATAAATAATGTTAATGAGGGTAAAATAAATAATAATATATAAAATAAATAATGTCAATGAGGGTAAACAAAAACAAACAAACCAAAAACCTCACAAAAGGATCTGACTTAAAAGATTAAACCTATTTAACTGTTGCTGGATGGCCGACACTGACAAAGCAAATTCCATGGGAAAGTATAAGATAAGGGAGTCAAAACATGACACAGGCTGAACCTACGGCCTACACACATAAACCCGGAGTGTGTGCCCTACCACTGTGACGGCGACTAATAAGCTGCACATAGGAAGGCATCACTAAACTGGGCCTGAGCTCATTAGCTTTCAAGTGCCAATCGATTAAATACAAATTTTCACCTTTGTAATTAGTTTATGGCTTATAAAATACAATTTGCAAGTCAGCATTTCATCTGTATGGTTTCCCTGACTTGGCCTGTTCGTGCTCTGATCACACATTTACATGAGTATACCGTCTAAGATGCATTTCATTGTGGTAAGTACCTGTGGCAACAACCAGATGTCGTACTTAAATGCAAACATCATTCATGAAAGCCCAATATACCATGCCTGCACGTTGATGTGCGTTCCTGAATGGCTGTTGCATGGTTTAACAAATAAACAAAGCATCAATTAACAGGAAAGAGACACAAAGACGAAATGACGCAGTGCAAGTTAACGCTACTTTATGCCCAATTGTTCTTTTAACCGTGGAGAAAATGTGTAATTGTTAAGTAACACATTTCCACGTTGTCGGGCTGTGGTTAGTGCAGGCAGGAGGTCACTGCTTGGACATGCTAGTGCTAATGACGCTAACGTGTGAATGACGGCTGCTGGTGGGTACTTACTGTCATCTGCCAGGTCCACGGCCGGTGAACCACTGCTGTTTCCCGGTGCTCCGTGTCCGTCGAGCGGCTTGTCTGCAGCTCCGTCCTCCGTGGTCGCAGCACCAGCGGCGGCAGCGGCAGCAGCAGCAGCTCCGTCCATCTTGGCGCGGCTGCTGTGTGGTGGCTCTAGCTTCCTCCAGCTAGTCCTCGCTAGCTTAGCAGTCGCGCTTATTCAAGTTTTCTTCGTCAGCGCAAAGCTTTTCTGAAATGAACAAACACAATGCGAACGACAGTCTACTTCGTTATCTCTAAACAGAGCAGCATCTTAAGCAGCATCTTTTTTTTAAAACCAATTTGGGTGATGATGAACGGCACACGGCTAGCTGTGTAGCACACACACCTGCACTGTCCTCCGTCTGTGTGTGTATCTATGGGCGGAAGTCGATTCTTCTTCTGCTGTTTTCAGTCCTCCAGACCAGGATGGACCATGGATGTATTATGGGATGGACCCGCAGCACCCGGCATGTAAATCATTTTGAATAAGTAATAAATAAATAAACAAATACATACATAGCCAAGTAATGTTAAATATAAAACTGTTATGATATGGATACCAGGTCAATAAAAAAGTCTTTGCATACAAAATTTCAAGAAGAAAATGCACTGTCATTACAACTAATTATAATGCATAACAGCTTACTTTTACTTTTCTTAACCCAAATTCAAAACTACGATTTCACATTTGCAGACAGGAACACCCTCTGGTACTGTTAATTTAATTACATTGTCTTCTCACATAAAATTTAAAGCAAGATCATTTTTCAGAATATGTTTGTGTTGAAATGCTGAAGCTGAATTCGTTTTGTGCTGAAGAACTGAACAAGTATTGCGCAACACAACAATGTAATCAAAGGCAAGTTTTATTCAATTGAATATGTAGACATCATGGGAAATTTCTATTTCTTTCCATGCTAAAACAGTGGATAGAGGTAGAAGGGCACATGTTTTTTTTTATGTTACGCTGATTCCTAAAACGCACAGGAATGATTCTTTTTTTCCCTTTTTCTATTTTTTTTTTCAATCAAATTGACCTTGTGTTTACTTTACAGTAGTCATGAATGTTTTCAGTTATTTACTGGGCCATCACATATTCTCAAATGCCCATTTTCATAAAATAGGACATGTGATTCTGTCCTGATCTAAGTCTACAGTTCTGATGTTAAATCATTCATTATTCACAAATAATACATTGAATTGCACTAAAAGTGGACTTAATTCTTGTAAATATGGGTACATTCTAATCTGAAATGGCAATTCTGGGATATACACATAACATGGCACAGTTTACAGTAGGTGCTCATCACTACCAACCAGTATCACTCTATAATCAGTCATGACACGTTAAGTAGAATTAGCTGAATTTGACTGTTTCGACAAGAGCAAAATATACATTTTCAATCAGTTGTTTTTGTACGTTTGTCTTGCCATTTAAAAAAAATATTAATGACAAAACATCACTTCATCCAAATTTAATTTATTACAAAATTCACTATTTGACAACAGTGTCAGAAATAATTGTGTCATGATGCTACCTTCTCCCTCTCCCGTGATCACCCAAAAGTTACATTTACAGAAATGACCTTTAGTGTGTAACTGTCACATTTTATTTTCCAATGCTTTTGCTCTGACCAAATTATCACGATGAAAACTTTCTGATGACAAATTGGGACCCAAACAGCAGCCCTGTGAATGCAAGTGCTTCCTAACAGGTTTGTACAGTGTCTCACCATCTTTTCATTGTATATTCTGACACATTATCTGTGACCACACTACCACCGCTCCCCCAAACTCCCCTCCCTGTCCCAAAAGCAAAAACCTACGTGTCTTTACAGTATCTTAGAAAGAGTTGCTCTGTGTTCTGGGAGTGAGGTCACATTGTTGAGTCTACCTTAACCACAAACTAGGCCTAGAATACCAAGACAGCAGACATGCAGACTGTACTCATAAAAAGGCACACAGTATACTGTACATGAAGAAACACAGTTCAAATGGTTCAGGACATATGATCAGAGCTATAAAAGTACTAATATTATCTAAATCTAACCGTCATTGGCAATAAATGAAATGTGGACCGAAGAACCTCATTAATCTGTAACCATCAGGAGTTATTTAAACCAGACTAGCATTTGGATAACTGATAATGCATTAAAAAAAAAACAGTTAAACTAGTTCAATGGCATGTGCATACACCTCTCTATCTAAAACATTATGAATGACAAAATAAAATGTGCCTCAAGTGTGTAGATTAAATCAAGTTTCACTTTTATCTTTTTGTTTCTAATGCCCATCCACTCAACTGGTCAAACTGCACAACTGAGGGTCAAATAAATGAGGTTCCATTGAATAAAAATTATATTTTTATATACCATATATATATATATAAAAACATAACTAAGTCTTGTTGCTAGTGTAGAAATGTCAAATCTCTCCTTGTGCATGTTGCAAGTAATGCATCTGTAGATCGAGCTCTCGAGGAAGAGAGCACCCGCATATCATGCACTGGAGAAGTCGCTCTGGGGTAAAAGGCAAACGGGGTCCAAGTTTGTGAGGCTCTGTCCGCGGGGCAAGCTGAGGTAGGGGCAGGGTCTGTGGCATGTGTGGCCTCTCGCTCATGACCGCCTGTGGTGTGAAAAAAATATTTGGGTGTGGAGGTCTTGGAAGTGCACCAACTGCGACAGAGTGAAGAGGGTGAGGGCCAGGCAAAGCAAGAGGAGGGAGCGGAGCAAGTGGAGGTGAGAAAAAAGGAGAAGGCTGATTAATGATTATTTGAGTGCCCGTTACCATTGGTTGTTGCTGCAGCTCCTGTCCGTTCCCTGGTTTGAGTTGGCCAGTGAGCAGCGTTTGAGGACCCACGGGATTGCTCTGGAAGCCCCACACTGGTGTTCCCATGCCTTGGCCAAACCGATGAGGTTCGTACTGGATGGAGATGGGAACCTTCTGCGTCGCTGTCTGACTCACGCTGGCCCAGCTAGATGACACCTGCTTTTGCTGCAGCTGAAAATCTTGATTATTTACCAGTTTCTCAGGGGAGTTTATAGTCTTTGGAATTCCCGGTGGTGTTTGCACATCCCATAAGGTGCTACCTACCCCGAGGGAAACGGGAGTTGAAATTGGCATAGCACTGCTTTGGTCTATTTGAGCTGACGTGGATGCGCCTGGTAGGCCCGAAGCCCACTGCTTCTGCGCCTCACAGCCGTTCCACGGTTTCTCCGGCTGGCTAACAGTCGACGTTATTACTTGAGGATTATTTACATCCCAGCTTCTACCGTCCTCTTTTTTAGGCGGTGTGGATGGCTCCTTTTGTGTTGACACTGGGGCACCCGGCCATCTTGGCAGCTGAAGCTCTTGGCCGAGTGTACTTGGTGAACTCTGTGAATTTGCCAGTGCAGCCGGTCTGATGCTCCACAGAGCCGCCCCGTCAATATAAGAGGACGGCATAGAAAAGTCATGTTGCAGAGAGCTTGTGGAAGCCAGCACTGTGGATGTCGGAGCATTACTCCAAGTCACAGGCTTGCCCTGCCTGTGCTGCTCCATCTCACTCGCTGTCAGTGGGCTGGATTTGTTTGGCACGGGCGCCAGGTGGGAGTTTACGATAGAAGCTGTGCCATCCTTCATGTGTGAGGATTCAGATGTGGAGCCCGACTGAGTTGTCAAAGGGCTCTCCGCCCAGCTTGAACTTCTGTGATGTTGCTGCTGTAGGCCTCCCTGTGGCAGGCTTTCAAACTGTGCCTGCTGTGTGGCTGCGTGTTGCTGCTGCGGCGAGGGGACGGGCATTACCTCTCCGCCGTCCACCTTCCACTGCACAGGCTGAGGGTGTAGCTCCGACATCCACGGCTCCTTCTGATGCCTGCTTTGTAAATCCATGCGAGACGAGAGCATGGACGACTGCGTCTGCACCGCCCTCCTGTGCAGCTCGGCCTCTCTTATTGCGGAGACTTGAAGCGAAGACGGCTGAGAGTTGGTCAGCGGTCTAGACCAGCTCCACACTAGCCTCCCCCCTCTCCTCCCCCTGCTCCCCCTGCCTCTCATCCTAGCACCAATTGGAAAAGAATTATACTGGCTGAAACCTTGGCGTTTGCGAGCATGAATTTTCTGATGGACTAGCAGGCTGCTGAACCAGGAAAATGTTTTGTGACACTCTTCACAGCGATGAGGTCTCTCCCCTGTGTGCGTGTTCATGTGGTCGCGGAGGAGATAGGCCAGCCCGAAGCTCTTGTCACACAGGTCACACTTGTGAGGTTTGTCGCCGTTGTGCGAGAGCATGTGGTGCTGCAGTTGGATTTCGTCGCTGTAGCCTTTACGGCAGCTAGTGCAGCGGAACGGTTTCTCCTGGTGCAGCTTTTGATGTGTTTTCATGTTCTGCAGGAAGGCAAAGTCCTTCCCACAGTCGGGGCATTTGTATGGCTTCTTGCCTGTGTGTATGATGAGATGTTGCTGCAGGTAGCTACTGAACCTAAAGCCCTTTCCACACACTTTGCACTGGTAAGGCTTGTCCTTGGAATGTATGCGCATGTGCAGCTCTAACACTGAGCGATGGCGGAAGGTTTTTCCACACTCAGGACACTTGTACGACTTAATACTTATACTATCGCTTTTCCATTTCACCTGCATGTTATCACTGCCTATCAGATTAGAAAGTTTCTTCGGTGGTGCTACCGCCTTTTCTAAATATTGTGCTACAGACTTGTGGACGCTTAACAAATGTACATTTAAACTGGCTTCATCGCGACAAACAGTGGGGCAGTGGGGGCAGGTGTGTCCCTTTTCACAGTACTTGTTAATCTCCTGGGGTCTGGGCGTTCTGTCCAGCGTCTCGTACTCTGCCTCGTGAACAAGCATGTGGGCTCTCAAGTTAGCCGGTTCACAATAAGTCTGCGGACAAAGAGGGCATTTGAATGTGCGTTGCTGCTCCTCCCTCTGGTGTGTGTTCTCCTTCCCAGGCCCTCTCACCGTGTCCTGTACGGGCGCGGGGGCCGGCTTGGCGGGCTGATCACCGGAGGAGTTGGTCTCACCCAGTCTATGTTGGCGGCAGTGTGCCTTCATGTTCTGGGCGAAGGCAAACGTTTTGCCGCACTCCGGGCAGCGGAAGGGCTTCTGTCCCGTGTGGAGATACTGATGTTGATGGAGGAGGCTGCTGTACTTGAAGGTCTTGCCGCAGATGTTGCACAGGTGAGAGCGAGTGTTGTCTGTGTGTTTGCGACGGTGGTCCTCCATGACAGAGTAGTGTTTGAAAACCATGCCACACTCGGGGCATTCATAGGGCTTGAGGGCGGTGTGACATCGCTGGTGATAGCGCAGGGCCATGATGTTTGGGAAAGTCTGACTGCACTCCTGGCATGTAAACATGCTCTCCTGGGAGTGGTGCATCATGTGCTTGGTGATAGACACCTTGAACTGGAACTCTTGGCGGCACAGCGGGCAGTGGTAAGGCTTTTCGACTGTATTGCTGCAGTTATGGTCCCTCAGCTTATCCACCGTGGAGAAGATCCTCCTACATTCAGCACATTCAAAAGCACCGTCCTCCACTGCGTGCACCTCCTTCTTTGGAGTGACAAGCTGCTGCTCCTCCTTCTCTTTATGTTCATTTCTGTGTTTAATGAGGCTGCTGCGGTGCTGAAAGGAAAGGCCGCATTCTTTACATGTGAGGGGCATGAGCTCATCCTCGTGGGCGTGAAAGTGGCGGTGAAGGTTGAACGTCTCACGCCGGTTGAAAGTCTTCCCGCACTCCTTGCACACCAAACGGCACTTTTTGGGCTTGGCTACTGTATCAGCAGCAGCAGCAGCAGCAGCAGCAGCACCCACCGCTCGGTCTGCGTCCTCATCCTCCTCAACCACATCCGCTGTCCCAACCGCGTCTCCCACCACCGGCTCCTCCGGTCCCCTCTCCACGCTCTTCTCATCAGTGGGTGACTTTTCCTCCTTGTGAACTTCTTCTGGTGCATCAGCAGCAGTGTTATCATCAGCATGTGCAACGGGCTGCTGCACTTTCTCAGCACTCTCTGTAACACTACCCAGGTCTGAAAGAGACAGAAGCACACCAGAATAATAAGAACTTATAAACGCAACAGACAAACCTATCTGTTGATACACAAACAAACAAACAAACCAGCTGCAACTAACAAACACAGTCGTGCACTTTAAGTCCACACACACAGCAGTGCACCGTGCAGGGCGCCAGCTCGGTTGTAGGTAAATAACGTCGGTACGGTAGAGTTGACAGGGTGTATTGAACCTCTGGTGGGAGCTACAGCCCAGGTTAGCCTGGACGCTAAAGCTAACAGTAAAAATACATTAACAATGTTAGCATACCACACTTATCCTTTTCCTGCCCCCGTCTTTTCGCCTGCTCTCCATCGTCATCCTCAGTCTCGGACCAGTCGAAACCCCGCTGCTCGCCGCCTGCAGCCACGGCCATTTTTGCAGCCAGCGTCAGGTCCTCCTCCGGTGAATTACATGTCGTTTTGTCGGCGGCTCCAGCACCGGACTCGACACTAACCCCAGAATGGCTGGCAACATCACCACCACCGCCGCCGCCGTCGTTACACACACTGGCTCTCCGCTCACCGTCGGGGCTCCCCGCCGTCTCATTACACGCT
The DNA here is from genome assembly GCF_045865225.1 of Trachurus japonicus. Lineage (NCBI taxonomy): Eukaryota > Metazoa > Chordata > Actinopteri > Carangiformes > Carangidae > Trachurus > Trachurus japonicus. The sequence continues at coordinate 14,366,985 of NC_140922.1, forward strand.
GTTTCGTCCTCTGGCTTCGGGCCGCACGCCGACTCCACCGCCTCGGCGTTTTCCCCACATTTTTCCGCTTCCTCCGCGGGGGATTTCTGTCGTTTTGGAGACTCCGATGGGTCTACGGCGGCCATGTTTCACCCATGCACCCCCTTGTCCAGAGCACACAAGGATCACGTTAGCCAGCATGAACAAGGAATGACGTTTCCGGGCCCAAACTTTCAAAATAAAACACTTCTAACCAACAAGCGGCTCAAATTCATTATTCAGAAAAACATATTTTGAAGCCTGACGTTATGACTTTCCCTTTCCACCGCTGCTGCGAATTTGTCGCTCAACACATCAAAATACTCTGCTCACAACTTAATTAATTCATCGTAAACTTTTAAAGATAACCACTAACAATACATAAACATATAATAGGCTCTGTGACAAAGGGACAAGTGATGTGCTGAGTTTATTTGCGATCCATATCCGGCTTTTATTAAAGTTTAGTTACATTTCATGGGAACATTTGCTATCTACAAAATATAGCTTGTGCAAAACTACGTAGATGATGGGAGTATGCTGTTTCTTAGCAACTATCTACAAACACATCCATCATACTGCATGCAAGATTACAATAAATAGCCCCCACATACTCATGTATGCTGTTTAAATTCCACCAACAGAATTGATTTTAAGTCTGAAACTTACTGTGAGGTTTATGTTTGATGTTTTTTTTTGTTTTTTGTTTTTTGTTTTGTTTATCATTTCATCAGAGATGGCAATTTTTTTCATCTTTGCCTTGAAACACACTTAACAGAACACAGTCTAACTTTATTGTCCAACCAAAGTTGGAAAAGTTTGTACCATGACACTTAAAAAGCACAGGCATACATTAGCAGGTAATTACAATAGCTGTATAACTACAATGTATGGGGACAACCTCAGAGTACAAGTATTTATGACAATGTAGTTAGTGTATCAGGAGAGTTGAGACAGTTCTGAAGTAGTAAGAGCATCAGGAGCATGTACACTGACATGCATACTAAAACATCAGCACCTACAGTTGTGGTTGTTGTCTTTATATTGAAAGTCTCATTAGTGAAGTTTTCACTCCACAGAAGAAACTGTTTCTCACAAAGTCTTTCAGCACAATGTGTATATGACTGAGGATCCAAGTTAATGTTAAGGCCAACCCATTATTTTCTCATCCATTTCAGTCCTCTTTGAAGACAAATTTTTAACACTTTAAGTGCAAGATGGATCATTGGTTTGGGAAGTACAATTCCAAACAACTCATTTTATTTTTTACAGAAATACTGTCATTAGAAAAAGAGCATAATTTCTTGTCACATTTTGATAAAGATGTGCAATTTTTGAGTTTGAGTTTTTAAGTACTTTCCTTTCAGCGTCGTCTTCTGCGCCTGTGATCGGCAGCTCTACCTCGACGTGGCCTCTGGACACTTCCATTTGTGTCTGTGGGTGTGTCAGAGGGAAAAGTGCCATGTATGTCAGGGGACGATGGTTCGGGTACCACAGCTACAGCTGACTGATTATTTGGATGCTGGGTGATCTGCGGCTGCTGCTGTACTATCTGTGTTTGGTGCTGTTGTGACTGTTGCTGTACAGCATGTGACTGCTGCTGATGCTGTAGCTGTGACTGCTGTGGTGTTTCAATTCGCTGCTGTTGCTGCTGTGGTTCTATATGCTGCAGCTGCTGCAGAGCCGGCTGTGGCTGTAAGTGCTGTTGCGATGTTTGTGATTGATGCACTTGTTGTATACGATGTTGCTGTTGCTGTGGCTGTGGTTGTTGCTGGGCCTCAAGCACTCCTAACAACCTTTGTAAGAGGACATTGTTTTGTTGTAGACTGACTGCTAATGCTTCTTGTGAAGCAACAAGTGTTCTCATGTCCTGTCTAAAACCTTCCCCAAAATCCCGCAGACTCTTCTCCACGCGATTTCCCAGTTGAATTGCTGCTTCTCCTAACCCCCGCAGCTCATCTTCAAGCCAGGAACTGCGGGGAGGGGCTTCAAGAGGACCCTGCTGTGCTCCAAGAGATGGCTGAGGACTGCTAGGCTGAGGGCTGCCATTGAGGAAAGGAGCACTGTAGAGTGGGGAAGGAGGCAGCCATCGTTCTGATGGAGGGGGTGGTCCAATGCCCAGACCTAGCCCCAATCCCAGTTTGTCCTCCATGCTGTTCTCGACTGGTTCACACTCAGGTTCCCCCATGTCTCTGTCACGCTCTGTATTGTCCTCGTCTTTGTCTAAACCATCTCTCTCTGATCCCTCCACTCCCACACCTGTAAAAAAAAAAATGTAAGTGGACATAACCCAGTGAGTATTAGTGCAACTAAGAAGTAATGCAGCTTAGTAATTTATTTGAATGTATTCATTTTTACTTATTCATTTTTTACCTGTATCTGAGTCGGGGAAACATGAAAAACTGGGCTTTGGTCGGGTGTTTTGCTTTTGTCGGGCTTGCTGAAGCCTGGGGCTTGACTGGGACGGGCGTCCAAGCATCGAAGCCCCTCTGCTGGATGGTAGGTAACAGCTGCGGTGTCGGGCGTCTGCCAGCCTGCCCCCGTTCCGCCTCTTTAAGTCATCCCAGCGCTTTTTCACCTCTCGAAGAGTACGCGGGACTCTGGACACAGCATTGACTCTTTCTAGGATTCCGGCCCAGATGCGCTCTCTCTCCCTCCGCCGGAGCCTCCCCGCAGGGCCAAAGAGCTCCCCTTCACACCGAGTGACTTCTGACACCAACACCTCCAGCTCTGCTCCACTGAATCGACTCTTTCTTTTTCCTGCACCGCCAGCAGCCAGTGCAGCTGACATAGCTCTGTCTGCAGAGAGACGGGTGAGAGAACAGCCCAAAAGAGAGAGGAAAAAAATATAATGAACAAGGAAACGAAATGTATTTAAACAATGTTACATTTTACAGTGCTAAATGATATTGATCAAAATATAATCAATAACTACTTTTCACAAGACATGGAGAACGGAGAACAAAAATCTATCTAAATTTTATATTAGCATTCCTTTGTGACGATAGATGTTCATCTTATAGGTCTCTGCAAAATGCTGTATATATTTGCATTGATGAAAATGTATGAATGTACAGCCTCCTGACGATCTAGTTTCCCATAAAGTCACATTCAGACTTACTTTGTTCAATGGACAAGAGGTCGTCTGAGGACATGCCGGGTGCCATGATGTTTGGATGCACCACTACCACATTGAAGGGAAGCCCCCCAGGTAATCCACTGTTCTGGTCACAGCTGCCCTCCGAGTCCTCATCCTCCCTGGGGAAGCCGTTTTCTGAGGCTCCCCCTCCAAAGGGTCCCTCCGGAGACTCCACTTTGATGTGCATGGGAAGTGATTGCTCGTACAGCAGCCCCCCCTCCTCGTAGTACTCAGTCATGGGTCAGACCTGATTTACAGCAGAACTGACTGGCGGGCCAATTCTGGTTCTGACATCTGCTTCCCCATCAACACAAGTTCAAGGTATAACTAAATCTAGTGCTGAAGACATTGCAAGTCTTCAGTATACTGCAGATCAGGTAACAATGAGCTGCCACACACAAACAATGGGGAGTGATTTCTTATGAAGTAGCCTATATGTTAAGTATCTGCAAATGTTTAAAAAAAAAAGTATTCTTCAAATTAATCAAGTCATTGTTGCAGCTCATTAGGAAATACAATCATGTTGTCTATGTTTGGAGCATGAAGTCCACAGACTTTTCCAGCTACCTGGAGCCCCTTAAATCCAGGTCTGTCATTTTTAGATGCACTGATGTGCCACTAAAAACATCTGTAGACTGTGTATATAACACCTGGAGCAGGCTGAGAGCTACATCTACACGTCCAGCTGTGTTACAGTGAGAAGCATCATCCAGGCAGAGAATCGCCTCCAGAGCTGAAATACAACAACAAAACAAGGCACTGCTTACAACTGCGTAGCATTTTAGAACAGCCACGTTGGTGTGTCTCAGTGATGTCGACTTCTGTACGCTGTCGCATCGATGCGCATTTTTTTCTGCACCACATCCGCAATGGTTGCGCATTCCGCATACATTAGGTGCTGATCTTGCAATGGAGCTAGCTGCTAGCTAACGGGCTAACCACAGCTACAGGCAAAGCAACAGCTCTGTCTGAACTGGCAGCGGCAACTGGGGCGGAAATGGAGAGAAAGCTGACGCTGTTTTGTGTTTCTTACCTCATGGTAACGGCACATGGGAGGCAAAACAAAATCAAAACACAGTCGGTGCAGCTGTTAGCTCAGCAGCCGATACACAAACCAAGCACGGTCGCTTTCTGTTGACGTCAGCGAAGGGTACGTTCAGGACCAATCACAGTCGGGACATGTTGCACAGATGGACCTCGGCCTGGTCGGGTAGTTTTCTCTAATTTCCTAAAGAGGAATTACTTTGTAAATGTCACAACTACAGGGAAATGAAGACAGCGTTTGGAATAATTCATACTATTAAATCAGAGTAGCTGAACACGCAACACTATGACATTTATCTACAGACAGTACAGTATAGATAAAGATTTTTGAGAGAGAATAATAATCTCTTGATAATAATTAATTGGGGAAATTTTAATCCTACAACGAAACCTAAATAGCTGTCACTGTTATTTGTAAAAAAAAAAAAAAAAAAATTCTGGATTATGGATTAGCCTTTCCTCTGTAGGCTAATCCATACCAGCTGTTATAACATTTTACAGAATACCTTCCCTGACATTATTATGATTGTACTCAAGACTGAAATAGTAAATCTTTTGAATATTTGTAATATATATATTTGTAAGTGACATCATATTTGTAAGTGACATCTAGAAAACACATATCTAATATCACTGCAACTGTATACTTAAACCTGGCAAATCGTTTTAGTTTGTCTCCTTCACCTTTGTTTTCAGTGTTAAATGTATAGCCTAGTTAGTTCAAATGATCTAAAGACACCAGTGCTGAAGGTTGCATTTCACAAAAAAAAAAAAAAGATGCTCCATGGAAATTCATCTGTTTTCCTTTTTGACCATGCTGCTGTTTCCCAGGTGGGATAATGTTTAATCATGCTGCGTGGGAAAATCCTTGGAGTATGTCAGATAAAGATTTGTCGATGTAGCGACACAACTGCTATATAAACCCACAGCATCCAGTCCTGTGTTGTGTGAGCTGCTCAGTAGGTGCAATCATGAAGTACTTCATTCTCTTGGCTCTGTTCGCTGCAGCTTGTAAGTTTTATGTTTTGTTTGTTGTATTCATTACATCTCAAACACTGCTTTTAACATCTCGAATCTTGAATTAAAAACAAGGATAGGTTCTCACAAACTCTCTGTTTGTGTCATAGTTGCTGCTCCCATCGATGATGAGGATGACAAGATTGTTGGAGGCTACGAGTGCAGAAAGAACTCTGTGCCCTACCAGGTGTCTCTGAACTCTGGCTACCACTTCTGTGGAGGTTCCCTGATCTCCAGCACCTGGGTGGTGTCTGCTGCTCACTGCTACAAGTCGTAAGCATAGATCCCAATGAAACCATCAGCTTGTTAACACTCAATCTGGAATCCATTTTAACTAAATTACAATTTGAATTGCTCTATTTTATGATTTTTATACCCTAAAGTGTCTTTGAGCATTTGTAAAAGTGCTTACAAATAAAATGTATTATTATTATTATTATTATTATTATAAGCACATGACTTATCACCTCCATGTCTCTGTCAGCCGCATCCAGGTTCGTCTTGGTGAGCACAACATCGCTGTCAATGAGGGCACCGAGCAGTTCATCAGCTCTGCCAAGGTCATCCGTCACCCCAGGTACAGCAGCCGCAACCTGGACAACGACATCATGCTGATCAAGCTGAGCAAGCCCGCCACCCTCAACAGCTACGTCCGCACCGTGTCCCTGCCCTCCAGCTGCGCCGGCTCTGGAACCCGCTGTCTGATCTCTGGATGGGGCAACATGAGCGCCTCTGGAAGTCAGTACAACACTGCAAGGGACGACTTGGCAGTTAGCGTATGAGCAGGTATCACATCTTGTTTTTACTTCTTCTCTAGGCAACTACCCCGATCGTCTGAGGTGCCTGGATGCCCCCATCCTGAGCGACAGCAGCTGCAAGAGCTCCTACCCTGGACAGATCACCTCCAACATGTTCTGTGCTGGATTCCTGGAGGGAGGCAAGGACTCCTGCCAGGTACCACGAGCTGAACTTATCATCACTGTTCCTCCATGTAGGAGAACCTCAGAGAAGCTCTGCTCACATCTTTGTTTTCTACCCGTGTCCTATCAGGGTGACTCCGGTGGCCCCGTGGTGTGCAACGGCCAGCTGCAGGGTGTGGTGTCCTGGGGTTACGGCTGTGCCCAGAGGAACAAGCCCGGTGTCTACGCCAAGGTCTGCAACTACAACTCCTGGATCCGCAGCACCATGTCCTCCAACTAAAGAATGTCAAACCATGACAGCTTCAATAAAGATAAATTATTAAAATGAACCCTATTCTCTGTTATTCCTTGTTTTGTGCTGTTGGATAAATTGATAAAGAGAGGCAATAGGAAAGGAAATATACAGTATATGTCAAAATAAATATAAGAAACAGCCATGCATATAAATAAAGAAATAAGATGCGGGGAAAAAAAATCGACTAACCCAAAAAAATAATAAAGGTGTGGCAAATGACCTTTTTTTCACCAATATTTAAGATATATGAAATAAAAATTAACTGATATGTATGTTTCTGCACTTTAACAAATAAAATGTTGAACTAGCAGAGTTCAGTCCTTGCTAAATAAACCTTTAGGGGTTGTATAAAATTGTACACTGCCCATCCAAAAAAGAATTCACACACTCTAATATTTAGTTGGACTGCCTTTAGCTTTCATTACGACACGCATTCGCTGTGGCATCATTTCAATAAGCTTCTGCAATGTCACAACATTTATTTTCATCCAGATTTGCATTAATTTTTCAAAGATTCTCAATGGGGGTCTGGACTCTGTGGTCACATTGGACCACATTCCTTCCTTGAAGATGATGGTTCCCCACCATCCTTCCAGTTTTTAATAATGTGTTGGGCAGTTCTTAACCCAGTTTTACTAGTCTCAGCAATCTCCTTAGATGTTTTATTTGCTTGGTGCCAATAATTCGACCCCTCTGAAACAGATTAACATCTTTTCCACGACCACAGGATGTGTCTTCCGACATAGTTGTTTAAGAAATGAGGCTTCATCAGTTAGGGTTAAAGCAGAAGTAAGTGATATATTTGTGTTAATATAAGTCTTAAATAGTTATATCTTCCGACAGCAATCACTTACATAGAGTGTTTGGACTGAAACACGGGTCTGTCAGTCCCTCTGCTCTGCTCTGAGCCGAGGAGAAAACATTTGTCGTATCCTACAGTTTTTATCCAATGAGGAGAGAGAACGGCATGCAGGGCTGTGTGTGCAGCCAAGGAACGCCGTGAATGTGGCGACGTAGGGACGAGGACTGTTATGGTGCGTTCAAGGGAACTCGTATTTTTCCGACCTGTGAAGTGGTACCAGTTTGATCTGGTACGAGTTCACGGGTCGGAAGTTACGAGTGGCCGTTATAGTGACTTTCACCGGTAAAACAGGTCGGAAAAACACGAGTGGGTTGCCTGAAACACTACAAAGTCGTAAGTTGTGACTTGAAGCTGTAATTTACGATTTCAAAAGCCTGCCTGGAACGCAGCATTAGCGAAAACGACCGGACCACTTACTTCTGCTTTAAATAAGTTGTTGCCAGCTGAAACATAATCATCCATGCAGTCATTATCCAATGGGAGGCTCTCAGCTATTAGTTTAGTTAAATCCAAGAGGTGACTTTTTTTTGTATAAGAGGGTTTGTTGTTTTTTTGAAAGACTGACTACTAAAATTTCTTACTTCACAAATAAAGCTGCATTCTGACTCCATGTTGCTTAAAACAATAAAAAAAAAATTGTATCTGCCCCCCAATATGTTTGTTTGTTTTTCTGCAAATTTTATAACATATTGATGTGTTTGCTTTGCTTCACCGCTGTGACAAAAGAGGGTATTGATAAACAGGATCACTGTATAGAAACCTACACTTTAATATTAAGATTCAGGCGATGTGTCGTCACAGCATCAACAGCTATTAAAAAACATTAATACTGCAAACAATCCCAGAAACATATTTGAGGAAAACTATTGTTCCCACTAACAATGAAGAAATGAAGAAATTCAATGAACATTAATATGGTACTGATATTAATAAAGTGACAGTCAATGTATAGAAGAATTTCTTTTATGTTTTATCTTAGACTGCATTAAAATAAGCAGTTTGAACTTGCCATACAAGTCACAAACGTCTTTCTAAGTAAATGTTTTAAGAATCATGGCTTAGAAAGTTAGTTTAAAAAAAAAAATCATATTTTTTCATGGTGAAAGGAAGCACAAGTGCTATAAATGAAAGGAAGAGCACTGAGGTGAAAGTTAGTGTTTTCAACTGAATTATTCAATCTTACACTTGTGGCTATGAGATAAACAACTGGAATACAATCCAATGAATATAAAGTTATAAAGGGAGCAATAAGATTTTACATGAGTTCGTTATATATTTTTGATTGTTTTTGTGTCTCATAAACCAAGTGTGATACGTGGCTGGTGGTGGAACTAAAAGCACACACTGTCACTTCCAGATGTGATTTCACACAGGTTAAAAACTAACAGAGAGTTGAACGTTGAAATTCACACCCCTTGGCCAATCAGATAACAGAGGGACGGAGTGGGTTTAAAAGGAGCAGCATTGGAGCTGAACAGACACTGAGGCTCAGACACAAACCACCATGAAGGCTTTCATTCTTCTGGCTCTGTTCGCAGTGGCCTGTGAGTGTCAGCCTTTGTTTTTACTCAGTCTTTAAAACAATTTCTTGATGATTTTTAAAAAAAAAACCATGATTAGCATTTCTTTTAATTTTTCTTTCCTGCAGAACATAATCTCTGTTTTTTTCTCAACTTCTACCAGATGCCGCTCCCATCGATGATGAGGATGACAAGATTGTTGGAGGCTACGAGTGCAGAAAGAACTCTGTGCCCTACCAGGTGTCTCTGAACTCTGGCTACCACTTCTGTGGAGGTTCCCTGATCTCCAGCACCTGGGTGGTGTCTGCTGCTCACTGCTACAAGTCGTAAGCATAGATCCCAATGAAACCACCAGCTTGTTAACATTCAATCTGGAATAACTGTTTCCATTTTAACTGAATTACAATTTGAATTGCTCTATTGTATGATTTTTATACCATAAAGTGTCTTTGAGCATTTGTAAAAGTGCTTATAAATAAAATGTATTATTATTATTATAAGCACATGACTTATCACCTCCATGTCTCTGTCAGCCGCATCCAGGTTCGTCTTGGTGAGCACAACATCGCTGTCAATGAGGGCACCGAGCAGTTCATCAGCTCTGCCAAGGTCATCCGTCACCCCAGGTACAGCAGCCGCAACCTGGACAACGACATCATGCTGATCAAGCTGAGCAAGCCCGCCACCCTCAACAGCTACGTCCGCACCGTGTCCCTGCCCTCCAGCTGCGCCGGCTCTGGAACCCGCTGTCTGATCTCTGGATGGGGCAACATGAGCGCCTCTGGAAGTCAGTACAACACTGCAAGGGACAACTTGACAGTTAGTGTACAGTATGAGCAGGTATCACATCTTGTTTTTACTTCTTCTCTAGGCAACTACCCCGATCGTCTGAGGTGCCTGGATGCCCCCATCCTGAGCGACAGCAGCTGCAAGAGCTCCTACCCTGGACAGATCACCTCCAACATGTTCTGTGCTGGATTCCTGGAGGGAGGCAAGGACTCCTGCCAGGTACCACAAGCTGAACTTATCATCACTGTTCCTCCATGTAGGAGAACCTCAGAGAAGCTCTGCTCACATCTTTGTTTTCTACCCGTGTCCTATCAGGGTGACTCCGGTGGCCCCGTGGTGTGCAACGGCCAGCTGCAGGGTGTGGTGTCCTGGGGTTACGGCTGTGCCCAGAGGAACAAGCCCGGTGTCTACGCCAAGGTCTGCAACTACAACTCCTGGATCCGCAGCACCATGTCCTCCAACTAAAGTCACCTTACAATCATCTGCTGTGAGACAGGAGAGTGCATCCATTTAATAAATAAATAAAACCCAATACTCACTCATCTGTTCGGTGTCTTACACTACACTACACTACACATTTCACTCAAAACATGCCTTTAACCTGATAATCAGATGATCCTTTTGCCTTGGTAGAGCAGAGGCACAAAACTTAAAACCTAGAAATAACAGAATCAATCAGATACAAATACAAAAGTGACCTTTATTGTATGTAAGACAAACTATAGCATAAAATTATATACATCAGGGTGTGGGAAATGTCTTTTTGTGATTTCAATCCAATCAAGCCCCCACACCGAAGTGTGCAAATGTGTAGTTTTTCAGAAGCAGTGTAGAGAGATGAATGTTTTACCTAAGTCGGTGGGTACAACAGGTGTGGAAAGTGTATTCATCAGCATATTGTCTTGTAAATGTAGCATCACTTGATTTTAGCCATCATATCACAACAGAACAAACTCTTTGACAAAAATGGTGCATGAAAGATGCTGATAGTCACATTCTTGTTGTAGAGTAAACAAAGTTAGAACTAGCACAACACCTTCTCAGAAACATTTTGAGTAACAGACTCGTCATGAAGAACAGATCTACATGATGTTGAAATTTGATATTAAATTTACTGTGGTCATGCGGAAAATTAATGAATGGGGTGAGCGTGAAATTTGTAAAACTATACATGGACTATTCACTGGTTGATTTATGAACATGATGGGAAAATCAGCACATTCAATATATACTCTTGAATTTATTGCTGTTAAGTGTCCAACATTTGTTTTTGTCAAGTTTGTCAAACAAAACTTTTACAGGTATACACTTAAGTAAAGGTAATTCAATGTGACCTCTGATCAATTGTTAATTTGGGGGCAGTATTAAAATAAAAGTAAAAAAGGAGACCAGGAGGATGATGAAAAAGAAGAAATGACTATTCAAAATGTTTCAGTGGTTATTTCACTCATTGAAATATTTATTAACTGAACAGTGTTTTATAACAATCAGTTTACGTACAGGACAAGTTTTGTGTTCAGATTAGCCATCTCTTCTGGTCTTTTCGAATGGCATAATTGTAAATAAAGACATGAAAGAAACCTTGTTGCTTAATGAACTTCAAGAAAACAGACAGCTTCATTATTTTGTACATTCGGTATATATGATAGTTATTTCAAAACTGACACACGGGTGGTTTAATAAACAATTGAACAAAGCAAACCAACTGAGTTGCATTAACTTTTACTTAACTGTTACACTTAATGTTTTCTATTGTTCTGCTCTAGGGCCACAGGGCCCCTGTGTTAAACAATGTAAAGCAGCTGATGTCCATAAGGGGAACCAGATCTTATTTTAGGTTACTACAGCTGGCCTCTGGCATGCTGTAGGTAGTGGTGATAAAGGTCTGAAATGGCAGGAAATAAACTACCACAGACAGCGCACATGATGTCGTCTGAAGAGCCTTCATTTGATATGTTGGCATTTATGGTTGCGTGTCTTTTCACAGTTCTCAAAAGTTTACTGGGTTTTCCAAGTGCATTTTCAACTACTCTGCTGTGACTGGTTTCTCCATCTTGGATTGAGTATTCGCTGCTGGGAGGAGTCTGATATTGGATAAAAGAAACCATGGGCTGTAAAGACGATGCTTGAGGAGTTGGGTCTGGATACTTCAATAAGGGGCTCAGAGAAGGGCTGCTGTCCTCAGGTTCAGGACATAACATTACTATGTGATTGTTTGTTTTGTTGTTCTCTTGGGTGCAGTGATCATCTATAGATAAATCGAAAGCAGAGTCCTTGGGTATGTCTTGTGTTGAGGAATGGCAGTGCTGGTGAGTGAACAGCAGATCCAGAGTCCTAAAGCTGCATCTGCATTGCTCGCATTGATATGGCAGTGACACTTTCTTCGGCCTGAACTGAATCCACTGGAAATCATGGTGCTCGCTCATGTGTTTTTTGTAAGGCTCTACAAACCGGAAACCTTGCCCGCACTGAGGACAGGTGAAGCGGCCGCGTCTCTGTCTGTGGATTCTCTGGTGGTGCCAGAGTTTTTTCCAGTTGTCAAGAGTCTTGCCGCAACAGGCACATGTGTAACTTTGACCCGGGGCGTGGGTCAGCATATGAGCTCGGAGTCTGCCCATGTGTCTGAACTGTCGCCCGCAGCTTGGACATAGATATTTCCTAGGGTCAGATCTGTTGTCTAGTTTGTTTAACTTTGACACGAGGTGTGAAAGATGGTGAGTCGGTATGACTGTAGACTGAAACGGTTTCTTTAGGTTAGCAAAGCGTTTCTTGCGGTTGATGTGTGTCAGTTTTTTCGGTGTTTCAGTGTGTGCAGCTGTGAGCGGAGTGGCTGACTGCTGTCCCGATGAACACCTTAGTGCAGGCACTGTGTACTGTATTAAGGACATTGTTTCTTCCACCTTTATCGGAGAGCTGGAGGTGTTTCTCTCTCCTCTGCACTGATTGCGGTGGGTGTTAAATTCAGACAGCACACCAAATAGCTTGTCACAATACAAGCAGCGATAAAGCTTCGCACCAGTGTGAGCTCTCATGTGACTGTTGAACTCTTGCAAATGGTCAAAAACATTCTTGCAGATGTGGCACGTGTATGTTAGGGAAGGCTTGGGTTGTGAGTCGTCGTCGTCGTCACCGCTTCGCGTGGGTCTACATGTGTGATTTTTTGCATTGCTATAATGAGTGAATGATTTTTCGCAGCGCGTGCAGTTGTACCGCTTAACTGACCAGTGCGTCAGCTCGTGAACGCGAAGGAAATAGGCCTGACCGAAAGCTTTGCCACATATATCACATTTATAAGGCTTCTCCCCTGTGTGGACGCGTACATGTCTTATAAGGGCAGATTGAAATGGAAATGTTTTACCACAATACTGACACACTTTTCTTTCTCTCTTTTCTGAGGAAACTGGTGTATCCAGTCCCTGACTGTTTTCGCTGTTGTTCCCTCTGCTACGTTTCTCAAAAGTTTTGTTCTCGGAGTCCTGATTCAGCTCATGCTCATGCATCTGCATATGAGAGGCATACTCGGAGCAGGAGAATTTGATTTTGCAAAATGGGCATTTTTGATAAATGTTGCTCTTTCTGTGTGTTTTGAGATGAAGATTTAAGTTTGAGTTTTTGCTAAAACCTTTGTCACATTCAGGACATTTGAAAGGTCTCTCCCCTGTATGAATCCGTTGATGGATGACGAACTGAGACAGAAATTTAAACGTACGGCCACAGTAACCACATTTCATTAGAGTTTTACCTCCTTTTTTAGTGTAGATCACATTTGTGTCGTCAATTGCCTGATTATTCATGTTGCTGCTGTCTTTTGGGTCCTCTGCTTTTTCTTGAGTTTCAGTGCTGCCTTCATGACCTTCTACCGGCTTCTCACTTGGTAATAACACCTTACTTATTCTCCTCCTTCTCTTGCCACCGCTCTTGCGCCTAAAAAGGTTTCGCTGACTGTTGGGACTCTCAGATTTAATTGTGGCATTGGCACTGTACTGTAAAGACTTAGGACTGTTTGACGCTAGCACAGGATTTACATGATCCAGCTCTACCTCTAAATTCTCAGTTTTCATAGCAGGGGGGCGTTCGATGGTTTTAGGTGGTTCCTCAGGGGATGTTATAACATCCATAATAGAGGGATCTATATTTTGCAACTTAGACTTCTTTGGAGAGCTGAGGGGCCTTTTTGATTGTGAGTTCTTGTTGTCATACATGTCCACTGTCTGTTTTGTTTTAGGTTCAGGTTCAGGCTCAGCTGCTGGCTGGGAACACACTTTTCTTTCTGGTTGTGCCTGTTCCTTTTGTTCTGTTAGTTGCTCCTGACCTACTCCAGATGGTAGAGAGCCCTGGGCTTCCCTTCCATCCGTATCAGTCCCCTGTTTGTCAGCATCGATTTCCACCTGCTTATCAGCCTCTGCTCCCTCCACACAACCTGTGTCATTGCTCAACACAGATGAGGCCGCCTGGGATTTATCCAGCCTGGACACTTTAGCGGGAACTTGCTGATCAGCCAGCTTAGACCTTTTTCTTTTAATACCTTGAAAACTGGGTGTGTTGCTACTTTCTGGAGGAGTCCGTTCAGTTTGCATGTGGTCTACCTTGCTACCAGATTCAGTGCTTATATCTTGTGTCAAAGGCTGCTTCTCTCCTCGACTCCTCAGCCTCCGTACAGGACTGTTAATATTACTAGCATGAGAAGAGGCAACAGATGCGCGTTCTCCTTTTTTTGGCCTTCCCCTTCTTCTTTTTTGCAGATTGCCTTGTGTTTCCTCACCAGGAACAGTATGAGGATCGGAATTATTAATTAGAGGACTGACTACAGTGTTAGGCACATTACCACTGATGTGGTTTTCGAAGCATGCTGGCAAAGGTATTGTCGTAGTGATCTCCTTGTGCTGAACTGCATCAAGACCTGCAGTATCTGGGTCTTTTTTGACTTGAGGCAGCATATGTTTTCTTTTACGAGGGCGCCCACGTTTTCTGCGCACAGGCTGTCCATGGCTGTCTGTCGTCGAGCTGCACACAATCGCAGGCGTCCCTTGAGGCTTTGCGTCCATCTCTACCTGTGATGGTGTGCACTCACTCTGTGGACTATTTATTCTATCTTCTGTCACACAGTTTACATGGCCACCAGGGTCCAGGTGTGCTGATGAGCGGTGCTCAGCAGCAGTTTCAGTCAGTTCTTTCGCTTTCATTTCCTCTCCCCACCTGTCGCCTAGGTCTTCTTTTGCACTGCATCTCTTATCTTCAGTAACCTGTGAAAAAAACAAAAACAATTTGTCACATGGTACAATGGTAACATTGCACCTATTCTACAATGTCTCTGTAAGTTGTTCAATAATATAGATGCCCAGACAATTAAATAGATTTTTTAAAACAATGCCAAATGTATCTATGGTTTAATTCATGTAGCCTACAGCTCCTACATACCACCAGACCTACATAAACATTACAACACAAAGCCCTTCAAGTTTATGTTTCAGTGCAGACAAATTCATCCATATTCCTTTTTTTTTTTTTTTTTTACAAAGTTACTCCAAAGATTATGCTGTATACTGTAACAGACGGCATAATTTTTGGTGGGATACGTCTCTTTCTTTTTCTCACTAACTACCTGCTTGCAGTCCGAAGGAGCATGAATGGAATTGCAGGGATGAGGTGTCACAGAAGTTAACTCAGAGACTGTATTTTGGTCACTGCTTCCTCTGCTGAAGGACATTTTACTCCCCATGTCAAGAGTCTGTGGATTAAACAGTGACAAGGAGGTTTTCACGCATAAACGTCATGATGCCAGGACTAAAATGTCATTTTTTCCCGAGCTGAAAAATGAATAACAATTGTGAATATGATGCATGCTGTACTAACTGGTCACAATTAGTTGGGAGTGACTGGCTGTATTTTGATTATCCAAAGGTAATAAGCCCCTCCCAACTCTTTCATATCAGTGATTAATGTACAGGTGTATACAGCGACAGTGTTGCAACTCTGAATCAGACTAAAGCCTGCTATCTCCCTCAGCTGCATTTCTTACTGCATTGCGCTTCTTTCTACATTTCCAAAAAAATAAAGATGTGTTCAATTCACTGATTTACTAATTATACACTGTCCATAAAGAGGGATGAGCAGCAGAGTCTGTGATCCATTTAATTGGAAAATGTGTCAGAGAAACAGAAGAAAAACTTTCTTCCTAACCTTGAAATTACAGTGAAGCAACACAGGATTTACTCAAGTATACAACTCTGCTCTACTTGGCACATTGTGTAATGCTACTTAACACCAATCAATTGTACTGGAGGATGCATGCAGAACATTTACCTTATAAGCACTTTTGCATTGCATTATTGTTTTGT
Organism: Trachurus japonicus; assembly: GCF_045865225.1. Classification (NCBI taxonomy): domain Eukaryota; kingdom Metazoa; phylum Chordata; class Actinopteri; order Carangiformes; family Carangidae; genus Trachurus; species Trachurus japonicus. The sequence goes on from NC_140922.1 coordinate 14,382,927, forward strand.
TAGCAATGCAAAACAAAAAGCATTTAAAGTACCTGAATACTTTTGAGTAATTCCATACACACTCACATACGACCTCCTAGTTCAAGTCATGGATTTTCTTGGAAAAATGTTTGTAAAAATGTGAATTGAACTCAATTCAAAATCTACTGCAAATACAAATAAAAAAGTAACATTAATTTATAGACTCAGACTTTGTCGGTTTTTCAAAGCAGAATCAAAATCTGGATGCAAGAAAGTGAGAACTAGTGGAGCAACACATTCTCAGAAAAGTAAGTTGTTTTTTTCAGTCAAGTGGATTACCAACATTTACACAAATGCAAATCATTCTGTAGGTCTCTCTTGGATGTTCAGTGCAACTTTCAACCAAATCCAGTGAATTACAACCTACAGAATACACTAACAAAGAATCGCAATGAATTTTGTGTGAGAAACCAAATTTACATGACTTAGCCTACATCTCAAAAAGTTTGCACATGACACAAAGTGGAAGGTATAGCTGTCATGACCCCTCTTTCACAGCTGTTCACAACCACTGAACCTGACAGCATCCTCTGTAACAAGACTCAAAGTGCAATTTTGAGAGCACTGGGTGCACATAACAAGGTAACACAAGACTAGTCTGCATGGTTTTGCTCAAGTTCATACACAGTGGCTGCTATTGTCAGCCTGCCTGTCATCTCCTCTGCATCATCATCATCATCACCTCTGATGATGGGAGGCAGACGGCTTTTTTTTGTGTTTAACTGTGGTATCAGTCGCATTGAGGATGCAGACATTACCAACAACTAGGCTATCACCGAACACTGCAGCTTCAGCACCGGGCAATCAGTCATCTTTAAAAGCTGTAACCAGCAGCATAACTAACAGTGTAGGCGTCATCTTTCGCTAGGCCAGATCGCTAGCTGCGGTTATTGAACATTAACAACAGGCCACGCCAACATCACCGTTAGCTGTGATTGTTGATAACTACTCATATGCTGCACTGCTAAGCTACTAACATCGTGTGTGGGAGATTTATCGACACCTGTAAAACCATAAAATGTGAAGGGTGTGGGTAGTAAACACAAACTGCTTGCCTGCGTGGGGGAGAGTCAAGACTGGTCTCTGCGTAGCCATGCACTGACCGCTGCTGCTGCTGCTCCGCAAAGCTAGCTCAGGGCTAACATGAGCTCTGTCTCCACTGGGCTGCTGCTGCTGCTGCTGCTGCTGCTGCTGCTGCTGCTGCTGCTGCTCGGCGCTGTGTCTCGACAGGCGAGCATTTGGTCGTGGGGTTCAGTTCAGCAGCTGTTGTTGTTGTTGTTGTCGACGCGGACCTGGCTCTCTCTTGTGTTCAGGGCAGTTTTTGCAGTGTTAAAAAAAGCCACTCGACATCCACGCAGCACACAAAGCAACCCTCCAAAGAAGAGGGGCAATAACGCCGAAAACGCCACAGCGTGGATACTTGACTGCTGTGGGTAAATGTCGGAGTTTCGGCTTCTTTAAGCTGGGGTGACTTAAAAAGTGGCGAATACGGGCACAAAAGAGGGTCTCTATCTCTTGGTAGATGGATGTATAGGCCTATTGCTGACAACTGGCGTTTAAGGACATGCAGTTGTGAAAAGTGCTGGGAAATAGTGACCCACCCTGCTATTGTAGATTTTGCAAGTAAAAAAAAGGAGAAACACCATCAGCGTGCCTCCGACTCCGCTTGGTTTGCCTTTTCCATATTAGGGTCAGTGGTGATAACATGTGCAGACAACATCCACACAAATCTATATGCGTGCCCCGGTTTGTGTTGTTTTCTCACCCCCAAGGTAATTTTGGCGTCTGGTAGTGTATTCTCAGAGGGTTTGGAGATTTCAAGCGCACAAACACCACGCGAACGTCGCATGAGCGTCTTGTATTTGATTGATATTTACCTCATCATAAGTGGACACGCAACAGCGCCTGGTTTCTTTTTTCCTTTTGCGTAGAAACGCCCCCCTCTGCTGGAGGCATAGACAATAGACATTAGGTCACTGTCGACTTTCATCATCAAATGAGGAACAAATTAATTGCAGACGTTGACTCTAGATAAATAAACGTAATCTAAATGTACACCTCATATGTCATTGGATACTATACGATTCCCAGCTGTTATTAAATTAAATCCATATAACTCAGTGTCGAAGACAGTCTAATGTTGAAGCACAGCATCAACAGCACAACTTTTTTTTTTCCTACTGTGGAAATTAAACAATGTTGCAGAAATTGTCTGATACATCTTGCACTTTCACCCTCTCTCCAGATCATCTTGATGGGGTTGAAGTCTGGAGACTATCAATGCTTTTTTAATTATCATTATTTTATTCAATCCTTTAAAAAATTTTTTTTTATATACATGGTAATTATTCTTTGTATATTTATACCTTTATATATTTCTCCTCCCCTGGCACAAATGTATTGTTATGTACATAATTGTCAATAAAGTTCAACAAAAAAAAAACGTCTGGAGACTACAGTGGTCTTCCATTACCTGGACCCACCATTAGCTCTTTTCTTCTCATGGTTTGGTTCATTGTCTTGCTGTGGGACAAACCCCTGACTAACCAACATGACCCCATTTTTACTTCCCTTTTTCTATTGCAGGATACAAATTCCTACAATACACTATTATCTTAAAATGAAATAACCTGTTACAATATCAGGTGTGACTGGTTTAGATATTTGCACTGCTTAGTTGAAGAACATGACAAATTCAGTCAGTTTATCATGTGAATAATTTCCTTAATATAGCATGCTGCATTGTGAAATTATGAAACACATAGTGAGTTTGAAAATATAGTTTATTACAACATATATACTGTATTCTTGAAGTCTTCTAAAACTGGAAGGAACACACAAGGTAACATGGTCAGTTAAACCATCTCACAACACATTCTGATCATACTAAATATAAAAAAAAAAAAGAAGTTTTCAATGCAGTACCTGGATCCCAGTCAAACATGGGTAAGCCATGCACTTACATCTTGAATGAACAATGAACATTACTGATTTACAACTTCAATAACCACTGCGGGGGTACCAACTTGAGATTTGTGTCTATAGTCATTATTGGACTCTTCACTGCTCTGGTGTGAAGAATCCAACAGTTAAAATGCATGTCAGTGGTCACTATATATCCCACCCTCATAAGTCTTTAAAACTTATTTGGAACATTGTGTTCCTTTGTGATTAAAACATCAAATGCGGTTCACTGACTGCAACCTTTATGCACTTGGTCCTTAATTAACATAAAATGTCACATGCAAATTGGAAATGTCCACTATGGTTTGTCAAGTTGTAATGGGAACAGATGAGGTAACTTGGTAAATCACCTCTGCAGGTTTGCCTGGTCCGCTTTCAACAATGTAGCAGTCATCATCATCTAATTTCACTCCTGGTTTCCCGTTCACAGGATCTCCACCTTGACTTCTGTCCAGACTCAAAGCCACAACTTGGTTTTTCTTTATGTTACCTGCAGCTGGGACGTCGGGTTTTCTCTCACCATTCATCTGAACAGGAACTGTGCTCACAATTGGTGTCACCCTTTTAAGTTTGTTTTGCTGTTTGCCACCTCGCACTTGCTGTGCCATGAACTCCTGTGCTTTGGCGCACTTGTGCCTCTGAAGGAGCTGAGGACTGTCAAAAGCAATATGACAGACTCGACAAATGAGCCCAAGTTTTCCAGGCAACATAGGTTTGCTCAGCACACCTGGTGGAGTGTTTGTGGGTGTCTTCATCTGCAAGGAGGGAGCAAAAGAAAACCCCTGACCACTTGAGGTGGTTGTACTAGGATTTGGGATCTGACTCTTTGACAGAAGGGAGACATTGGTGGTAGGGTTGGATGTACTGGGTTTCCGACTGTATATCTGCACGGACGGAGTGATACACATCCCTTGATTGATTTGACTGTATGATCTGATATTCTGATTTTTCAACTTCAGAATAGAAGTGACACCTGTCGTCGGCATGCCTTTACTGCCAATGACGGGATTCTGCTTTTTTAGTTGTATAGGGGAAGTGACCCGAGGTTCCTGTGCACTCAGGTTCTGACTCCTACCTGTGCTGGATTTGTTTGGTTTACCAAAACTCAGCGGTTTTGCAGTAATGAGTCTGAATTTTGTAGCATTCTTGGGTGAGTTACAAACATGGAAGCGAGGCACAACCTTCTTGCTGGAGAGCAGGAGCCCACATCCTATACAGCCAGAAACTTTGTCTGTGACATGAATGCTGTGGTGGGAAATGAGACAGGTCTTGGTCATAAAACACAGCCCACATTTACCACAGATGTATGGCTTTTTCTTGTTGAACGTGCGCACCGTTTTTAACAACACAACTGGCTGGTAAAGTGTCCAAAGATCCACTGTTGGTGCACCCACACCTGCAAAAATATTCTGCATGTGTTTTGAAGGGTTGGCTGGATTTGGGAGGAGGGATGCTTGTGACACAGAGGGGTGCACCTCAGGCACTTGTGAAATCTGGAAAGATTTAATTGGGACTGTCACATGAGCTGATGTAATGGGTGGTTGCAGCATGGGCTTCACTGGCAAAGAAACAGATGGCACACTGCCCCAAACAACCTCACCCGTCTGTAATCTTTGTAGCTTCTCTTCTTCCTCAACGCGCTTCTGAAATCTGCGTTTCCTTATTGTTTGGTGATCGAGCACTTGGTGTCCCGGCTCATGTTTTGTGCTGTGCTCCAGCATGTCACTGTACAGGGTAAACTCAGTTCCACAGGAGCAGATGTAACTTGCAGCCGAGCACACATGTTCCTCCAGGCCTCTTCGATCTGAAAATATTTGCTCACAGCTGAAGCAGAACCGACCGGCCTTTAACAAATCACTGCTTAATCCATCGTCCAGGACATTGTGAGGACTTTTCTGTTCTCCCTCCATGGTCAGGCTAGGCATGGATGTGTGCCCTGAATATGTAGAGCTCTCCAGAGCGCACTTCCTGCTGATGGAGACAGTTTTAAAATTAATATTATCATACACAAAACATAGGTGAATGGTACAAGCCTTTTTTTTTCTCCATGTAACCTATAGCATGTCTCTGGGGAACTAGCTATGCTAACAGGAACTACATAGCAAGCTAAGAAGAAAGGGCTTCCAATTTACACTATCACTTATAGCCTCTTTATTGAATAAATTATTACCGGTACGTTAATTGGTCATTATCCCTTTTTTTTGTTGACAAAAATATCTAAGCCTAGCCAAACTATCAGGTAAATCCTTGTCATACACCGCCCACCTTGTCAAATGCACAATGTAAAAGACACCGCGACCAAATAATACGGTGATACTGCTAATCAACATGTTTTACGTACAAACAAATGACCGAGTAATATTCGGCAAGAAGTGTTTTGTGATTCATAACGTTGCTGTTTTGTTCAAAGCGCGCTTACCTTGCTATGCTACCAGCATATCATGCTAACGTCAGTCCCAACTGGCTCCGAGACAATAACGTTATCTCACTGTCGCGCCGATATCAATGTAGCGCCGTATCAATACTCAGGCATGTCATTGCAACAAATCGCAAACAGTTTGACGATTGTCGTTTTGTTGGGTATTCAGAATCGGGCAAATCCTACCGGTGTTTTGCGCGGGTTGATAGCAGTTAGCCCGTTAGCCACACCAAGAGGGGGAAAAAAGGAAACCTCCTTCTTCGGCCGACGTCACGTCTCCACGACAGGAAGTTACGTTACGACGTGCTGCGTCACACCGACACCTATCGACTGGAGGTCTTGACAAAGACGGTTTATGAAAATAAATAGTATAATATAATAGTAAATAGAGTATCTTTGGTCTTGGCAAAGATACTATTTTGGTCTTGGTTCACCTTGGTTCCCGTTCACGTTATTGCCGTCGTCACAGTGAGAGAAATTCAGCCTTGACCACAAAAACAATAATTTTCAATTTCAAGTCCACTCACAAGGGCTTTTTCAAGCTCCCACAGTCCCTATCCTTGATGATAAACATTTTGTATTATGGTACAACATGCATCGAGGCCTTGATAAAGTTGACAAGACTATTAACTTTTATTTCACAACAGGATTGTGACCTAGAATTTCAGATTGAATAGTAAATAGGGAATATCATAGCATGAAATTCAAAATTAAAACTTCTAAACTTGATGAATGTATATGTAACTTTGGGTATATTTTATACTAAACTCCTTACCACTGTACATAAAAAAACTGTTACTCACTGCAGCAATGTCAGCTTAAGTGATCATTAACACTTATGATATCAGTTCTGTCAAAACACACCATGACATCATGTGCAGACTAATGCTTTAAGGTTTCTTTTTTTCCCTACAGGTGTCCTTCAATTCAAATCTTAATCTGATCCCTGCAGGAATTTACTCTCAACTAGCAATGTGTACATATTTATAATGCTGGAATACAGCCCCAAGATATGCGTTTGTGTTGTGGCTATTTGATTTAACACATCAGTTTGGGACTATGCAACATGCATACACAAAAATCAAATAATGCTCTTAAAACTGGATATGGGGACATGATTTTCCTTTTAAGACACAGCCATGAGTACAGATGACTAAGCAGGAGCCACTTTGAGCCCCCTATTCTCTGTTGATTTGCCTCAGTGGTGAATTATCCCAAATGATCTATAACTATTTATCGACTCAACACCAGGGTTGTGCTGTAGCTACAAATTACACCCATTTACTAATTCTTATGAACACAGGAAATGACATGGTCATTAACGCGTTATATCTGACCTAAATACCTGAACAGCAAAAAACATCTGAGCAGTAGGACAAAAAAACTATATGTACAGTCAATCCTGTGAAGTTACTAAGGTTCAATGATCACAAGATTTTACCTTTTAACTGAGGTTTATGCACTGCACTGTTGCTGTAAGGAAAAAAGATGTGTCTATCAGAACCCATGAAGCTTGACTCTTAATCATTTTTTTTTATTTCTAGGCTTTATTAAGTGCAGTTATTCGGCTTAGCTTGGGAAATATAAACATAGGTTATTGTGATGTCACTTGTTTCACAATTTCATGTTAAAACACATCTCTTTAGGTACAATAAAAAAAAAACTTTTTCTAGTGTCAATTCCTGCACTTTTTGTCTTACAGCCTTTAAAAAGTAAATATAAGATCCCATATCACACAAAAATGTAATGTACATGTTTTACAGACAGGTGTGTTTGTTAACATCAGAAACAACAAGCTATACCACTAACTCTGTGATAAAAGTTTCATTACCAAATACTCAAACATTTACAGGCTAATGACATTATGTAATATGCATTAACTTGACAGACCTAGAATGTACACTATATCAAAGCTTTTGTTTTTACAGTGGCAAGCTACTATAACACACCCCTAGAAGATGTTTAGAAAACACTAACTAATGCAGCTGTACATTTTCCTGTAGAATAAAAAACAAAACAAAAAAACAACTGAAGTTCAACCGGCAAATACAGAGGGAACAAACAATAACAAGATATGCTCTGCTCCTAATACACCATAGACATTTTTTAGTGTCGTTAAGAAGTTAGCTGTTCTTGTGTTTGTGGGTTAATATCTCCAGCCATAATGCGATGAATCCTTCTACGGTGGTTTTTGAGTGATTTAAGGCTTGGGTATGTACCTTGACACACATCACAGCGATATGTTTCAGATTGTTTGTGTGTTAGCAGGTGTTTCTGCAAACCATCCACTGTGCTAAACCAGCGGAGACAAACGGGGCAACGCACGGGCTTGATGGCGGGCTTGCAAGCCCCACTCCTCTGGTGAAATGCAAGACTGATTGTGTTTGGGAAGTCAGAGTTGCAGTGGGAACAGTGGTAAGTTTTTAGTGGGTTTGTTTGTAGATTTGTGACACGTCCACCTTTGCATCGATTCCAAGAGACATGTCTTCGAAGCGAACAGCGAGTGGCAAAAGTGTTGCCACATCTTACGCATACAATTCGCTGCTGCTTTTTAGTGGGATTTGGAAGCTGCTGTTGGCGTGGTTGTTTCTGTGCAGGCTTCTGCAGTGACTGGGGTGGCTGCTGCTGAGCTGGCTGTTGCTGAAATCTAAGTAAGAGAGGCTGTGATCGTTGTGGTTGCAGTCCCTTCAGCAGCTGGTGATGAGGATGCATATGAATCTGCAGATGAACTTCATAGTCTGCCCAAGAGCTAACAGTCTCTCCACAAGTCGGACATGTGTAGGATTCCTGCGCATGTTTCTGCAAATGCTCCAGGAGAAGTCTTGGAGATGTAAAGCCAACCCCACACTCACACGTCACCCTCCGTGGAAGTACAGAGGGTAGTGACATGATGCCCCAGTTGCCGCCATCCTCCTCCCGGGTTTGACAATCTGTTGCATTGCTTGACAAACTCTGCTGCCCTATCCCTCTGTTTACATCTACCACTGTTCTTTGCAACTGGCATTTCTTACTGTGAACCATCATGTTATCTTTGCGATTAAAGGTCTTCCCACAGACAAAACAAGCGAACATTGGTTTCATAATATTTGCATTGAGTGGAATGGCACCATGATCACCGCCATGTGCTGCAGACCCAAAAGCACGTGGCCTAAACCCACATAGTCGGAGATGGCGCCTTAAAGTAGATGCCCGGCTGTAGGTTTTCTGACACCTGTTGCAAGGGTAACGTCTTACACCATCTCTGACAAAGTAGCGCAGGCTGGAGGGATGTTCAACTGGCACAGATGTCTTCCCCTCTCTGTCATCACCAGCTTTCTTAGCAGAGCTAAGCGTCAACAGTTCATCATCCAAGGGCATTGTCCACTGCCCCTCATTGCTGCCCTCATCATCAACAACATCTGCCTCATCCCAGCTGTTTCTTTCTTCTTCCTGTAGTGACAATCCACCCAGAGAGGCATCGTTATGCTGCTCCATCACTGAGGGTTTGGGGTAGAATGGTGAAAAACTTTTTGCTGGACTAGTCCAGGCCAACTGTGAAACTGCGGACTGGTCTAAATTTGGAGAGGTCACCTCCACCTTGATACGACCAGTAACCTCTGTTCCCACAGCAATACTCTTGGAAAACTGAGATTCGTCTTCTGTGTCTGTTTTGGCTGATCTCAATACAATCATGTTCTCAGTGGGAGGACTGGCCTGTTGAGGGAGAGCTGACCGTGAGCCCTGACACTTGTGCATTTTAAGGTTCCACCTTCGGGCATAGCTGTGCTTGCACAATGGGCAAAAGAAAACTTTTTTTGTGTTGTTAAGCCTATGGATTGCCATCATTTTTTGTGAAAAGGGTGACTTATTTTTCAAAGAACTTGACGGCTGCATGGACTTGTTTCCTAACTGAGGGCATACATGATTGTCCGGTAAAGGTAACCTCCCAATGATCAGCTGTTTGCAGCGACGGCAACATTTAATCCTCTCTTTTTTATGCAAGAAATGATGCTCTGTCAGTTTGTCCAAGTTATCAAAGACCCTACGACAGCGGCCACATTGATATGTCCCGTATGTACCATTGCCCATTGCATCCATGTGCTTTTGACGTGTTTCAAGAACCACAACAGGGGAGAATGTCTTGGTCAGAGAGACAACCCTCTTCTTACTAGACTCAAGAATTCTGCTAATAGAGGGAGCTTTTGTCTTTATCCCGGGTTTTGCAAGCAGTCGCCTCAACTGTGAAATAGAGAGATCATTAATTGGGGAAGTGTCAGTTTTTGCTGTTGAAGTTATATCAACAGGGACATCTTCGTGTTTAGGGGTTATAGCATTATTGTTTTGATTCTGAGACTGAATAGGTGAAAAGCGCTTCATGTACGCTGATGCCAGTAGCTTCATTAAGCTGTTATTTTTGGGCAGACAGCCACCCTTTTCAGAGCTTAAAACTGAATCTGTATTGTCTTGGAAATGCATGTCTGCTACTGTCTCTGGTATTTGGTCTGATGTGGCTGACATGTTGTCAAGTTGTTCGTTATCGTCATCCTGAGGGGGCGTACAATGGCCTTGAGAAGTGGTTGCAATGGAAAGGCCATCTGCCAGGTTTAAATCGGCCTCCGGATCTGTTAATGTAGACAGTACGACAGGTGGGGAGCCTGAGGTAGAGGGGCAACTGAGGACTAAACCTGGCTGGGTTACTGTTGGACTCAATGATAAATTTAGGGTGGGAAAAACTAGTCCACCCCCCTTTCCACTGGAGATAATATTATTGTTATCTTGAGGCTGCAGTTGCTGAATTTGAGAAGTATGAGAACGCTTGTGCTCCAGCATAAGACTGAAGTCCTGAAATTCCTCTCCGCAATCACAAATATAAAAAGAAGGTGAAGGGCTCTCAGGCAAGCGCAGCGGACTGGGATGCTCGCTGGATGAGTCCATGCTTGCAAACAGTGTTTCATGTGGGCTGACATTAAGCTGTGGAGTGGGGGGCGAGACCTTGGCAAGTGCACTAGCATGGGTTGCCTGATGTACCAGCAAGGAGGCCAGTCCATTGAAGGTGGCTGAGCATGCCACGCAACGATACACTTTGGAGGATGAAGCATTTCCCTGTAACCCCAGCATCATGGAAACCACGTGTACAGGCAATCCAGGTGTTGTTGTCAACCGAGGCAGTTCCCTGTAAAACAAAACACACAACAATGTTTTAACCAAATCTTTGTATAATTTTTCATGCTTAGTATGTAACCCAAAAGACATTTTCTCATTTGTGTCACTTTTAAACATAGTACTTATTTCAAACACAAAGGCAACACAAAAATGAGACAATTAGCTTGTGTGCTTTGCAAATAATCATCAATTTGTTCTAAACCACAAGACAAACGTTACAGTTTGTGCAATGAAATATTACCAAATGTTCTATTCTGACAAAACAATATTGGGTAAGTTTTAAGACAACTTGGCTAAGCTGGTACAATGCCTTACCAGGTCCCTTACGAAGAGCCCTACATTTAGACCAGTGAGCCAAACACAGTGAATGCCACGCTTAGTCAGTTTTGCCTTAGCCTCCATTTTCTGCCAGTGTCTCCAGTGACCACCTAAGGGATGCCCTGGTTTGCAACATGTTTTATCATAGCCCTGTAATGGAAAACTTGTTTTTTTTTAATCTGTTAAAAAGAAATTTCTCTTCTTCTTCTAACTGGTTGATGTTCTTTCTTGTGATGAGGGTTGTTTGAATGAACTGTTCAAGTAAATAGCGCCTACTTCAAATGACTGGTTCAATGGAATTTGCACTGTTTGTCTTAGATTAAACATGTGGACAGATGTCAATAGCTACATGACCATCTCTGGATCTAAGGACCTGTCTCACCATCAGTGGTTGTCCAGATTCTTGAGACCTTCGTGGCTGAGAGAGACTGCACCCTATTCATCAGAATAGTGAGACTTAGTCTCTGTTTGCTGATTGTGATTTTGACACAATGCTCTATAATAAATTTGCCTCCACAAACCCTCCATCTGCCACTGGTTGACATACCTGTGCAAAAAATTGGACCACATGACAAAGCTGTAGATTTCATTCCGTTTCCTCTGGATTTGTATAGCAAGCGTTTAGCTATGTCATAATCATTTCCACTTGAGTCACACAGTAGAGGAAACATGTAGATTTGTGCCACAGTGATCATGTCTCCAAGCAGAGCCAAATCATGTGGCAAGATGTATTCTTTTTTTTTTTTTTTTTTTTTAAAGTTTTGCCCAATTATCCTCTATGAACTAATATCTGATATGGGAGTGTATTTGTTTGATTCGAAGCTCTGAATGCTAGGACAGAAAAATGTACACCATCATTCTTTCACAGACACATAGGTGGCCTCATAGGTCTTTCAGCCTAAGAAGGGCTAAATGGTTTGAATATTGCTGTGTGCATGTCGTATGGATTTCGCCATTAAAGGAGACATGTTATGCCCCCTTTTCACAAATTAAAATAGTTCCCAGGTGTCTTAAAGACGTATCTGTGAGGTGTTTTGGTCAAAATACCACAAGGATCAATCAAACATCACAGCTCTTCATACTCTCAAAACAGCCCTGGTCAGAACGGCTGGTTTCAGTGCCTGTCCCTTTAAATGCAAATGAACCACTACTTGCCCCACCCCGTCCAACCCCTTCTACCGGTCCCAGGTAGAGGTGGTATTATGCTGACAACAAACCAGTTACACAGGAGTACATAAAACACCAGATGACACACCCTCTTACAACCAATATTCTTAATTGTGCCTATTGAGTGATTGAGAGACCATGGCACTGCTTTGATATGAATTTTATTTGTCTTTTTAATCATGTAGCCTATTTAATGTAATTTTGACTGTTCTTCTGTGTATTTTCTGGTGATATTATTCAGTGATGAAATAAACAGATTCAGTGTATTTTCTATAGTAATCAATAACTTTTAATTTAACTGAATATCCAGTGAGACAAAACCTAAGTGGCATTTTTTAACTGTTGTTAACAAGCTAACAGGGTTTTTTGATATCTTTTCTGACTCACCAGACACAGAAACTACAAGTTGATCAAATGTATCAATCCACACTGCCTCAGAGTCTCATGTGCATCTGACCCGCTTTTCTTTATACACTCCAAGTCTATTTTTTTTTGTCTCCCACTGACAGGGTTAGTCAACTATGCAGTACAACTCCTCTCCATAACACCATGCTTAATTCACCAAATATTTTCCATGAAGCTGATGTTTTTAATTACTCAGAACTGGTCCACACCTTACTGAGGTGACCATCACAAACACCTGTTTCCTGTGTATAAATATGACACAGAGTGCCAAATTAACACATCTACACAGTTAAGTCTTAATTACAAAGCAAAGCAGTTACTGGAAGTGGGCCCATATTTATTACCAAAGGTTAAATCTAGTCTGCTAAGACTTTGTATTTCAGAAATCGACATTTATGTGCAGCTTTGTTTTGAGATTCATTTGAAATACACAACAACCACGATGTATCCCTAAATTAACCTATGACCACAAATTAAACAGATTTTTAACACCATCATTACACGGTCTGAATTAATAGCTGGCAACTAGTAAGAGCATGATGGGACTCACTGTCTGATCACTTAAGAGCTATACTATAGTATAAAGTTTAAATCATAAATAATTTAAGTTCAATAACATACAGTGGTTTTGGAGCAGCTTGTATAGAAAAGACAACGAGCTCAGTGGACATCGAAGACTCAACTGGACTGAAGCACAACACAACACACCTAAACGACCCATTTGCTAAAACAAACAAAAAAAAAGAAATAAAAGAAAGTAGAATAAAAATACAGCCACCCCCTGTGGTGGGTGGGGTGGGGTAGGGTAGGGGTACTTAGCCAGCTAATGCTAGGCACACTACGAACGAACATAAAACTGCTATTTTACAACATGATACCAGTTTATCGCCACACACACACACAAACACACACACACACACACACACACAAACAAACACACACACTAATGTAACAAGCTCCAGTGTCCGGTCAACGAGCTACTCACATGAACTCTGCTGAGCAAAACACACGTTTGCTAGCTTAGTATCTGACACTACCACACATACACATACCCATGTTAAGTCTCATCCACATATCTCCGAGGGGCTGCTGCTAGTGAAAGCTAACCTGGGGGGGAGGTGGTCGGCCACGTTCCTGAAGAAGGCCGGAGAAAGGTACAACCAACGTTAGCAAGCTAGCTGCTGTGACCTATGGAGCTGCTGCTGCTGCTGCTGCTGCTGCTGCTGCACAATAACGAGGCGCTCGGTTCTTCACGTACTCACCAGCCACAGGAGCTTCAACGACGTCCTTCCAAGAGGAGCCACAATAGCTGAGCGGGAGGAAGGGGGGGAGAGGAAGAAGAACTGGCTCGGCACACATCTGTTCATGCAGAGGCAAAACCTCTCGAGGGAAAAGCTGCTCAGCGAAGCTTTGTCGTGCACAAACGTGATGCTGTGCCAGGAGGAAGAGCAGAGCACCATGAGCTGCTGCAGCTGCAGTAGGCGCGGAGCGGCAGACTGTAGGTCCTCCTCTCCTCAAGGCGCAGGCGCAGCAAACCCGTTTCCTCCACGACAGCGCCAAGTAGTGCGCCCGCCGCTGTGCCTGCGGTGTGCAAAGCGAGCGCTGCGATTTGACGCTGTGGCCACAGTGGGAAATGCAGGTCATGTGAGGCAATCCGTCCCACATACCGTAGTCTTTTACCTTTATTATTTCGTTCAACAATTATTTGTGCTTTCACCTTTCGTTCAACAATTTATTATTTGTGCTTTCACAGTTTTACCAAATTTTTAGTCATGGTGCCAAAAGGTCTCAGTTTCCAGTCAGTCAGAGACCTGACAATAACACATTAAATGAAAATACAAATTCCACACTTATGGATAAACTGCACATAAGAGGTCTCATGGGATTTTTTTTTTTTTTTGGCAAAACATAATAAAAAAAATACATAAAGAAAAAGAAACAGTATAGAATATTGAGAAAGTGAAGTCCTTGTGTATTAGATTGGCCCATGCTGACACAAACCAGGCCGCACGGCCATGACAAAGGGATGCACACAACAAGAGTCAATTAACAAAGTATTTATTTAAGGAAAATTAACATAAAAAGGAACCTAAACTAATCATGGCCTGTGTGGTCTGTAGAATCAATGGTGTAGGTGAGTGCATGGGTGTAGGAGTGTGTGTCTGTATGTTATAAGGTGGAATAAATGAATCTAAATGCCAAATAAAAGCTAAAGGTGTCTCGGGAAGGAGAGTACCCAGCTACTGAGCTCCAGGAGAGTGTTGAAGGCCCACAGACTCCCAGAGCCCAGGTGGTGTCAAAGCTGCTGACGGCCCCTGCTGATGCTGATGTCAGGAGAGAGAGAGAGAGAGAGAGAGAGAGAGAGAGCAGGGAGGGTCATCACATATTTTTTGGGGCAAAACATCATGGGAAGGTAAAAAAAACAAAACAAAAGAGGCTTGGCGCACGCATTCATTTTCACACCCAGCTGGTGATTCAGTCTTGACAGCTTTCCAATTGTTTCAAAAAAAGAGAAGCAAATTAAGTATGCCAAATGAACAGTGAATTGTTTTGTTTGTTTAAAAAGCAGTAAAGTAGCAAAGTATCTAGACACAAAGAGAAAAACCAATGGCTAACACCTTCTTTAAATAATGGAACATTATGCATTTTTATTGTATCTGGGCCATAGAGAGTTTGATTCAAAATCAAAACCAAAATAAAGTGGACACTGATCACCCTTCCACATTTCTCTATCCATTTAACTTACAACCATATTTCAACTCTGTTAGGATGATCTTTTATGATATCAACTGAAGGTTAAACAAGCAGAGAAAAAACTACTGGTGATTCTAATATTGCAGTTTGAGTCTTGTTTTCAGTCAGCAATGTTAAGTAGCATACAGCAAACCACACCCCTGGAACTACTTCAGATTTTGGGCAGTGAGGATCAGGGTGTGAATCCGGACCTAGGTTCCTGTGGTTGACATTCAGGCGTGAGTGTGGGCTTTGATTTAGCAAAAACGTTGGCCAGAAAACACATATCCATGCCAGGCACTGGCCAAACCAGATGGCAAAAAGTTATCGCCTGCCTCCATAATGTGGGTTACAATAGGGTTCAATTTAAGTGACCACATTATCTTAGGCTCTCTGTTCAGCATCTCAATGTCTCACATTTGCTCTGCTCTTACTATTTGAATTAAGACAAACTGAGTGCTGCTTTGGTGAGATGAGACTGAAAATTGTGGACGTTGCAATATGTCAGGACCTTTTGGTTTGGCAAGGCTCTGCCAGCTTGCCAAGAATCTGTGCTTTAATATTGGCAATGGGCCTTTCTCTAACTCACAGCTGTTTCCATTAGACTTAAGATGGCAGGGGGTTTTCCAATACAGTGATGTTATATGAACTGTACATTTTCAGGATATGGAGGCATTCATATTGTTTACTACCCCTGCATCTCTCAGTTTTGGCACTTTTAACATTATTGATGGTGTGATCCATTAATGAAGTTGAAAGCTTGGCCTTTAGGTACTTGCCAATCTGTAGTAAAAAAAAGAAAAGAAAAAAGAATCAGAATACAGCAGTTGAAGGGGTTCACTAAAAAATAAAAATAACACAGTAGAGGACATTGTGAACTCACCTGGTTTTTCTTCTGGACAGACTTTTTAAAAATTCTTTACAGGATCATTGAGTGGAGTGACCTTTTCACCATTTCCTCTTAAAGAATTGACTGGGCTGTTGGTCACCTGCAGGCACCGTTGGACTCACTGGCACCGAAGATTTGTCTTGTTGAAATCAGCAGTGGGACGATCACCGAGACGGTCTCATGATACAATTTTTGTACATGATGTGATGACTAAACCAAAAATCCCCTATCTAAAGTTCACACAGCACCCACAAAGTTGTGCAGCTGCTGAAATGTAGTCTAATTAATTCTTACAACTATATAATTAATTGGTTTTTGTTATAAAATTATATACTAATATGATATGGCTATTTAGTTAGTTATTTGCATCAATGGTAAGCCATGTAAATCACTTTAAATTTACATTTAAATGTTGCTTTATACATGCATTTCAATAGGTTTTTTTGTAATGAAAAGCCAATTAAAAAACATTATAGATTGTAACTGTGGGAGTTTCCACCATTAAATCTACTTTACATCCACTACATCTTTCAGTTTAATTAAAAAAATGAAATCGGACATTGTATTTGCTATCACTTAAGGGAATTTCAAGGCAGAACACTAGTGACATCTATTCTCTGTAACTATCCGTTAAAAACCTGGAGCTACCTGCATGCACTGAGTGAGGGGTGGGCTGCACCCTGTGCAGACAAACACATTTTAAGCTCTCCTCACCTGCTTTGACTGGATCAACTTAAGATGGACACAGACAGAATATACAGACTACCACACTTGAGGTGACTACTTCATAATCTGTTGGCATACTCTGATTCATTATAGAACACGAAAAGGCAATATTTTTGCCACATCCAATGTCCAAAGCTCTGACTTTTACAGTTTAAACATGAGAGATGTTTTTTTTTTTATTATTGCTTATGTAATTACCATGGGACTGGTGTCAAACCAAAGACAATCAGTAGATCTTCGCTCCAGTAACTGGCACTGCAGATTTAGGGTTCCATTATGTTGCCTCACCCACAGTTAACAGAAATGGAAACAAGACCAAGAAGATGTTTTTCTAGTTGACTTTACTTCTTGATTGAATGCATCAACTAAAATTTCTTAAGAAAAGTAACATCCTTCCAACAACTCATCTTGAATGTCTGTACAAGATACTTATCAATATCAAAAAAAATCAACCTATGATAAACACAGGGAAATTAACAGAAAATTACAAAATTATCTATAGTACATGGATAACGATACCATAGAAAATATCAGTAGATCAAAACAACTAGTTAGAAATATATCTTACATATTGGCAACAAAACTTGCTGTCTTTTTTAAAATAAATGTCAAACATAACAAATTTCAGATTTTATCCAAAACATTTTAAAACATTTATGCCATCATGCTTTGTCTGTATTTATCACAGAACTGCTTTACAGAACTTCATCATAGATTTACAAACACTGTCAAGAAACTATGTTGCCAGTTTACAGTATACAAATCCCAATATTAGAACAAAAATATATACACAATGTCATCAAATCTCTGTCATGGTTACATGAGCCAAGCTTTTTAAGTAACATACCAAGGGCCAAAAATACAAACTGGATGTATATTGGGATTTCAAGTGGTGGTACACAGTCAGATGTAAGGCATGATAAGGATTTCAAGTAACTTTAGTTACAGTTATCCAGGGGGAAGATAAGGTAAATGGTACTGTATCTAACAATCATTTTCATAATCATTACTGAGAGGTACCAGCATGGGTCTGTTGATGTTCTTCTAGCAGATGAGGAAAAGCAAAGGCTTTGTCACATTCTGTGCATTCATATACAACTTCACCAACATGACTTTCTTGGTGCTGTTTAAGAAGAGTCCAGCGGCCGAATGACTTGTAGCACATATCACAGCGGAACTTTCCTGCTTCTTTTTCAGCGTGCAGTCTCATATGCAAAGACAGATCTTGCGCTGTATTGAATTCGCTTGAGCACTGAGTACATGTGAACTTGATTTCAGCAAACTGATCTTTGCTTTGAGCAACTAATTTTAAACGATGCCTTCGCTCGTGCTCTTTAAGGTACCGTCGCAATGCAAATGTTTTCCCACAAAGTTCACATTTGAATGGCTTGTCATGCATGTGTTGTTTATTTTGATGCTCCAAGAGACCACTTTTGGAGGAGAATTGCATTGAGCAGTGTGGGCAATTGTACAAGTCCTCTCCAGTAACATCAATCTCCTCCTCCTCTGCTGCTGCTTGATAATAAGCGGGAGGCGATGTATTTGAGCATCTGGACTCCATTGTGGCATGGAATTGATGGGAACAATGGTGCTGGCGGAAGGCATCGCTTCCCAAAAAACTCTGACCACACTCTGTGCATTCAAATTCAGTGGCTGATGTCAGATGACAATGTTCATGTTCTTGGAGCTTGGTTGCAGAGGAAAATGTCATATTGCAAATTTTGCATTCAAATGTAGAATGTGTGGGAAAATGACCAATAAGTTCAGTGGCATTAGCAAAACACTGATGGCAAACTGGACATATAAAACGCTGTGAAGACTCTTCATCTTTAACTTCAGGGGTGCTCTTCATTTGTGCCGCAGAATCAAGATGAGTGTTAAGATGGCTGAGGAAGTGCTGAGGGGAAGAAAAGCCACTGTTGCAATGATTACATGGATATTTACTACTTGGTTGTTGATGCGTGGTCCTGTGCTTTTTCAGGTGAGATGCATGAAGAAAATGTTTATTGCAGTCTGAACATGCATATGGTCGCTCTTTTGCGGCCATGCAACCGTGCTCCGACAGCTCCTCTGGGTCTCTGAAACGATCATTACAAACACCGCAGCGGTATTTAAGTTCTCTGGTGAACACTGATGAGCTTCCAGAGGGTGAAGGAGACTTCTCATACTGTTCCCTTGAAACTGAAGGTGGCTGATGGTCATGTGACCTGGAGTGGCTTTTCCAGTGCTCAGCTCTACTACTCTTTGAGAGAAACACACAATTGCATATATCACATGGGAA
Organism: Trachurus japonicus; assembly: GCF_045865225.1. Classification (NCBI taxonomy): domain Eukaryota; kingdom Metazoa; phylum Chordata; class Actinopteri; order Carangiformes; family Carangidae; genus Trachurus; species Trachurus japonicus. The sequence continues at coordinate 14,401,992 of NC_140922.1, forward strand.
GTTCTCTTCACGGTGGGTAGTCATGTGTTCCGCTAACTGTGAGGGTCCTGTGAAACTGAGGTGACATTTAGAGCAACGGTATGGACGATTCTTGCCGTGGGTATGCTTATGTTTGCGCAGTGCAAAGAGAGAGACAAAACCCTTGCCACATGCCTGACACTGAAACTCAGACTTATGCATTCGTTGATGCTGCTGTAGCTGGGATGCCTGGAAAAAACACCGACCACATTCCTCACATTCATATGGTTTTTCACCCAAATGGCACCTCTGATGATCTTCAAGACTTTCTGATGTTGTGAATGTCTTGCCACACACGTGGCATGGGAAATATGGTGAGTCAGAATCACTGTCCTCACTGCCGTTATTTTCATCCTCATCACTTTGGCCAGTCATACCAACTTGACTGCTGGATTGTTGTTCAGTGTTGCGCTCCTGAACATTACGTGCAAGATCCATCTTCTCTTTTTGATGCCATTTTCGAATGTGTCGTGCTAGTGATTTTTTGACTGAATATGCCTTGTTACAGAAACGACAAGTAAATGCTTCATCTGCGTGGTCTTGGCTGTAATGATTGCATAATGATGGTCTTGTCCAAAACCTCTGATTACACAGTTTGCAAAGGAAAGGTCTATTTGGGTCATGAAAGGTTCTGTGGATTTCAAGATCAGCTAAGGTGTAACTTATCTTGGGGCAGTCAGGGCATGGGTACTCCTTGTCAAATCCATGTGTTTTCAAGTGTTTTTCAAGACTTGCTTGACTAGCGCATACCCGGCCACACTTGATGCATGTATTGCGCTTTTTCTCTTGTTCCTGTCTTCCATGTTCTTCTAGATGACTAATCAGCAATAAGCCATCTGTGAAGCTCTTATCACATTCTGAACATTGGTACTGCACAGTTTTCTTCTCTTTATGAGAGCTGCTTTGTTCTGAACTTTTTGAAGATTCTTCCAGTAACTCATCTTTGCAGGAAAAATTGGTCTGCAATACCCCAGTGCCAGTTTCTGTAGAGCCTTCTTTGAACACTAGAACAGAGTCATTTAGTGCAAAATCAATTTCTGCTTTCAAAGGGACTTCCATCTGTTTGGTTGTTCCTCTCCCTGAAACATGTCCAGATCTACACTTCTTATTGTGATTACGGAGAAGATTTCTATTCCAGAAGCCTTTTTTGCACGTTTTACAGTTATAGGGACGTTCCCTTGTGTGTACACGCATGTGCCCAGTTAGTCCAGCCTTACTTATAAAGGACAAGTTGCACTCTGGGCAGGAAAATTCCTGGAGTGCATCACCACCTATTGCTGTATCCAATTTACAAATTAAATTATCACCATGACTTAGACGGTCAACACAAATCTCATCCAAAGGCTCTTCTTTGATGTTCAGTATGTTGGAGAGGTGGTGTTGTAAGGGTGCAGTAGACACTGGTGGAACCACCGTTTCCAGTTTGTGTGCATTTAAAAAATGCTCTTGGAGTTGTGAAAAAAGCAAAAACCGAGAACTACAGTATGCACAAGAAAAACCTTTTGGTGGGCTTTGTTTGGCTGATTGCTGGCTTTTGCAAATTGCTGACTTTGATGAGCTTGGAGATAAAATGCATTTTTTTTTATGCTCATCAAGTTTGACTTTTGAGAAAAATCCACCACATCTGTCACAGAGCACTTTACTTTGCTGTTGCTTCTTTGTGCACTTTGGGAAATGACGCTGCACATAATCTTTCCTTATGAATCTCTGACCACAATACTCGCAAGCATATGGCTTCTCCCCGGTATGCAGGCGGGTATGCATGCGTAATTGCCAGCTGTTTCTAAAAGCTCTGGGGCAATAACTACATACATGTTTGTACTTTTTGCTCAAAGAGGGCTTGATCCTCTGCAGAATTCGACTTCTCACCCCATGAAGCTGCCCTGCCAGACTTTCTGTAGATCGATTGGTTGTCAGTGATAGTGAAGGATTTGTGTCAGTGGAGACCCTTCTGCACCTGTTCATCTTCTGATGCTTTTTGAGAGTTTTGTCGTGAGAAAATGATGAGCCACAGCGTGTGCACTTGAACAACTTTACCATATGGAACATGGTGATATGACGGGAAAGTTTAGATTGAGATGAGAAGCTTCTTGAACAGTCTTTACACTCAAACATCTCCTGCTTTTCAGTAGGCTCAATGCTAAACTTGCTTTGCCAACCGATGCCAACATCATCTAAGCTGATTTTGGGTATACAGACTTCAAGTCGTGCTCTCTTCCCCTTACAACGAGTCTGATGTACTTTCAGATGGTCATATCTTGAAAAGCAGCTGTCACAGGCTTTGCAGCGATAAGGTTTAACCTCGTTGTGTGTCAAAATGTGACGTCTCAGGTTCCGTGATTTCAAAAATGTCTTGGTACAGAATTTACACTTGTATTCAGATTCACCTTCTGCTTGCTTCTGTGCTGCCTCTCTGAGAGCTGGAATGCTTGACATATTTGCTGCAGCATCACTTTTGCCTTTTGAAGGCCCCACTTTGTAAACTCCATCACAGAAAGCTTCATGTTGCAAACACATTGTCTGACTACCATATCTGTGGCCACAGTGCATGCATGCATAGGGTTGCACGCCAGTATGTGACACAAGATGCCTCAAGAGTAATGATCTGTACCTGAACTTTTGTGTGCAGTAGGAACATTTGAATGGAAGCATTTTCACTGCATTGGACTGCACAGGTATTTTATGGACACTCCGGATTGTCTGAGAAGAGCTTTTACTGATATTGCCATTAGAAGATCCAGTGTTGAACATTGTAGTCTCCCCACAGATTCTCTGATGTTGATTTAATTTTCTAAATCCAAAGTACTGGCCACATCTTGAGCATAGAAGGAGTGTGTTTGTCTTGTGGCCTCGGAGATGACTTTTCAATCGGATCTTCTTACAAAATGAACGCGGGCAGACAGAGCACCGGTATGGTCTGCTTGTCTCACTGCTGTGCTCCATTATGACAAAATGCGTCTTCTGAGCCGGCAAGCACCTTTCACTGTGAAGTCTAAGGTACAGCTTACGGTAAAACTGTTTTCCACAGTTTGTGCAAGAGAAGGGCTTGGCTCCAGTGTGTTTGATCATGTGACGCAGCAAATAGCGGCGACTACTGAAACGATGTTTGCAAAATGGACACTGGTTAGATGAGGACCCAGATATGTGTGTGAGACAATGTTTTCTTAGTACTTGGGCATCATCAAACACCTCCTTGCATAAGGAACACTGTAGTTGTTGTCCAATCTGCTCTTTCACAGATTCCAAGATCTTCTGGGGTTTTAATGGTGCACGTTCTTCAAGCTGAGGTGCCTTGTGTTCTCTTTTTTTGTGGGAGTCTAGATGCCTAAGAAGATATGCAGGATACAGGAATTGTTGATCACAGTCTGGGCATTGTAGCTTCCCCCTTTTCAGATGTGAGCTTCTGTGTTGGATCAGTTCTCCAATAGTTGGAAGAATCTTTTTGCAGACAGTGCACTGTATCCTCCGCTGGTGAACTTTTTTATGACCAATAAGATGGGCATGTTTTTTGAATCCTTTTCCACATTCCAGACACCGATATGGTCTTTCACCTCGGTGATTACGCTGATGTTTCTTCAGTGACTGTGGTGTGTTGAAAGATTTTCCACAAAATCTACAGTTCAGCTCATGACTGCTATTTGTTTCAGCTGATTCTAAGTTATCCTTATTATCTTCTGTCTTCACACTATTTGAAGTTGCTGGTTTAGAAACAGAGAACACAGAATTCCTGTACTTGAACATTTTGCCAGTGAGTTTAAACAACTCATGTTTCTTCGTATGTCTATATTTTCCAGAAGCATGAAAGAAAACTGCTGGACAAAGCTTGCATTTATAACGTGGAACAAGCTTGGGTGCTGTTTTAGCTGGGCCTTCTTGTTTTTTCTGTTCATTTTCTTTTGACAGTGTTTTCTGTCCATTTTCCTTTGATAGTGTTTTCTGTTCATTTTCCTTTGGCAAGGTTTTCTGTTCATTATCCTTCCAATGTGTTTTCCGTTCATTTTCCTTTAACAAAGTTTTCTGCTCACTGCCCCTTGTTTTTTTCTGTCCATTAGGTTTAATATTTGCTGCTCTCTCTTTTGCAAGTCTTTGAAGACATTCTTTGAGACATATTGCCTTGATATGTCTATATCGATTGGATGGTAAAGTAAAAGTAGCGCGGCACAAGGGACAGCGATATTTTCCTTTTGAAACTTTTCCTTTGCCACCACATATTGCATCTCTGACACAATCACGCAAATGTCGAGCCCTGTTGTAGGAGTACTTGAAAAGCCGTGGACAAAGAGGACATTTATATTTTCCTCCAGACTTGTTCTGATTTTTTTGAGTTTCCAAGCCACTGAGTTTTGTGGTTTTGTGGCTCGATGGGACCATCAAACTCCTTCTTTTGTGTAAAGCATTGAAGTGCCTTCTGGTTGTAGCTGCAGTTAAGAAGCATTTACCACATGAACTGCAAACATTAGTCTTGGAGATGTCGACAAGTTTTACATAACATTCAGGCAGCTTTGCATATGGTTTGCTCTGCACCAAGTCCTTTTGTGGTGTTTTTTTAGTTTTAGTGGTAGCAGCATCAGATTTTGTAACTTGAGGTTTTCCACGCTTGCATCTTCCAGGTACACGCTTGTGTCTTAGCAGGGAACAAGTCTGTGCAAAGTATTTACCACAGCCATTACACTTGTACGGTGTTTTTCCAGTGTGGATCCGCATATGGCTGACATACTGAACTATTCGTGAAAATATGAGATTACACTTGATGCACTTGTGACGGCCCTGTTGTTCTTTCCTCTGTAAACTTAATTTAGAAGAAAGCTTAGAGTCTTTTTGGATGACGTCACATGAGTGTTTTTCTGCCTGTTCATTGCTTACCAGATACAGATTGCAAGTCCTGCAAAACTGAAAATTGTGCACTGAATGGCATCTATGTTGGTGTTCAATTAGACTGTCTACATTGTAGGCGGTGTGTGGGCAATGTTTGCAAAGATATGAATTATTCTGTCCATTAACGGACTCCAAGGTCTTCAATATTACGACAGGCTGCAGTTGTTTTCTCATTTCGTTGCAAGGCCGTAGTAGAGGTATTTGTCTATCTGAGGAGTCAACGCTGTTCCCATCAGGGCTGAAGACAGATGGTTCTTTACATTTACTTGTGCTAAGTCTTGTTTCATCTGTGTCACATGAAGAGTCTTCTCTTGAAAGAGGTTCACCATACAGCATGTCAGGCACTAAGTGCCCCTCCAATGATGTGTCAGACTCTTCAAATGATGATCTTGCATTTTCTGCAACATCTCCAACATGACATTGTGGTTCTGGGGTGCTTGGTGGGGTTTGATTGAGTAGCAGTTGCTGGTTTGGTGAAGGGGTTGCATTCTGATTTGTATTCTCTGCTGGACTTGTCAACTCCTTTTTTAGAGACGGACTTAAGTCTGTGCTTGTGGCATGTAACTGCAAGCTGGGTTCTAAACTATAAGAAACAGTTTGCTCATTACTGTCACTAGCCACAACAGGGCTACTACTGTCTGGATCTGTAAACAAGCTCGTATTTGTCTTCTCCAATGGATTTGTCCATTTGTTTTCCATACTACAGTGTATTTCTGTGGTTGAGTTGTCTGGCTCTAAGTGGGACTCTAGATGACTAACAACACTTTGCTGGTTATTGTTACAACTATCAATAGAAATGTTGCTCCTTGTGACATCAGGATCACTACGGTCTGAATCTGTAGAAGAGGTTGTAATTTTCTTTGGTGGATTTGTCAGCTCCTCTTCTAGACAGGCATTCATTTTGGGGGTTGAGCTGTCTGCCAGTGTCCTGAAGTCTGGATGATCAGGAACACTTTTCTCATTTTTGTCACTAGTATCCATAGAGGGAATGTCACTAGGGATGCCAGCACAACTACAGCCCGGATCCAGCGGACTTGTTCTTTCCTTTTCCAGACAAAGATTTAGGGTTGTACTTGAGATGTTGGTCTGTAAGCTGGAAACTGGATGGTCAGAAACACTTTGCTCAATCTTGTGATTATTATTAGTAGAGGGACTGTTACTAATGACAATAGAATCACTACAGTTTGGCTCTGGAGAAGAAATGGAATTTGAATTTACTTCTGTGCCTGTCCGGTCTTTTTCTACACGGGAATTTATGTCTGTGCTGAAGCTCGGTGACTGCAAACAGGATTCTGCATGGCTAGCAACACTTTGCACATTCTTGTCACAGTTGCCACTCATCTCAGGAGGACTCCTGCCAATATTGTCTTCAGGTACACTTTCATGAGACTGATACTTGGATAACTGTAAACAGGATTCAACATCGCAACTGTTTGATGTACCCATACAATCACTTTCCTTAAAGTCAGTGTGCATATTTTCATCTTGACTGCCAGTGAAGTTGGGAACTAGTGTTCTCTGCTCATCAGAAGTCTCATTTTCTGATGAACCAGATTCTTCTCTTTTGCCTTTTAGGACATCAATGCTGTCCTGCTCCTTCTGTCTCCCCGTTTCATTTTTAAATGTGGGGTTAAGACCATCACATCCCTCCTTTTCCAGGTTGAATGATTCCTTAATTTCCTTTCTAAGAACTTTTTTGTCAAAGTGATCTTCCTCAATGTTAAATGTAGTCAGGATATTTGGAGGAGTTGCAACGATCTGTTCCTCATCCTTGCTGGCTGGGCACTCCAACAATCTATCATCAGTGGATCTTTCATGGACATATATTGAGATGTCTGAATGTTTTTCTGGAATGAGATTGCTCTCCACATCCTCTTTTTGTTTCTGATCCCAACTACCGTCCTCTTTTTGTTTCTGATCCCAACTACCATCACTATAACTCCTTGCCTCTACAGGGGTAAAGGACTGATTGTGTCCTGTGTGAGATTTTACACTTTTTTCAGGACTTCCCATTTTGTCTTGTGAACACTCAACCATTTCTCCTGCCTTCACATTTGATGCACTTGGCAAAAGAACATTAGTCTTTGACATATTAGAGCAATGACTCTCAGTTGGAAACATATTTCTAGTATGGCTGAAAAGCCATTCAGATGAATGGGGTTTTGTGCTAGCATCAGTTTTAGGTTTTGAAAACGAATTACTTGCCATGAATTTACAAGAGGGCCTTGTTTCACCAACATCTGCATCCGAACAGCTACTGACATCCGAGTAGTCCTCAAGAAAAGAAGTACCTAGCATTTCACAATCTTGTTTAAGTCCTTGTAAATCCGTTGAAAACGATGAAGGAAAAGATCCTGATGTTGATAATCCATCTGTGGCAAAGCCTGAGATATCACTATTTCCACAACTTGGCAAGTACTCCTTTTCCATTTGTTCTCCATCCGCTTGCCATGGTGTTTCCCCGTAGTACCTTTGATAAACACAGTCTGAACTGGAATGGCCAACTGTGGCATTTGAATAATAGTTTGTGTTGAAGTTTGAGTTTGTGACAGGAGCTTCATTCAAAGCTGCTGTTTCTGTGAAGTCATGATGTCCAATGTAATTCTCTAAATGCTGTGAAAGACTTCCTTCTGACTCGGATGTCCCTCTCAAAGTCCTTGGATCAGATGATAATGATGGTAGGTTATGGTAGTATGAATCCCATCCATGAGCCATTCTCCGCAGCAACCGGAAGGTAGGGCTTTCCCTCTGATCCTGAAAACATGGAAAACACAGCTGTAAAAAATTGCAGAAATTAACATCCAAAAAAAAAAAAAAACAGAAGAAAGAAAATTCTCACCTTTTCTTGAAAATACAAGGACTATCCAAGGTGAAGGTGATGTGTATTGCATCTGAGTGGAAACCTATATAAAAAAAGGAATAATTTCAATTAATGTCAGCACTTGTGCCAACTACCCCCCCTTCCACACACACACACACACACACAAAAAACCATGGCCATGCTAGGCTCAGGATGGGGACAGGCCTTGGATCTGACAAAAGAGATTAGAAAAATACAGCTTGGTCTGATTGGTCTGGGTCTTGATTATTGCAGCAACATTCTGAAGGTAGTGTCTGACTTTCCCCCTCAGATAGTCTCCACAGTCACCATATCTCAATCCAATAAGGCATCTTTGGGATGTTTGGTAGATTCGCATTATGAATGTACAGCCAACAAACCAGAGGGCGGGAGCACATTACACCAGTTTTAAAATCGCTGCATTGGCTCCCCGTGCGCTTCAGGATCGATTTTAAGGTTCTTTTTAGGGATGAGCATGATTAATCGATGATCGATTATTGATCGTTAAGAATTTTATCGATCACGTTAAATTTTTATCGATTTACACGGTTTAAGAGTGAAATAATTCATTAAATACGACGGGCCGCGCTTGTGTCGTGGACTCGACAGCTGTGACACCGCGGGTCCGTTGCTCTGGTCATGCAGATTTGGTTCTCAGCAGCGGTGTGGAAGGAGCCTCCACTCTCTTTGTAACAAGCTACAAGTCATTTATCTAACGTCACAATTAGTCCGAAGCTGTTTAGCGACGGTTAAAATGAAACTTAAGGTAAATATCCTGCATAATTTGTTTCTCTTTTCTGTGCTCCTGTGATCAGAGCCCTGCTCCGCGGTGTGTTGGCTACAGAAATATCAATAAAACACACGCATTCACATTTTGAAAGTGCTCGTGATTTTTTTCGTACAAGTGCAGCTAAACACAAGGCTGAAGAGAGAGGGACAGCAGAGCTGCTCTGACGGCTCAGCTGCAGGTTTTTTTTTTTTTTTTTAAATGCCAGCACTGTCCCTACAAGTGAAGCACAAGCACACAGACGTCCGTGTACGTTGTTGTCTGACCTTCTTCCTTCACGGGGACTGCCCTGGATTACTGGCACATGCCATAGCCGCACGCATTCTGTTTTTAAATATGAATATGAATATAAACGATTAATCGATAATTGATCATTAATGGGCTTTATGCACAGCTCCACTACTTCCTGAAATAAGCCAGCTCCTTTATTTCCTGTCTTACATTATTGGACCAACTGATTCATCCAGGTGTGTCTGACCATTGTTGTGAGGTCAGACACACCTGGATTAATCAGTTGGCCACCAGCTCCACAAATAACCGTACTTGTGTACTGCATGCATGTATCTCCATTGTTAAAGGTACAGTGTGGGGGTGTTTCCAAAAAATCGATTCATTAATTACTATCGGTTTTCTATCAAATAATAATAAAACAGCGCCGCCAGAATCCTGCTGAGAGTACGCAAATATGAGCACATCACACCCATTCTTCACTCACTTCACTGGCTACCCATCTCCGCTCGGATCAACTACAAAGTCTCCCTCCTCACATTCCAGTGCATCCATGGCAACGCCCCCCAGCACCTTAAAGAACTCCTCACCCCCCAGACCTCAGCACGCTCACTCCGCTCCACCAACAGCCACAGACTTCTCCCCCAAGGACTAAGAGCCGCACACTGGGAGACCGAGCCTTCTGCTCCTCTGCTCCACGACTGTGGAACACCCTCCCTGAACACCTGAGGGTTCCACAGTCGATCGATTGCTTTAAAAAGGGCCTAAAAACGTACCTTTTTAAAAAATCTTTTAATCTGTAACTGCTTGCTCAAAACAACTGTTTTTAACTCTTCTTTTTAACCTATTTTTCTTTTTTGGTTGCTGTTGTAGCACTTTGAGATTTTTTGGTAAATATAAAGTGCGTTACAAATAAAATTTATTATTATTATTATTATTAATTTTTACAATCGGAAGTCACGTGAACTTGACGTACCATGCGTCTTTTCTCAGTCATTTGTCATTGAAACATGACGCTCTCCCAGTGATTGGGCGTTTGGACCAGAGTGAAAACAAACGTGTGTGAACACGAACCGTACTAGCTGAAAAATAGTTTGCAACACAATGGAGATGCATGGACAACTGTACAACTAATCCACCTCAGAGGTTACTTGGAGAATAAAAGCAAACATGTTTGTCCACTTACATGGTGATAAGAGTATTACACACTTGAAAAATAATCCTTTTAGGTATTTAGAACAAATAAAAATTGTGTGATTAATTTGTGCTTAAGCGCGAGTTAACTATGGACAATCATGCGGTTAATCTGGATTAAATATTTTCATTGATTGACAGCCCTAATAGCAAATGTTAATGCAGACAGAAAATATGTTGCACAATCCAAATGTCAGAAGGAATAAAGGTAATGAAATAGGCTTGTTGTATTTTTGGTCCTGGTTGGGACATAGTACTTTCTCAGTGTTTCCATTTTCCTAAATGAATGTAGAGGAAACACTGTTCCCACACATAATGGCATTCCAACATCTGCCACAATTGGAGATACCAGAAAACCCTGTCCTACCAGCTATCCTCCAGTTCTCTCCTTTTTGTTAAAAATGTCCTCGCTGTCCTGACTGGCTCTACTCCAATTCCTATGCCATCCTTCTGTTTTTGTTGGTGCTACCCAGCAACACACATGTGGATATGACGAGGGTTATGAAGGGTCAAACTATCAGATTTTAAGAAGCGACGAACCACTGCAGGTAGATTATGAGTGCCACTGCTAAAATTTCACATGCTCATTAATGAAGCTAAGCGAAAGTTCAGACAGGAAGACTATCTCTTTAAGCACGCCTCAAAGCCCTTTCCCTGTTTTCCTGCTATCCTCTCACTCCACCCTTATTCTCATAATTCAACCAATCACAGTCTGCCATCCTCTTCCTCTTCCACCAGTCAGTCATTAGCGTCAAATTTCTCTCTCTCCTGTCATCCAGCCGTCATTTCAGCAAAACTCTCAGCCCACCTCCATCAAGATAGAGACTGTCTTAACCTGGATCTTCAACTGAGAAGTTCCCTCATCAGGCGACTTCAAGCTTCCCTACCACCACCAGTGTCTAGGCCCAGGGGGATATAACTTCTTCAGATGCAAGCTTCTCATCCCCAGATCAGTTTACTCAGCTGGTCTTCACCCCGTGGTCTAAGCGCCAAAGTTTATTTTGTGCACAATTTCATCTTCATCTTCAAACCTGGCTCTCTTGTCATAAATGGTCTGTCCTGATTGAAATAGCATAATGTATTACTATTTTCCGGTCAGTCGTCATGGAAACATGACGCTCTGTCAGTGGTGTGGCATTTGGACCAGAGTGAAAACAAACATGTGTGAGCTGAAAAATGAAACAACGTATCACTGTAGATGACCAATATGTGTGAAAACACACCGTGGCTGCACACAGTGGCAGCTGGTGAAAATATTCTAGGTGGGGCTGTTTGTCCCTGGCATTTCTGGTGACCATCCTGATAAAAGAATCCCAAACTCATTTGTAGGGGATAACATTATTTAATTGCCTTTTATAAATCAGCACATTGCGATGTGAACCCACCGTTTGTGGCAAAACGTAGCGTAATGTCCCCTCGCTATCGCATCATATCAGCTTCCCACCGCCAACCCAGAGTTTTACACAATCAATTATCTTGGATAAAATATGTTCATTCATATCCACCTCTCCATTGTATTTTATGCTGCTAGTCCTGCCTTGTCTGGCTAGCTGACTGTTCCTGTGTCCCTTGAGCATTCATGTTTTTAGATAAATATGTCTCTAACTCCAGTTACAGTCCGTGTGGTTGTCCTCACTTATTGGTGTTCACACATGCACGCACACACAGAGAAGCGTGCATGCAAAGTGGCTGCACTTTGTATAAAAAGAGTTCAATATTGGAAGAGATCTAACCAACATCTGAGCACTGTTCGGCTGAAACAGAGCGCAACAGATGTGGCGCTGCACAACTGAAGCAGCATGTGTTCAGAACGATTCTATGGCTCTGCGTGTGTTTTATAACATTGGCAAGAAAAAAAAATTCAACTTCATTCAGTAGGCTACCTAAACTATGTAAACAAAGACGTGTGTGTTGCATTTAAGTCTGATCGTCTGATGCAGCGCTCCTGTAGTGTGTACCGATAGTTGGCTGGAATCGGTTAAATTATGCACGATACCCGCAATCCCGCAGCGAATTTCAGGCCCTGCAAGAACCAGAATTTGAAACTGATGAAAACTCCGTAGCCATCCTGCTACTGAGGAAAGCTCTTCTGTTACTTTCCCCCTTGATTTCTGGTTGGCATGGGAGCGGACCGTATAACACGAGGGGCCACACCGAGCGCCGAGAAGCAGGGGCATTTTCATTTCGGTGTCCAAATCCTCCGTGGCCGGCTCGCGCCCTGCAGCGATCGTTTCCGCGTCTAGTCTATTTTGTGCATGAGCCGCGAGCGATCGTGTCAATCTTGGCAGGAAGTCACACAAAGAAACACGAGAGAATCCGGTCAATTTTCCAAATAAAACACCGCGATGGACAAATATGTTAGGCCAATGTGTGTACATTTGTGATTATTAATCTAAAAAGAGTAGGAGAGATGAACACACACACAGAGCTGAGGGGCAGAAGCACTTGCCATAGCGGTGCGCCACGATCAATTACATGTAACGGAAACCCTGATGTGGCCTATTTCCCATCTCTGAGGAAACTATTTAATAAACAATTAATTCTTTCTTTATTAAGCAAAGGGGGGTCAAGTTTAAGTGGGGTTTTGGTGAGTTAGCACAGGTATACATAATGATTTTCCCCAAACACTATCGCTACAATCCAAAATATGAACATCTTTTAAAATAAGACTCATATTTTGACCAATCAACAATATTCAGTGATCACTCTGCACACCTGCAAAAGCCATAGGCATACCGGTACATCCTTCCTTTACAGCCAGTCAACAAGATGAGAGGACTAGATAGAGGTGGGCGATATATATCGTCTGCAATATTATCGTAAATGTCGTTTTGACGATGAGCAATTTTCCATTATTGAGTATTATACTATTTAGAATAAAAAACAATAGACGGTAAAGGAGAGGCGCATGGAAGTCCTCATTCACCAGAGTCATGCCTGAGAAGCCAATCAGTGGCCAGGATTCAGTCATGTGGCGGTCACGTGATCTCCCACAAACAGTCTGGCGGCAACCGTGACAACATCTTCTGGCACGGAGGAAATATGACCCATTACTTTCAATGCGGACACAACGGGAGAAGCAGGTCCGAGCTGTGCGAGCGTAGCCACAACTGTGCTCGGCACCGCTATGGCTGCGTTTTGGGTTGACGTCGTTAACGGTGCGCATTCGGTGGGAGAAGCAGGTCCGAGCGTCAACCCAAAACGACGCCACAGCAGTGCACAGCTGGAGTTGACGTCTTTACACACACAGCTTTCCTTCACTTTTGGGGCAGAGCTCCGTGTGAAACAGTAGGAGAGATACAGCCCGAGGGGGGAACCGGGACACAACGGGAAAAGCAGGTGCGAGCTGTGCACTGCTGCGGCGTCGTGTTGGGTTGACGCTCGGACCTGCATCTCCCACCGAATGCAACCCAAAACGCAGCCATAGCGTTGCGGAGCACAGTTGCGGCTCCGCTGCGCACAGCTCGGACCTGCTTTTCCCGTTGTGTCCCAGTTCCCCCTCGGGCTGTATCTCTCCTACTGTTTCACACAGAGCTCTGCCCCAAAAGTGAAGGAAGCTGTGTGTGTACAGACGTCGACTCCCGAGATGTAGAATGTGTTTTATAGAAGAGAAACACACATTTCAAGACAGAACAGACATGTCCTGTGATTTCCAGCCTCCTTTATTTAATAGAGGAGGGACAATACCTAGAGTAATAATCTCAGCTGTCAGGATGTGCAACCTTGGTCTCAAAAAAACCCAGGGAAAACCTACTGCACTACTGTTTGCATGTTTTGCAGACCATGTATGAAGCACTTTGTTAACACTATTAAGAAATAATGTGTCATCTATTTGCTCATGCTTGTATGCTGTACAATTCACCTAAGAGCAGAGAACCTTATTCATTTAATGTCTCCACGCTGGAGTTTAACTGGGAGTCTCTTGAATTCCGGTCATTTTTGACCCCTAGATCGTTGTCCTGATGGTCAGCCAGTGTTGGGGGGAGCAAAAAAACGCGACTAAAATTGATGCAGGCAAACTGGAGTTACACCATGGCTAGACGGCGCTAGGGATAGCGACAACGCTAACCTATGGGGGCAATTCTTTCAACCACAACAAACACTCAAAGAACAATCAAATATCTATGGTACATGACTTGAATCCTTACAACACACCACTGAACTCATATAGTGTACAGTATTCAGTATAAACTTTGTGTTTTTGCATGTAATCACTCACCTCAGATAGCCTAACTGAAACATCCTGGAAAGACACTATCCGATCGCAGAGCGCCTGCTCTCCCCGCCACAGAAACAAACACCTTTTCCTTGTTGTGATGATTTCTTTGCAAAAATAAACGGTCAGGGATATTTTGGACATTACAACTGCACTGCTCGACCGTTCATTTTCGTAAAGAAATCACCACAACAAGGAAAAAGTGTTTGTTTCTGTGGCGGGGAGAGCAGGCGCTCTGCGATCGGAATGTCTTTCCAGGAATGTTTATACCGGTTTATACTGTACAGTTTATGAGTTCAGTGGTGTGTCATAAGGATTCCAGCCATGTAGCCTACAATAGATATTTGATTGTGTTTTGAGTGTTTGTTGTGGTTGAAGAAATTGCCCCCATAGGTTAGCGTTGTCGCTATCTCTAGCGCCGGGTAGCCATGGTGTAACTCCAGTTTGCCTGCATCAGTTTTAGTTACGTTTTTTTGCTCCCCCCAACACTGGCTGACCATCAGGACAACAATTTAGGGGTCAAAAATGGCCAGAATTCTCCTTTAAATTAACAGAAAATAAACAAGAGCTGTTGTTCTGAAAAGCTGTGTCTATCCATAGATGTCCTGGTAAGCAAGTAACTAGAGTTTTACATGTTCAAAAAAACAAATAACATTTTAAAGGATCGTCAGATTATCATTATCGGATAATTGAACAAAAATCATCAAGATTTTTTTTTTGCCCATATCGCCCACCCCTATGACTAGATAGTTATTATGATTGTAGTGTGAAGTTAACTGAATTATCATGACAGCTTTTGCTAACATGGGAGGAATAGTACAGCAGTAATACAGTCCAGTACATCACCACAACGACCAATGACCTCATAACATTAGTGAGCAGAGCTACCTTGAGTGCAGATCTCAATAGATGCATTCACCAGGTTAACTAAGCCAGACTCAACATCAACCTCAGAGTCATGGCTAGTGGCTGACATGCAAAAATCAAGATAAATCTGTGGTACCATCACAAAAGTTAACAATGCACGCCCCCCCCCCCCACACACACACACACACACACACACACACACACACGATTCATATCTGCCACTGAATGGATTACTGGATAGGTGTACAACAATATTACAGTGGGGTTGGCTATGGAACAGTTTTAATGTAAAATGCCCATAAGTAGGGACTGGTTATGCGATTCCACCTGGACGTTGTATAACGTTAGTGTGTTATTGTTTGATCCACTTTTAGCCAGCCTGGACGGAGAACAGCGGGGCAAAGGAGGACGACAGCGTGCAAACAGCTCGATAAATACATTAATAGCAACGCGGTTTGCGACTCCAACCACGTGTTACATGATTATACTGCGATACTGATTGTTTGGTGTTCAGAGAGGCGCAAGCTAGCTGCCACAGTGACTAGCACAAAGCTCGCTAGCACTGTAACCAGCAGCAAATGGCTTCTCTGCAGCTGGCTTCTGCAGGACCCCTTACCAGATCAGTGCTCCGTGTGACGTGTGTGCTTCGTCGCCCGGTTTTCTTTGTGGCTTAACGACCACATCGTCTCTGTACTGATGATCGCTTGGACAACATCCTCCATTCAAGGGCACTACATCTCGGCTTTCTGTGCCACTACGCGGAGAAAGCGGTTGTCGTCCTTGCCGATGGCTTCCGTCTTCCTTGGGAAACTCCGTCGGGAGTCCTTTCTTCCTTTCCGAGCTGAGTCGATACCAGTTGTTCGGTCCAAATGCCTTGTTGTGTTTTCTCGCACGGTTCGGGCCACGTAATCCGTTATGCTCCGGTCAGCAGCGTTACATTCCGACCAGCCTCCATTTTCTTTATTTGCGCAATTTCAGACAATGTGCCCGGGATTGTGCGTACATTATACAACTGTCTGATTACAACCAATAACGTGGCGCAGAGACTTCGGCAGAGCCCACCCCTTACTGTTCTATGGCTGTCACCACCAGAACCTGACGGGGGCGGTAGCACGACTCCTTCCGGCCAACCGCGCCGTGGTTGCCTCCTTGCTGCAGAAGCTGCTCCTGCACTCCCTACGTGCTGGGGCAAGCAGGCTCCACCACCCGTACTGGCGGGGGCTGCGCTCATCAATGAAGTCCTCAGTGGGGCGTCGGTGCTATTATGTGCCGTTGCAGTACTACACTGCTGCTGTTAGTTTCGTGTCAAGTTACAGGAACACCATGTGGTGCATGTCTACTTGTCTGCTGGACTAGGTGCATTTTGGACTTTTAGGGGTTAAATTGCACACAACCATTTTGTGTGTAAGACTTGCTACAAAATGGCGCCACCTCCTTCTGGTGATCTACCACAACCCCCCACCCCCACCCCACTCCAACTGAGGGGCATGCAAGAACTGTTTCTCGGGGATACACATTGGTGCGGGGGGGAGGTGGAGGGGTACTCAAACACATATTTTGGCATTAAGTGAGGATGATCTTCAGAAAGTATGGTGTTCTGTGAGCAGACTATTACCTCCTCGAACTGGTGCATTCATGTACCATCAGCATCACTTCCACACACAGAACCACAGAAAGTGCATATCACTGAGAAACTTCAATTTGGTGCCTGGATTTATTAGGGGTCAAGGGGTGCACAACAAAATTGTGCAAATTAATATGGAACAGCGTTCTTACCAAATCACACCATCTACATCTCTAAAAGTAAAAAAACCAGAGGAGCAAATTGTCCCAAAGGACTTGTTACTGCCCTCCCATTGGAAAGAGTCAACTCATTGCAGGTTTCAATTAAAGCTCTAGATCATCTTAAAGACTGTCTGTTAAGAATCTGTAACCTTATCAGGGTTTGCTCCCAAAATGTTTCTGTTCATGTATGGTTTTATGATTTTGATGTTGATATTTTTTCTCTCCTATATAGGCCAGTATATTCTGCTGCCAAAACCAACCAGTAACATTAAGATCCTCTCTGGAAGCTAGACTGAACTTACCTGTGACCCCTAAGAGGAGGAAACATTTTCCCACAATTACGGTTCTAGCCAGCTAGCAGTATGATTGCAGCTCAGAGGTTGAAGGTTCAAATCCCAAGACTGGTTGGACGAAGACAGAAACACATGTTCCTTCAAAACTAAATTTTGAATGGCCCCTTCCCATGGAATGCAGAGCTACCTGTGCATGACCTCAAAATTAAAGAACACAAAAAATCATTGAATCAAATAATCCCAACCGAAGCTGCTATGGGCTCTTCCTGGAGGGGCAAAGTGTGCTCTGCATAGTCAAGTTTCACGGTTTGCAGAACGTGTTGTCCAACCATGTCTGTGGAAAGAGAATGGAAAAAGTGCTTACAGTTGTTGTAACAGCAACAATTGTAGGCTAGACACAAAAAAAAAGCCAAAACAAAAAACAATCCAATTGCACAGATGCCACGATACAAACACCATGAATTTATTGACTCCGCTGAAGGCTTTGCATTTGCCTTTGGTGCGGGTGCTAGATATTGCTGCATCAGGTGATGCAATAAGACTTTTCCATAGAAAATCATTAAAACATGCTGGGTTGAATCTCTAAATCCATTTGATAAAAAATATACAGTCTGAAATAGTTATTTCATGCAAAAACATGTACGAGGATCCAACAGGAAGTCAGTTTTCTTTGTCAGAGGAAGTCTAAAATGTGAATTGGTTTGTGGCAAGAAAGACTTTTGAATGTGCATGTTCCTGAGACCTTTTCAGAATACAGACAGCAACACCACTGATTTTCATCAAACATAGATAGGCTACTTCCCTGTCATATTTTAATATTGACTAAAAGTACAGTAAGATCCAAAATATGAAACCGCTTCCACATTCACATAGTTATTAGAACACCACTGTACTTCATATAGTCCTTACTCATGATGGCCTGTCCAGTTGTTTCTTTGTTACCTTGGCTGGTACTTTGAGAGTGGACATTGAACCCATACAGGGGCAGGTGGGAACCTCTTGACCAATGACTCACTTTGGCAATGGTAGATTTTAGTAGGCCATTTCAAAATGGTCAGGCCATCATTCGGTACTAATATTTGAAGAGGGCTCTAAAGAGATCTGGGATTTTTTATTAGCTATTATTATTGTTATTTATTTATTTTTTTTTTACCATAAGCAGTGCCAAGCACGTGGCCTACACCCACTATAGAAAGCACCCAATTCAAAGGACGCATTTGTGGTGACACTGTTGTCCTGAAACGGCTGTTTCTGGTAACAATTAGCTAGGGTGCTAAGCTAGGGAGGGACTTGTAAGGGATATTGATTGCAGTCAACAGTAGCCAATGGTGTTGAATTAAGCATTGCCCATGGGTTTGATAAGTCAGGTGGGGATATAACATGGGATGATGATGAAAGTGGTGAGAACATTTTTGGAG
The DNA here is from genome assembly GCF_045865225.1 of Trachurus japonicus. NCBI lineage: Eukaryota > Metazoa > Chordata > Actinopteri > Carangiformes > Carangidae > Trachurus > Trachurus japonicus. The sequence continues at coordinate 14,420,512 of NC_140922.1, forward strand.
TGAGGACATTGGCTATGTTTGAGCCTGGAGCTGAATGTAGCAATTGTGCTAGCAGGAGAGAGAGAGAGAGAGACTCAGACTGATTCCCGCAAGGTGATGCTGTCGAGTCACCACAACCACAGAGGCAGTGTTCGCACACACTCGAGAACTAGCTTGCATGTCCAAGATGGCAGTTGTGATGGGATTTATAGTTTGTGGGAGGGACATAAAAACTCAAGAAACAATTTCAATTGGATGCAAAATTAGGAATACCCTTGACTGCAGGAAGTCATTAAACTTTTGAGATTGCTCTACAGGAAAATACATTGATCTTCATGTAATACTCTTTTTGACATGAATTTGGTGAATAACAAAAAAAAAAAAAAAGTACAATCAACATCTACAAGATGAAAGCTTGGACAATACTTGTATACCATTTCTTTTTTTTCTCTTTTTTAAATTGTGGCCTACACGTGGCTCCAATCCCCTCTGAATGTTATCCAAGGGATTGGAACTCAAATGCGTCCTCAATGCATTCATTCATTCCTCCTAATTCTGTCCACCTGTAATAGGTTCACTTCGGGCCTGTATTTTTATATCAGTTCCATAAAGGGTCACAGAAATGCAAGCATACTGGTGAAAGTGGGTGTTTTGTCATGAGCTGTTAATTGGAATGTTGTCGGAGGTGTCCTTACATTTTGAAAGTACAAACCACACAGCTCTCCTACTGTCTGAGCTTTAAAGGAACAGGATATAATTGAATGACTAAATGGAAATTGTTTAGATGCGATTTGTAGTTCTACCAATGTATTTACCGGACAAGAAATATACTATTTGAAACTTTATGGTCATTTTATTCTGGTCTGTTTATTTGAACAAGCCTATTCTTAGCCTTATTTGGGTGGAAAAAATCTTCCCCCAGCTGTATCAGATGAAAAATGATGAAGCATAACACGAACCAGGGAAAGTTCTTCAGAAAACCGTGTTGTTATCATAGGAATTAGAGGATTGTGCCTTAGAATGATGATTTGTAACAGGATGCATTGTTTCTCAATGCCTTTCATTAAACCAGTATTCTCCTTCTATACCAATGGCAATTTTGTGTCCGATGCAATCTCAGCCAAAAAAGGCAATGGTCACCAAATACCATTGTTCTCTAATGCAGCTGTGTAGGTTATCAAGTTGTAACAAGGCATTTCACCTGACCTATAGTTAACAGTGCAAGGCAGCAGCAAAAGGATTAGACTTGATAGAGGATTTCTTTTATGTGAGGATAGGAGAAGATCAAAAAGCCCTTCATACGTGATCCAACAATGGCTCCGCTGCTCTCTAAAAGCTATAATTTCCAATGGTTTGTGCCATACATGTCTTGCTATGCTGTCTGGCAAGCTTGCATGAGCTCTGTCAAAGTTCAGTCTAGGTGAACTTTGAACTCCAAACCCAATTGATGCATGGTTTTCCCCAGTTACTCTCTATATCAGAGGTTCCCACAGCCTCATCCTTGCCGCTTCCCATCTTCTTATTAGTGGAGCTATCATAAGACTTGTTTTGTAGCTCTGGAAAGACATCTTTGTTGCCAACGACCTAAACACAGTGGGAGTGAACTGCTTCATAGCGATGTCATGTGTCCTGCAAGAATTCTGGAAAACTCCATCTGCACTTGCTGTGTCCTCCACAACTACTTGTACTACCTGGACCAGTGCACTGACCCAAGGAGTGAAGGGAGTGTAACCACATCCTGTCTGCAAGCCCCTTGGCACTTTGGTGGTCCATGAAAAAAAGTATTACAGAAGACTTATTCTGTGAGCATCAACCATATAATGTAGCCATTTCAGGCCTGCACTTCCCTAAAAGACTCACTTAAAAATGAAAACTGATAGCTTTAAGTAATTTTTCTGTACAATTTAATGGCACAATTGAAAATCTACTCAGTGACAAAGCTATCCTTTAAAAGGGCAGATATACACATATATTAAAACAATCTCAAACGTATTTGCAAGACATGAAATGCAGCAATCCAATTGACAATAACATGGGTACCCACAAAAGATAATACGATAAAAAAAACAAAAACAATAATTATCCTAGCTAGCCAACACTATGTGGGACGTTTAAATTAACCACAACTATAGCCTATGGAAGAATATTATGTTGAAACTTGCATTTTACCAATATCAGATGTATGTTGGAATTAATTCCATTTTTTTTTTAGGTTTACTGTAAGACAAATTCAAGACTCATTTGGTATGCTCATCACCAATGCTTATCTTGCTCCCAGTGATTTCAAAATCACCAATAAACAGAATGCTTCCTCATGCCAGAGAAGGTTTATAAAAGCAGTTATGGAAAATAATAATTACAAACAAACTTTACATCATTACCATAATCTTTGTTACCAATCAAATAATTGCATTCAAAAGAGACAAAAAAAAAAAACTCCTGAGAGCTTGACTGTTGGCAATAACTGACTGAAAAGGCGTGACATGATAGCTACCCGTTGTTTTCTGAGCCATGAGAGGTTTGGTGCTGAAGGAATGTTTCCAAGCACAAAAATGTCTCGGTGCACTCTGTGCATTCATAAATAACCTCTGAAGAATTTCTTTTACCATTTTCAGTATGGTCCATATAGTCATCGTCTAGGTCCTCTGCATTAGCCTTTTCTAGAACAAGGTCCCCATTGGATGCACTACAGTGAGAAGTTTGTCCAACATCATCTGCATCTCCAGCATTTGGGTGATTTTGAAGGTGAAGCTCAAGAGATGAAGAATTCTTGAACTGAGCTGGACACTGGGGGCACTTACTAGGTTCCTTTTTGTGATAACGCAAGTGCCGTTGGTACACACACAACAGTCCAAATCGCTTTCCACATTCTTGACACTTGTAATTAACTCGCCCTACTTTTCCTGATTGTTTCTCCTTTGGAGTCTGCTCCGGGGATGTAGATTGTTCATTGTCAGAGGAACTCTTGGTTTTCTCCTCTGGAGAGCTTGGTCTTTTTTCACCATTAAGAGACCTTTGGGAAGGTCCATTTTGTGGAGTTGTATACAGGTGTTTCAGCCCGGGTTTCTTTTCCAATTCAGTTTTGTGGTACATAGCGACATGCCTCCTCAAATCACAGCGCTGTGGAAAATGTCTACCACAAAATACACATGTGTGCATAGTACCCTTATGGTACCTCATGTGCCGAGATAAACTACTAGAATGATTGAAGACACGATGGCAATGCTTGCAAGGATGCAGCTTGCCATTTGGATTGCTCCCTCTTCTACACCTGCCTTTAGACTGCACTTTTACGTTACGTTCACGTTTTACTGTCTTTTGTGATTCTTGATTTAGCTGATCTATTTCTTCCTGAGTCTGATGTGTGAGATGATGCTCCTTTAGAGCTGTTAACTTTTGGAAACGATCCCCACATAAACCACACCTATATGGTGTGAAAGAGTATTCTGTATCAATGTTGCCACTTGCATCTCTAAAGATCTTAGTGTCCTCATTCTTGAGATCAATAGATGTACCATTGCTTTGGCAGTTTCTAAGTGGTACATCTAGGTTTTTAGAGTTCTCTTCAGTTTCAATTTCAGATGCAAAAGAGGCATCAGGTTCTTTTCCTTTGCAATGGTACAGTGAATGTGTCTGAAAATCTGACATCCAGAAAAAATTAAACTTGCACTTCCTACAGGGATATGTTTTCTCAAACCTCTTTTCCTGCTTATTCTCAGATTTACCCAAGGCTGTAGCCTTGGGAGAGATGTGGTTCTCTTTTTGATGAGCATTTAGTGCATCCACTTTAAGGAATCGCTTACCACAATGATCACAGCAGTGAAACCTTTCATTTACATGATCTTGGAGGTGTCCTTTAAGGTCCTGTCTGCCTTCAAAGATCTTACAGCACAAAGTACACTTGTAACCTCGCTCTGTGTTTCGATATTGCTGGTGACGATGTAAACTCTGCAGGCTGGTAAACGATCTGCTACATATTTCACAACGGTAATGGCCTTGGCGAGACTTGTCTGAGGTCAAGTCAGATGGTCTTGGCCTAAACACATCTCTGTAAGGAGAAGGCTGTGGCCTTAAAGTAGGAGACAATGGTTTAATTGGGGCTAGGTAATGTGAGGGAAGGACTCCTGGAGATACTGGTTTGACAGAAGAATGCGATTGTGCCAAGCCATTCACAACTGTCAATGTACCATTTTCTTGTAGCACATACTCTCGGGGGACTTCAAAGCCATTGGATGAGCCATCAAAAGAAAATGTCTCCAATGGTCCATGAATGGCCATGTGGGCCAGCACATTAGAGTATTGACTGAACCCATCTCCACATTCTGTGCAGATGAAGGTACTTGGTTCTCCACCCAGCTGTGTTGAAGCAACATTAGTCACAGATTTCTGCTTTTCCATGATGGTATTTTGTCCATGTGCTGATGGCATCATTTTTCAATCTGCAAGTAGAATTCTATCCAGCCACCAACAAAATTGGTTTCCATGTGGGAGTCAATATGTCCACTCTCTCGCAGACTGACTCTACAAAGATGTCCTTCTGAGCAGTACGTTGACTTCTCTCCTGAGGTTTTCCATGTTGCATCAGCACCTGAGTTGGGGATAAAAGAAATAACAATTACACCACTGAAGCTCAAGTTTGTTTTACAGCATTTGAAAACTTACCAGAGTTCTATGTGGTAGAACTTTGTTAAGTTAATGTAAAATCACCTTAGCAAGGTTGAATGACTGTTGGTTGACTCAGACTGCAACGACAGGTTTAACCTGCTTAACTGAGGCTGGTAAAGAGTTTGTTGTCATGGAAGTGCTGCGTTTCATTTTAAACTGCATTTTTAAGGCTTAGGACAAACACTGCCTACTACTGCAGTAATGCCCCCCCCCCCCTTTTAATACCAGGAGAGCAACAACTGGCTCTTAAACCAGCCAGTCAGTTGTTGTGCCTTACAGACACTCGAGAGCTTGTCAGTTTTGGATCAATCTACAGCAGAATTAGGTTCTGCTGACCGAATTTCAGTCCCCTTTTTGGATCATACCGGTAGTTCCTCATTTTACCCCCAAGGAGATAGTGATCTGATATATTGAAGACTAGGGATGGGTACCTTTCACATTTGAATCGATATGGTACCGATACTCGGTACCCGGGAATCGGTACTCAACGGTACCTGTTTTCGGTACTTTTTGTGTGTGTGTGTTAAAGTTATTTTTTCTATTAAAAATAGTCAAAATTATGAATTTTTTATATTTATTTCTCAACAACATCACAACTCCTCAGCCTTTAGAGAGTATTTCATGTTTTAGGTATGGTCAATGATTTTTTAATAATCAAATAGTCATTCAATGAAAAAAAATTTAAATAAATAATAGGTCATGAGATCTTGTCTGAAATATATGTACGTTCCCTTGTTACTGTGGCAGAAGGAGAAACATGGAAAGATCAGAAAGTTCTGTGTGAAACTCTATAAATAAAAAAAAAATGAAACTGAGGAGCAGCAAAAACTCTGCACGGTGCGGACTGTGATGAGAAGCTACCGGAGAATATTCACGGAGATTTCGTTCGTGACGAGGAGTTGAGGACTTAATTGAATGGTCATTGTGATGATACCTGGTACCGATTCTCCTAACAGTAAACAGTCCGTTTCATTTTTAAATGACGGACGGCTGTTCTTCAGTTGGTGATCTAAAACGAAGGCAAGCGGTAGCGCTCCTGATTTCAAATGACGGACGAGAGCGAGTGAGCGAGCAAGCGAGAGAGAGTGTGTGTGTGTGTGTGTGTGTGTGAGAGAGAGAGAGACGAGCGTATGCGTGTATGAGGTGGTGGTGGTGGGGCTTTCATATTCGCGTCACGGCAGATCCATAGACTGGATGCACTCTTGCTGACACACGCGACGTGAAGGTGCGTTCAGGTACCGAAATGTGGTACTGTTTGACTTCATGTGAATCGGTACTCGGTACTTTGGTGGGAATTCGGTCGGTACCAAAAAAAGTACTGAATTCGGTACCCATCCCTACTGAAGAGAATCACAGGGAAAAAAAAGGTTGGTATCTCAGTCCCAGAGCAGAGTTGCCACCTTTTGTTATAACTCTGCTCAGCAACGTTTTTGCTCTGTATGCCATGTGGCAGCCAATATAACATAAATGACATATCAGCAGAAAAGGAAGTGCAAAATTGCATTTCTGAGTCATGTCTTCAAACTGCTGTGAACCAATGGCAGACGCAAACTGGCAGTTTCAGGGAGACTGGAGCTGACGTGTCACAGCTCCAGGGGAGGGCACTAGTGCTACAAGCTCCCGCCCCGCTCTGCATCTGGCTCAGTGGTGAAAGGCTTGACAGCTCGGTGTAGCTGTCAAGGTATAACAGGTATAGCTCACCTGGTAGAGCAGCTTGCACCGTGAGCAAGGACTATATTCCAGTCTGGGATCGAATCCCAGTGTGCAGTTTTACGCTAAACGCAATGAATCGGTAATTGTACAATGTCCAGCTGTCAGCGAGCGGGGGGTGGGGTGCGAGGAGGTGGCTGGGCGGGTGCAGAGCAGCGCAGTCTCCGCCCACCCTACAGAGGTGCATTGCTAATGAGCTGCTGGTTTTAAAATGACCAAAAAGGGTCGCGGGAGGGGGACTTTAAGTCGCGACCCACTTTTATAGAATTCAAACCAAGATTTTTTTTTTAAAGCCTTCAAAAACTCATTTTCCTCTTTATTCAGCAACGTGCATTTCAGAGCACATGAATGAAACTGAGGAGGACCATGACAACTGCATGTATGGAAGTGAATAAAAAAATATTTAACTGCACAAAATGGAGACCAACAAAACGATATATTTGACTTTTAATGCATCTCAGCATTCAGAGCATATTCACAGAAGTGAATAAATATCAAATTGCACAAAATAAAGACCCACAAAACAAAACAAGATTCACTGCATTGAGGCCACAATAATAAGAAACTGATATCTTTGCATTCAGAGTAAATAATAAGAAACTGAGGAGGACCATTACAACTACATGTGTTCACGTGACACGTGCCTTTCAATATAAGTTATTTTTCAAAATAAAAGACATGTCCAACATCAGATGGGCATTAAATATTATTTACTTTTTTGACCAGCTGTCCGCGACCCATCCAGAACGGGTCTGCGACCCACTTTTGGGTCCTGACCCACCAGTTGAGAACCACTGCTCTAGGCAACACTACAAACTTACTTTGCTGTTCTCTTGAAAACCATTCATGTTGTGCACAGTTGTGGTTTCATCTTTAACCACTATAGCAAAAAAACAAAACAAAAACACAATTCTATCTTCTACACCAAGAAACACAGAGTAAAACAAGATATTAAAGTTCTTCTTTAACAGTCCAATGTTTCACTGAAAGTACTCTTAGCAGTGAGAAGCACATGAGAGAAGCCTTCTGCATTACCAGGCTCCAACACATTCACGTGTCATGCCCCTTTCAGACATTATAGCAGCTAAAATCTGCAGTTACTTTACTTTGAGATAAGCGGCAATAGTTAATTTGCCCTGATAATAGTATAGATTAAAGGAAACAAGCCAGGAATCCTGCCTGCCTTGGGTCAACAGGGATTAGTGGTGCTAAACATGAAACCAACTATACTGGACCAAAAAATATGACAAGAGTGTGTAAGACACTGAAGACTGTGTCACTCTACTACCTAATAAAAGGCATAAAATGCAGAATAAAATCTAAAAAAAAAAAAGGCCCAAAACTTAAAGCAGAAGTAAGTGGTCCGGTCGTTTTCGCTAATGCTGCGTTCCAGGCAGGCTTTTGAAATCGTAAATTACAGCTTCAAGTCACAACTTACGACTTTGTAGCGTTTCAAGCAACCCACTCGTGTTTTTCCGACCTGTTTTACCGGTGAAAGTCACTATAACGGCCACTCGTAACTTCCGACCGGTGAACTCGTACCAGATCGAACTGGTACCACTTCACGGTCGGAAAAATACGAGTTTCCTTGAACGCACCATAACAGTCCTCGTCCCTACGTCGCCACATTCACGGCGTCCCTTGGCTGCACACACAGCCCTGCATGCCGTTCTCTCTCCTCATTGGATAAAAACTGTAGGATACGAGAAATGTTTTCTCCTCGGCTCAGAGCAGAGCAGAGTGACTGACAGACCCGTGTTTCAGTCCAAACACTCTATGTAAGTGATTGCTGTCGGAAGATATAACTATTTAAAGGGATAGTTCACCCTAGAATGATATTTCGCTCATTATCTACTAGGGATGGAGTGATTTTCGATCGGATCGTCTATCGGCGATCGAAGGGACGATCGTGATTTTTTTTTCAAATGGTGATCTTTAAGGCGATCTTTAATTCATTTACTGCCATAAGATGTTAAAGAAACAATCTCTAGAACCTGCGCTACTTGAAAAATATTTCGTGGAGCAACATGTCTGCATACAGAGCCCTTGGATCTGTGCAACAGAGGAGTGAATATTAAACTCTTAATTACACACCCTGTTGCATCTTTTTTTTCCCCTTCTCACTTTTTTTCGGAGGTGCATGCCGCGGACGCAGGCTGTGCGGGGCGGGGCGGGTCATTAAAAACACTGATGATGAAGTCCAGAGTGTGTTATCAGGGGTGATGTTGACGGGAAAGCCGGCGGAGGTGTGAGGGAACCGGGTGAGACGGCGGCTGGGAGCATCAGCAGAGCGGGGCTGGTTTCACTGAGAGCAGAGAGCAGACCGGGGAGAGAGAGAGGCGGCGGCTGCGGCTGCTGCACTCGCTGCTCTGTGACTCTCCCACTCCTCACGAGCTCCACACTGACAAGCTACCGGCAACACAGCGTCTCTGTCTGCCCTTTCAAAATAAAAAGCCGCTCTCTGACGTTTAATAGCAGCGGGGATGGTTGTGAAAATAGATGCGGTGGTGTGGGGCGGGTCAAAATACTTCGGGACTCGCGGGTAGGAAAAAAATCCCGACCCGCGCGTCATGCATGCGCGCTTGTCTGTGTGTGTGGACGATATAGCAAGTTTTTTTTTTTTTAAGATGACGTAATTGCCCCCCGCGATTGGATCGCCTATCGGCGATCGACAGTGTCCACGATCGAATGATCTGAATATAGGGCCGATTTCCCATCCCTATTATCTACTCACCCTCATGTTGACTAAGGGCTGGAAGAAGTTTCAGAGTCCACCGTCCCTTCTCTGAGTTACAGGGGGTCTTGTCGTAGCAGTGCATTTCAATGCCACGGTAGCAAAGGGACACCAGAGCTCTTCGTAAAAAAACACACACAAAAAAACATCCAAATACCTCCATGATGCTCGTATGTAATGTCCGTCTTGTGCTGAAGCCCCAAATTGCGTAATTGTCCCGAAAATAATTAAATAAGTCCACATTCCAAGCATGTTTGTAGCATTAGCTCCTAGTGTTGTTGTTCGGTCTTCCGCTGCCAGCGCGCATGCGCAAGGTTCGCACTGATACTGAGACCGACTGAGACTCGAGTCGGTCTCAGTGCGAACCTTGGAGGTATTTGGATGTTTTTTTGTGTGTGTTTTTTTACGAAGAGCTCTGGTGTCCCTTTGCTACCGTGGCATTGAAATGCACTGCTACGACAAGACCCCCTGTAACTCAGAGAAGGGACGGTGGACTCTGAAAATTCTTCCAGCCCTTAGTCAACATGAGGGTGAGTAGATAATGAGCGAAATATCATTCTAGGGTGAACTATCCCTTTAAGACTTATATTGACACAAATATATCACTTACTTCTGCTTTAACATGAGACCTTACAGAACATGGAGGCTCAGTAGCTGCAGCACATGCTGTCTCTGATGCTTCTGTGTGCATGTTCCGCCCAAGCTGGATGAATGGGCAATATGAAAATAAACAAAACCCAAACAAGCCTCCTATCCTCAAAGCGGCAGCTCTATATTGTGCACAACAACAACATCCTTCTACAAACGGTATGTTCCAGCCTGTGTCAGTTAATTCACAAAAACAAATGTGAGTCCTTGTTGGCTGGTAAGTTACCGGTAGTTAGTTTATCTGACAGTTGTTGCTGGTTCATACAACATGCAGTTCATGTCAAAAAAAGGGAGCTTATGATAAATGTACATGTCCAAAACGTCTTCTCAAAACGAATAACAAGCTAATGTCGTGCACGCTTTATTTTTAAACTCTATGGTTTCTTCGTCACCCGATGTTAGGGAAACTAATTGCATATCGCGCAAGCGCAGAACGTACACGCTGCTGTGTAGTCGGCAGTAGTCGAGGCGGTGTGTTTCACTGCTTTCTTTCAGCAGTCGGATAAAGGCAGCCGGCCGTCGTTCGGCTCACGTCTGGGCAGTGTGTGGGGGCCTTTCATATATTTTTCAATGTCCTGTATAATACATAAATAAGCAACCTTCAACAAATATCATAGCAATTAGCATTTTGTGTGGAATTAGTCAAATTTGATCTTTGAAAATTTGGTCTTAAAAACACCATGGAACGGGAGAACAAGTTTTTTCTTGATTTAAAATGAGGTGGTAGTACTATACCTGATCATGGGCTCACACATGTAAGCTAGATGATTAAAACATAACAATACTGATTAAAAACACATTTATATATTTTTGTGCCCTGTCCAGCATTTTAGGACAATAACACTAAATTTTCCTGTTCATATGAACATGGCCAGACCTCAATCCGCTCCGCTCTGCTGTACACCGCATGTTTAATTTAAAAACGAGTCATGTAAACATGGCATACCACGCTTTTTCCATCGTCATGGAAGCATGACGCCCTGCTCGTGGTGCAACGTTTGGACACAAGTGACAACAAACGTGTCTAAGAGGAACTAAGCAGGATTTCTCCCGTGGTTACATTTTTACCTTAATTAAAAAGCTCTGGAGTAATTGTGATTGTTAACTATATGACTTGTGCCTTGTTACGAGTGACAACGGAGGCTTTCTGTCTTCCACCTGGCGTCTCACGGCTGAAAACCAACCTTGCAACATCAGTGTAGTACCTGGCCGCTGCCCTGGTGTCCCAGCTCTCGTCTCTGCACACCGCAACACAAATGCGCTCCGTAACCCGTAATCTTTTGTTCATGACGGTTAAGACTGCACAAACACACGCGCTGTAGCATCGTATGTTATCCACCGCTCCGGCTTCGTTGTAAACAGATGCACATGGGCGAGAGGAGCGTAACCAAAACAGCGGAAAAGTGAGTGGACTTGCATAGTTCCCCTTTAAAAATGAAACAATGTATGGGGCGGTGTTTAGCTCAGTTGGTACCCGCCCCATGTGTTGAGGCTATAGAGTGCCGAAGCGGAAGCAGCCCCACGGGTCCTCAATTCGAAAAAAGTCTCCATACAAATGAACGGGAGTCCAAGTTTTATTTCGTGATCCGTTTGAATTGTGCCATGACAAAAAAATATGTCCTCTACCTGTTTAAAACATCACGTTTCATGCAGAGAAATCAGCAGTTTGTCGTAAAACGGCAACAGAAGAATGTATTTTGTGTGACGACGCTCTGCGGACTACAAATCTGGTGTCCCACAAAAAATACGTCACCAACTGACACGGGAAAGGGCGGCATTTGGTGTGACATCACCTACGCGACCTGTAGTCTTTCTGGTTACGGACTCTTCGGAATTTTATTTTACAATAGGTTTACAACAAACTGCTGATTTCTCGGCATGAAACGTGATGTTTTAAACAGGTAGAGGACATATTTTTTTCTCATGGCACAATTCAAACGGATCACGAAATAAAACTTTCACTCCCATTCACTTGTATGGAGCCTTTTTCCGAGTTGAGGACCCATGGGGCTGCTTCCGCTTCGGCACTCTATAGTCCTCACTGCAGGCCGCCCTGGTTCGAATCCTGCGCCGAGCGGCCCTATCCTGCATGTCATTCCCCCTCTCTCTGCCTCCCCATATCTTGTCTCTCTCAACTGTCCTATCAAATAAGGGCATGAAGAGCCCAAAAAATATACTTAAAAAAAGAAGAAGAAAGAAACAATGTATAATTTTCACATCTGATATGGATGTGTGAACCACACAGTATCTTGAATCGTTCGGCCGTCTATCAGGTGTGAGTTTTTTTTCACTCGCCAAGTGGCTGGTTAGTCGACTTCATTTACCAGCCAAAGAGTCAAAATTTGTCGCTACTGGTAATTCTGAACCCTGGTTGTAACCCACCAGAGCCACCAGCAGTTTTATGGATGTAACTCAGGGAATAACAAAGGACTCATGAGCAAGTTGTGCCATGGCATCACTTCATCGAAGAAGGACACCACAGACTGTGAAACACTGATGGGAATAACAGGACATGAGGCTGAATGCCTGGGAAGCACTTCTGTTGGAAAAACTGAATTTGTTTTCTTATTACTCCCAAGCAGAAGTCCAAACAGACTGGCAATTTGGAGAGATTATGGTTGATCAAGCCCATGCTTTTTGGTCCTGCCACTCCAACTAGATTTTCTGGAGGAAAGTGGCAAAAATCGATTCTAAGGTTCTGTGTTTCAATATCGATGTATGATTCACATCCCTCTGTCTTGGCAATATGCCAGATGGATTGCGTCAAACCCATATAAGTAAGTAAAAAGGCCATCACCAAATGCTGGCTCCAGAAAAACAACCCCACTATACTTTTGTTATTGTAAAACAATTGCATATCCTAGAGCAAATAACTTACTCAATCTGCCTCCCAAAAGAACTGGGTGAGAAATAATGGCAAAAATGGCATGCTTATAAGAGAGACTGAATAGTATGGTATTGTCTTTCATCTGTGATCTCTGTCATCAGTGGATGTGTCATATTCTAGGCTGTGAAGATGAGCAAGGAGGAAAAAGGCAGCAACTGACAACCTTGAGAAAAATAATTTGTGGTGGTCCGCTAAAGAAACAAAATGTTTGGTGGCGATTTGAGCATCTTCAGAATTTCAAGAAAAGCTAGAAAGCAAGAAAGCAGTCCAAGAAACAACAATGAATTTCCCTTTTGGCCTTAATAAAGTAAGGAAATTCTTATTTAATAATTATCCTGGGTTCAAACCCAAGCAGAACATGGGGCGATGTTTAGCTCAGTTGGTAGAGCACCTGCCCCATGTGTGTATAGTCCTCACTGCAGGACTATAGCCTATAGCCGGTTCGAATCCCGCTCGAGCAGCCCTATCCGGCCTGCCGAGCTGTTGTCTTGCTGTCTCCGATGTAAAAAAAAAAACTTCAAAAAAACCCATAAAATGTGCTCCAATGATAACAGGCTGGTGGACAAGGCCTTGCTGTGCATTCACACCAAAAGCGTCGGGAGCGTCAAGTCCTGAAAACCACCCAAAGGGGTGGGACTTTCAAGCAGCGCAGAAGATGTGTCCACTCAGTCCTCTCGGTCAGCCGGTGAAGCAGCGGGTGACGAGCGTGTCCATGAAATGCCCCGGTATGCTTGGCCAAATGTGACGTGATGCTGAAGCGATTTGCTCCGGCTTGAATATAAATTTATACGACGTGTCGACGTTATCAATTACGTCGACTAATCGTTGCAGCCCTACTATACAGTCTATAGCAAAGAGCAAGTTGAATCAGTGCCAAGTAAACTAAGCTGCTCTGGATCTGACTCTTTCTTTCTATTTTTACTAAAACAACAATAAAACCATTTGATTATATTATATATTTTCCATCTTTGTTGAGGACAAGATTTGTGCAAAATTAAACAAAAGTCTGTACCATATAGACGCCTGGAAGGAAGACAGTTCAGGTCCCTGAAAAGTAGGACAAACAGGCTAAAGAACAGCTTCTATCTGTGGGCTGTCAGAACTCTGAACGTGTCTGTTTCTCATGGCTCACACTGAGCACAAGGGCTCATATAGAGCTAATTTTGGGCTTATTTAGCCAGAAATTGCACTCTAAGAGTGCTTCTGAGGTTTTTTTGTGTTTTCTAGTGATATTTAAATTGTGTACATTCTTGTACCCTTCTGGTTTTTATCTATTTATGCGCCGTCCATGGGTTGCCGCAAATTTCGTCATGCATTGTATGATGACATAAAGGATATTCTATTCTATTCTATAAGACGGGTCAGTTCGGCTTATATAAGGGACAGTCTTTTTACTTTGGTGTGATCTCACACCGCAGGACAATTTATGTCTGGGCCTGTGAAAAAAGCTTATAAAAAAAGTGGAATTTTTTTTTTTAAATAATCTGCTAAACACCAACAGTTAAAGAAAATTCTTTGAACATTAGAATATCATAGGCTAATGTCATAAAAACACTGTTTCACCTTAATTTGTCAAGTAGCTACCCACCTGCACATTCACCACGCTATGAGATAGTAACAGACATCGGGGACAGTTTTTCGGCAAGCAGTCTCTGCATTTACCTCAAAAACAACTCCATCTCATAATGTTCCGTTATCTCATATCATGGTGAATGTGCAGGTCACTACTTGTCCACGAGAGCGTTTTGGAGTTGTTGGATTGTGAATTTGATGAGTTTGATGAGGGAAACTAAGAAATTCCATGAGCTTCCATAGCATAGCTCTGAGCAGCTTGCAGCTTGGCTCTGCCGTTCTAAAAACAATGGCTGAGAGCTTCCTGTTTCGGCTCCGAGCTGCGCTGCATCCACATGCAGAACTCCCTTTGCAAAAGCCGAGTTATGATAAAAAAACGTCCAGATCATGAGCTGTCATGAGTCTTTGATCGTCATCTATTTCAGTTCTACTCGTCATAGTCCCCAAATTTACACATATGGTGTGTTAAAGTGTCTAGTTTCATAATTAAAAAAAAAAGCAAAAAACGAGAAATCTCGTTTTTGGCACTCAACGCATGGGAACGAAAAATGAGAAATTACGTGGTTGGCACTCAATGAGTTAAAGGTAACATACCTACTCCTAAAACTATAGAGATTATGGAAATGGGCCAATTTGCCAAAATGTTGAACTATCCCTTTAACCCTGCTTTCTGAAACAGGGCCCTGTCCTCTTTCATGAAAGTTTTATGTTCCCTATATTATAAATTATACATAAATACATTGTAGTTTTGGAGCAAACCAAATTCTCACATTACAACAAGCGGCATCAAAGCACTGTTTAGTGCTAATTTCTGATAACTCTAGTTAGGGCCGCGGGCAATCGCACCGGGCACTGGTCCCAACAGCTATGAAATAGCTGCAGGGACCAGTGCCCGGGCAAAGCCCGGGCACTACTGTTATTGTGTGGATTTTTTCTTCCTTATTATTATTCTTCGTCCTCTTCCGGACTATTTTCGATTCGCTACTAGTCCTGCAACTCGAAGAGTTGCAGGACATATTATATATCAAAACGTGCGTCTTGATCGGGATCGCTGTGCTATTACTTTTCTCAACAGTTTACGAATTTTTCGCGACGTAGTCGCGAAAAACTGCGCAAAAATTTTGCATGTAAGTCAATGGGACGGGCGGAAAAAAAAGACCGAAAAAGACCAATCATTGGAGTTTAACAAACGTCTACTGCTCAGGCATACTTTCACCTAGAGACTCCATTTAAACTTTAAACAGTAGACACAAGTCTTGTGTATTGTCGTATTACTCCACGTTTTGATAGGTCATATAGTTTTTGATCAATCCCTGTTCAATGACCATGATCATTTTTGGAGAAATTATGAGTTTATAATGGGTGTGTATTGCATGGAATGTTCGTGTCAGAGTGCGTGACATCATCGGTTAGAGTGGGAGAGAGTGAAGAAACATTCTGTATTTTTTCTGGATAAACTGTCAGCACGGCCACAATTTACACTCTACACACATAATTTTTTCAGAATTTGTAAGACAAACTTGTTATCTCTCATGTCATGTGCTCAAAATATCAGAGAGACTTACAGAACTTACAGAATCAGCCTCTGAGTGCGGCCACGTCTGTCCCTGCTCCTCATTGAGTCCAATACAAATATTTTCTGAGAGGAGCAGAACGGCCTGATGTTTTAAAACTGCCAGCGTCGCCAAAATATTTACTGTAGAAACACCAAATCGTACCGAAATTTTCATTAAGTCCTTAGAGCAACGTTGATCTGTGTTTTGTTCTGATAGGAGTTACCGTTTTGTCATGCTAAGCCTAATTGTGAGACCGGTTTAGAGGCAGAAAATGGCTCTTTTTCTCCACGTTTCTGTCTGTCTCAGCCTGCGGGGGCCCCTATCGCCGTGGTAACCTCTTTGATCCTCAGGCCAGAGCTCGTTAACTTCATAAACAATCCACCTGGCGCTCGTTTAAATGTTTATAAACACAGACACAGCTAAATCAGACTGACACAGGATGCAGCTACTAACTAACTATGTGTCAAGTCAGTCACACACACACACACAGACTCTAGAGCCAGCTTCATGTGATTACAGTCACACACACACACACACACACACACACACACACCTTCATGTGATTAAAACACAGTTAACGTGCAACAGAATTTAAACTTAAACCATGATTTAATCTGGTTTTAAAGTTAAACCTTGTTGGTGTCACACACACACACACACACACACACACACACACACACACACACACACACACACACACACACACACACACACACACACACACACACACACACACACACACACACACACACACACACACACACACACACACACACACACACACACACACACACACACACACACACAGGTAACCTAATGTGGTTACAGCTCCTCCATATCAGTGCTTATAGAAAGATGATCATGTGTCTGTCTGATCAGCTCTGTCTTGCGCTTAAGATCGTGGGTTTGATTCCCATGTTGACAGAGATGGCAAAATCGGCAGTAGCCCCGCGGCCCATTCAAAATTTCCCGAGAGGAAATTTTCTAGTTAGTATTTGTTTTCTGCAAATCAGCCTTTATGAATAATGGTTAAAACAAGACAATAACAAAAAACAACAACAGGCGCAGACCAAAATAAAATTCTAAAGGAAGTTTACCAAAGACACTGCACGAATCACAAACTGATCATATCCTACACATTTCATTACTTTTCGCACACCTGGCCTGTAGTGGGCATGTGAGGGTTTCAACAGTACTACAGAACTGAGGAGGACTAAAACCGAATGGGTCAAAATGTCATGTTATCTGCTACACCACGTTTAAATGCATAAATCTGAATCATTATACTGCTGTTAACCCTTTTCCACCCAATCTCACCTGCCACCAAAGCAAACTCTATGTTCAGTAACTGTGCTATTAGTACTTATTTGTCCTGTATTCCTTAATTGTAAGAATATCCTCACGGATAAAATGGAGCCATGAACTAGGCATTTAATGGACTGTCAGTCAGAGCAAAAGTACAAATAATCTACATGAAGGTAAACATACTAAGAACATTTCTTCATGAAGACAATAAGTTCCTTTATAACCCAATGCTTTGGCCTGCAGATAATATCAAAATAGCCTACAAAATATAAAATGAACAGGACATACTTTGATAATTAATTCCAATGAAAGAGAATGAAAGGAAAAACATTGTTTAGTTTTATTTTATTATATATAAAAACTGATCGTTTGGGGCATTTGGCTGTAAGTTAAACACTTAAAACGAAAGTCAACATGGTCCATGACTTACTCACAGACATTTCAGTCTACGATCAGGATTTCACATTTACCTTAAGCAGTGTGTTTGAGCCATAGACTGTATATAAAAGAGGTTTGAGCGCAGATATGCCGCAAGAGGGCGACTCAATGCTGCACTGTTTTGTATCTCTGGTGCTAGCTAACGTTAGCATACTTTAAATCCTCACGTTAAATTGGACCGCATGTGCACAGATAACGTGAAAGACAAACGGCCACAGACAGACGTAATGTAAAAGCGACCCACAACTTGGATCAACGTGATTTAAAGCTGCGGGCTAATATTACAATCAAGCGACAGCTAACATTAGCTGCTACTAGCTAACGCTACATAGCAAGGGGAGAACTGGGATTTCCACAGAAACGTGACACTTAGGTGTCAGCCCGTATCATCAAACAGTAAACTTTGCCGCGACTTACCATAAAAAGCTCTTACATCTCGGACCACAATGAATCTCCTTTGACCTGTTCAGCTGGTTGCTGCTTTATTGTCGATAACTGCTCAGTGCTGTAGGCCGGGGGGATGTCTGTCTCTCCCACAGCTCCTTACGCCGATGACATCATCACGCATGCTGCTTACGTTTATTTCATTTAAATGTAAAACAAAAAGTAAAACAAAGCAACAAAACAAACAAGCAAATAACAACAACAACAACAACAACAAAAACAAGGCAGTAAAATATCACTGTAAATCCCACTGTTAAAAATCAAGAATGCAGAACAAAATTCAGATTCAGATTCAGATTTATTTATTTTTTTAAAACATGGGAACAGTAGGCTACATATTGATGGACATTGACATGTGGGATTATAGCCAAGTGGCTAAATTAAATTCTGCATACAGTATTCACGTTTATAGCCTAATAAATGCTGTTCATTTGATCATAATAGACCTAATGCAGAGTGATGTCATGTTAATTATGAAGAATATTTAGGCTACACAATACATTTACTACATCACAAACTGCTTATCCATCTGTAAAACAGCTCTCTGTGCTGATCAAGGAGCATCATGAAGAAAGTTTAGGCTAATGAAGTGTGAAACCCATGACACTGACTGAACAATTCCTTTTCCATGTTTTTCCATGTTGCAAACTGTTTTCTTGTCTGTATTCAACATCTATTGCACGTCTGCCCATCCAGGGTGAGGGATCCCTCTGTTGCTCACCCTGAGGTTTCAGTAGACTAGCCTACCTCAAAAAAGACACTTCACGGTGGTTAACTGTGGGGAAATTACTGTAGGCAGATCCAAAGAGGAAATTACAAAGCAAGTTCTACAACCAAAATGTTGTGATTTCAACAAGTTTTTTGTATTGGTGGCCAATATTTCCTGTCGACAAGTTTTCTCACGTCTTGATAATAGAAGAAGTTGAGTTGAGTTGGATGCAAAGAAAAAGTGGGACTATATGCTGTGAAAAATATAAACTGGCAGTGGCTCAGATAAAAAAATCTCACTGCATTATTATATTCCTATGTGTGCTTCAGGTAACAATATAGACCTAATTTAATGTCTCCCTTTGATGAGAAGCTATGTAATTCAACATGATATTATTACAGGAAGTCCCAACACATGAGAAAAGGTGTGACGGAGGGAGCAATAAGCAATAAACCTCAGATTTTCATCACAGTTTAAAAACACATTATGCCACAAATACATTGTACAATATCACTGTAAATCAGCTCTACAACAACCAGTTAAGGGTTTTTAGTTCTGACCAGTTAGCCATCATATACAGGTGACACAGGGATACCAATAGCCAGGGCATGATGAAATGTTGGACTACAGTACTTAATGAACCAAGAAAACACAGGATTCAAGTCCAATCTGTGGCTTTTTTTTGGCATTATTAACAAACAAATTAACTTAAAAACTTGACTTAAAACAGTGATGAACATAGCTGGGATTTATTACAGTAGGCTACATAGCCTAAATCCATGCTTGTTAAATGCTTTTAAAGCAACACCTTAAAGTGGTGACCTGACCAGCCTCCGTCGAGCCTCTGGAGCTTTGCTTGGCACCAGAACTGGCAACGAAGATAGCTACTGGCAACGCCGCTGGTACCATGACGGCAACATTGTATGAAAAAACATTTTTCATACATTCAAACAAAACAATACAAAGAAAACACCTCAAGACAAACCATATGTTACTCGGTGGAGCTAATCAGAACAGTAAATGATGTGACAGATAGTGGTAATCGAGGATTTAGGGACCAAAGACTGCTCAAAAGGTGAATGTTTAATTATGATTGACTCATGTGGTACCCACTTCTTTACCAGTGCTGTAAGACAATAAGACTGAAAACTGTGTGAGCGCATCATTCTTCTTCCTGGAAGACAGTATTCAATACATTCAGGACGGATTTGTAAACTTTATCCTTGAAATCTTGGCCTATGAACACATACAGCAGTGGGTTGATGCAGCTGTTGAGAAAGATCAGGCTGGTGGCTATAGGGAAACCAATACCAATGACATAGACTAATGTTTTACTTGGATCAGAACTTGTGAAATAAACCAACTCTATTAGACGCATAATGTGAAAGGGAGCCCAGCACAGGAAAAAAGTGATGATAACTGCAGCGATGATCTTAAAGGGGCGACTTGAGTGGCTGGACAGGGTTAGGTTCGTCTTGAGACGATGGATGATCACAGTATAAGAGGAGACAATGACACCGAAGGGGACAAGAAATCCCAGCAGGAAGTAGGTGACGGTCATGGCCTGAAGGCGTTCCTGTCCAAGCTCAGTCACAGATGGTGGTTTATAATCATCGGAAAAAGAAAAATTGTTGAGGCATAGACCTGCATCAAAATATGATGGTGCAGTGTCCTTGAAGATGAAGTACGGAGCGCTGAGAGTAAAAGCCAGGACCCAAACACCAAGACTCACATAGGAAGCCCTGCGTACGTTTCGGTGGTTCTGGGCCCAGACAGGCCACACCACAGACACACATCTGTCCACGCTGATCACCACCAGGATGTAGACGCTGGCAAACATTGTCAGTAATGTAATAGAAGTGTGAAGTTTACACATTAACTCGCCAAATGGCCAGTGATAATCCATGGCTAAGTAATGCACAGTCAATGGCAGGCATGCTGTTAAGAGGAAGTCGGCCACAGCCAGGTTGAGAAACCAAACTGTTTTAACAGTTTTCTTCATCTTGAACCCGGTCACCCAGATAACCACTCCGTTCCCAAGCACACCAAGAACAATGGCCAGACAGTAACCAATGATCTTCAGAGACTTTCTTATCTCATCAAGGTTCGCATACATGTTGTCATCCTTATTATCATTCAAGGAGTCGTTTTCACCATGTAAACGTGATGTATTAATTTTCTCTATCATTGTCTTGAGACCAGCCTGTGACAGAAACAAGAAAAATATGTTTTTTTCCGGTTTTCCAAAAGCTCAACAACGTCTGATACAACAGAACATTGGTCTTCTTGCTGTAATATATGAGACTGTGAAGGATTTATGCACTTTGATAGCACAAGTTATTTGAAAGATAGATTTTGCCTTACAAATCTGATAATAATAATAATAGTACATTTTATTTGTAACGCAATTTACATTTAACAAGAAATCTCAAAGTGCTACAACATTTGATGATTACTGCCTTAATCTAGGGTATTTGTGACATTAGCCAAAAACAAACAAGGTATATTTTCAGTACAATCTTTTTGGATTAATCTCAGATTTATACAAATTCAAAGGATAATATGTAACAACATTACCTTTCCTGAAGTCCGTCAGTCAGATATGGATGTGTCTACAGCAGAAGTAACTCTTGTAACACTCTGTCAAGTCAAAAAAAAAAAAATCTCCCTAGTCTGAAGACTCATATGAGTCAAGTTAGCGCCACACTGAGGTGGGACCACATATAACACACAGCGTTATGCAAGGAACACTCTTAGAAAAAAATCCAGTTACTGTAAGTCCTTAAAATGTATAAATGTAACTGTTGTAACTTATTATCTTTTGAATAGACAGATATAAGAGATCCTAAACGTGGTGATCCCTGAATTGAAGACCCCATCTTAAAAAAATATTAAGTGAATGGAGTTTTTGAAGCCCAACCTACATTAATACCTAAACTATGAGGAAGAGCTAAAGAGTTGTGACTTTTCATGTCTACCACTGATCCTGCTAGTTACATCATGTGGATTGAGCTCATATCTGTCTGATGTACACTAGAGTGTAATTTATCTTACTGTTTGAACTGACATAGCAGCATTTGCAGCATTTGACATGATATGTTTGATATGTTGTGCAACTGCTAAGCATCCCTTGATAAAAATCAGGTTGTTGCTCACAGTCTAAGTGAAATGTGTTTAATTAGCCTAAATAACAATATAAATATCATATTGTCACAATCTGTTAGATCTGTATGCTGTGATGATGTCAAAAATACACCCCAAACAATTTAAAGGTGACCAAATTCTTTATTAAACTGTCCAATCCATTTCACTAAAAGCTCTGTGCTTGAGTTAAGCTGCTTTCGTTTCTTAACCATTTTAGCATTGTTTCAAATTTGACAGTACATAAGTTGCTAGTAAATTTGTTTTTTAGCCACTTAAATTTCAAAATACACATTTCCCCATTGTGTTCACGTTGAACACATTGTTTTACAGCTTATCTTAATCTATTCAGGAACTTCTCAACCATTTCACACCATTAACACCCTGTTTGCATGTTCTAATTTTACTCCTCAACAATGTTCCTCTGCTGTCAGTTTCCACAATTTAAGTAGACTTCAACAATTCGAGCAATTTCCAAACATTTCATTGTAAATGAACCTCCTTTTCACAAGCTCTATTTGAAATCTATTCTCAGGTATTGCTTCAGCTGTTAGCATTGCTTCATTGCTTCATCAGTTTTCTTTAGCTGTCAGGTTCCAGTGTATTGAAGTAGACTTCAACTCTTCAAACTGTTCAACTGTTACACTGAAGTGTAGGACTTTTTTTCTACCTCTTAAAACTTTCTACTGCTTTAAGCCCCTTTAAAGCAATTCATTGCAGGTTATACTTTCCAGCCAAAGCGTCAGCCTTTTCAACATTGCTTCAGAAACTTCTTCAATTAATTTAGCATTCAGCTGCTTTGCACATTCACATGCATTTTCCATTTGGAAATGCTTTGTTTTAGTTTTATCAGATTTCCACTGAAATGTAGAAACTAATATCAGGTGGGCAGTTACTGTAAGTAAAGATTGATGTTTTGCCAACACTTCTGGTATCGAACCTTATTATAGTTTTCATGCACACTTTTACACAGTAAAAATGTATAACTGACTCTGCATAACTGAGTGTTTTTTTCTTCTTCAAATTATCATCTTCATGTTAGTAATAAAATTGAGAAATTTTAAATCAATCAATTTAATGGAATAATTAACATCTTAAGCCGAGGGAACCGTACAGCTGCTAAATTACAAACAAAAACCTGTGAGCTCATTGTTTCTACATTATTACTTATTAGGCTAAAGGGACTGGTCTAATATGAAATTAAAAAACTACAAAGGTTGATGAAACCAGCAGGTAAATATGCACAGAAAACAAGAACAAGAACAACAACATAGATTCAGCCAGCCAGAATCTTATTATATGCTGCACTTTCTTTTTTTTTTTTTTGAACTTACTTTTTTATTTGACACATACAAACAAACATACATAAATTTAACAAACACCAAGGAGATGTATATTGTATAAAGTTACACTTGCTTGAGATTCTTGAAACTGAAAGTCTTTTCTTATTTCCATGTTGAATATTCTTTGTATATATCAGTCCGTATTCTTGTTACCTTGTAGGGGTACATCACAAGTTTAAAGAAAAAAAAAACAAACAAACAAAAAAACTCTGCAAATTGTGTGTACTTTTATGCTGCACTTTCAAATGAATTAAATATTTGTAAGTTGATATAGATTTTCAAAGGAAAAGGTCACGCTTCCCTGTAAATTCAGATTGATATTGAAAGAAGGCTCAGAGAGTGTCACACAGAAAATATCAGAGAAATCTAATATGACATTTCAGAGTAAAAGCCCTGTCAAATCTTCTTCCATGTGAATTCTGATTAATATTAAAAGGAAACAATCTTACAAAACAATGCAGAGAAACTGAGAATCCCTGAGAAACTGGTTGTCTGGATGATGTTCCAGAGATAGGTTAGCCGACCTATGATGACCTCTGAAATGTTACATCAGATTGCCCTGACCTTCTCTGAGTGAGATCTGACGACTATCAATCTGAAGTGGAATTGTTCAGTTATAACAGGTAGTTTACACAAACAGGAACCCTGTTTAGATATATACATATATACATTCTGAAACCCCCAAAATAAATAGCCTGCCTTTTTTTTTTTTTTTCATTTTCAAGTGAATGCAATACGCATCCGTACATCAGATCTTTGGAGCTTGTTCTGCAACAGACCGATTAATCCATGCTGCAACACACAGTGACAAAGGAAATCACTCTTCCAACTGTTTGACTACACCATGTACATTGTGTACACTGTGTACACTTGTTTTAAACTCTATGTTAAAAATGCAGATTCAGTATTCTTATGAACCCTTATCTTTATTTTTCCTAACCTTATTTTACATATTTTCATTTTTCAATTGGGAGCTCTATCACAAAATAATTTTCCCTTGGAGATCAATAAAGAAAATGATTCTGATTCTGATTCTGATACTGATAATAACAAATTGTTATATAACAATAACACAAAGCTGCTTTGTGTGAAAATCATAAATATTTTTGTTATACATTTCATGGCTGATCTAATACCGCAGCATCAGAAACTGACTTATGTTTACTCTGACTGGTGGCCACTGAGATTGTGTAAGTATGAGATGGAGACACCTCCTCTTGGAAGACAGTTTCCAATATATTCAGGACAGATTTGCGAACTCTATCCTTGAAATCTTGGCCCATGAATACATACAGCAGTGGGTTCAGGCAGCTGTTGAGAAAGGCCAGGCTGGTGGTTACAGGGATACCAATAGCGACGACATAGTCGAATGTTGGACTGATTGTAAAATGAACCAACTCTATTAACTGCAAGATATGAAAGGGAGCCCAGCACAGGAAAAAAGTGATGATAACTGCAGCGATGATCTTAAAGGGGCGACTTGACTGGCTGGACAGGGTGCGGTTCCTCCTGAGATGATGGATTATCACAGCATAAGAGGAGACAATGACAGTGAAGGGGACAACAAACCCAAGGAGGACGCGGGTGAGGGTCATGGCTTGATGACGTGACTCTTCTAGGTCCACCACAGATGCTGTTTGATTATCATCAGAAAGAGCAAAATTGTCAAAACATATGATGTTCTCACCATATTCCGTGTCTCTGAAGACGGTGTACGGAGCGCTGAGAATCAGAGCCAGGACCCAAACACCAAGACTCACATAGGACGCCTTCCGTACGTTTCGGTGGTTCTGGGCCCAGACAGGTGACACCACAGACACACATCTGTCCACGCTGATCACCACCAGGATGTAGACGCTGGCAAACATGTTCAGGGGGGTTATTGTACTGTTCAGTTTGCACATGAAGTTGCCGAAAGGCCAGTGGAAACCCATGGCTGTGTAGGTCACACTCAGGGGCAGGAAGGCTGTGAAGAGGAAGTCGGCCACAGCCAGGTTGAGAAACCAAACTGTGTTAACGGTTTTCTTCATCTTGAAGCCGGTCACCCAGATAACCACTCCGTTACCGAGCACACCAAGAATAAAGGCCAGGCAGTAAACAATGACAGACATGATGTTGAGAGACTTTCTCAGCTCAGCAAGGTCATCACTGTACATGTAGTCATCATCATAAGTATTTCCGTTAGGTAGATCTGTTAGATTATTTTTTTCCATCCTTCTCTTGAGACCAGCCTGTGACAGAAACATGAAAAATATTATTTTCTCAATTCTCCCAAAACCTCAACATCCTCCAGCACAGAGCAAAGATTTTTAAATAGATCAGTTCATGAGAGAGTAGCTGAACTGTTTCTCTTTTTAAAAAATATACCAAAATCATAGTATCTGTTTCTTACCTTATGATCAATAATAATACATTCCAGAAGGTGTTTGTCACTGTGGCTTTTACCTTCACCTGATACCTTAATTATCTTATTTTTTCAATACAATCTGTACACATTAATCTTAAATTCATGTAAAGTCAATATAGCAAAATTACCTTACCTTAAGTCGGTCAGTTGGATGAGGAAGTGTTCAGCTGTGGTAACTCACATCGAATGCTGTCAGGTTTCAAATCAATTTGTAGTCCACATGACTTATATGTGTGAAGTTAAGAGCTCATGGAGGCGGGAACATATGTAACACAGAAATTCACGAGGAACAAAAAGGGTGGTACAAATGATACAACTACAATTTATGTGAGGACAAGCGTTTTTCAGATAAATAAAGACTGTAAAATGTACATCTGTTTCAAAAGCACATTTAACACATGGCAAATATATGATACATGTGAATCACATCATATTAGCTCCACTGCTAATGGTGTCTTGACCTCCACTCTAATAACATCATCCCCGTTGTAAGAAATCTACAGTAGGAGTGCCTTTAATTCTCCCCTTTGCTTCAAAACACAAATGCGCAGTCTTATTTCATGCACTTAAGAAATATCAGGAAAATAATTCCCCTTTTATCTGCCCATAATCTAGACAGAGTTGTCTGACTGTAATTACTGTAATACCCTTCATTCTGGACTCAAGCAAACCTAATTGAAAATGCTGCTGCTAGATTGATTTCTGGAACTAGAACATGAACACAAACTCTGTCTGGTTTATATGTGTATTCACATAACTCATATGTGTCAAGTCACCACCAGACTGGAGGTCCTTAAATGTTGTAATTTATAATCGAAATAGAAAAACTCAACAGATCCTTACTGTGCTGATGCATGATTTAAATACCCCATCTTAAAAAAACATAGTAGGTGTGAAATGAGTTTTTGAAGCCCAGCAACCTATATGAATACCTGAACGTCTCGGAAAGAGCTGGTGCTGTGACACCTTAAGGTGTTAACCACTGATCCTGCTACATCATGTGGTTGAGCTCATATCTTCCTGATGTACCGTAGAGTATAATTTCTCTTTATTGCTGTTTGAACTTGTTGTGGAAATTTGTTAGGCAAGAACTGAAATAAAGATGTTGAGATCGACTGTCTTTTAAGGGTTTTATTCTTTGCAAAGAAGGTTCTCAGTCGAACAGAGTGCAACGCAGTCTGCAAGGAATGGAACAAAAAATACATTGAGCAGGGGAGTTTTGTGGAATCTGTGACACCCCCCACAAGTGAACTTTATCAAGCTGAAACAGATTACAATGTACACCAAGGTCAGCAACAGGAGTCAAATCCGAGAATCAGGCGATGTTACGTGAGAACATGCACAACGTGTGTCTCTGTATTGTATCAAACAGAGAGCACAAAACAGTAGAAAGGAATAAACAAGTACACACTGAAAATTACCATTACAAACTGACATCCGAATATGCACAGTATTTGCAACATTTGACATTAATTTAGGGATAGTAAGCTGTCTTGTAGGCTAGCTACGCCATCTTTGCCACTGTATCTTTGTCTGATGTAGAGTTGTCACTTTGACTCACATCAACTGGGGTTTTTAAGTCATGGCTATCTGCACGTCTCTTCCTGTGTGAACTCTTAATCAGATTTCCACTGAACTTTAGAACTCCCTCACAAGATTATATTTTGAAAATATGTAAGACCCTAGAAGATGTCTTATTATTAATGTATCTCATTCTAAATTGGTTGGATAATTTCTGTCACAAAATAAAGAGATTTACCTCAAAAGTTACACAGTTAAGGAAAAGATGTTCAAGATTTGCTAAAACAAAAAATTACTTTATTTCCCTGTAAAGTTTTGGTCCTGGGTCTGCAGCACACAGTTTTGAAGTTATATTGTACAACAGCTTTGTCTGCTGGTCAGCTTTCATTAATAAAGAAGTTCATAATAATATTATCAATATCATGTGATGCAAATACGACGTAAAATAGATCAGAATTAAGTTTTTATAAACAGTTTTATGTCACAATGTTCACATCTGCAGTCTCACACAAGTACGTGTGCATTTCAATCTTTATGTGAAGTTAAGTTGCCTGGCAGCAGCCTGGTGGTCCTCTTGAAACAGTTGAATCATACAGTTGCTGCATCAAAAAAATGTAAACCTGTAAGCACCAAATCAAGTAGAGCAGTCCATGCTATCATAAAATGGACACATATGCATGTTTATTAAATGGTCAGGAGCAAGGAAGTGGATTGATTGCTTCCAGGTCAAAAATCCTACAGTCAGGCCCATGACAATAGGATGGAAGTCAGGTTTACTTGCAACGAGGATTTCCTGCTGCTGCCACAAGTGGGCAGTCAATTACTTGACCTGATGCAAACAGGCAACAGATCCTTCCTTCTGTGACAGAGCAGGGCAGTGCTCTGAGGTCAGATCTAAGACACATCGCTTCCACTTAACTGATGGGCACTTCTTGTCACACAAAGTTTTGCACAAGTTCATATACTGAAAAACACAGGAAATGTAGGACAATGTTGTAGCACTTTAATTGTGGTAGATATGGTAAATGGAGATAAAAGTGATAAATTCATGGTGGTTATTTGATTAAAGAGCGGTATAGCAATATTTACCAAAGTCATACAACATAGAGGCCTACTGTTTTATGTTTGTGACGAATCAATTCAAAGTTCATTAAACTGCAACAAGCTTACTATGATGTCTTATGAACAAAATCACCACATAAACATTAACATTGTCATCACAGCAGAACATGTACACAATGAGAATGGAGGCCAGATACATCTCTTAAGAAAAATAAGCAAACAAAAAGTGGTCAAACAATGATCAAACCAAGCTAAGTTTATAGCACAGCTTCTACTTTACACATAATATTGTATTTTATATTACAAGGCTGACAGTTGTATGTTTAACAGGTCTTTTTAACATCATGCCGGAGGACTACTGTTGGAAATCAGCCTTTGACTAACACTGGCACATTTACATGTCCATTAATGTGCACTGTCCTCTAAATAAAAAAAATAAATAAAATAGAATAAAATAATAATAATAAAAAATTTGTAACATGTTTATTAAAGCTTGCCTTAGATATGTAGATGCAGGTGTTAAAAGTAAAAGGAAGTAGATTCTGTGGTGTTGCCACACACACACAGTTGTGTACCCAATTCTTTTATGTTAAGTCATGACTCATGTCGTAATTGGATTGAGTTGGTAACTTGTGAAGTGGAAGTTGGGAAATTAACTTTCAATAAGCCTTACAGTGGTCACACAACACTAGAAACTTTACAGCTCACAACAATTTGTAGCACAGCAAAATAGGAATATGTATTTGTTATAATAGCTTACTTCATGAGCCAGAATTTTATTTATAATTAAATTTTAAAATTATAACCAATAAACTACTCGTATTGGTGCTTTCCTTCCACACACAGGTAAGGGTATGGTCATTAAAATCTACCCTGCAAGTGAAAGATGTAAACGTGACAAAAAACTTCCCTTTTTTGGTATTACCAAATTTTATTCAAAAGGAAATGTTTGGAAATAACCGCTGGGTTTTCTTTCAAGACTTACTTTTTTTTTCCACTGTTGAGCTTTGCATGGCATTGACACAAAACATTTGTGTGCAAAGACAAACAACATTGTAAATACAAGCACTCTTTGACAAACATGACCCCCCCCCCAAATTCCAGCCTCACACTGCTGTGGTAGCCGCTGACTTGCCATTGGTCTGACTGGTGTCTGCTGACTTTGTGTCAGTGAACGAGTGTGTCTCATCTTCTTGGAAGGCTGTCTCCAGTACATTCAGGATGGATTTGCGGATTTTATCCTTGAAATCTTGGCCCACGAACACATACAGCATTGGGTTCAGGCAGCTGTTGAGAAAGGCCAGGCTGACGGCTATAGGGGAACCAATAGTAAGGACATAGTCGAATGTTGGACTTAATGTAAAATGAACCAACTCTATTAAGCCGATGATATGAAAGGGAGCCCAACACAGGAAAAAAGTGATGATAACTGCAGCGATGATCTTAAAGGGGCGACTTGACTGGCTGGACAGGATGCGGTTCCTCCTAAGACGATGGATTATCACAGCATAAGAGGAGACAATGACAGTGAAGGGGACAACAAATCCAAGGAGGACGCGGGTGAGGGTCATGGCCCGATGACGTAACGCAATCACAGATGGTGTGACATCATTTGAAAGACCAAAGTTGTTGAAGCAGTTGATATACTCTTCATTAAAAAATGATGGCGCGGTGTCTCTGAAGACGGTGTACGGAGCGCTGAGAATCAGAGCCAGGACCCAAACAGCAAGACTCACATAGGACGCCTTCCGTACGTTTCGGTGGTTCTGGGCCCAGACAGGCCACACCACAGATATACATCTGTCCACGCTGATCACCACCAGGATGTAGATGCTGGCAAACATGTTCAGGGAGCTTACACCACTGTTAACTCTGCACATGAAGTTGCCAAATGGCCAGTGGAAATTTAGGGCTGTGTAGGTTATACTCAGGGGCAGGAAGGCTGTGAAGAGGAAGTCGGCCACAGCCAGGTTGAGAAACCAAACTGTGTTAACGGTTCTCTTCATCTTGAACCCGGTCACCCAGATAACCACTCCGTTTCCAAGCACACCAAGAACGAAGGCCAGGCAGTAAACAATGATAGACATGATGTTCAGAGCCTTTCTTAGTTGAGAATATTTATCTACGAAGTAAATAGTTTCATCTGTATTGTTGTGATTGAAAAGGGTCGTGTTCGCCTCCATTATTGAGCTGCAATGACAATATGACACAAACACATTGTGAGTTTGAACTTATTTGATTTTGTCTAGTTTATCCACATTGTTATCAGTATCAGCTCTTAATAATATAGTTCTTGCATGAATATGTAATATTCAGTACAGTAATAAATTAATCTTGACAGTGAACCTTCAAAATGAACTGACTGATCTGGATCCAGGACTGACAGATTCAGCTCTGAGTAGTGGAGATCTTGGCTTAGAGCTGCATCATCTGCTTGTGTTGTTGGAGCCAAAGCCACAGAAACACTTGTGATGCTTAAAGGTTCATCATTGGTGATAATTCAAGCTCACCACTGTGTTCTGTCTGAAAAGTTTGTGAACCTGCTCTTCAGAGACCTTATAACCACCTTCTTGGTAAATTATCATGTTATATCTTGGGTTTGTTACCTTTCTCACTCCAGCAGAGCTATGAACTTGAAGTGAGGAAAAATGCTTTTGCTGTATTTGGAACAATCTAAACAACATTACCTAAAAAATAAAGCGCTCTTACTCCTCTGGAAATGTACGACCCTTTCTCTGTCTGTCTGCTTGCCTGAAGTGTTTGTCTTGCTCTCTACAGCCAAAATTTGGTGATATTTCCTTCGTCTTATCTCATGTAAAGAAAAAAAAGGAAACATACCGTTCTCAAAGGTGTCCAGTTGGCTGGGTGGGAATCTGCAGCAGAGATTTCTTTGCAAAAACTCTCACAAGTTTATATACACTAGCCACGGGAAGTAGTCCAATAAGTCACTGCCCACACTGAGGAGGAACCACAAAAACAACAAAATAAAACCCTCCCTCTAACCCCAAGTCCATCACATTTCTGAAAATCACACTTGAACTGAATATGTCCTTATTTGCGCAACATGCATGTTGACATTTACTCTTTGTTGCAATGTGGAAATTGTGTGAATCAGCATCCTAACCCTGGATATAAAAGCATCTTTCCGTTACCCATTTATACACCCTGCACAATGTTACAACAAAGTTGTGGCAGCATCTGGCAGTAACGGATGGTTGCCTAACAGTATGATACAACAGCAGCTTACTATCCACTAAAGGTTGACATATAAACAAAATAATGAATTGCATTTATGATATTGCAATTCCACAGGTCTCTGCTGTCTGTGTCCTGTTTTGTTCTCATTACCTACATCATTTTGAAAGACGCGTTTTTTTTTTCATTTATTACACATATCTTACAAAAAGGTGTTTAGCAACAACAGAAACGGTATTGGCACCAGTTACCAGATTACTGATAACTGATAATACCATAAAATTATCACAGATAAAATATAATATCATTGCTACTCTTAAATGTTACTTTGTTTTTTGACAGACTGGAAGAATACCACATATTAAAGCAGAAGTAAGCGATCCGGTCGTTCTGGCTAATGCTGCGTTCCAGGCAGGCTTTTGAAACCGTAAGTTACGGCTTCAAGTCACGACTTACGACTTTGTAGCATTCCAGGCAACTCGTAACTCGTGTTTTTCCGACCTGTTGCCTGTGAAAGTGCACTATAACGGCCACTCGTGTTTTTCCGACCCGTGAACTCATACCAGATCGAACTGGTACGAGTTCACAGGTCGGAAAAACACGGGTTACAGGTTGCCTTGAACGCACCATAACTTCTTGTCAGCCAATGGAGTTAGCAGCCCCCGCCCTCGTCATGGATCTATTGGTCCTCGTTCCTACGTCATCACATTCATGCGCATCCCTTGGCTGCACACACAGCCCTGCATGCCGTTCTCTCTCCTCATTGGATAAAGCTTGTAGGATACAAGAAAAGTTTTCTCCTCGGCTCAGAGCAGAGCAGAGTGACTGACAGACCCGGGTTTCAGTCCAAACACTCCATGTAAGTGATTCCCGTCGGAAGATATAACTATTTAAGACTCATATTAACACAAAAATATCGCTTACTTCTGCTTTAACCAGCCCTCTCTACAGAGTATCATTAAGTTACAGAGCTATAAAGGAGCTTTTCTGTAAGTTTTGCTCCCGCTACAGCTAATGTTAGCGTTTACTCAGCAGCCTTGACAAAGGCTTAACAATACAAGAGGTTATAATCGAGTGTGCTCTCTGAGCAGCACCCCCTCTTTAGGGCAGCCTGGATGCTACGGTAGCTCAGTATCAGCGAGTGATGAGAGGGCCTGGCTGGACAGGGGCTAGCTGGTTAGTGTGCTCACATCAGTAAAACAAAAGATAGAAATACAAGCAAAACAAGAAGGTTGTTTTTCACAGATTTAGACGACTCTTGGTGAGTAAGGATTTAAAATTTGATGCTGAACTTGCAACTTTTCTCCTCGATTCTTAGTAAACACTTATTCATGCTAATGTTTGCTATGGCAAAAGGTACGAAAAAGCTCCTTCAAAATGTGTACTCTTTTGATAAAATTTTGACACATTGAATCTATTCTGCAGTTTTCTCTTGACTGAAACTTTCCCACAATTCATTCACAGTTCAAGTGGACTGCTCTCTTTAGGACTTGTGGCAGCAGCGCTCTGTTCCACAAATATCTGCTTTAGATCATATCAAACAGCAATATAAAATTAACAATAATGGAGGATTGCAAAGTGCTCTCCTAACTTTAAGAAAAATATACTGTGGAAAAATCCAGAGGAGACTAAATGTTTCTGCAAACTGTATTGGGCAAAAGTTACACCAGTGTCCAAATGATCTCACTAATAAAATGAAGACATTTATCACACATTTGCCTACTTAAGTCAGGCACCAGAGGAGGTCACAAATTGCACAAATTCAAAAATATTAATTTAATACATTATCAAATTATCGTTTACCTGTATCTTAGCTACACATGCATTGATATGCATAATTTGTTATGAGATTAACATTATGGAAAGTTGGTAAAGTCTAAATAATATTTTAATAATTGAAATAATCATGAGAATCATAGTAACAGCTATCATCATCATCATCATCATCATCATCATCATCAACAACAGCAACAAAAAAAGTCAATTCATTTCATTCCCCTTGAATAGACTTTTCATAGAGATGATTGATATTAGGTCACATACGGCAGATAAAGCAAAGCAACGAAGAATACATTGAATAATTTAGCCATTGCATTTAGTGACCCAACAGACAGTTTCTCTGTAAACATTCTGATAACTGACTAATCTCGCAAGATGTTTTTTCTAGACAACGAAGCATAAAACAAGCAATCTGATTCTTGCCTCTAAAGTGTGAGTGTTTGCTCAGTTTGCTTCATCTTCCATGATAGTAACCGCAAATCATACAATTAAATGATCATATTATAGCACAACATGCATGCACTCAGGGTGGTGGTCAAAGACCGAAAAAAAAGGAAAAAAGAACAAATATAAACAACATCAAACTAAGCTTTACAATTAAAGTTTATAATGTATTACATCTCATACTGAGGAATATATTTGTAAGACTCCCATTACTGCCCTTGTGTGGAATAACATGTTAATCAAAGCCTGCAGGAGATATATAGTAGTTGAAAGGCTGAGTTTTTATGGTGTTGCCACACACATGTGCACACAGTAGGTTGAGTGTGGACTCTAGATTACGTATTCAGTAAACTCTCTGTTATACTTACAGTACATTATGTTGCACAGTTGGTGTCTTATATACTGCAAAAATTCTTCCACAGTATAAATGAATTGTTTAACATCTCATTTTCTGAGAAAAAAATGCATAATATATATTCACTAGGTTTAGCATAGTATCAAGTGGAACTAACAGGACACCTGCATAATTAAAATCAGTTTGTATTTTGTATGTGTTTTCTGTTTCATTTCTTTGTTTACATCACTTTTAAACCACTTCCAAATATTAAATACCATAAATGCATTAGGCTACATTTTGATCTTCAGAGTATTGCACAATATCACTATGAGTCGTTCTACAATGTGTATTTCAAAGGTGGAGCTCTTTCTATCTTTCCTCTGAGCAGTTGGCCAATCATAAAACTCAAATCATAACAGACAAAATGTTTAAATCGCAGATAATGTAGGAAGTGTTAGATGATACAATTATTAAAAACAACAGCAAAAAAAAGTTATATGTTACATAAAGTTACATTTTCTATGTACAGTGACAGTATTTTTTATGCATATCATGGATAACTTTATACTTCAGCATCAGAAACCGACTTCTCTTTACTCCGACTCGTGACCATTGAGTTTGTGTAAGTATAGGAGCGAGACACCTCCTCCTGGAAGGCTGTCTCCAGTACGTTCAGGATGGATTTGCGAACTTTATCCTTGAAATCTTGACCCATGAACACATACAGCAGTGGGTTCAGGCAGCTGTTGAGAAAGGCCAGGCTGGTGGCTATAGGGATACCAATAATAGTGACATGGGTTAATGTGTCATTTGGATGATCCGCCGTGTGATTTACCATCTCAATTAGAACCATGATGTGATAAGGAGCCCAGCACAGAAAAAAAGTAGTGATGACTGCAGCGATGATCTTAAAGGGGCGACTTGACTGGCTGGACAGGGTGCGGTTCCTCCTGAGACGATGGATTATCACAGTATATGAGGAGACAATGACAGTGAAGGGGACAACAAATCCAAGGAGGAAGCGGGTGAGGGTCATGGCCTGATGGCGAAAATGTCGCAGCTCAACCACAGATTGTGTTTCGTAATCATCAGAGAGACCATAGTTTGTGAAGCAGTTGATGACATCTTCACTATACGGTGCAGTGTCCTTGAAGATGAAGTACGGAGCGCTGAGAATCAGAGCCAGGACCCAAACACCAAGACTCACATAGGACGCCTTCCGTACGTTTCGGTGGTTCTGGGCCCAGACAGGTGACACCACAGACACACATCTGTCCACGCTGATCACCACCAGGATGTAGACGCTGGCAAACATGTTCAGAAAGCTTATTGTACTGTTCAGTTTGCACATGAAGTTGCCGAAAGGCCAGTGGAAACCCATGGCTGTGTAGGTCACACTCAGGGGCAGGAAGGCTGTGAAGAGGAAGTCGGCCACAGCCAGGTTGAGGAACCAAACTGTGTTAACGGTTTTCTTCATCTTGAACCCGGTCACCCAGATAACCACTCCGTTCCCGAGCACACCAAGAACAAAGGCCAGACAGTAAACAATGACAGACATGATGTTGAGAGACTTTCTCAGCTCATCATGCTCACTGTCGTCATACTCTTCGTCGTCTTCATAAAAAGAGCCATTGACCCCGGTGAAGTCTGATGTATTCATGACATAGAAAAGGGTAGTGGTCATTACCTCCATCATTGTCTTAGAACCTGCAACGAAAACAAGTAGTTACCCTTTAAATCAAAATTAGTTGTTAATAATTAATGAGATTAGTGATTTCCTTTGGTATTTAACTTACATTGTTATGAAATTAAATTCACTTTTTTTTTCTTTTTCCCCCCAAAATGCTAATTTTGGTTTAATCTATGTCTGTTGACTAAAAGGGCTCTGAGGGGATGCAGTTCACAGAGGCACGACTGTAACTGCATGGGGACAAATCATACTGCTTCACAACCTTTTCCTGTACCACAACAGACATTTTGCCAAGTCTTAATGACAGTTTGCAGAAAGTACGCCGACTTTCTCTGCCAGAGGCATAATAATAAGTCAGAAAAAACACAAAGCCAAACTAGATACTTTTTCTTGCACAGTATGCACAGCACCACATTTTCGCACTGATGGGAATCTATATCAACGCGTTAAAAGGAATAGAAATTGTTGCGCTTAAGTGTTTCCTTTCTTATCCAAAGAAAATAAAACCGCTCGTTTAGTAAAAGGAGCTGCAGCAGACATAGCCTGAAGGTACAATTTACATGCTTATCGTATCTGAACAGCTCATTGCCTAAGAGGATCTGTGTCAGTCATACAGCGGCAAGCAGCAAGGGAAGGATGACTCCGCGATCGACAAACGTGATGCGACTCCCTATAACCTCATCTGACAAAACTGACCTGAGGGTAACAGCGAAGATGCATTAGCCTACCTCTCTCCAGGCTCCAGTCCGACGAGGATGTGTCCGTCTCAAAAGCTGCTCTGGAAAACTCCGACTACGAGGAAAAGTGTGGAGATCTGATCCCAGACTCCTTACATATGTGACGTCATTGCTCACACCAAGGCGGGACTATACAGACAGTACTTTTAGGGCACTTTGCAGACCATTAAAGCTTAAACACTATCACACTGGTAACAAGAAAGAAAGAAATCTTTTTCTTAAAGACACATGTTCGATTTAACATGGATGCACAGTTATGCTGCACAGTTGCACAATATGAGCAACCTACACAACGCAACACATTCAGTTTACTCCCTCTCTCAGCAAATCATCTGCTTTTAATGCCATGAGAAGTTTCTTGCTGCAACACATTTGTTCTCTGAGAAACTCAAAAAGAAGTGAGAGCAACCCCACTGCGGTTCTGATTGACTTTTCTGTCATCATTTATGTGGTCCAGTAATTGGAGTTCACAGGAGTTCACCTGGGTGCAGAATGCATTTAGGATTACCCCCCCACCCCTTTCTGACTTTCACTTCATCACTGGACCTCTGCCTTGCACCACATGGCCTGTTTCATTTGGTCATGTGCTTCTCTTAATCGTCCACCACTTCCCTTTCATACATCTGCCAGCCAACACTACTGACTGACCATTTCTTATGCTTAATGATGTTACATTCACTGTCCAATTATGCAAATAGATGAGTTCCTACTCAATACAACAGTGTCAGTTTTCCTCTTAAGAGCCAGGTCGTGACGAGGAAGTTCATTCAGTATTTTTGGGAAGAAGAAACAAATGTCAATAATTAGTTTTGTTACTGAGAGGATTTGGATCCAGTGATTGAGTGAGAAAGACAGGGCATATGTATATATATGGGCATAGCTGATTCTCTATTAATGTGGATGGACAAAGCTAGTAGCCGAGAAAAAGACACGACCCTACAGGTCATGGTAGAGCCGTAACGCCTCACTTTAAATTGTGGGTTGTAGCAATAACTACCTGAGAAAGAGCAGAGCTGCCACTTCTCATGTCCACCAATGATGCAGCTGCGTAATGTGTTTTTCTCCATGTGGGTTGAGCTCATGTTTGCTTGAGGTTAAGTGTAATCGCTCTGTGTTGACTGTGCGAATCGCCATCTGAACATGTAGGTAACATATTTTTAATGTCCCTTCACACTATGAGACAGTAAAAAGGTGGTCTTTACTACTGGGCACAAGAATGGTGCTAAACTGCTAGGAAATCATTGGACTGCAACATTTTAGGATTAAAGCTATGGTCTACGTTGAGAAAGATTTATCATTATTATTAACGTCTGCCACTCAAAAGGCAGAGACGAAGAGGAGATGCAACAAAATGAAATAACATCGGGCCTTCGCTTGACCAGAGAGCCTGAAAAACGATGCTGATACAACAGTGTTTTTGTTGAACAGGTAATCTTTAGTTTTTATTGTGGAAGTTGTGACTTATGAATCTGACACTGTTACTCCGCATTCAAAGCTGGCACTGTGTTTGGTTTCTGCTGGCAGGCTTGTTGTGGGGGGTGTGTCGTTAGAAGGCTCCGAGGGGAGGGCGATACGAGCTCGGAGGGGATGGGTGTGTGTGTGTGTGTGTGTGTGTGGGGGGGGGGCATGCCTTTTTTTCAAATCTTTCTCATCGTCTTTCACAACTTTCACCATAGCGTTAAGTGTACAGCCCCTCAAGTCAAAATTTCCTCTCTGTCAGCATCCTGTTTTAGACTCAGATACATTAGATAGCACTTAGATCTAAAATACAGGTGTTTCTTTGATCTGTTACAGAACATGCAAACTGATTAATTAGGAAACAAGCAAAAACAAACATGACTTAATATAAGAACTGAATATCTACATTTGCATCTTTTAGCTATTTTTCTGTTGTAGTGAAATGGAAAAAATGGGAATTTCTTGGGGAAAGATGTGGATGGGATTATCAAACCCAAACCTGAGTGGAAATTATGTATATACACTGAAGCAAATCTCAGTTTCAACTTTAATTTTATTTCTTAAATGTGCCTGAGACATTGCTACTGTTTTCCACTTCACTTCTATCACAGTCAAAGATCCAAAAGCTGTAACATTGCCCAAGATCTTGTGAGATAGCCTATATCATGTAGTTTGCATTAAAATAAAAAATCAGCCGGAATCTGCAGGAAATGACAGCAACAGTAGAAATATAATAATCAGAACAAGCTGGACATGGGGGAGTGTTGGCTGGAGAGTTTGAAGAACGGTGTCATCTCCCCAGAGTAGAGCCCTACCTTTCACTGGGGAAGAAATGTTTCATCTGAGTTTGACTTCATGGTCATATTTCCTCCCACATGGTTCCTCTTTACCCTTGCTGCCGCACAACCCACACATTTGCACACTGTAAATTGCGTGTATGCAGAATTTTCCATTTAGAAAACATGACAATGAAGAATTAGCTATTTCCTTACTCCATGTCACAATGTTACTTCTCATTTCCTGAGCATAGAGAAAATGCCACTAAGCAAGTTCTACTCTGATGACATTGCCCAGTTTGACACCCATCTATCAAATCTTCTTTAATCTCTTGATTAAAATAGGAGCAGATGTTGCAAAGAACAGATGTTATGAAGACCATGCCAAAATCTGAATGCCATTTAATACTACATGTTTATTCATTTTCTTTGCCACACAATGAATCTTTACATCATAATCTACATTTTTCTTTTCAGTAAAAAACATTCGCAACATTGGAAAAGAGAGTAGGCCTAAATAGTTTCTCAGGCCACAATCATACATAATAATAATAATGATAATAATATAATAATAATAATAATAAAGAAAGAAAATGAGACCAAGAAGCATCCTGGAGATGGTGTTGGCTTTGATTGTCCAACTTGTCCAACTTCACAATAAGACTTGAGCTGATCAGGTTTGCACACTGCTCGAACCTGCCCAACCCAAGAACCGAGCCCCCTGCTAATGTACACACACACCACACAGGAACCATGTCCTGCCAAAAGTCCAGATGTGAGGGGGAGGAAGAAAGGAAAGCAAGAGGGGGAAGAGAGAGAGGGAGAGAGTGAAGGAGTAAGAGACGCTACATGTCTATGTGTCTGTGTGCAGAGCCTCTGCGTGAGCTCAGAGCAACACCCGTGAATGTGTGGGATGGAGGACTTTTTTTTGTTGTTTTTTTTGTTGGATACATAAATATTCAGCATTTGAAAAACTTCCCCACTGAGAGATCTTTCAGTCCAGGACCAAAACCAATTCACTCTAACTACAGGAAACTGTTTTAAATAACCTGACCCAGTTAACTTCTTTTTCACTCCTAAGAACGACATTGCTCCTGTTCAGCTCCATTTGTAATACTAAAGGACGTGCCAGTTTTAGCAAAAGTCTAGACAGCATGACTGTGCTTACTTTGTTTAATTTGGTCATGATCCTCTTTTGCAATACATCCACCAAGTCTCATATCTGCACTAAAATGTTTTTTTTTTTTCAACATTTCTTGTAACAGAACTTGAAGTCAGAGCATTTTGCTGCTGTCTGTAGGGGATATTAATAGCTAACCCAAGGCTATAGTTTGAGGGAAGCCTTCTGAGCCCAGGGCTTGCCAGAGTTCTTGATTTACCAACCAAACATGCAATTATGTGTGTGCCACACAAATACCAATTTGGGTGTGTAAAACAACGAGTGGAGGTTTAAAGGGAATTTAGTTTTAGCGGTGGGTGACAAATGCGATTGGAGTTTGGGGGTTTATTATTCACTAAAGCAGCTGGGAATGTGGGGGAAGTCACCTGAAAGGCACAAGTAAAATGTATCTCTGTCGTTGTGTCTTTGTGTGTGGTGCAATGAAGCACTAATGACATACTGCAGCTCCCAGCGTCACTGTAATACACCCAGTATTTTTCGCTGCTGTTGAGTGCAAAACACTGATCTCACAGCATTTCTAAATCCACAGCTCCTTTTGCAGGGGGCCAGGGTG
Organism: Trachurus japonicus; assembly: GCF_045865225.1. Classification (NCBI taxonomy): domain Eukaryota; kingdom Metazoa; phylum Chordata; class Actinopteri; order Carangiformes; family Carangidae; genus Trachurus; species Trachurus japonicus. Next base: position 14,460,782 of record NC_140922.1, read on the forward strand.
AAATGGTGGTATGCTGTCTGTCGTGCTGAAACCTCTCCACTGCAATAATGCTGTCATACAGACACAAATAGTGGGAATCTGATGCAGCATTGAAACCTCAAAGGTTTGTTGATCTTGTTGTGGTGCTAACTGGAAATCAAACCCTCTGTCTCACGGTTGCGGAGAGGTCAGGAATTTTGTTTTTTTGAGTCAAAGCCGGTGCCAACGCCTCTCGTTCATATGGCTGAGTGACGTTTTTTTCCATGAAATACACCACACGCAGGAAAAAAAGCGGAACCTCAATAACTCAAACCACTTCCTTGCATTCGTCCCTGCTTTCGACCGCAGCGACTGGTCCCCTCACGGCTGACCTAAGGGATATGAATAATCAGCCTGGACTCTGTCTGACAGCAAACAAGCCTGGCAATGCAGGAGTCGCACAGATCTCTGACACAGTGCTCTCTCTGTCTGTTGGAGGGTATTTTGAGGCACAGTGGAATGGGATTAGGGGACATAGAAATGGTTAAACATGCAGGGAATGCCAGATGGTGAATTAAATGGGAGTTTTTATCCTCTCCATATATTCTAACTAAGGGGTAGGGTGGCAAACACTGGAAAAAAAGTCTATGTGGTGCTGGAAATTATTGAAGGTCAATGGTACTTTTAGAGACAGCCGAGACAGCAGGGAGGTTTTCTCTTGTTCCTTAACTCATTCCACTGATCAAGTCTTGAATGCTGTTTTGCAGCTGTGCAGCTAAACAGAAATCTGGCTGTCACATGTGGCAGAGTCATTTCCACCTTTGAGCTATTAGCTTGGGGGCTCTTCACATTTGTAGAGCGTTTTTAATGATTTTGGCAATTTAGTTTTCTCTCATAAATGCCACTGGAGGTTGCTGTGATGTCCTGTATAACTTCATGCCTTTTGTTGAAAATGTAGTGAAATGTAGTGAAATGTAGTGAAATGTAGTCAGTACAGGAGAAAAACAGTCTCTTTACACATGAGTATGTTTTGTAGCAGCTGTGCCAAGTTGTTGCAATTATCAGCAGTCAAAGAAACGAGCAATGATATGCAGCTTGGAAAAGGAATGAGGCTGACGGTGTGTGCCACACAGTAATGAAGGTAGGAGAACTTGCCTGTGCTGGATGGGAATGTGTTATATTCTAGTCTTAAGTGTATAATCACAGGGTTTGTGTAAATGTACCCTCACATTTAAATGTTTTCCTGTCTGGTGCTGATAAACACCTATGCTCATACATGCGTAACTGAGCCTGGTGCCTCCCTACTACGTCTCCATTCTGATACATTGACTCAGCAATGATGCAGTTTGGCAGTGTTGGAGTATTTCTCTGAGAGTGCTTCGGCTTCCTTCAAATATTTCATACCTCAGCCCAGAGAGAAAGTGACACAGAGAAGTTGGCGACCACCAAGTTGGATTTCAGAACAGGACTGAGATGAAATGATGAGTTGTGCTTTACAAACATTCATTTCTTTCTGCCATTTTTAAATTGTGTATCTGACTGCCAGAATTATCAAGTTGAATAAAAATCAGTAGTGGTGCAAAGAGACCTTACATGTGTCAGTTATTGATGTGTGTGAATAACGGACACAGTGCGTCAGTTACTAAAACTAACAGAAAGAAGTAATGGTTTTTCGTCAGGGAGTACTTCCCCGATAAGAGAAACTGCTGATACTATCACATTTCCTAACCACATCATATTTACCAATGTAACAACTACTGAGTAACATGAAAATATCAACACCTCCATATCTTGTATTGCAACATAGTGTCGAAATGTACTTTCCAGGCAGCAGGTTGCTGATAAGTGGACATCCAATAGAAAACATACTACATATAGAAACAAACAAGATAAAGATCTTTCCATCATTTGCTTAGTTGAAGAGTTACTCAGAATCTCCTCGAATCACTGTATACGAAAGAAAAAAAAAACATAAAACAAACACAATGTGAACTGAGTGAACGGATAATTCTAAATGTCAATTCAGATCGTTTTTTCTTTAAAGACCCCCTCCCCAGGTTATTTTCACAGTACTGAACTATAGTGCTTTTCAGTCTTAAATGCTGTGCATTAAAGCACTGGGGAAATGTAACACATGTTTAGTGTTTGAGGTGTACCTGTGACGATAGAAGACCTTGAGAAAAAAGAGATAAGAGGACTGAAATACGTGAAACTAAGAGCGAGAGGGCACATTAATCTGCCAGCCAAACAGACAGAAGGCATGAGGCTTTTCTTTCTTCTCACTCTCCTTGGGGGGGCAGGTATGGTATGAAGCTGATAGAAACAGCAAAACATCTACTAATTATTGGGCTTCATCGGGTGGACACCAGAGATTTGCATGTAAATAGGATTAGTGATTAAAAAAGGTGACAAATCTATGTCATTTGTTTGTTTGCTTCTTTATTTCTCCTTAGTTGCCCTGGAGGTAGATGACAAGATTGTTGGAGGGTATGAGTGCCCCAAAAACTCTGTGCCCTACCAAGTGTCTCTCTTCACCGGGTACAACTTCTGCGGTGGGACTCTTCTGTCTGACGAGTGGGTGCTCTCTGCCGCACACTGCAAACCCAAGTAAGAAAAGTGACCACTGGCACTTGAACCACAACTCTACAACGGCTGCTTATCACTAAGGGATTCACATATGTTGTGTTGCTTTCATTGTGAATCTCTCTTGAGCTTAATAATGTGTTTAATCCTGCCAGGTCAAATGTAGAAGTTCGGCTGGGAGAGCACAACATCTGGGAACATGAGGGGACTGAGCAGTACATTATGTCCGCCGAATTTATCCGCCACCCTGACTACAACCCCCGCACGCAGGACAGTGATATCATGCTTATCAAATTGAGTCGCCCTGCCACCCTGAACAGCTTTGTGCGACCTGCAACTCTTCCCACAAAGTGTGGCAACGATGGGACCATGTGCAAGATCTCTGGATGGGGCAGTCTTCGTGCCAGCAACGACGGCTGTGAGTTAAAAGGCTGAATATGTTAATGGCTTTCATGTCATAAGAACAGTCGTGCATATTTTTTTCTGTCTTTTTCAGCAAGATACCCCGATAAGCTGCAGTGTCTGGATGCCCCTCTCCTGAGTGATGACACATGCTTTAACGCCTATCCTTTCCAAATCACTGAAAACATGATCTGTGCTGGCTACCTGGAGGGAGGGAAGGACTCCTGTCAGGTAACATGATGATCACAGCTAATGAAATACAAAACTGATAGGCTTGCATATACTGTATATCAGTGTGTATAACCTCATCTTATTATCCCCAGGGAGACTCCGGGGGTCCCATGATGTGTGACGGTGTGCTGCAGGGAGTTGTGTCTTGGGGACATGGTTGCGCTCTGAGAAAGAAGCCCGGGGTGTACACAAAAGTTTGCAACTACACATCCTGGATCAAGAACACAATGGCATCTGGCTGAGCAGCAAAGAGTTCACATGTAGCAACATCAGTAAAGTCAACTATTGGACATGCTGTGTGTACAGTGTGGTTTATATGGGTCTATTAGTTTGTCTCACACATGCATGCACACACACACACACACACACACACACACACACACACACACACACACACACACACACACACAAATAGGGCAGCTGCATTTTTATGCATTTTATGTGAAATTGTCACAGTAAAGTGTCACAACATTCTATGTGCACAGTGGTTTATGCAGGTCATTAGAATAAGAACGTCTATAAAACCAAATATCTATGGATATAACGTGTGAAACTGCAAATAACGTGTGAAACTGCACTTCTTCTCTCTCTCACACACACACGCACCCACACAGCCACCCACACACACACACTCATATATACGCATATATGCACCATATGTGCATATATGCACCATATAGCATATGCATTAATGCGTACAGGGCCGGCTCTAGCCATTTTGGTGCCCTAGGCGAGATTATTCTCAGGCGCCCCCCCAACAATGATTATAATGATCATAACGATAACATAGCAGTGTATCTCTATGTCCCCTCTGACCCTGAGATACACAACTTGCACAACAATCAGTAAAATTGCATTGAGTAAATCCTGGGTGAAGATATGAAAAAATCAGTCTCTTCACAATCATGAGAACAAACTGTTGTGGTGCTTGAAATGGGTATACGAAAGTCTGGGCTTCACAAAAGCAGTGGAATATACTGTATGATATAAGGCGATAAGTGTAGAAAAAAAATTGTGAAATTGCTTTTTGAGCATAAATGTTAGACCTAACTGTCATTCTCACCAAATGTATCAAATGTGGGATAACAGAAGCTAAATATTGACTTCACGTTACATTTCAAACTTCATGAGATGTGTGTAGCCCTAAATGAGACATTTTCTCCAAATATCAACTAAACAGACAAAATACACACAAAATGTACAATATTTAGCCTATATAATGTACCCAATATGTGTTGTCACTGTGGTACTGTTTGAGAGGTAAAAAACAACAACAACAAAAACTAGTTTGAGAGCTCAGCAGGTCTGAATACAGAGCTGGAGCTGTGGCCCACTGGCCCTGCAGTCTGAACAGGCTGAAGTCTCAACTCTCTCCTCTTTTTTCATAATCTTCCTCATCAAATTAGTCAGAACTTTCAACCTCTGAAGCACCGTCATCATCCTCACTACTTCTCTCTCTCTCTCTCTCTCTCTCTGAACGACTCGAAGCGCTTCACAGTTGTTTTGATTGACAGGTCGTCAAGGCCGTGCGTATTGAGGAGAGTCTCCCGATCACAGTAGTTGAACCGCATTTCTACTGCGTGAATGACCGAAATATGAACAAAAACAAAAAAAACATATCGAGACGGTCGGGCAAACGCGCCGGCATTTGTGCCACACATCTAATTAAAAATGTGGCGTGAGAGCATTCCTGCTGCAGTATCTGCTGTGTGTGTGACACAATTTAGGAACATGTTTGTCATTGTTTATTTATTTGTTTTGGGGTTTTTTTTTTACACAGAAAACACTAAGTGAGGGCGTATATATGAAATTGGCCAATTTTATGTATGTCACATATATTCAAACCTATATTAAAACGTATAGGTTCTTTCCGTGTGGGTGGTGGCTAATTTAGAGAAAGTCGGCTGACGTCACGTTTTAGTAACGCTTCGGCTCGCTTGGAACCAGGGCTGAGGTGATACCATATGTTGCAATACAAGATATGGAGGTGTTGATATTTTCATGTTTTTTCACACACTCAGTAGTTGTTACATTGGTAAATATGATGTGGTTAGAAAATGTGATAGTATCAGCAGTTTCTCTTATCGGGGAAGTAGCCTACTCCCTGACGAAAAGCCATTACGTCTTTCTTTTAGTTTTATGGCGCTATTTGCGTGTTTCCACTAGCACGCAGTACCTGCAACCAGGTACACTTTTGGTATCACCCAAGGGGGCAGTTGTCGGTCTGAGAAGTGAAGCTCACTTCCGCGTTCAAAAAACTGCAATCCCCTCGAATTCCTCTGGGGGCTGGTGTCAGAAGGGAGCATTCCCCATAGACCCCCATGTTAAAATCGCCGACTTTGCATCCTCAGTAAACATGTTAAAAGCCTGGTGTCAGAACGTTTTTTCGTCTCAATCGATAGTTTCTACCCCCGCAGACACTCTGAGGGGGGTGAATTTTTTTTTAACTCTACCGTTTTACTGTTATTAGGTTAAAATTCTGGCCAATTAGGGCGCGGAAACGTTGAGTGACAGGTCGAGCAGCTCCGTGGACAGCTGCTTCGAGGCCAATGGGCGGGTTCTCGGCCGGCCAATCCAACATGGCGCTGTTCAGGCCGCCATATTTGAGTCACAAAAACGACTCCCCAAAACCAGGGTGACGTCACGGACGCTACGGCCATTCTTTTTACAGTCTATAGTGTCGAAATGTACTTTCCAGGCAGCAGGTTGCTGATAAGTGGACATCCAATAGAAAACATACTACATATAGAAACAAACAAGATAAAGATCTTTCCATCATTTGCTTAGTTGAAGAGTTACTCAGAATCTCCTCGAATCACTGTATACGAAAGAAAAAAAGTTGAAGAGTTACTCAGAATCTCCTCGAATCACTGTATACGAAAGAAAAAAAAAACATAAAACAAACACAATGTGAACTGAGTGAACGGATAATTCTAAATGTCAATTCAGATCGTTTTTTCTTTAAAGACCCCCTCCCCAGGTTATTTTCACAGTACTGAACTATAGTGCGTTTCAGTCTTAAATGCTGTGCATTAAAGCACTGGGGAAATGTAACACATGTTTAGTGTTTGAGGTGTACCTGTGACGATAGAAGACCTTGAGAAAAAAGAGATAAGAGGACTGAAATACGTGAAACTAAGAGCGAGAGGGCACATTAATCTGCCAGCCAAACAGACAGAAGGCATGAGGCTTTTCTTTCTTCTCACTCTCCTTGGGGGGGCAGGTATGGTATGAAGCTGATAGAAACAGCAAAACATCTACTAATTATTGGGCTTCATCGGGTGGACATAGATTTGCATGTAAATAGGATTAGTGATTAAAAAAGGTGACAAATCTATATCATTTGTTTCTTTGCTTCTTTATTTCTCCTTAGTTGCCCTTAGTTGCTCTGACCCTGAGATACACAACTTGCACAACAATCAGTAAAATTGCATTGAGTAAATCCTGAGTGAAGACATGAAAAAATTAGTCTCTTCACAATCATGAGAACAAACTGTTGTGGTGCTTGAAATGGGTATACGAAAGTCTGGGCTTCACAAAAGCAGTGGAATATACTGTATGATATAAGGCTATAAGTATAGAAAAAAATTTGTGAAATTGCTTTTTGAGCATAAATGTTAGACCTAACTGTCATTCTCACCAAATGTATCAAATGTGGGATAACAGAAGCTAAATATTGACTTCACGTTACATTTCAAACTTCATGAGATGTGTGTAGCCCTAAATGAGACATTTTCTCCAAATATCAACTAAATAGACAAAATACACACAAAATGTAGGCAATATTTAGCCTATATAATGTACCCAATATGTGTTGTCACTGTGGTACTGTTTGAGAGGTAAAAAACAACAACAACAAAAACTAGTTTGAGAGCTCAGCAGGTCTGAATACAGAGCTGGAGCTGATCTGGAGCTGTGGCCCACTGGCCCTGAGCAGGCTGAGCAGGCTGAAGTCTCAACTCTCTTCTTTTTTCATAATCTTCCTCATCAAATTAGTCAGAACTTTCAACCTCTGAAGCACCGTCATCATCCTCACTACTTCTCTCTCTCTCTCTCTCTCTCTGAACGACTCGAAGCGCTTCACAGTTATTTTGATTGACAGGTCGTCAAGGCCGTGCGTATTTGAGGAGAGTCTCCCGATCACAGTAGTTGAACCGCATTTCTACTGCGTGAATGACCGAAATATGAACAAAAACAAAAAAAACATATTGAGACGGTCGCGCAAACGCGCCGGCATTTGTGCCACACATCTAATTAAAAATGTGGCGTGAGAGCATTCCTGCTGCAGTATCTGCTGTATGTGTGACTATACACAATTTAGGATCATGTTGGTCATTGTTTATTTATTTGTTTTGGGGTTTTTTTTCTACACAGAAAACACTAAGTGAGGGCGTATATATGAAAATGGCCAATTTTATGTATGTCACTATATTCAAACCTATATTAAAACGTAGGCTATATAGGTTATTTCCGTGTGGGTGGTGGCTAATTTAGAGAAAGTCCCATCCAGACACTGCATTACAGTAACCTGACAGACTGAGGCTTCGGCTGAGAAGTGTCTTTAACAAGTAGTGTGAGCACTTGAAAAGCTTCTTGAGTCACTGGCATGATTCATAGCTTTGTAGATTGACTGTAAATGGCAAGTGCGGCAACTGCAAGAGCGTAATACTGTCTAGGTGCCTCACTGAGAGTCTACAAACTCTGAACAACTTCAGGGGAATGGGGAGGGACATGTTTCTTGCTCGAGGATGCCTCAGAAAAAAACATAACAGTTGAGGAACCAATGACATTAACTGTATCTCAGAGGCCGGAAAATGCAGCTACACTGCTCTCTGTGGGTTGAAAGAGCACAGCATTTTGCACACTCCATAATCAGTGTGTATTGAGCACTGGGACAATAATTGCACTTAGCCAGTTTACTTTTCAGAAACTTGTCTAATTGTCACTAAAGCTAAATGAGATTACAACTGGAGTTGCACAGTGTGTTGGTTCAACCTGATTAGCAATATTTGTGCAGTCAGTTTGAGTTGGATTAAAATGAATACACAGGTGAATATTTACAGAGAGTTGTATGTCTTGAATCCTTCGAGAAGGACGCTGTTCTGTAACATCTGTGTGAAAATAAAACAGCATCAGGTGCACATATGAGGATACTCCATCATAAAATCCCAAAATGATTTGTAAGTGGATTTTGGTTGCTTGGGTGTGGCGGGGAGAGGAGGAGTGAGTCATCAGGCATTTACTTGACCACTGAATAAAGACTGGGGCCTAACGAGGTTTCTGAGGACTCAACCTATAGTATACAAAATACAGCTCTCGTTGCTGAGAAGCATGCTGAATGCTGCGCATTTCTTGTTTTTTTCAAAACATGGCCTTGGACAGGATGTTGATTCTGGCAGCACAGATGTCCCATGTTTTGAATCATACAGAGTTCCACAAACCGCATTTATGAGATACTTATGGCCCAATGGTTAAGAAGAGCCTTTATCCCTCTGAAGTGTCCTTTACTGTACATGCACCTGACGTGGCCACAGAGCTTTGGCCGCTGAACCCTCAGACTCTGCAATCACATGCCAGACGGAACAAACCACAAGGCAGAACAAACCAGGAGTTTGGCCGAGACCTCTGAACAAATACACAAAATAAACCAAGTAATAAAAAGGAAATAAAAGAAAATAAGCCTTAAATAAGCTTAATGACTGAATACTAACCAAATTATCATTAAGTAAAAAAAAGAAAAGATTCAACAAAACAACATTACAACACTCCCTGTCACCGCTCCAGCGATCCTAAGGATAAACATGGCTGATGGATGGATGCTACAATGATGTCATACTGCATAGTGCATAGGAAAAGCTAACATTAAAATCCATTAGATTCTCATCAAACATCATTTGACCACCCCCTATAAACAAGATTATAATACTGATAGTAATATGATGATGAAATAGCAATGTGTCATCATGGAGAAACCCCTGAATATAATAACATGTCCCGTAAAGGCAAGTCAGGTCATCGTCCCCTAAACACTGGCACAGCCTCCATACATGACATCAGCTGCCTGGTGGCGGCTTCTATTTAGGGTCTGACATGGAGCATGTTGACGGCTCAGGCCAGCTCCTGTGGCTAAAGGGTGTGGACCCTCATGAACAGACTTCCCTGTAAAGAAACTCTGCTGGGATGTCATCACGGTTTAATTAGGACAGTGGCAGCAGCTCAGAAAACCACGTGGGACAGCTTTTGTCTTTTGAAGTCAGAGATTAGTGGCACAGAGACGAGATTTCCTTCTACTCTCAGCTTTAAGTCTTCCACCATGCTTGTGTCTTGCCTCCTTTTTTCTTGCCTGCAGTTTCAGATAGGAACCAGCAGAGGGCAACATCGGATCAGCTTGACTGCAGAAGCAACTTCTCTTTTCCCACCCCAAGGTCAATTGAATACCTCCACCTTCAGTATGATGATGATCGCACAGCTTCTGCCAGCTGCCTAATCTGCTGATATGCTATGTGTAATAAAAATATAGCATCTCTAAGGTATAGCTGATACATTGGAGATATAAGTCAAATGAAATCAAATTCATGAATGAAATAATATCAGGTAAATATATTAGATTTGGGATGGATGTGATGGATAGAATAACAGCAAATAAACATTCCTCATTATCTCCACTGTTCTACACTGTGAGTTGAAGCTCCTGCCACGAAAAGTTTGCTTCGTTGGGAAACACGTGGGAGGTCACAAACTTTACATCGCGACGATGAGGTAAAAGAAACAACAAAGGAGGTCTCTGCATCGCTCACATTGATACCTTGGCAGCGGAACCCCGCCTTTCTCCTGACGCACGGCTGAGTCAGCGGGGGCGCACTGGAGTGATAAACGCCCCAAGACAGAAATAGCGCGCACATGGCTCCATCCCATCCTCATCCTAGTTGGATATAAAGACAACCAACTCCTGGCCAAGTTGCCAGACAAGAGAAACATCGAGTGGATGTCACGCACATTTAAAATCTGGGGAACGTAACATCAGGTAGGGTCATTTATTTTTATCATTTGTTTAGTCATGTTTTTCTTCTTCTTATTATTTTTTATTATTGTTATATTACTAATTAACTGAAAAAAATATTAATATGGTGCAATTTATTTTAATATATAGAAATGGTTCCTAATTTAAATGAAAACAAATGGATTGTGTAGAATTATTGCATGATGCAATTATTCAAAGAAATACAAACTTGAATAAAAACAGATTTTTAGATTTACGCTACTGGTTTGCTTTTCACATGTGTTGGAGCCAGAATTTATATAATTGAAAAAGTTAAAGTCTACACAAACTCAAATAGTTAGACATTGGAAACTGACAGCTTTAAAAAACAACAACAAAAAAACAAAACAAAAGTGTAACAGCTGAAGACACATCACCATGTCTCTTTGAACAATGGCATTTAGGGAGCTGTCAACCTGTGTGTGTAAGTGCGTGTGTGTGTTGGACTTTAGATTGTTCCTAATGAGCTGAAACACCTGTTGAAGAGGTTGCCATGGTAATTTTGCCAATAGGCTACATGTATGGGAGAGAGTGGTCTTCCTAAACATACATGTCATTTTGATGTTTCAAGAGTAAAAACTGTGGAAACAGTTGTGAGTTTTTTTCAAAAAAACTTCAACTTCAACTTTTTTCTAAAGTAATCAGTATTTGATAATATCTTGTGGTTAATGGGCAGCGGAGTATGACTGGCATCACTTTAAGAAGCTCAGAGTTCGAAAGTCTCCCTGCTTTCAAGCTCATTGTCCGAAAGACACTACATTCGTCTACAGCTGTGGAAAAATCCTGCGTGCAGCTGGGGTGTAAGTTGTGGTGAGGTGGACGACGTAAAGGGAAAAATTTCAGTCGGGTCTCAGACCCTCTCCCACTCTAGCGATGATATCACCCACTCTAGCCTCTGCTTGTCAGATGCAATACACACCCATTATAAACTTAAAAATGTTTCAAAAAAGAGCAGGAAACTTCATCGGTGGGGGCAGCTAGGATTGGTGGAGCATTGTAGTGTGTGAGTGTGTGTGAATGGGCGTCTGTGTCTCTATTGTATCATGTTTTGTGTTCACTTTCTATTATGAATCTGTACCATTGATGACTGAACTCCTGTTTTGTGTTTTTGTTGTTATTAAGGACCACCTCGAAAATGAGATGGCACATCATAAAAAACATAAAAAGTTGCACATAACCTTAATAGCTGAAAGTCTTGTGACCAATTTAAGTCTTGAATGAAATATGTAGGTTAAAATATGCCTGAGGAGATACATTTCAAACAAGGTTCCAGGGGGAACCACTCCACCATGAGCATTTGTGTATATTTTTAGTATAACAATTGACAGCAGGAATCCATCCTTCACACATGTACAAGCTATACTGAGATGTGTTGTCTTTATTTATCTTCAAGGTAAAAAACCACAATGGAACTGAAACCTTTACTGAAGAAGCTGGGCTCAGCACTTCGTGCCATCTTCACTTTCCTCTTTGCTCTGGTGGTCCTGGTTGTGATGGTTTGGGCCTATGTTCAGGGTTTCCAGCTAGTGACGTCTATGTATGGGATCATCTCCTTTGGCTTTTATGGACTACTCCTCTCTCTCCACGTGCTGGTCCAGAGCTTCTTTGCTTTCTTGGAGCACCGGCGAATGAAAGCCCGCACAGATGCGTGCACCTTCACCAAAACCATTGGCCTCACAATATCAGCTTACCAGGAGGACCCTGTCTATCTCAGAGAGTGCCTTAACTCCATCAAGGGTCTCAAGTATCCTCCCGAGCTGCTGCGCATCATCATGGTGGTAGATGGGAACTCAGACGATGACAGATATATGATGGAGATGTTCAGAGAGGTGTTTGCAGACGAGGATCCTGGTTGTTTTGTGTGGAAAAACAACTACCATACATGGGACCCCACCCAGGCTGGCCAGAATGTGGACAAAGTGGCAGCGATGGGCCCAGGAGGGGACGCTGATAATGTTATATTCGAAGATCCACAGCGAAAAGAGGTAGAGCACTTGATCCAGAGCCAGAGATGTGTTTGCATCATGCAGAAATGGGGCGGCAAACGGGAAGTGATGTACACGGCATTTAAAGCACTTGGATCAGCAGTCGACTATATACAGGTATCTATTTATTCTCATTTATATCCTAAAGTATTTCTTCAGCTAAGATAATTTGAAATTAAACAAAAAAAAAAAAAGACAATGTTGCCCAATATTAATGTCCTAAATCTCTTTCTCCTTCCCCAGGTGTGTGACTCTGACACTAAGCTGGACCCCCTGGCCACATTGGAGCTGTGTAAGGTGCTGGAGAGCAACACCAAGTACGGCGCTGTGGGAGGAGATGTGATGATCCTCAACATGAAAGACTCATACATCAGCTTCATGAGCAGCCTGAGATACTGGATGGCTTTCAACATTGAGAGAGCCTGCCAGTCCTTCTTCAACTGTGTGTCCTGCATTAGTGGGCCTTTGGGTGAGTAAAAAGTCTTTTCTACTGTATGTAGTAGGTTCATTGGTGAACGAGGCAGCAGCAGTCGTATCTTTAATGCAGAACTGTACCCCGTTGTAACTAATATTTCTTTTTTCTTTATCTGTGGCTCCTTAAATGGCTCCATGAAGGTCTGTACAGGAACGACCTCCTCCAGCAGTTTCTCGAGTCTTGGTACAATCAGAAATTTTTGGGAACTCACTGCACATTTGGTGACGACAGACATCTCACCAACCGAATGCTGAGCATGGGCTACGCCACAAAGTAAGAACCCACTCACCGTTGTTATGTACAGAAATTACAAAGGAAACAGATCACACATCAGATGATATTAAAATGTGATGAACAGGAAAGAGTTCTTATGCCATTTTCTGATCCTTTTCCTCAGATACACGGCCTGCTCCAAATGCTACACAGAGACACCTGCTCAGTTTCTGCGCTGGCTGAACCAGCAAACTCGCTGGACAAAATCCTACTTCCGTGAGTGGCTCTACAATGCAATGTGGTGGCACAAGCACCACCTCTGGATGACGTACGAGTCCATAATCTCAGGTGTATTCCCCTTCTTTGTCACCGCCACTATCATCCAGCTGTTTTGGACTGGCACGCTGTGGGACATCCTCTGGATCCTGTGTTGCATCCAGCTGATTGGGTTAGTGAAAGCAGCTTACGCCTGCATCCTGCGCAGAAACTTCATCATGGTGTTTATGTCGCTCTACTCAGCCCTCTACATGACCAGCATGCTGCCTGCTAAGTATTTTGCCATTATTACCATGAACAAAAGCAGCTGGGGAACATCAGGGAGACGTAAAATGGTAGGAAACTACATACCCCTTCTCCCTTTGTCTGTGTGGGCAGCCATTTTACTAGGTGGGCTCGGATACACAATCTACAGGGAGAGTCAACTGGACTGGTCCACTCCAGCCAAGATTATGGAAACTCAGTTTCTTGTCTTTGGCTGTGTGGCTTACATTTGCTACTGGCTGCTTATGATGTTCCTCTACTGGATTTGGTTCCGCAGGTTATGTAGGAATCGCTCCCAAACATACAAAGTGACTGTGTAGGCTTAGTGAAGAACTACACCGAAGAAGTTGATGTATTTGAATTTGACTATTTACTTTATTTTATGAACTTGATTTCTTAATTTATTGTGTGTTGTGTTTTAGTAAATGGACAAAGACATTTTATGCAGCTACAGCACCAACAAGAAGAATAAATATTGGTAATAATGGTACCAAGTGACAAATATATAACTAATATATGAGGACACATGTTTGGTTCAAATGGAGATGTTGAGCATTTTTGTGAAACTGTACTGAAGGCTTTTTGACTCGTGCACACTTCTCAGGTTTCTCTCTATCAGATGATAATAGAGACAGCCTTTAATCAATTATTTATTCATGATATCCAAAGATGGGAAAACTGTTTTTTAGTGAACATTTTTGTTTTAAAGGGTGTAGGATTCTGGGTTTGGTGTATTTAAAAAATAGTAAGACATATGTTCACATATGTGTATTTAGAACAGAAGCAACTCACTGTGCCACTTCAGTGACCATTTCTTCAGCACTGTTACTGGTATTGCACTGGATCCTGGGCCGGCACTTGGTTCTGCTGTAGATTTACTTGAAAATAGAGAAAAATGCAGTTATTGTACTGTGGGTAAAATGTACAAGTTGGAGATACCATACCTCTTCGAGAAAAATTGACATAATTGGCAGTGATACTGTGGCTGAGGACCGGAGATGGAGTCAATTAAAAACAGTTTCATTAAATATTATACTTATTTGCTGTACACTACTTGTGATATGTGAAGTATGGACCTTCTTTATATGATGCACTTTCTTTATTTTTTTTTATTACAGAAGATAAAGGACAAAGATGTGTCCATTTTGTATATTTTCTAAATAATACACTTGTTGTAAGTTGTTCTAATGGCTGGAAAATGTCTGAAAATGTGAACAAACTGATGGTCTGGGGAGGGGTGAGAAATAAAATATTTTTTCTAACATGCATAATTGTGTTTTATTTGGATCTAAATCACAAATAAATAAATATGTCTAATGCCAAAGAAAGATATGTGTTGTACCTACTGTGTACTATTTGCAAGGAAAAAATAACATCAGCTCTAATTAGGCATTCTTCTTCTGTATCAGCGTGAACATCGTTGCTAACATCCACTGGAAATAAGTGGCACATGTTCATGGTACAATACAGTGCAGTGCCATTAACTTCATATAAACACAGATTTATGAATGATTAGATTTCACACCTTATACCGTTATCTGTCAGCTTTGTAGCATTTCACCCTAACCCTCCTTTTGAAATTCAGTTTGTAATCTATTTTGCTGAGAAATGTGTGTATTGGTTTAATGTATTTATGGCAATTATGGTTGTTGTGGTACCCAATATCTGATCATTTTTTGTTCATATTCTTGTCATGAACAGTTAATCTATTACAATAAAATACACAGGGTAGAATAAGTATTTGAACCCCTGCTGATTTTTTTTTGCTTATTTCACTTGATCAAATGTAAATTAATTTAGAACCTTTATATGCTTATATTATTTCTGGATGTTTTGTTGATATTCTGTCTCTCTCTGTTAAACTAACCATAAAAACTATAGACTGCCAATTTCTTAATGGGGGAGCAAACTTACAAAATCAGCAGGGTATCAAATATTTATTTTCCCCACTGTATATAAGGACCACAACTGAAAAATATTCCATTACACCTCTTTGGTTTATGATTTGAAGAGTGTAAATATTGTATAGTATTGTATATGTATAGTCATACTAGTGATGCTTTAAGGAGCAGCTGTCAGCATAAGCTGGGTGGGACAGAGGCTTTATAATTACATTCAAGTTAATGATCTGACGTTGTGACGAACATCTTTGTTTTGCACGGAAAAGTTCTTTTTACATAATATGTAGGATGGAGCTGTTGTTTGTAGTTTTAGAGTGCTGTAAAGGTTCAGAGGGGGTGACTCCCTGTTTTGTAGAGCTGTCATATGTTTTTGTTGGAGAAGAAGCAGTGGTTTAGCAACTCCACTGACAGTCAATATGCAGGACTAAATAAACAGGCACATGTTTATGTTCAATAACATCATAAATGTTCCCTGTTGCATAAGCCTGAGTGGTCATGAGTACACAGACACCTGAGTGCATTATTGTCAAGAAAATGTCAAGTGTGTCTATACATTCTTATGTTAGGTGTGGATGAATTCTCAGTCAAAATTGTATTATTACAGCTATATGGGTATAAGAAACTCACAAGAGTTTATTATTTCTAAGATTGACAGTGGCTTCCTTGGGTTTGGTCTGGGTTATGTCACATGCATTATGGCTCCGCATGAGAAGAAGAAGAAGAAGAAGAAGAAGAAGAAGAAGAAGAAGAAGAAGATATTTTTGCCCCCCCTGTCTCCCTCAGAGAGTTGGAGACTCTGTGTCCATCTCTCCAAAGGAGCTAGAAGCTAGAAGCTAGGAGCCAGGAGCCAGGAGACGGGTGCGGGCCATGGGCATGGCCTGTTGATGGTCCGGTCTTTGATAGTAAAGTAGGTTAAGACCACAAACATCCCAGATGTTACTATAAATATGATTCAAAACATGGTGATTTTTACCTGCTAAGTCTTTACTGAGTGATATTTGGTTAAATGCACCTCTCAAACTCAGGCTTGTTAGCACTGAGTTAGCTCTATGAAATAGCTATAGAAGTCAATCATTCCTTTTCAGCTCTATTATCAGAGCCACAAATGCAATCATGGAGATGGTGTATGTATGGTTCCTGGTTTCCCTCTGCTACAGTTTTTAAATGTTGAACTGGTGTTTCAGTGCAAATAAAAGCTCTGAATACTTTTTCTACCACTGTAGAAAATTGTCCTGCATCACAACTTATCAAGACAGACAACTGGTTCTTTGGCTGTTTCTTTGGCGCACAACTGATGGAAGCCAGACAAACAGTCAAACATTTTGCTCATCTAAGCTTTACACCTCGCTTCTTATATCATAATAGATTTTTTTTTGCAACAGCTGTTCAAAGTGTAAGTGGGAGTTTACACAATATGTTGACTCTGTGACCACAACACCACTGGTAACATTGGAAACATTTCTGAAACAATGCAACGTTCACCATTGTTGTTGACTTTCCAGCAGATAGTCAGTGACTCATCATAACCACTGCTGCTGGAAGTAACGGTAGTTTGGTTGGCAAGATTCTTTTCTCACATGAGTAAAAATGTCTGGATTTCCTCAAGAGCTGCATCAACGTTACTCATCAGATTTCAGAGCATGTTTGGTCTCTAATATCCACAGATATTCCGCCCAAACTGTAAACCACACAGTTATCATTTTAGATCTCTGAGGTTAGTCGGTAAAATAAATCCGTTTCTGTGCACTTAGAGAGTCTGAATGAGTCAGGGAGAGGGGAGAGAGGGGAAAAAAGGAAAAAACTAAAAAGCTTTGGAAGGGCAACAGAAAGTCTGACGAAGCCAAACATCACTTCCCTCCTAAGTCTGTTTTCAATTAGCTCGCACTCCCCCACCCTGTCTGGGTCTCCTTCCCTGATAACAGGAGGGAGGGACAGTTTCAGCCCGGCGCACATGTTGGGGAACACGTTTGATCCGCAGTAAAGAGGAAGCAGAAGCCACAAAATGTTGTGTCATCTTTAACACTGACACTTTAACAGACTTCATTTGTCTGGGTCCCCCCCCAGACAAATGAAGCTCCCACAAAGAGCTGGAGGAGGATGGGGGTGAACTTATACAGAAATCTATAACAACAACCTCCCCAAAACTTATGAAAATTACCACAGTGGTTACGATTTCTTCATCATCATGACATTTACTGACGTCAAAATTAATACAAGGTGACAACTGCAAACCCTGTGGGTGACAAGCAAAAATGTGTATTGCTTCATTATGATAATGCTCATGGTATATCATCAGAAATAATTAAAAACGGTAAAGAATTACTTTGTTTTCACTTTCCGATGGTGTGGCCTTTAGATTCATAGTTATGCTATTTTCCTTTTCTTCCGAATCGGAAATGGAAATGAGGATAGAATTCCGTGAGATCATTTAGTTTCTTTTGGCACACATTTAGACAAATTGAACTATAGGGGTGTTCACCCAGTCTGCAGAGACGGCTTTTATCTGATGACCTCACGCTGAGCTACAGCATGCACACTCATAATGGTGGAGCTGCCATCATTTACAGGAACTTGCGCAAAAACTCAGAGTTTGACGCTGCATGCCAGCTGAAACCAATCAGAGTCCACAACTTTTCCCAGAGTTCCCAGAGTCACAACGTAGCAGTCAGGGCCAGATGTGTCTTTGTTTTAGAGCTGAACCAGGGGTTGGTCCTTGGTCTTTTCAGGATCTGTTTAAATACGGGATAAGAGAACAATTAGCCCCAGTCCCAAAATTTGTGAATTATGATTTGGTCTGCTATTTACCTTAAAGCAGAAGTAAGCGATCTGGTCGTTTTGGCTAATGCTGCGTTCCAGGCAGGCTTTTGAAACCGTAAATTACAGCTTCAAGTCACGACTTACGACTTTGTAGCGTTCCAGGCAACCCACTCGTGTTTTTCCGACCTGTTTTACCTGTGAAAGTCACTATAACGGCCACTCGTAACTTCCGACCCGTGAACCCGTACCAGATCGAACTGGTACGACTTCACAGGTCGGGAAAATACGAGTTACGGGTTGCCTTGAACGCACCATAACTTCTTGTCAGCCGATGGAGTTAGCAGCCCCCGCCCTCGTCATGGATCTATTGGTCCTCGTCCCTACGTCACCGCATTCACGCGCATCCCTTGGCTGCACACACAGCCCTGCATGCCGTTCTCTCTCCTCATTGGATAAAACTTGTAGGATACGAGGAAAGTTTTCTCCTCGGCTCAGAGCAGAGCAGAGTGACTGAGAGACCCGTGTTTCTGTCCAAACACTCTATGTAAGTGATTGCTGTCGGAAGATAGAACTATTTAAGACTTATATTAACACAAAAATATCGCTTACTTCTGCTTTAATTTGTTGCAAAGTGAAACAAGCGAAGAAATGGTATACTGTTTCGACTAGACAATTTTGAAAGTACCAGCAGTGATTTCCATAATCACAATCAGATCATTTCTCCCATGTGTCACAAACACACCAGAGGCAGGGAGACACGAGTTGCCACTGCATATTTGGCAAGAGTCAGCTGCAGCAACAATAAAAACTTTGTTGAGTTGAGTCGACTCATCAATCATAATAGTTTATTCTACAATAGAGGAGTTTGTTAAGTCATAAAGTGTGTTCAGATTATGATAAATCACAACTAAACAAACACGTAAGTACACCATAATTGCTTTCTAGTATTGTGATGGGTGTGTACAAAGTTATAAACTTAGATGAAAGCCCAAAGCAGTTCAAAGTTTCACATTAGGCACAAGGATGACGCCTTTAATCTATAATTCTGAGAGAAAAGAAAGTCAACATGTGAGATTTCCTGAAGGAACTTTTTTTTGACGTGGATCCATTATGATGCCTTTAACCCCATGGGCACTCCTCTCTGTTGCTTATTACCAATTTAGCTGTGTAGAGTGAGTTGGGATCCAAAAGAGAGAAAATGTGTTGAAGACCCAGTGAAGAAGCACCACACAGCATAGGCCCGAATATGTTTTTATAATCTGAGTAATCCACAAAAACAATCCAGATAATGCTTCACATTGGTGTAATTCACATTCTCTGATGCCTTTCACAATGCATCACTGTTTGTCTTGGCAACTGAATACCCCAGTGGAAAAAATACGAGCAATCTGCCCATTAAATGACAAGATGAGTGTTGAGTCATGTCTGATTTATATTTAGTTACTCGACAAGTGCTTTATAAAGCTCGCAGATCCCAGTCTCTCCTCACACTGTGAGGCTCACAGTGTGTGTTCTCCTCCAGTGAGACACTGTATCTCTGCACTCATATAAACTAAGTGTAAATTATACCAGTTTAGGGTGAAGAAGTTCTTATAAATGTTAAAAATGTCAAACACCTTGATTCTACAATGAACAACAACACTACATGCACACAGCCTACAATACAGGTTTGGTAGCAGAGAATGAAATGTCATTGTTTGTGTTAGATTGCATTTACCTATGAGCTGGCACATTAACAGTATAAAACAAAGAAGCTGGTATTTGCATTTCTTTTTTGTATTTAGTTTTTGGAGCTTCTATTTTCATATTTCAGTTCCCAGTTATTTAATCAATCAGTTGTTTCCAATTTTCTCTGAATATTCAAGTTAAAGTTGTAAAAACAAAACTTTTTAGAGTGGATTTAGATATAATATTCAAAACAGCTTAATTTGGACATTTTATGCCCTATTCTATAGATACAATATAAGCCAGAGACCCCTGCTAGTATTCAATGTGGAAAATGTTCCCTTGATCTGATATTGCTGTACCATTTAATTTGAACTAAATTTAAATATGGTAATGTATTAGAAACTCCATGATGGACTGCTACAGGGTTTACAGTAATCTATGTGCCACACAGAACAGGACCAGAAATTTACTACACACTTCCAATTGTATGAATTGCCACTTACACATGCACTAGTTGATGATCAACAATTGCTTTACTTACTTAATCTCACTGTAGGTCTGAATGGATAGTTTGATCATAAATATATTTTTGCTTGCAATTGAGGTTCATACTTTATACATGATCACAATTGCACTCAGGAACACCACCGTAAGTATAGAACATGTAGTAAAATCCACAGAACCAGTGCCACACAATCCCCTTTCCTCCTCCATTTGTGTGTTTGTATTTATAGTCAAACCATTACACTGGGGTTCTTATTTTGAGTCCTTATTAATTGTGTTTCTACTTGAGAACCAGTACTTTATTAGGGGAACCTCCCTATCTCTGTTGTAATAACATCCCGCGGTATATTGTCTCTCTGTTGTTTCCTGTGTTGGTTTTTGTGTTGAATTTGAAGGTGAACTTTTAATCTCACATCCAATCTCTCACTTTTTGTGATCAAACTGGTGCAAGCTCCAAACTCTGTTTTCAGACAGCGAGTCATCTGATGATCTCCTGTCACTGATCCTACAGTGGTTATGAAAGTGATATACTGTCTCGCTTTGTATCCACATTATTGTTGTAGTGTAGGATTTCCCCAAAGTAGCTTTGCTCTTTTCTCTAACAAAAGAACAAAAGTGACCTTAATCTACATGTTTTGAGTTTTTGGACTTTTTGCCTTGTTTTGGCCTCTTTTTCGATATCTGAGGAGAAAGCTCATTTCAAAAGTGAAACTATACTCTGCAGAGCTCTGTCCAGAAGGAAGATAAAATACATGAGATAAAATGATATTTCAGGCCCTGAGAGACTCCATTGATTTCTCTTCAGTTGGAGCAGTTTGCCTACTGACCGTAGCTCTCATATTACTCTCACAATCACAGAATAAAAGCAATAACTAAATCAGGTTAATCATTTAGCCACTTGATTTAGGTATAGTGTCAGAAATCATGCTCTCGTTCACTCGTTCACTACTCCCTTCACAACGGACAATAATGAAGACAGATGTTAAGCACCAGCCAAAAACTGCCATTATCAATTTGCATCATGCCTATTAACTGTTGAGTTGTAACCTTTGCCCATGTAAGTCAGGTTTTAAAGATGGGTGTTGACAGTGAAGTTATTGTTTGCAAAAGGAAAGTGTTCCATCTGAATCACATTTCTGAGTTAATTAAAACAAAATGTTAAAGTGTTTCCATGGTGTAATAGTATGTGTAGGGCTTAGACACAGCTCAGGTTCAGGTAGACTCAGTGGCATGACTCAGAGACAGTTAAAAGTTCAAAACAGTTGTTGTGCTGTCAGGGTAACTATAAGCATGACATACCGAGACAAAGGCGGCATATGGTCCCATATACTGCCCCAACTTTCAATATACCAATGAAACATTTAAACCCATAGAGTACTAGAGCATTCTTAAACTGTGCACTGCAATGCCATTTGCAAGAAAAAATGAAGTATACAGTGCTGTACGAATATGCTGTAACAGTACTGAAAACCGATGAAGATTTAAAATGAAAAAAGTCCAAGATTTAAAACTGTCCTTCATGGATACCACAGAATCATTTTGTGTTGTTAACTTGACTTGTAATAGCGTTCCTTAGCACGGGTGTAGCAGTCTGCTGCTGAAGGAGCTGCTAAGAGCCGCATGGTCCCACATGGTCCCACATGGTCCCACATGGTCCCACATGGTCCCACATGGTCCCACATGGTCCCACATGGTCCCACATGGTCCCACATGGTCCCACATGGTCCCTACAAACCACATTATTGCCTCAGTGTGGACTACAGACAACTACAATGCTCCGAGCCACAGGGCACAGGAGAGCGAGGGCCCGATAATCACTGCTTTGAGACCAAACACCTTCATGGTTGGAAAAAGGAAGCTACACTAATGAAAACTCTTCTCTTGTATTTCTTTAGACAAAATAGGATTTTCTTTCAGTTTTCCTTTAGTATAAATCTTTGAGGGGTTTATCGGAAAGTCCTTTTCTCACTAAGGATGAGGGCTGTGGTTTCGAGGAAAATAGGCATTGATGCCAATGAGAGCAAACTGTGCTGGAGCTGTTCAACACCTCCTTCTTGTACCTGGAACCACTGACCACCGTTTCAGTTTGTTGCTCCTCAGGTATCGGAACAAAACGAAACAGGAGGTTCTCAGTGAAACACTTTGTGGCCCAGCATTTGTCAGCAACGTGGCTGTTATCATCTGTGTGGCTAATTTACCACCAAAGTGTACAAGCTTCAGACACGCTGTTCTCTTCTCTCCCTGAGGACTTACTGACTGTTGTCCATATGATTTCACTTGCTTACTGTAAGTGAAAGTACATTTTTCTCTGTAGCTCTAGAGATAAGGCAGTGTTGAGCAGCTCAATGGAGAAGAAATCATTGCCAGCAACACTTTTGGCACAGCAAATCAGTGGAAACTGCAAGAGCTGATTTTTACAAACTATTTTATGCTTTGCACCTGCACACAGATGTTCAAACAAGCACTTCTTTTGCACTGTGTTTTCATGTAACCTCACTTCTGATTGTATACCATTGTATACCAATATTATACATTCTGCAAATAGAAATATTTTCTGCTCATGTGCAAACTTGAATCCCTCATGCATTTCTGATCATTTGTTTAAGAGCTTTAAACAAGTTGGAATTATTTTTCAAACATCACAATAAACTCATACCAGCCCTACTCTGAACCCATATCTATTAGCAAGAAACAGTGAGTGAGTCTCAAGGGAAAGCTCAGGCTCCTCGTGTTTAAGGTCAGTTGTGAATACCGGTATTTCAGACATGACAGATTATTAGAAGAGGACTTTAAGCAGGAGGGAAATTTTCTTCACTGCTGCAAAAGTATAAGGACATGTGTGTGGGAGGATGACGGTGGTGAGGTCAGGACCTGGGGAATTGTAGCCAGATTAATCAGACGAAAAGCACAATCCAAAAACAGGGAAGTTTAAAACTGAAATGTAAAGTGACGACTTTGACCATCCAAGTCCTTAGAATTCACCCAAATGGGCACCAATCATATCCGTACCAAATTTCAAGGCAATCCATCCAATAATTGAAAAATAAAGAACTTTACACTTTAAATAACTTGTTATATTTGCTGATTTCTGTGCCTTCACTCAACATACTTAGGTCCTGATGCGAGGGCCCTATTGTTTTCAGACTGTTCATTATTATTATTATTATTAGAAGTTAGAAGATGTATAGGTTAATTCTTTGTAGGTGTGTCTCAGTATTTCAGTAGGGAGAATTGGTTTTTCAACAGAGTGGCTGATTTCAGTGTAGCCTGTAAATAAATTGTCTGACATCTGATTGCTGAAAACTATTTGAAGGATAACATACGTTTGCTGCTTATACACCCATAAACATCAGAGAATGATATTGACCTTTCACTGACATGGTGCTTCAAGGACTCCCTAGGAGTGTATAATCATGCAGTCCTTTGTGTTTAAGTGTGGCAGAAAGGTTGTCGTGTTTGAGTGAAATTCATATTGACCCTAGAGCCTTCCTCTGCTGTTTAAAAGGAGAAACTAGGCAAAGTACGTAATCACTGAAAGAATAATGATTATGGTACTTTTTAGGTCACCAAGAAATCCTCATCAAAGGTCACTGTATTCAGCAGTTATTTCTTCCTGAGTGATGCTTTCAGGTTATAATGACTGGGGCGCAACAGTACGAGTGGAATATGTTATGTAATAACTTCTGCCTCTCTAGACCAGTCCACAAAGGCAAACTCAGACATCAGAGAGCCCTGGGTGAGGCTTTGAGGGTTCACTTTAGCAATATTTACTTATTGGCAAATATGCAGTGTGACTACAGTGTCATGTTTTAGGATTATTCCATTTTGCAATTGCAGTACTTCCCCATCCTAATAGGTGATTCAGCTTTGTTTTGAGAGATTTTGTCTTTTTAGTCTTAGCAACCATATGTCGTTAGGACCACATGTGACAATGTAAATCTAACAGCAAGGTTCAATGACAGTTTAAGATAGATATATTGTAAATCATCTGACATTGTCTTGTGATAACTGGCATCAGGAGGAGAGAGTGTGTGTGTGGGTTTATATCTGTTTGTGTGTTGCTGCCTCCCTGTGGGCACATGAAGAACTGATTCTCATTCACGCCCCTTCATGGTCATTACATGAAATGGGACATGATGATGCCTCTACATGTCTTCTTGTCAAAATGCACATAAGTGTTGGCCCTATCTGAATGCAAAGCCATTTGGACTGCTCTTACCCTAATTTTGTCTCTCATACGATAGAGCCTTACTGGCCTACAAGCATCATTAATAACATTAGTGATGGACAAAGTAAGATCCTTTACCTATGAAAAAGTAGCATCGTTCACCACATCTAAAGATTATGCCAGTAATTCAAGTGTGACAAAATGTACTTTGCAGTCTCCAAATTGCAGGGAGGTTATAATGATCGTTTTCACTATGTTAATAGTTAACAAATGGCATTTTAATATATTGTGTTGTATCTTATTTATTGGCAACTGAGTCAACAGCAATGCATCATATTGTATGAGCTTTCATCTACTTTTATCTGTCAAACTTACTATAGATGTGATGTGAGATATATTTGATGGAATAAAAATATATTTCCCTTGCTAATTTTGTAGTTGTCTGGAATTTGTGCAAAATTACCTACATTTACAGTCTTTTAGTACAGAAAGAGAGCCAATGTCCTGGTGGTAATAATATCAAATACGGTACAGCACATTTTTGACCAAGCACCACTGATCAAAATGTATATCCTGCCCTCTAGTGGTGGAAGGAGTCACACACAGGTTTTCTGTAACTATGACGTAACAGTCTCGCAAAGACCAAGGGCTTGTTGAAATGTCTTTATTTCACTGCGTGTAGCTTCTAACCCTCAGATTCTTCATCTCTATCTGCTTGTTCAGGGGGACATGTGTGCTCTGATGATGACCAATACAGAGCCCTACAACAGACAAAGAGTAGACCAACTAAGTATACATTTACATATCCAGTCTGTAGGCTATATATGAGTATATTATGCAACTATTTCTATTTCTAGATCCATACCTACACCCCTATACATTTGCATAAAATACTGTATACAGTATTAGCCCAGTGTAATCTGGCAAAGGGCATCTTACATCCATAAGTGTTTTATTCTGTTTATGTTTCATATTGTGCAAATGATATTTGTGTTTTACCCCAGGGAGAGGAGCAGCAGCAGCAGCAAAGCAGTTAAACAGGCTGTGAGAAGCAGCGGAGATGGGGAGAGGGGGAGGTGGGGTGGACCACCAGGCACAGGGAGTAACCGCCCTCCTGGGAGCAGAGACAGGTCGAATATCTCCTGCAGCTCTGTGTGGCCTGCCACAACCTGGGGGGTCACTTAGAGAGAAGGATGGAGAGAAGGAATACAGGTGTATGTACGTGTAGTCGTTTACCAAGAAAATAAATGCTGTGTAGAAGAACAATAAGATACCTAAAAGTTAAGTATCACATTCTTAATGTAGAGAAGCCCAATATACATTTACAATAAAATCTAATATAGCCTATATATAGTATATATATACATACATATACATACAGTATGTAAACAAATAATTCTCTATATCTATATCATAAACAAAGATCCCCTCATTTACTTATTATTGAGTTTGATTATGTGAGTGTGGATTAATTTAGTTTATGGTCTCTGTTTCACTCCACATTTTAAAACCAGTTCACTTAAATCTTTAAACCAATTCAATTTGTTTCAATAAATTGTTCCGTTTGTCTGTCCTGGGCCTCCCTTTTGCCTCCAGTGTTTTCTAATTGCTTTTTACTCGCAATTCCAATAAAATAACCATGAATCTCTATTTGTTATCTTAACTATTACATGTAGTAAAACCTGTATTTAAGATTGTAACCTTTAAAACAATCATTTGTATTTTTTCAAATTCAAAAGACAAACCCCTTTTTATATATTTACTGAAGTTACTAAGATGCTATACGTCCACAACCGCATATTTCCTCCTTAAGTGTGAAGGAGTTAGTAGTATTATCTCCCAGTAAATATATTCTACCACCAATCGATATAATGTCCAATTGTTTTCCTCAAAAGCCGTGTATCTTATTACCTGTGAGATAGAAGTACAGTCTCACAATGGAGCGTTGGCCTGAGTAGATCTCACACAGGTAGGTGCCCTGATGCTGCAAGCTGGCTGAGGGGATGGAAAAGAGTCTGTCCACCCCTGCAGTCACTTCTTTAAACTGATCCAACTGCGTGGTTTTCACCTGCAGGAAGAAGTACTCTCATCTTACATGCACTCAATACAGGTATTATTTATTACTATGTGTATAGCTGCAACAACAGTTTTAATAGTACAACATTAAGATTTTTTTTTTTTACATTTTGGAATAAGGTCCCTTAGATGAGAGAATGGATTGTTTGATATTTACCACAAGCGACAGTCTGCAGCTAGTTAGCTTATCAATCGGGAAACCCCTGCTTAGTGACGTGGCATAATGCTGACCAGAGGTGGAAAAATAATGACTCAACTCCATCACTTAGTCAGACAGTGACAGACAATTGTGCTTATAGGGCTCGTCACGTTGTTGTGGTCCGGCCAATAATCGACTTGTGGCTCGAGCTTCCTTATTTACCAGACAAATCTCTCATATTTGTCTGGTAAATCAGTATTGATCTGGTCTGGCATCGATCTTCTCTGCTAACTCTTGGCAAGAAAGTCAATATCCCTATTTCCCAAAATATTGAGCTGTTCCTTTAAAGGTGCTGCAGTGACCCTGAATGGTTCATCATATGTCAAGCGTACCTCTTCTGCAAACCTCCAGATTACCTCGATGTCGTTCGGAAGGTGAAATGGCACATCACACCACATTCTGCTCCTGCTGTTCTCCATTACTTTAATTTCTTTAACTGAAATAAACATATAGCCACCCACACAGGGAAAAACACACACAGACACACACATACAGATAACGTTCACAGGGGGGCAGCTCTTTCAGTCTGAGCCCTCCTTAATGATAATACTTAAGCCCAGTCTCTGAGGAATGGAATAAAAGTGATGATATGCTAAACAGTGGCTGCGCTGTACAGGGTTGATACGAATACCGTCGTGTGTGGGAGTCAACTGTCACCTTGCATAAAGAAGCCAAGGACTTAAAGAGTACCTTGGGGGCTCTGTGCAAAAGATATAATGTGTGGAAATAAAAACCTTGCCTGAGTCTCTTTTTCAAATCCTGACTTTCTGCTAAGAGCATTTTAAGGATCAAAAGAGGAGCATTTCAGGGATCAAGAGTGGATGCTTATGAAGGTGAAAATATAGTTATGTAAGGATGTGTCAAGTCAGGATTAGTACACCTTTTTCCCCCACTTGAAAATTGTGATGTAACAGTATCAGTAATCCAATATGTCGGATGGATAATTTATCATTAATACTCACCTGGACAGTCGAGAGGGAATTCACAAAAGTCGTATTGGCAGGTAATACAGTTGTATACCCTACCTGCACTCTGAAAACCTGATGGAGGCATTGAATTATTAAGCTGACATGTGGATTAAGGTGTCATGGTTGTAATAACAGAAAGTATGATTAAAGACAAAGACAAAGAAGGTGAAGTCAAGACACTAACCGCATGGTGGGAAACATCCAGTGACTGAAAAAGAGAAGGAAAGACAGTTAACTCAGATGACCAAATTTTATTTCCATCAGGTGACTTAATTTGACATTCAACATCCAGGAGTCAGTTCAACCCGACTGCTTCCTTTACTCTGCACAGTTTCTGAAAGGCTGTAACTAGCTTATTACAGTGAGAGTAGAGAGATCAGATGGAGCTGTAATGACCTAATATGGGCCTTACTAAAGATGAAAAGATGAAGGAAAGGGGAAGAGACCATGTCTCACCTCTAGGCAGTTTGGAGGCAGCTGCGATGAAATTGTCTGCTGCTGTCTGCAACCTTTCCTCATACACTGTGTCTGATAGATGGGAAGGAGGAGAAGGAGGAGGAGGAGGAGGTGGAGGAAGAGGAGGAGGAGGACAGAAATATTTGGCTCAACACATCCTGGTGAATAGTGTGCTGTAGGGCATCATTTTGAAATTTCTCATTTCTTACTCCCCTCCATTTCTGACCTTGCTTATCAATTCTGACGCTCTAAAGACTGATTCACTCATGCAGTCGGAGCAGGTGTTTAGTTACCATTGTTCTGTTTGTTGTCGAATTCTTCTATTAGTGGCTGGATCTCTGCATCCAGATGTTCCTTCAGCTGTTTGTCGTAACCTTTACCTGAAAGAGGGACATATATGACACAAGTTTAAACCAACCATCCTCACTGTATTCAACCGGACTGGGCTAAAACTTATTGTTTAGCCGGTTCACTCATTTTAATTGTGTTCTCCTGAGGGAATAATTGTAAAAAGCGAATTTTCCGCACCCACTCTGCCGGCCTCAATCACTCTCTCATTGTTGTTGAATATACGATCCAGCTTCCTGTAGCAGGCGTCCACATTTCTAATATTGTGTTCAGTCAAAATGTGACCCCAGCACAGGCGTTGACTGTCTGGCGCATCAACAAAGCACTGATAGCAGCTTAGAGAGGTGCTGAACAGCCAGCTAACACACATGAGCAACAGAGCAGATGTGCACATTTTCCAATATGAGCATCCAATTCAATAAAGGTTTTCTGCGTAAACTGTTTTTATTCAAATCCCGATCTCTCAGTGACCACACATGTAGAAGTTCCAAGGTTTTGTGTTCCAGGGAAAGCTTGAAAATTAAAAAAAAAAAAAAAAAAAGCTTTCAATATGAATTTTATATGCATACGCCTCATGTACTAATTAAAAGCGGGATTATGAAAGTATCCTCCTCGTGCTCTCTCAACAGGCTTGGGTTTGAGGGGAGAGCATCACAGACTCCCCTCTATACTTCCCTCCATTCTATTGTCTCTAGTCCCCGTTTCCTGCTGCCTCAATGCACCAGTTTTACTGCAGAGCACAGAGATGGAGTGAGCCAAGGAGGGAGGCGGCGGCGGTGGCGGCAGGGGGGGAGAGAGAAGCAGATAAAGAGGGAGTTAAATGCTTATGTATGTGGAGGGATAAAGTGGGAAATGTGTTGGCAAGAAAAACTCAAGAGAAATAAAAAGTCTACAACCGGTGGTGTGGGGATGGGGAGCTGGAGAATTAAAAGCCAAGTAGAGGACAAAAAAGGGAACAAAAGGGATGGCAAAATCAATAGAATAGTTAGCAGCCAGACAGAGAAAGTGCACATTCCTGGTGGAGTTTAGAAAATTTGAAAGTAGCCTAGAAAGGATGTGAGGGGGAAAAATACGATGAAGTGAGAAGAAACACAGAGAAGAGGGGAAAAAAGGTGCAAGAGGTAAGAGAGGACACAAGTGACAGAGGCAGGGGAAGAGGAAGAAGGAGCGGGACTACAAATCAAGTCGACTGCCTCATCACATCCTGTATCCCCCACTCGTCTCCCATCCTCCCCACCCCCTGGTCCCTCACTCCCGGTGCATCTCCATGGCAACCAGACAGGGTGCCTAATACATGAACTTAATATATTTCCAGTGGCAGGGTGAGCTGGGTACTAATGCATTCATCTGTCTCCGCACAGACAAGCCAATCAATATTAGGCAAGAGTCTGCTCCAGGACTGCCAAAGTCAGATAGCTAGTCAGATGGTCGGACGGAAAATCCCAAATATGTTTGTGTGTGTGTGTGTTTGTGTGTGTATGTGAGTGCCTTTCATTGTGCCTGTTTGTATATAGCATGTGTGTGGTAACAGGGGCGGTTTGATAAAATGTTTTCGTGCAGATCCAGAGAATAAAATCTGCCCACTACTTTATAAAATGTCTAGTTTTATTTATGTGAATGATGACACAAAGTTTTTCATTCAGAAAAATAAATAGGAATAATCTTCATGAGATATGATCAATTACACTTTATATGAAAGAGGTGGTGCTTGATACAAAATTAAAGGAAATGTGGGAGATTGCTAATTTAACACCTTTGGTGTTATTTTGGGTGTCAGACAGAGAGACATGTTTTTCCATAAATTCACACATTGTAACTTTTTTTTTTGCAACATTTTATTGAGACACCGAAGTACAAAACAGAGCAACTTCTTCAAGGCAGTATATAAAAACATGCACATGATGCGCTAATAACAACTCCACTGATTTTTGAAGGTGACTTATATGACGGGGTCACAACCCTTGGCTGTCTTCCGACTGGCCCCCACTGAAGGCTATAACACAAAGCCAGCCAATAGGGTTGGCCCCCTGAGAGTGTCTGTGCTGCAGGAGGTGCAATCGTCTTCTTGTCCAACTTGATATGACATGACAGGCAAATATGGTGAAACATACAGAAACAGCTGGGTACTGAGATACATTGGAGCCGCAAGAAAATGTTACAGTGTATACTCAGAGGGTTTTCTTGCATTCAAAGGAGAAAATAATGGAGAGAATATTCAGATCTATCAGATATTAAAATAGACATTTATTGTGTAAAAATATTTTGTCAAATGCGTCTTTGTTCATAGGACGTTGAAACTGAATGCAGCCCTGTTCCCGAGGACCTCACCTGTGACCTGCTTTGACCTCACAGGTTAAGGGTCTCAGGGACAGAGGGGCATACTGGGATATTAAAATACAGTGGGACGGATTTAAATACAGAGCAAGTTGGTGCACAAAACAACAACAAAAAAAGGCATCGCTGAGCTGAAACGCATTTTAAAAAAATAAGAACCGCAGAGTCGCTGCACCGAGACAAAGACATGACCTCATCTGACATTTGGATTCTGCGGCACCGGCCGGTCTCCTGGTTTGCTGCAGATCTAAAGCAAAACTGATCAGTTCAATTAACACATAATCACATTCGACACACTTGTCTAAATTTTACCCACACTCCTCTTTTGTTTTGCAGAGCAACAGTCAGAAGGAAAGTAATATTTTTCACAGCAGGCACAACTAATCTCAGCAGAGCAGCAGTTGAACAAATTGTGGAGGAAATGCAATTAATTTAGGAGAAACAATTCATTCAACTTTTGTTAAATGTCATGGGCATTTCTAACGTGATTCATTGACGTAGTGCTGACAAATTACAGATTCTAATAGCTTTTCAGAGCTCAGTGACCTAAAAGGAATTTATATATATATATTATATATACGCATGTGTGTGTGTGTGTGTGTGTGAAAACTAATAACAGAACAATAGCACACAATTAAATGAATAGATGACAAGTTCTTAAAAAACTACTCAAACCTTATCCCTTTGTGACAGTAAGTATATAAGATCATCATCAGCATTAATCGTCATTAATCTTTATTTTTCAGTCGTCGATTATCTCTGAGGTACGAATGTTTAACACCCCACAACTCCCTGAAAAAGAAAAATGACATGTTACAGTCTACATAGATTGACATACATGTCTATTCACTTGTATCAAGTCAGAGATATTTCAAGCTGCAGGTTTGTTATTATCTATATGCATTTAAAAAAAAATTCTATCAGACTGATAAAGGAGCGAGGGACAATCTGTTTTGACTTACCAGTGAAGATGAAATTAGTTTTAAATGGTTAGAAAGAGCCGGGCGCAGGCTTCGGTCCACCTGTAAATGAAATAATATGATGCCGCATCAGTGTGAAGTGCAAAACTTCCTGTATATTTTTGGTAATGAAAGAAAGAAAATTCATTGTGTAGAAATATAAAAAGACAATGCCACCCACTGGTAGACAGACAGAATGACATGTAGTGACTCGGTAAGACTGAAAACGTTCATGTGATGTAGAGAATGGAAATTTGCACATTTTGTGACTCATCTGTCGAGGGGCAACATGTTTTCATCATGTGAAACACCTTGGCGTGAATGTGAATAAAACTGCGATAAGCCTGCGTCACATCCTGCATCAAATTGAACTGCGTTAATGCATGTTAAGTCCTATACCTACAGGTTGACTTCATGAGCTGTAGGCCTTAAGAATTTCGAAAAGAGGGGTGCGCTTCTCAGATCAGTTAATGTCGCATGTGAAAGATTGGGCAGTTGAGAAGGAAAAACGTATATTTCCCATCACTTCACCTAAAAATGAATTATGGATTTGTCTGCAGCAAAAGGTTGCTTTACTTTAAAAATACTTCCATTCATGTCAGCATCAGTTAAGAATTAATCACAGCACAACAGACACAGAGATTTCTGTGTTGAACGCATTCATGTTAATTGCAGCAGTAGCAAATGCACATTGTACAACACTTCCATTCCTTGACAGCTCCTTATTTGACTAATTCAGCCTCCTGACGTAAAAACTGCTAATTATAATGAGGCAAATATTTATCTGAGATTTACATATGAAGTGTGGAAGGAAAGTGAGATTTAAAACAAGCCGCAAATCGAACGTGAAGCGTAGACATGACCTGTCGACTACACACAGACTAGACGCTAATTGAAAAGGCTTTTCAGCGTGGGCAAACACAGAGAGAATGTCACATTTATCCAGCAAATACACACAGCGAGACAAGAGAGATTATTGGCAAAAGAAGAGAAAAAAGTTTCAGATAAAAATGCATTTCAAAAAACAAACATACAATCCTTAATCTAACATCCACCTTGCGAGTGAAAATGTATAAAAGCAAAGACACAGTCACCTTAAAGTCAGCCTCTTCTTTTCTTTTTCTCTCCCGGTCAGAGTGAATCTGTGCTTCCTCTCAGCTCTCCCTCTCCCTCTCTCTCTCTCTGATGGTCTACGCCGGGGCCAGACAGAGAGCCCAGCGGCAGGTAGGTTACAGACAATAGTATTGATTCCATTATTCTGCTCTCTACCTGACTAACACCGACATCTACACAGCTCCTCACCTTTTGTCTCTGCAGGGCTGTCGTCACAAACACACGGAGCTGCAAATGACAGGAAAAATGAAGAGAGAAAAAGCTTGCTTACTTGTGCGTTCACATGCCCGCTTACACACTACAGATGACAGACGACACACACATGCACTCTCTCTCTCCCGCTCTCTCTTTCTCTCTCTCTCTCACACACACACAAACTAATTTACCCTCTGTGCTGCATTCATGGTCTCCAGTCGTCCCTCTTTGCTTTCATTGTACCTCAAAGTCTCTCCTCTTCCTTTCTCTCTCCCTTCTTTTACACTCTCTAGTCGTCAACCCTCCATCTCCTTCTTTTCCTCTCACGTTTTTCAAGCCTCACATTTCTACTAGCCCAGTAAACCCCCCCTCACACACACACACACTCTCTCACACTCACACTCACACACACACGCTCTCCCTCTAGTCTGTGAGCTACGTGTATGCGTGTAAACGTGTGAGAGATGGAAAGCGAGAGTGAATAGGAGTGCAGTGAGCGTGTGTGTGTGTGTTTATATGTGTGTCTACGAAAGAGAAGTGTGTGTGTGTGTGTGAGAGAGAGAGAGAGGGGGGAGCAAGACAGGGGGAGATAGGGGGAGAGGGGTGGTGGTGGTGGTGGTGGTGGTGGCAGAGAGGCTAGCAGAAAGTGGGGGATGGAGGGGGAGGGTCAGAATCTCTAATAGGATGAGAATAGAGAGAAAATATGAAGCCCAGGAGTCTCATGAACCTGAGAGCCTGACATTACTGCCTCCTCCTATGTGTACAGCAATCATACCATCATCAAATTGATTACAGGATTTATGGCATTGGCTTCAACACAACTGTAAATTGCAGCTGGAGGGACATCAAACACACTAAATAAACCCATCGTGGAAAGCTTCACCATTTACAAGAATGTGTCTTGATTATACAGCTTAACATCAGAGGTGGACAGTGCGCCGTTAGCCGCTAATGCAAATGACGGAGAAATGGAGGCTATTTAATGCACGCGTAAACAAAGAAATTGCAACAGTTTTGCATATTTAATGTGGTGCTGTGTTTTTCAATCCTTGGATATTTTCATATTTCTGTGCCTAGTCAGTTTCACATGTCCAAAGGCAGTCTGACTCTAATATTTGTGCTGCTCTCCGTGAGGACAGTGAGTTGCAGTTGTGTTTGTTGGATAACAGAATCATACGGCCCTGAGGGAAATTCAGAAATGAAAGTAAATCTAATTTAGGGCCACTGATTGGCTGTCTGTTCAGCGAGATGGAGCATAAACACTACACTTGATGTGTAAGCATCATTAATGGCCCTAAAGTGTTCTGACCATGTTGTACAACAGAGAATATCACCGATGTGTCACACATTTAGAGCAAATGAGGCTAAACTGACAAAGAAAATACATTGCTCTTGGCCAGAAGGAGCAAGCAATGACTGAGGCCTGTAATAACACCTCCCTGATGGAGAGCTAGTTAAATCCTGGGCTAACAAAACATGAAAAAAGGCTATGAAATTAAGAAAAAGAGGCAAATAAACACACCGGCCTCCCGTAACATTAAGTGAGAATTTTTGAAGCGCCTCTCTCTGAAAGCAAGACTGGGCGAATAGTGTATGATGAGAATCTATTAAGACAAACTCATCCTCACCTTCTTTCAAAGGGCTTTCAGATGAAGCTCCTGTTTCATAAATATGCAAAATGAGGAGCCGAACCTCTCAGAAATGTGGGTTACAATAAAAACACCACACTATATACATTCATAATACCTCATGAATATTCATGATGTACCCACATTGCCTATATACTACTCTGTGTCAGTTCAGCAGCAGGTATTCCAGACACATACCCTGTACGGCTGAATTTATTTCCTGCTTTGATCCCATTCTGTGTAACTGTCTTATGCACAGCTCCCATGCATTATAGGGCTCTTCACATCCTCCTCCGTAGCCGCAATCGTACTGTAATTCCATGCCACCTAAATTTGCATAGAAACAACATGCTGAATGTGTTTACACTATCTGCTGTGATATGTGTACTGCATGTTCTGCACTGTCTGTTTGCACTGAATGTGAGTTCCTGTGCAATACGTGCTCGTGCAGCACATACATTCTATGCGATCCGACGTTAATGTCACTAAGACGAAGTGCCGTACGTTTACTGCACATAGATTGTGATTGCGAACGGATTACAGGGTGCAGGAGTCTCTGCCTTCTCTCCTCTGTCTGCCCTCTTGCCAACAGACTACGTTATAGCACAGTTTTCCAAGACAGCAGCGAGCTGGACGCCATTTTGACTTAAAAAACAAGGAAAAAGCAGCCCTCTCTGGTACGACCAGTGTCCGAACCTGAGTGACGAATGCAGAATGTCACAGACAGGTGTGTGTGTGTGTGTGTGTGTGTATCTGTGTGTGTTTGGGTGGGTGTGCGTGTATGTGTGTGTGCCTGCGGCTGCACTCTGCAGTGCCACTGAGAGACAAAGCACTGGGAGTGCTCCACAGGGATGACATCATCAGTCTGGGATGATGTCTGCCTTGTCTGTCTCGGGATCGGGATGCTCTAGTTCACCGTTCCATCCCGAGAGACTGGAGACAGCATCGTTTTTGGCAGCACGTTCATATCATCACACATGTTTTTAGAACTTAGTGGATGTACGCAAAGGCAAAAAAAGGGTAAACCGGGCTTCAAGGAACCCGTGATGCTTCCCACTGGGAGAAGATGTGGTGGTGTACTCATGGTTCCAACCTTGAAAGACTTTTTTTTTTAGAGCAGCGTACTTGCGTGTGGATGAATATTTGTATAGGAATGTGCTCTCACATATAAAGAGTGTGCAGCAGCATCTGCCAGGTGGGAAAATGAGTATAACAGGTCACTGGTATAAACAATCTTTGGTGTGCCAGAGGAGAGGATAAGGAAGGACAGATATCGTCCTTCCTCCCATGTACATTATCCTTGCCCTGCACACCTTGCAACTGTCAGACGTTCAGCTGTCTATTCTGGCAGGAGAGCTGCGTTGTGCGGCGGATGATAAAGAACGCCACCACTGACAGTGCCGAATCAGCACTATTCCTCCCTTCCAGGAGAGGAGGAGAGCTGGCTATAACGCACTGCAGATGGCTGCTGTCTAAACCAGCAGTCTGACATACTGTGGGGATGGGAGGGAGGCGAGGGGCGAGGTTGTGGGGTAATGAAACTGGATAAATTAGTGCGTGTTGGTGGATGCAGGGGGACTGCACAGAGTGGTAACATGGAGGCGGTATGTGTGTGTGTGTGTAAAAGTTCAGCAGCGCCAGGCACACAGCTCCTCTACCTGTTGTAGCACACAGAAAATACATCACATGAATGACCGCCAAGCACGGCAAGGGTGGCCATGACTCCCATGGCGAGTCTGTGTATAATGCATGTGGCTCATGTAATTTAAATGTATTACATGTTGTGCATTGTGTTGTGTTTGACGAGGGACTGTGTAATAACTATTGGGCATGCTATGTCAGATTTACTGCATACAAGCTGCCTTTTTGTCTACATGCAGAGGAAATTCATCCTTTCTCTGTAACAGGCTGTATTTCCACTCGCTCAGTTTCATTGTAGTAACAGCTCTTTTCTCAAAAACAGGGAGTGGTAGGAGTCTTCTTGTACCGTTTTCTTAGGGTCTAGCATGAGAGGCTGGGGGAGGGTATTGCAGTTTTTTCCCATGGTCCAGAGAAAATATTAAGGGAATCAAAAAAAATGATATAGTAAATCCAGCCCCCATCCCTACATTAGCATTTTGCGTACAGTCCCTTATCTGACTTCCATGTAGGTTGCTGGATGAAGATGGGGGTTTGGCATCCCGTCTTATAGGTTGTTTTTTTCTTGCTGCAGTGGGAGCCACTGATCACTAGTATACCACCACCAACAACCTGTCAACAGTAGGTGGTCCTCCTGACAAACATGTCCAGTTGCTACAAACACTGTGCACAAAGTGACACACAAACTGATGGCTAAGTTGGAAAGGCTTCATGAAGACTTTGCCCAGGGGGAGCGTATCTGATTAGACCATGAGAGGATGAAAGGATAAAAGCAGTTGGGGAAAAAAAAAAGGGGGGGGGGGGGGGTCATGTCATTAACCACTAGGAAATCCTCTGGCGGAGTAACAACATACTTACCTCTCTGCTGGGGGTGCGTTAGACGTGGCAAGAAGTGACTCCGCAGGGAAAGCTAGAAGGTTGTACAGTTATCTCCGTGCTGTTTATTATGCGAAACCATACAACCAACTACCTCACACTGCAGAGCACAGACTGTAGAGCTGCTCTCCAGACAAGATCTTCACCAGCAGCAGGACGTAGGTGTGCGTTTACGTAGTCTATACACCTGTCTGGCTTCTGCCTACCAGTCAGCCAATTATTCCATTCCTCACGTCAATGTAGCTGTTAGCAATACAGTCAAATAATTAATGATTTACTCGCTAAATTATTTAGAGCTTTGAGATTGAGACATACAGACTCAAAAGGGATTTACCCCTTTGATTTTCTCTGGTGTATGCTTTTGTATGCTTAAGAATGGTCTCATGCTGTTCTCTTTTTTCTTTGGTTTTGGAGTTGGGCAAAGAAATTTTGATTCTCTGACATAACAAAGTATCGCATTTTCCCTCTGAGCTCAGTTGGTGGTGTCTGTCAATTTGTGCATGTGGTTACAGGAGATGAATTGGGCTTTGATCAATAGCTGGAAAAGAAGAAGTCTGAATGATGGGTTTCGTCTGAGGAGATACGAATCTGCAATCGTGACTGAACAGGGGAGGGTTGATCTACAGGAAATATACCGAGTGCTGCAATGGCTCTGAAATGGAAGCGGCCAGTAGCTGCAGCAAGTACAGGAGCTCAGATGAAAGGAGGTAAGTTACACAGGAGCAGGTGCATATACATGATACATGTACAAGCCGCAAGAGCATCATCACCCGGATGAATTACTTATAAACAATGGTGGAGGAGAAAGAGGAGGCTAACATAATCAAATGTACCGAATGAAGGCTTGATTCAGGCTGGATGAGACAAAAGCCGTTGATCTGAAGTTCGATAATGATGTCAGAACAGAGCTATGAAAATCCATTTCCACACATGCATTCTGCTCATGCAGGTGTGAGTACTACAGAGGCGTAGTTTCCTATGTTCATTCATGGCATTTCCATCCATTTGTAAGGAGCTGTTGCCCTCTACTGGTGACTGTGCAAACTCCCCCTGACTGCTCCTTCTCATATGCCCCTCTCATTGGTGCCTGTTAATGGCACGAGACTCTGTGAGAGAGCAGCACTGACGGCTGCAAAATGAATGTTCATGAACAATCAGGGTTGCAGCATTGGTAATAAACAGGATGCTACAAGTAAACAATCTCTTACACCATCTCGTCACGTTCTCAGTCGGGAAAACCAAAGACTGAAATTCATTCAGTATCTTCATCATACCGCTTCGACATTCAGCTATCATTCGCATCCAACAAACCATAATGTTTGGCTTTGCACTTTCACACGCCGCGCATTTCATCCCAATCAGCTGCCTGATTCTACTACTTAATAGTTGACAGGTTTTCATGGGAGTTAAATGCCATCTGCCATAACACTGTCATCACCATCAAGTCTGCTGACAGCTGTGATAGCTAAATCTGGGTGACTTCTGCTCCACCACCGTCAAAATGGAATTTCCTTCACGTCAAACACGGAGTGAAAAAAAAGAAGAAAAATACTATAAAACTGAAAAATCTTCTTTTTTTTCTTTCAGATCTGCAGATCCTCTCTGTAGAAGTCATAATAGTTGCGTGCCTCAGTACCACGTTTGCTGGCACATTGCTACATTCCAGCAGCCACAAGCCAGGAGTGTTACGTTTCTCCGAGCACAGATTCAGACATAACTGGGGCAAGATGATATGCTGTGTAAATGAAATTTTATAGAGTTTAAGCAGCACCTTATCAAAACAGACATGTAAAACAAAACAACATGACTCCAGAATTGTGACTATCTAAAAGAAAAAAAAAAGTGAAGTTAAAACCATCTACTGACTGCAACGCTGACAAGATGAGAGCAGTGTGTCAGAGCTCTGCGTTCTCTGCTTGAAAACGTTGCTTTGGCATGTGGGATTTAAGGAATCCATCTTCCAGCGAGGAAGAGTTACAATGCAGAAAAGAAAAGATCGGTGACCGCACCTATCTTTCTGCAGATGTTGAACTGTGCAGCTACGAGAATACACAGAGAGAGTGGGGGCAGACCAGACCCTATCCTAAAATCCTGTAACCAATCGGGCGACTTGCTTGTGTCACTGTAAAAATGTTCTAAGGTAAATTTGTGTCCGATTCTTCCGCGTCTTTATGTACTCCGAGTCCTAATCCTTTTCTTTCTTTCTGCTGCTCCCTTTTTCTCTCCTGTCCCAAAGTGCAACCCCTCCTCCCCTCATCGTCTCCCTCTCTTCACTCACTCAGCCTTTTCTCTGCTTCAGCCCTCATGGGTCCCCATTTCCCGCCTCTTACCCTTTTAACCACCCTCTGTCTGTCGTACCACCCTCCTGCCCTCTCTATCCACACATGCTGACCGGCCTTCTTTCATACCCACAACCCCCTCTCTTACTTTATGCCCCGCGTCTGCAATATTTTCACAGTCAAATCACGCAGAAATGCAGTGTAATTGTGCCAGTGTCAGCTATCCTTCCCTCCCTCTCTCTTGCTCACTCCACCCTTAAGCAGGCCCGTCTGACTGTCTAAGCAGTGAAAAACTACTCCACTACGAAAAATGTCTGGGATGACCCGCAAACGGGACAGCCTCGGTTCCAAGTTCAAAATTCCTCTCATACGCGATCTTCATCCCCCCATACAGTGACATATACTGGGATATCACTTAATGGCTAACACCAAGATGAGTTCACTTTCAAAGCAGTGATAGTAGGTGATGAAATGAGCATGATGCAACTGTGGGAAAACGGAAAGATGGAAAATACCCAGGTTACGACTAGATTGTCATGCACCAAAGCTATACGACGCCAAGTTTTGAAATTAAAAATGAATATATCACCTCTGCTGTTCCCTTGCTTTGCAGTGATGCATGCAACATCCCTGACTGAGGGCAACATCACAGTAATGTTGCAATGTTAGTAACAGAACAGAGTAATGCTCTGATCTGCTGAAATATGCATGTGCTTCCTCCCAGGTGAGAGCAATCCTCTATCCTACACTAATCTGCTTTGGTTGTCGCCAGCCTCATATACCAAGATGGCAAAATGAATGTTGCCATGGGAACCTTTTGCCTGGCAACCCCAACAGCCTGGCAACTAGCCAAACTGTTGCTATGGCACAACCGTCAATCTCCGTATGCTGGGATTGGTGTGTGTCTGGCCTTGCCCAGCTCCTCCCCCTCAAAGTTTCCAATCAGATGCATGATGGAAGAATGTGTTTGTCAAGGAACGAAGGTTTTAAAGGGGTGGAGGTGTGCATGTGATGGTGGTGGAAGTGTGTGGTAAAAAAAAAAAAAAAGAAATTAGTAAATAATGGGCGCAAAAGCAGTGGGACCCCATCTGTTTTTCTTTTAGTTCAGCATTAAAAATCATTTTAGTCGTGAATTATTTTCAAATCTTCTTTCTAAAATATCAGATCAGCTGGAGCATCACAGATTATTTTCTGTCTAGCTGACAGTGTGCTGGCATTATTGAATTGGGGGAAAAAAAACATGGTCAATTACTCTCTGAGATAATTTCTTGGAGAATAATTCAAGGACAGATGCTATACTTTAGATAAAAAGCCTAAAGCTTCTTATAGCTATCACTGCCTCTTATGCCCGTGGGCTGATAATAGTCGACAAATGTCTGTGTGTGGTGTGTGTATGTTTGGTTGTTACACACTTAAGCTTTTATTTAATTTACTTTCCATTCAAACTGAACATCTTACAAGAAATTGAATGCTTGGAATCTTAATTTATATGTGTGCAACAGTGAACAAATTCAATATCTCCGTTCCATTCAGTATTTTTGTAAACACAGGGGAGAGCGTGCCTGATGTTGTTAGAAGATAAAAAGGAACTGTGTAAATTTATATCTGTGACGAAGTAGAGATGGTTTAAACCTCCCAGGTTACACAATGCATATGACAGAAGCACCGTGGAGCAGAACTCACGACGGTGTTGGACATAGATTCAGGCTGCAAATGGAAAATATAACAGGGAGTATATGAATGGGTTTTTCCAGGCATTATACTCTGTGCATCTACACTTGAACTTGCACTCTACAGCACTCATGTACTGTGACTCTGCCAGTGCATGTTCTGTGTTACAGTAATGTGTGAAAGGAGATTAAAAATGAAATGTCTAGTGAGTTTAATATATTTAAGACTGATATCGATAATATCTTTTTTTTTCTTTCTTAGTTGCTAAAGGTGTCACTGAATTATTTTCAGGTATTTAATTTGTGTGTAGCAGGGATAATAAAATAAAAGAGTATGTACAGTGGGTCATGTGGCGGAAACTAGTTTCTAGGTTTTTGAAATCACCTTAAGACAGTGAAACAAACAATGGATTAAACAGCCCATACAGGCGTTTATGTGCAACGCAACAACCACTGTGCAAGACTGTGTATGCACTGACATGGTGCTAAGTATATTTATGTCAGCAAAAAACTGCTATTTACAAGTGTCAGCATACACTTTGTATGTGACACTGGATCCATTCAAAATGCATTCAGCTTTTCACATTTCAGTTTCAGCCTTTATTTGGCCCAAAATAGGACTGAAATCTTGAAATGTGGCTCTCCACATGTTTGAGCAGGTTTGAAGACCAACAGAGTGAAAGGTTGATGGTTAGGTTAGGCGGATAGATAAGTGGAAATGGATGTGTAAATTGGTAGAT
This sequence comes from Trachurus japonicus, assembly GCF_045865225.1. NCBI lineage: Eukaryota > Metazoa > Chordata > Actinopteri > Carangiformes > Carangidae > Trachurus > Trachurus japonicus. The sequence goes on from NC_140922.1 coordinate 14,502,685, forward strand.
GGGTGGATAAGTGAAAATGTATAATATAGAAATATTGGTACCTTGAGATTACTCCCTTGTCAAGATGTGGCAGGTGCTGCTCCTCAGACATGAAGCAAGTACCAACTAAAACACACACACACACACACACACACACACACACACACACACACAGAGGGAGAGAGAGAAAAGAAAGTGAGGTTAGAGGGATACAAGCTGCCCTGGCGAATGAAAAGACTGTTTAACCAAGAGGTCACAGGTTCAGTGTCTGCAACAGCTGAGGTGTCACTGGACAAGAAAAGACATGGACTAACTCGTGAGCTGCTCAGCAGAAGAGCATCAGCTCGGAAAAGCAACGCACACGATGGACACTGGTAAGTCATAAGGAAAGTAAGGACATAAGCACAGTATCCATCACAGACAGGACAGGGATTATCATTGTCATAATTCTGACTAACACTGCAAAAAGCTTTCACACCACAGACTAAATTACTTTATAATTAGCTTCATTTAAAAAGCTACACTCAACACTCTGCACAGCTCTGTCATTAATAAATGTTTGGATATTTACAAAATGATCCCAACATGATCAGCATCGAGTGGACAGAGAGATTACTGTAAGGACATTACAGAGGAAAACTGTATTATCATTTCACTGATTCAATGCTTAAAGTTTTTTTTTTTTTTAAGAAAGGACATTGCACACATGTGGTACAAGTGTGAAACATTAATTCTGTTTCATGCTTGATTTTTTGTCTAAGATTGTTTAGATAAACATTTGAGGGGGTTTATATGTTGATATCTGAAAGCCATTTCAATGCACACATGCGTTCTGCAGTGTGGACAAAGTGATGCACCAGCTTGAAGTGCTAAGCCTCCTGCTCCGGTTTGATAAATATAACTTCAAAAGAAGCAGCCAAACAGCTTTAGCTGGCCGACTGCACAATGAGCATAATAACTCCCCACCCCCTGGGAGCTCCAGCCTAGTTCATTTACCCTTGCAGAGCGCTGCCATGTCTGTATGTGCACATGTGTCTTTGTTTCACTGCGAGCCTCTCGGAGGCTCCCCACCTTCTGCTCTGTACAAAGCGGATGTATAGAGGAACCTCATGGACCTCATTTTTACAGAGGAAATGCACCCCTGCCTCCCTCCCTCCCTCTCCTCTCTTCTATTTGCCCCTCACATGTAATGCCTGATTGACCACAGCACCCCTTAAAGAGGTCAAAGGGCAGACAAAACAGTCTGGTGTCATGGCAACCTGTGTGCCACCAACCAGAATAGTAAGGGGGGAAACGGGGGGGTCAAGTGAACTGTCAGTTAAACCTCTGAGGGTGCTGCCTTGTGTTTAGGTTAATGTATGTGCAGCTTACAAACAAGAACACACACACACACACACACACACACACACACACTGCACCTGCACTATGAAAAGGACCTTTCTAATTTGCACTCCAGAATAATCAAGCCAAATCCCTCAGTGCAATGCAGTTAAGTGTAGTACCTATCAGAGTATCAGATGGCGTGCATGCTGCAGTGATGTGTGTTTGCTGTTGCTACATGTGCACACACTTGTGAGTGCGCTGTTTGTGTGCACGGGAGACACTCCTGTGTAAAAGGTTCTTTGTGACCGCTCGATGCAGTGGCAGTGTATACGTGATGGGGGAGGGGAGCTAACGGATAAATGGGAAGCAAATGCATTCAGATCAATACTAAGCTGAGAGAGGGTGAGTGGGGTTGAGAAGAGAGAGTGGAAGGTGGCGAGTAGAGAGGGAGGGGCCTCGGAGGGACTGATTAATCATTCCTGTATTGTTATTGACTTTCTGTTAAAGGGGGTGAGTCAGACTCTGAATTATGTGCCTGTGCTTGTGTGTATACGTGTATGTGTGTGTGTGTGTGTGTGTGTGTTGTACTGTACTCAATGAGAGCACAAAGTCATCAGTTACAGACCCAGACTTCCCAAAGGTTTGGCAGTGGAGCTGGTTCAGTCGTGCTCTGACTACCCTTTTCACTCATAGCTTGTGGTTACAAACTTTCAGGCGCTTAGTTTGCATATTCAGCACATTAACCGTGAAGGACTTAATTATTCATGTTTTGTAAAAAGAGCTAATATGCCCTTCCATTTCGAAAAGGAACAGGGAAACGAAGGAGGCGAACAGGAAATCCCCTGTGAGGAGTTAATGAGGAGCTGACGACCGAACAGACAAAACAGAGGGAAGGGGGTGGTGGTGGGGCTGCTGGAGGTGGAGGAGGGGAAACTCTGCCCTGACATCTGACCCTCCGGCTGTGACCTTGTTTATTGTCTGAAAGGGCAGACAGTGGACACACCTGAGCGCACGCCTCCTGTGAGCACATTTGCCATATATTGAAAAGAAAGCGACTTTGCAGCCAGTCGTTTGAAGCCAAACTGCTGGGAACACTCTGCCCAGTGCGTACCAAAAACCCTAATTAAATAAATAACACTGGCATAATTAGTTTATAGCTATAACAGCATGAAACCAACTTCAGACATCGCCAAAGGCAGTATTTTCCTCTAATTACGAGCCTTTTAAAAACAGCAACTTATCAGAAGACTTATCGAGGACTTGTCAGAGGACAGGGGGCTGAGCCAACTGAATGAAAACCCCATTCAGTGTTACCTTGAACTTGAACAATGAGCCTGGTGTTTGTGCTGGGGCCACTTCCTGACCTTTCCATCCCACTGTGGAAGCAACCAACCGCAGCCTCTCCTTTCATCTTACAGATGTGACCCTGACAACCCACGCTGACCAGAGAACAGCCGGCAAATGGCTAGTTTTCTTTTCACTGGTGAGTCATGATTTTTTTGTTGCAATGACAGTTTATATTGATTTCTAATGCAAACTATGAGGACTAGTAGTTTACTACACACATTGATACTCGCCATTAGACTAACTCATTTTTATTTCATAGGAGCAGTTGAGGTTCATGATTCACTGAGCAGACAGACAATCAACACAACCTCCTATACCCTTCACCTTCCATTTTTCTTATCCTCCCATTGCTCCAGCTTCAAACCCTTTCTTCTTCCCCCAGGCGCTTTCTCTCTGGCTCTTTTCACCCACTTGTCTCTACCTCTCAGACGGCCTGTTTCTTTACGCCTTCATCTTTCTTTCCCCCTCTTTCTTCACACTGTACCCACATCTCCTCCTCTCAGTCTGGCACCAGAGAGCTGGCACACTTGAGGGTGTCGTTGTGTGACGTGCGCTGCTGACACCTCCGACACCAATGCAGAGCATGTGTATCACTGCAAAGCATAATGGAGAGCCTTGTGAATGCTGTCAATATGTTGCCAGAGGAGACGTAGTGACACTTCAAACCACTTGAGTTATAAGTGTCCATAGTCTTTTGGGTTACAGCTAATGATGATGATTTTTTTGTTCCATTAATCAAAATGGAAAAATCCTGGATTTTTTTAAATCCAGGATTTAAAAAAAAAATCAATAAGTGTTGAAGTTATGAATTGTCAAAAAACAGCATGTCCATCATCAGAATTGCCATTGACTAATCAGAGGAATAAGGAAACCAGGGCTATTCTCACCAGTTAGCTTACAGTGGCACATTACCTCTGAAGTTCACTAGCCTGAGTAACACGATTACATGATATTTTTCAAATCCCTAAAGATGCTATTTGTTGGTTTTTGATGCTGTGAATGAAACCAGTTCTGGTCTCTGTGCTAAGCTAAGCTAACCATTGACTTCCTGGAGACTTACATGTTGTCATGGCATCTAGCTGACTTGGAACAAAAGTACTGAATATTAAACTATTGCATTACCACCAGTCATTGTAAATACAGTTTTTCATTCTTTTTAAACTGAACAATGAGAAAAGATTCTCATAGAAATCTAGATGACTTTAAGAAGATGGGGTTTCTGTGTCTGTGATTCTCCTTGTTGGCTCTTGACATCAACAAAGCCCATTCCTCAGGAACCTGAGCCATAAATCATACATGACTGACGTAGTGGAGAGGACACAAGGCCAGCAGGAGAGAGCGCTGTGCTAGAATTATCACACTCACATGCATTTTCCTTATCGCTCGCTTTTTACCCAACCCCCAATTCCTGAGGCTGTTAAGATGTCTGTGAGACATCTAAAGAGCCTGAGAGGAGAGAGGAGATGATGAGGATCAAAACTTGAGACAGAGCGCAGAAGAAAAAGACATGCATCAAGAATGAGACAGGCGAATGTGGTGATAAAGACGGAGATCAAACACGAGACGAAGTGGTAGAGGGAGACGGAAGAAGCAGACATGGGGGAAGAGGGGCAAAGAGAGGATTGAGATAGTTGGCGAGGTAGGAGGCAACACTGTGACCTACTAATGCAGAACTGAGGAATTCTCATTGCTGACTCCAAACACATTCCTACAGCCTGCAAATATTAACCCCCACCTCACCACCCCAGCCTCCATCTGAATGCACAAAGCGGCCACCTGGCCCCTCCACGAGGAAGCTATTCATTGATATCAACTCAGTTACTGGAACAGATTCTACCACTGTAGTAGTACAGAGGAGAAACGTACCACAAAAACACAACTGTACCCAGCATGTTGCAGTTACTCTGACCATAACCTAATGACCACAAGCGTAATTTGTTCTCTAATACGCAGAAATCCTGTAACATAATCCCAACAAACTTCATCAGTATAGTCACCACACACTGATACCAGAGATTAGAGAACAGGAAAATATCACCAAGCTATGTGAATGCAACTCTTTCTGAATAAGGTGCTCTAAGATTTACCCCATCGTCGTCATTTGGAGACTGAGGGGAAAGGCCCACGCCGCGGCCACATGAAACACAACTTTATCATAGCAAACAGTCAGAATGTATGGATTTTAACAATGTTTGTTCTCTCCCACAATCTTACTTTGGGATTTGAGATGCTCAGATGCAGATATTACCAACTGTAGCTGCAAGCTAAATGAAATAATTTAAAAGTATGAGATCTGACACCTCTAATAATATTGATATTTATTCCAGCTTGAAAAGACATGCAAGATTACTTTTAATAGCCATTCAGAGTTAATAAAGCTGTTTCATGTTTAAAAAAAAAAGTTTTATGTAACTGTAGAGTTGATGGATTAAATAAAATATGTATCATTTTTCATATTGCGTCCTTACATTGCTATGAAGGAATAGAGAGGAGGATGTCAAGCAACAAGGATATTCTTGATCGGATTTGAAACAGGCACATTGCAGTTATGTGGTCTTTGACCTGCTATCAAAAGTTGAAAATTAAAGAAGACAAAAACAGATTCATTAAAGTATTATTATGATGATACTGTACTGATCAAAACATTTAACAATTTAATAATAAAATAAACTGTATGTCGAGCTTACACTGTTTCTTAAAGCTCAAACATACAGTATTCGTCATTTTTGTGTTATTTTAAAAATTGGCCCAAATGTACTACACTGACTGCACAATGTCCAAGTCCAAGTACATCATATTGTATATACTGAATGGTATTAAATACAATATATAGATGTGATCAAGCTCAGATGTGTAAAACAACATAACAATAATTACATAATAGACGTCAATAGACTCAAAGTTGGCAAAGTTGTGCCAGAAGTTAGAATACCCCTCTATAGATAGACAAAATATACAATTACAAATCCTAAAACATTTATGAGTATTAGCTGTATTAGTATTGAAAAAAATATCTGGTCAAGTAGTATTAGGCTTGTTCTATATATTTTGTAATATCACTACACATCATATCAACAACATCTGAGAATAATACCAAAACACTTCCTGCAAATGGGACAAAACGCAAAAACTTCAATTCAGCCAGCCAACTGAAACTGGTCAAACTTTGTGCAACATTTAGAAACATTATCAGTGCTCTGCTTATAAAGTAGGAAAGCCCTATGGGTATCCAGATGGAGCTCTCTCAGTTCCAGCCCCATTTCAGCCCCATGTCCTAGAGAAGGCAGACAAACACTGATGCAACTGGAGCACTGCGTCCAGGGGGAATAGCTCTCACTCAGACCGTGAGAGAGCGTTAGTACATCCACAGCAGTCACATGGTGCAGTGCTTTCTCTCCACGCCGGACCCTGCCGCCTGTTGTGTGTGGCCCTTTTTCCCGTCTCTTTCACACCAGAACTACATAATTGATAGTGAAGGTTATGTTTTATGAAGTGCAACACATTAACGGCATCCTCTGCACTCTGAAGTTTAGATGTGCTGGGATCGGTAAGTGGTGGCCTAACGTCGAAGAGGTTTTAAATAACTGATACATTCATAGTCAGTACAATAAGCCAGGGTAATCCATTATTTCTGCCAAAGTATTCAGAGGCATGGCTGTGGAGATACAAGCAAAGCCTCATATTTTACCTCATGCTTTAAGTGTTAGGATATTAGAGGTTGTCTTAATGTCAGAGCAGATACCAGGAGGATTTATTTAACAATGCTTTCTGTGTTGTCAGCTTGTTTGAAAATGGATTGCAAAATGTTTAATCCATTAAATGTGGATGAACCACAGACATTTGTATGAATTACATTTTATCCAGAATTTAAAGAATCTTCCAAGAAATTTGTCATAAATATATCGTAAATATCTAATCAATATCTATCTTGTGTAAAAGCAATTAAAGAAACTAAAACCAAGCTATTTGATATTAGAGGCAAATATAACCCATCTGTATCAGGGCCCTTGGATACAGAGAGACATTTCTCAAATAGCAGCACTAAATGAATGCGGTGAACACACAACTGTGGCAGCCTCACTGTCAGTTGTGCGGTACGAAATGCCACATCGAGCTCCCACTGCTGGATAACATCACACCAACTCCACACATTAAGGTCAATATGTTGTGAAATGATTAGTGGACATCAATTAGTCAATCAATGGAAAATTAAATTGCAAATACAATATTAACCAATTCATATGTTTAGTCTCTCTTGAGCAAAAGTGCAAAGAAATCACTCGTCTCGGACTCTCCAGTGTGAATATTTGCTGGTGCTATACAACAGCAAACTGATATTATATTTGGGTTTTGGATGGCTGGTTGAACACAGTAAGCAATCTGAGGAGGGCATCAATTTGGAATTGTAATTATGGCATTTTTCACACCAAGAAACCGGCGTACTCATTAATAATGAAAAAATAGTCAATCTGCTATACCTCACCAGTTGCACATCACCTACAGTTTAACACACAGCAATGTCATGTCTTCTCTATGATTCTTTGGCATAACACAAAATCTTTCAGACTTTTCATAAACCACTGAGCAAGGCCTAAAACAGAGCGGTGTAAATTACTGAGTACAGGAAGCAAATTCAAGTATCTATTGTTGAGGTCTATCTATCTCCATTGTCTCACTTGCTAGTGTTTTGATCATTCAGTGTAATTATAGCTCCCCATAGAGAATTTAAATAGTCAAAATGAATAAATGGTTATGTGAAATTCAACTTGTCAAGGTGACTTCACTGCCTAATACCATATTCCAACCTCAAGACTTAATGGCCTGCATTTGAAGATTAAAATTTGTGCGATCAATACAGCACTGTGATACCTGTGGTCGATCATGGATGCTATCACAAACATCTGGAAGAACATGTAACAACCTACTCTATTTTCCTTACACGTTCAGTTTAATTATCTCAACGAATCCTCCACCAGTAAAAAACAAATATCTCTGTACCTCTACACTTGACGGCCTCTGCTACACCCACTCTGTGGGCAACAAGCAGCCATCAGTCATCAAGGTCGGATGTCTGGGACTTTGGTTCCTCAACTTAAACCTGTATTCAGACTCTTTCTATCAACACCATCAAGACGACCATTATCCCCGCAGTCCTCCTCTGATCCACTCATCGGGAAAACCTTATTTCTGCCCTCTGCCAAATGGCGCACCCTGGCCTGGAGACAACTGGGGTATTTTTTGAGTTTGTTTGCCTGCAGTCAGGAGTACAGGGACTGAAAGCGTGTGTCGAGTCTCCATGGAGATGGACGGGCTTGTTAAGGTCATGGACAGAATGAGGATATATCGCAGGTCCTCGAGCACACATGCGGGGGACGACATTAACTTGTCGATATTAAACAATGGAGGCAGAGCAGAGAACACACAGGACAGCAAGGATGAGTGGAGGGCGGTGTGGACACAAAGCTTGAAAGGTATTAAGAGAGGGAAGTTAGGTGTTAGTGGACACTGAGAGACATACAGATATGAGGCTTGGTCATGTGCAGTGTAGCGGGGACACATACTGAGACCGCAAACAAACAGTAAGGGGAAGTGGAGGGTGGGACGTGTCAATTCCAGAGCAGGGAGGATGATGGCCAAATAATTCAAATACTTTGTGTCATATTTTTTAACAGTGTCTTATCAGCTGAAACAAAAACCACAATCAGGCCACAAACATTCACTCACTAAGCGCGTACTCTAACACTGTGCAGGAAAAGATTTACAAAGACTGTGACTGACGCAGAATAATGGCACAGAAGTGAGTGCCCCGACCCCGTTCTTCCTTCCCCTTCGTCCTCACAACTGGGCCCCAAAAGCAGCCTGAGTCTTTAACTAATACTGAGCTTAATTTCAGGCAAGAACTCTTCCAGCAAACAGACGTATTTTATCTAGCAAATACATACAGAGAGATAAAAGGTATGGCTGGATTATAGGAGTAGCGTGGAGACAGGGGAAATGTTCCAGCGGGAGTGGGAGGAAGAAAAATGACTTTAGGTACAGAAACCAACAGAAACCAAACCAGAGCTGGGAACAGCAATCAAGACGAGATAGACAGCAAAAACACTTAAAGGCAGAAATAATGTGTCTATATGATTACTTTTCTATCGAAATAGCAGTTCAAAAGGGAAACAACGAAATACAAGATAATTCCAGTTTATGTTGCATAAGTCTGCTCTTTTTTTTTTTTTTTTTTTTTACCTTTTCCCGCGTTTCTTTCCAACTTGATTCCTTCTCTCTGTCCCCTCTTCCTCACTCTCGAGTTAGTGCTCTCCCTCCTGACTTGCAGCCTTGCATCTCTGTTTCACTCCAGCCTCGTCACATCTTATATTCGCTGTTCACTCATCTCCCCTTCCTCAGACGCGGTTTCTCTTTTCCTCACCCCTCAGGACTTTGAAGGGAAACATGCCTTATGGACAAAGGAAATCAGCACCGTGAGGAAAAGTACCAGAGGGAAAGACAAGCAGATAAAGTCACAAGCAGTAAAGTGAGAGGCAGGAGGAGCTGCTGCTGCTGCTGCTGCTGTTGCTGCTGCTGCTGCTGCTGCTGTTGCTGCTGCTGCTGCTGCTGCTCAGTTTGTGGCTGGGATAGCATGTGCTGGAGCTGTGTAGAACCGGTTCCACCGTACGCCATACCGAAAAAAGGACATTCACACAGTGGTGCAGAGAGAGCTGAGAAAACGGAGAATGCATGAGAAGGAGGGAGAAGGCATCAGTCATTGTGTGTGTATCTGTGTGTGTGTATGTGTGTGTGTGTGTGTGTGTGTGTGTGTGTGTGAGTGTGAGTGTGTGTGCGCATACATGCAGGGTAGGAATGAAGGAGAGAGGGAGGGACAGAGATTGAAAGAAAGGAAGGTGGGAGGGAATAGGAGGAGTAGACGTGGAGAGAGTAAAAGGGGAGGAGACATTTTTTCTGCGTTTTCCTGTTCACAATTTTTTTCTCTACCCCCCCCCCCCCCACCCCCCCCACCCCCCACGCTCTTTTTTTTGTGAAATGATCCCTGTACTGTCTCTATGTACACAGCCGCCTTGTCAGTAGGTCATTCTTCTGCCTTTCCACGACTGTTTTCCCCTTGTCATATTCCCCCTTTGTTGAAGCCAGCTGTGTCTTTAAGCCCGTGCACTTGAACTGAGAGAGTGCTTTTCTTTCGTGGTGTACTTCCCCTCCGTTGGCCCCCCAGCACACAGGAAAGAGACACAGCTTGCAGGAGAGAGAGAGAGAGAGAGAGAGCGAGAGAGAAAGAGAGAGAGAGAGTAGGACAGAGGGGCAAAAAGGGGCAGAGAAATAAATGCAGATGGGGGAGGGGAAAGGTTTGTAAATGGTGGTTCAAGGCTATGGGGGACTTCAGGAAATCAGTTCAAGAAATATATAAGATCTACAACATATAAAGGCAAAAGTAATATTTGAGTCAGAGCACAAGTTTGCTTATTATTATCAAGGGAAGAAGAAATGCTTAATGTGTTTGAAGAAAAGGCCTGCTGCTGAAATATTGATTCATGGTATAAAGTATGCCCATGTGTTTATAACATCATGAAAGTCCACAATCGAGAAAGTACAAGGTTAAGGTCAGACCATTAAACAGAGCCTCACATATCTGCTCAGAATCTCCATGGCAACTGCTGACATACAGGTGAAATGTTTCATAATAAGCCAACTTGTTTGTGTTGTGCTGTCATAAAATGAACTATTATACCAGCCCATGCTTTGATATATTTGTCAATTTCTTTCTAAAAAAAAAAGGTAAAAGAAAGAGAGAGAGAGTGGGCAGTGCATTCACCTTGACTGATTTAATTGTTGAGACAGCAGAGGGGAGACAGAGGGGAGTCAAGAGCGCTGGCACGATTCGATCGCAGGCCAGCGGGGGCACACGGTAAACTGAACCACCCGACGCCTCTCACAGCACAGACTTGCATATGTTAAATTCTTCAACATTATACAAGTAGTTCCTGGACATTTATGCAGTGGCAGAGTTTGCACAGTGCACTGAAGATTCATGACTAAACCTTCTACTAAACTCCTCCAAATTAAAGTCTCATTTAAACGACAGATATTTTAGAGCATGCATGTGCACGACATAAAGAAGAAAATGTTAATATAGGGGAAAGAGTACCAACGGGGGTTTCAAGCATTCATAATTGTGCCTCCATAAAGTGAGTGTAAGCACATGATTCAACAAGTATGAGCAATTCATTTTCAAATTATTGGTAAATTACAGATGTGGAAAAACAATGTGTGACCAAATTATACAAAGAGAAAACTAAAATTTTGCTGGTTTTCCCACCTTGTTCCTCATTCAGCTGGCTGCGAGTTTCGCATTTAAGTTTAAAAACATCAGAAGTTAGTTGAAGGGAGATTTGTTGAATTCAAAGGAGTCTAACTTTAAACACCAGGGAATGTAATGTGTAAGCTTTTTGAATAGAGGGCAAAAGTTTGGCATGAGCAGTAAATCACCCAAAAGGTCACGCACTCAGAGTTTGTTGAATATATACTCTACAGTTATTGGTATATTTATTACTTTTACTCTGTTTTATCTTTTTCTGTGTTATATTGTTTATCCCCAATGCACTTAGAAGATGGTCAGTGCTGTAATGTATGTGATGTTTAGGCTGCAATTGTCTGAATCAAGGAGAGGAGCTGAAATATAGGCAATTAAAAAGTCACCAACCAAATTAAATCTGGTGAGAAACAGCTTTCTTGCTGATTTAATCCTGTCCACGGCTTAGGTTAACAAAATTTAAGGGTGGATGTAAGGATGCCTTATCTACAGAGAAAACATGAGGGGAGGGAATACATCAACATGCACATATAGCACTTGAACCCTAACAGTTTAGGGCCATGTGCAAAACTGGAATTAGTCTGTGGGAATTTTCCCTCCAAAATATCAAAGCCATTCATTTTTATAAAAGCTTTAGTAGGTTAAGGTGTTGGCATTATAATTGTGCTAATTAATATATTCAATATCTGTAAATGGTTTGCCCCTCACACTGTAGCGAACATTTGCCAACCAATGCCCTTTAGGACATCTTGTCACCGGTTCCATGTGTTTATGTATGAACTTTCAGATCCATTTCTTGGTTTAGCTCCTGAAAAGGTCAATCTCTCCAGTTTCACAAAACAGAACATTGCGGTTTTACCTATTCCCGTGGAAATGGGGAAACATAGTTGTAAAGGTATTTATTTTAGGAGGCTTTCTCTCTACTGTGCAAACTTTCTATAGTGCCTTCCTCAACAAAACGAATAAAGTTAGCAACTATATGTTGAATTTAGCGATTTAGCCATCACCAAATATTCCCCTCAAAGGTTGAGACCAAAAACAAAGCTAAAAGAGAGTGAATATTGGATCTAATTTCATCAGGTTGCCATATGCTCCAAATGTAGAATGACGTTAAGGTGTAAACAAGAAACTGTTTGCTAATAGGTTTTCCATATCCACTTAAAAATGGATTTCAGTGTTGTGCAGTGTACAGTTTGTTTCCACTGCCCCCAAGTGGCTACAAGGTCATTAATGCAGGTTTAATGTTGTCTCATCCATGTTGGTCTAAAAGCTGTTTTTCTTTTCCACATTTTCAAGGTCAAGTTTTAACATTCTCAAATAAATATACCATCGAGAAGAAGATTTTTTTTCTCACAATTTCTTTTCATGACTGCACTGATTTTTCTCATGACCACTATTAAGCTTTGTTCAGACCATCAGGCTAAGCATCATTGCAGGGTAGGGTGAAAGGTTGATCAAGCGTCTTCTAAATCATCATTTAAATAGGTCTTAGTTTTTGCTTTTTAAAGAGAAAACCAGACAGATGACTGCTATTACGCTGATCACAATACACCTTAAAAAGATGCAGAAAAAGGTGCAACATGTTCAAGAAAAGCTTTGTGTTGGTTTGAGGCACCAAACTGAGCAAAGCCAACTTTTTCAATCTAAAAAGAGGGCACTGGTCTAATGCATTGCAAATATAAATAGGTATCGACCCACTGAGAGGTGGAGAGGAAGAGGAGGAGAGGGGGGGTGGGTGGATGATAAAGGTCAGGAGGTGTGTGCTGCATTCGCCCATGCCTTTTGTTAAGGAGTCAAATATACCCTCCATACTTAAGCACATTACTGGGCACAAGAGAGGAGGGAAAGGACTAGATGCCACAAGAAACGCTTCTCTCTCTAAATGCAGACAAACTATTCCCCCAGCCCAAGGACAATCATTACCTGAGGGGAAAGAGGCAGCATGTGTGTTAGGGGAAGAGATGCTTATACTGGCGCTGATCTTGAAAGGGCCTGGCCGATCGATCACATTAAGCTCCCTGCGAAAGAGAAAAATCAATATGTTTTTAAAGGCGTAGCAAGCTACTTGTGGTGTATGCGCGTGGGCTTCATTGATACCGTCAGACGCATTCAGAGAGTGCCTGTTCCTGAAAAAGAATGATCACATTTCGAGGTCAAGTGGTTTCATTTCCAATACTTATCTACAAAATCATGATGACACTTGTGAGGAAAAATGTACACTGAATGTGTGCGTGTGTGTGTGTGTGTGTGTGTGTGTGTATGAAGTATCCCAGTCTGGGTTCCTATTATCGCAGCAGAATACTCGCCAGTGTTTGAGGAGCACAAATGACAGACTGACAAGGGAAATCAATAGTGTTCAGATAGAGAAAGTTGTGCAGAGGCTGTGGGGTCTGACAAGCAACACCAGGATTAGAAAGAAGGAATGACCTGTGACTCTTTGAGAAAATTAATTGCTTGTTTAAAGACACTGTAATGCACTCAGTCGTACAGCAATCAACAGGAATTGCCAGCAACGGTTCAGCTCAGAGAGCTGGAGTGGGAAGGAGGTCAAGAGAAGTGAGACAGAGAGGCGGAGGGGAAACAAAGACAGAGAAGGCAATTTAATTTCCATCAGTTGCCAAAGCAATGCTAATCAATACTAAAGACACCCACTCTTCCACACTTTCTACTTCTCTCATTGCATCCCCTCATGCCTCTCTATATCTATCTATCTATTTCTATCTCTCTCTTGCACACTCGCAGCAATAATTTACTCTTGAGTTGGCATCTGGGGCATCCAGTGGAGGAAGGAGTGAAGAAAAATCCACACAGATCTGACACTGTCCTCAACCTACCTGCACTGACATGACACCACTCTGCTGCAACTGATAAGAGAAGGAAAGAATGAAAACTTAGAATGAAGAGAAGAAACAAAGCAATTAATGATTAAAGGAGTGAAAAAAGTCAGAATACAGGTATGCAGAGCAGGGGGGAAGAACAGATTTACGTTCATTTATGACTTGACGGAAGAAATGCTGGGAAATTATACTGAGCTGATTACTTGTTCATTAATCATTAAACACACGATTTCTCCTTGGGATAGCGCTGCAGCCACGTCTATAAGTCCTGCCAAAGGACATAATCTAAAACTGAATTTATGCCCGATAAGAGTATTTGACAAAAAAATGGAGTATATACAGGAAAGATGGTCTATTAAGGCACAAAGGGTTTATCATCCTGGAGTGAAAGTTGATGAGGAGAAGTGATAAATGATTATGCAGCAATGACGATAAAGAAGATTTCTGGTGTGGCTGACTTTCTACTGACATTTCTGACACTTTCTGACTGAATGCAGTTTGAGAAAAGAAACCAGCCTGCTCTCTAGTGGTCGCACAGAGAAACAAACACTGGGTTGGTCTGAAATGCAACACACGGATCAATATCTTTAAAAAAAACTGTGCAATATTATTAAAAGTTATCCTTTATACTTTTTGAAAAAAAAACTGCGAAAAATAACTAATAAAGCTCTGTGCTTAAGTACTTGTAGTTCTGATTTTCCATATTTGCTTGGATATAACACTACTTCTTTTCATTTGATAATGTTTAATTTCATTTCACAACTAGTGATTATGTAAATTTCTAAAATTTCAAAATCTAATTTCAAAATATTACTTTTTCCTTTTACGTGGACTGAGAAATTAACTTAGCTATACACTTTCAGCAAACACTTTTAATGGTGGCCCAAAGCTCGCTGGTGACTAATAAACCTGAAGATAATGACCAAACATTCAGATGATGAAAGACCAGCACACTCTCCAGGAGTTAAACCCCAAGCAGGTGATTTGGTATGAACTGAAGGTGAAAGCAAAGTAACCTGTAAGTGCAATGTATAGTGCTATTTGGAGAGTGTTCAGACCTATTTGTGTTGTAGCCTTAAGCGAAATTCTTTAAACATCTTTTTCCCTGACAAATGACAGTGAAAACAGAAATTTTCTCCTAACAATTATCCAGACACTGTTGTTTTAAATGTAGCTTTCTTATTTCTCTTGATCATCTTTGAGATGTTTATACACCTTGATTACATCCACTTACGGTAAAATCAACTACAGTAACTGGTCATGATTTAGAAAGGCACACACCTGTCTATATGAGGCTTCACAGCTGACATTAGTAAACAATAAAGGTCATGGGGTCAAACAACCACTGGTATGTATCATGTTATTTTCCTCAAAATAATGTAAACTCTTAAAATATGTAAATGTAAGAAGAGAAAAAGAAGCCCTCCTGTATAACACTATTTTGATAATCTGATAATAGGCTATGGACCTATGATGTGAGTGAGAGCTGCAGCCGTCCAGTCACCGATGCTGTGAACTGCAGGAATTTATGGATGCTTTATTGAGCTTGAACCCACTGACTCACACCTTGTTATGTCTGGAGCTCTGTGGTCAAAAGAGCACTGGGTGTGTAACATAAATGCTAAAGCGGACAGTTCTCTGCAACGGTACTCAGATTAACACACTCACAACTCGACAAAATGTTAATTGAAGACGTCAGAAACATTGTTAAACTGCAAAAAGACTTTACAATATGAGATCTACGCACAGAATTGTATCCACTATCCACACACTGTCTATGTTGGAAAACAACATGACAGCCAGCCAACATACAATGGGAGCCAGGAAAACCACGTAGTGGGAAAAAACATAGTCAAATTTACTCGAGTAAATTTTGACTGAAGCTCTACCTGTTGTATGGCATGGTGGCTGTATGTAAGACTTTGTTAACTATAATACTTTTATCCTGCTTTTGATTGCAGGACTTGTAATGAAGTGTTTTTTATACCATGCTCATGTTGCACAGTGCTTTCAAGACTTTCAAGGCCATTTTGTTGATAAGGCCTAGACTTCTTGACGCAATAGGCCTACCTACTTTTACTTTCTGGTACTGCTGTTGACAGATGATTACATCATAATGAGAATTTATTGGATTAGAAGGATTTAAAATAAATGATAAAGGGCTGTCTTGTTAAGAAGTGGAAGTGGAAGCCAAAGTAAAGTCACTATAATCCCTTTCTGTTTTCTGCCGCGCACACTCATCCCTTCGACAACAATGGTTCATTTTGAGTTACAATGGCTATTACAAGAAATGTCATCAGAGGGCAACGAAATGCACTCTTTCGCTTTTTTAGGGACGAACAAACGTAACGTAACGTAGCCTACTACGTGAAACAGTAGTAGCTCAGCTGTTTACCTTGACTGCCCATATTTGGGCCGGGCCCGGGCGGGGTGTCCCTCTCGCCGGGGGCCAGTCAGCTCTTGCTCACGACGCCGCTGAGTAAAGGAAGTGAGTCACGCTGACGGTAAAGTTACGTCTGTGTTGCAGCAAGAGCCGCGAGCGTAGCAGAGAACAAGGAAGCAACATGTGCTGACCATAATAACTCCAACTCACCAGCAGCACTGACGACCGACACGCACACACGGGAGGAGAAGGAAGGTACCAGGGGGCCGAGGACACGCACCGACCGCTGGACATTCACACACAGGATACTGCTTCTTTCTGCTTCTTCGTCGTGAGTACATTTTTTTTTTTACACTTCTTCCTGTGTTATTTTCGCCTTTAATGTTACTTTGTTAACGTGAATGTGAATGTCGTTAAAGCTACTTTGTTACAATATAATTTCGAGTCAGTCACTGTATCATGCCTCTTTTTTCATTATTGATATTCATGTTTTCCAGTTGTTGTTTTGTTTTAGGCTACTGTTTATTATTTCACTCCTAACTGTAGCTATGTTTTGCCTCAACTATTTTTACTGTTCCAAACTGAGCGTAAAGCCTAAATTTTAGGCTATTGAATTAGGCTATTAAAAAACTGGGTTAAATAATCAGAGTTGTTGTAAGTACCGAAAACACAACCGTCGATAAGTTTCTACTAACTTTCTAAATTTCCACCCGGGGGGTTTCCGCACTGTCAGAAAACCCGAGCGCGTTATTTCCAGCATGTAGCGTTAAGTTTCCTTTGTCTCAACAGAGAGGAACAGGGGGTGGTGTGTGAATTGTTTTTTTTGTCTTTACCCTTTTTCATTTTCTTTTTCCTGGTTGTGGTGGGTGTCCGCAACCAGCCACGCACAACAAACACGTGTCCCCCTCCTTGGGTCGCATGCATGATTGCGCCTGTCGTTCTTTGTTGTGTGTCCTTTGTTCCACGCAGACCTAGGTGCAAGTTTCGTTGTCACCTTAAAGTGGGTGTCGACGAAACCAGACAAAAGACCCCTCACCTGGAGGCTTACTCACCCACACCCCACCACTCAGGCCCAGACTTGATTACACTGATTGTAGTGGGACAGATCGGTTTGGCCTGTTTGGCCCCTGGGAAACACACACACAGAAGTTATGGCATGCTAAACCCACAACTAGGACCAACAGGTTGTTGGTGTTATAGTGTGTGTGATCTAGCAGTGAAATCACACTTGTAAGCAGCAGGATCACATCCAAGACTGCAAATGGGTCAACTTGTTAACTTGTTGTCCTCATGCATCAAATCAAAAACAGTATCAGCAGAGACTGTGATAATGACACTAGGTCATTGTTCAGCAAACAGACATACAGTAAACATGGAGTGCAGCTCTGATCGTCATGTCTGTACACTTTTTTCTTAACCTCTGATTAGATCAAAGTGGCACTAGAAAACACACCCTGTGTGTGTGGTGAATCTGCTTTAGTTCCTCTAACTATCTACAAACAGTCATTAATGTGGCATGATGCAATCCAGTTGAAAACATGACTCACCTGATACTGAACCAGTAGTGGTGTGTGGGATGGGGCATGTTGTTGTCTGTGAACACCTGGACCACAAAGACAAAAGTATTGGTGTGGTAATTAGAAGAAAACAGTGCTACGTGTTCTGTGAAAACTATGAATCTCCAAAATGTTAGCAGTCCTGTCAGCTTTTTACATCATTTATTAAGTTTAAAATAAGAAGTTTCTCAATGAATAACACAGTTAATCCTACAGTTTAGAGATAAAAAAGACAGGCTTATTGATTGACTGGTTTTGTTAGCCCTGTATGATAGTAATCAGGATCTCGTTACTATTCAATGGCTCAAACAAGCTGCTTGTATATGTCAATTGCAATGGCAATTTTCTGATCTGAACTCTATGATGCTATAACATTTATAGCATTTATAAGAGTATTATTATTAAGACCAAGAGGGGAACAACATTATAGTGTAGTTAAGTGTTTACTAATGTTTTTCAAATCTCAAACACATCATCTAATGGCACTGTCGGCTGAACAGCGCATCCATTTTGAATTCCTGCAACTTCTTTTGTGCTGTATTAGCAGGAATTCAAGCACAAGGCCACTTTAACATTCTTAAGACTTGCAACAGAAATCCCAAACTGGCAGATCTACCAGAAAAACCTGTTTATTTATATAATAAATAAATAAACTTGTGCTCATGTACAGTATGTGTCAGACAAAATGACATCCCGTATGTTAGCATGTTGCAAATTTTCTTTACCTTTTTTCTGGTGATGACCACATTTAGTTTCGGAGGAGGCTGCCATGACAACAACAACAAGAAGAGCACATGCAATTTGACCCTTGCAGACTAATAACTGCTGCTGATCACACACTGGTGCTCTTACAGTTCATGAAATGGCAAAACATATGTTAGGGATTTAAACTTACCACTACTCTTAGTGTATTGTAGGCTCACCAGTGCTCTTAAGTGGCGACAGTGGCTTCATGTCTCGGGGCATAATAGTTATTTTGTCTCGCAACACATTACACAGCCTGAAGCAACAGTGGTCTATTCCAAGCCACAATAACAAATCACTGCCTGTACCTCAAAGTTCAAGGCATGGCTTTCTCATCAGGGACATCAGCAGAGTGGTGCTGCTCTGCAAGGTTTGACTTGCCTTGGCCTTTACTGAGCACACTGTTCTCACCTGGTCAGGCTGACACTGGCACTCAACCCAAACAGACATGCTATCAGTAGATAAACAGCGCAGTGAGCTCATTGGATTTGCATGTCAAAAATACCTACATTTTCAACACAGCAGTGCTAGTTTGCATCTTGTTTGCCTGTATACAAACTTCAGCCTTCACGGACATGGCACTGTGTTGACACGGCTCTAAATCCCCGCTTGTGCTTTGCACACACTTAAACACCGAGCTCACCTGGAGGTCATAAAAATGTAAGGCTGAGGAGCAGCTACACAGGGAAGTGCCGTTATCTCTGAGAAGTTCCTACTCCCCCTCACATATCATCCAGGGGAAGTCACAGTCTGTTACCAAAAACTCAGATCACTCTCAGCGCTTTGGTTTGAGAAAAAAAAAAGTGTGAGCAGGGTAAGCGATTACAGACGCACATACTCTTTCTTGGCAGCTTTAGCTGATCTTTCTCTTTTTTTATCTACTTGTTTTTGCAGACATCATGAAAAGAGAGGTGAAGGCCGGAGTCAACTTCCTCAAACGCCTGGTTGTGGCACGTGGCAAGCTTGATGAAGCCAAGGCAGAATTATTTGCTGAGAAGCTGCAGAAACTTCTATGTGGCAAATACGAGGGTCACTGGTACCCTGACTGCCCCAGCAAAGGGCAGGCATACAGGTAATTACCCCAAACTTAACTCTACACATTTTCCAGTGCATACAATGTTTTTGTCATCAAAGATCAGCTTAGAAAATAACTGCACATCAATCTTACACAGAATCTTTAACTTTTCAATCCCTCACAGATGTATCCGGGTAAACAACGGCGTGCTTTGCGACAAAGTGGTCCTGAGAGCATGTGAGGAGAGTGAGCTCACCCCCACCGAGCTGGGCCTACCGCACGAGATCACAGTGTGGATCGACCCTCTGGAGGTGTCTGCGAGGTGAGTCACTGGGTGGCCTGCTGAGGCAGAGGCAAAGAATGACACAGACAGACTCGCTTCAGCAACAACAAGGCTTTTTCAGTCTAGCCAGGAATTGTGAGTAAGTGTCGTCAGCGTGTTCTGTAAAGTGATGAATAATCACACGAGGGAAGTAAGGAGTAGGAACATGTTATAGACTAAAAGACTTGTGGTTATAAATAATTTACTTTGTCTTCACAGATCTGGAGAGAACAGCAGGCCCTTCACCATAGCCACTTTCAAAGACGAGGAGAAAGAAGAGGATGAGGAAGGCATGAAGGGAGAACAGGATGACTCGTTAAACCTGGACACGTCAGATTACCACTCTGCCACCTCTTCAGATTGTGGTTCCACTGTGTCCAGCGACACAGAGGAGGAGTCGAAGGATGGGGAGATGGAGGGAGAGCAAGAAAAGGAGGAGAAGGAAGTTGTCAAGAAGGACTCGGCAGAAGGCGACGCCTACACAGTAGTGATGGTGCCCAGGATTCGGAAACGACATGGAGAAGTACCAAATAAGATCAAATACGTCAGAAATTTGGTAAATGTTTTTTTTTTTTTTGATTGACTGTTGGCATGACAGAAAAAAAAGTATAAGGATGATTCACCTGCAGCTGAAAATAGTCCATAAGAAATGCATCACTTACTTTTGTATCAGTGGAAAAGAAACTACAGTGCCTAATTGTTGGAAGTAAACAGTTTTTATCATTTAATACACATTGTAATACAGAAAAAGGATTGTGTTTTGTACAACTGTAACTAAAATGTTAGTGCTACATTGTAGAAGTGGTGATGAACAGAAGATTTTGGAAAAAATATGAAACGAAATGGAAGACAACTACAACATATTGTGATAGTCATATGCGATTTATTTTCAGTAGTCAGCTGCTTCTCAGTCATTCCCATATTTCATTATTGTATGATATAGAAAGGAGCCAGGGGTGTCTACCACAAGTCTCCACCATCCTTGCTTATCTCATGTTCTCTTTCCAATCTTTCTCCTTGTTTAGCTCCCTGCCAGCCTCCAGTACTACTACCACCCTACACCAGTTTGGCCTCAGTACAAGAAGGGTGCTCCAGTGTTCCTCACCACAGTGTGTGCACCTCCACCTCCACCACCTCCACCCCAGCAGGTATTTGGCTACTACATCTTGCCGCCACAACCATCTCCGCAGTTCATTCTGCCTCAGGCCAGTCTGCAGCCATGGGGAGCTGTGAAGGGTTAGACCATCCAGGAATCCTTGGGGTGAAAGGTGGATTGAGCATTATAAGCTCCTTCAACTGAGCCATGTCCTGTCTGTCCTGTCTGAATTCAGCAAAACCTGGGCCAAAAAAGAACATTTTCACTGTATAGTCTAAAGTTGTTCCTTGCACAATCTGTAGTAATCCATCTCTCCTTTTGAATTCTGTTGTAATTGATTGCTTGTGCTCAGCACAGAGACACCACTGAACTTGTGTGAAAACTTTTTCCTGTCAAGTCTGCACTGCTAATCTTCGTACGTACTGTACACATTAATACTGACTTCAGTCACTGGGTGCTTGGACTAACTCAGGGACTCTCAGCAATATGCTCAATGCCAAATAATTGTTTTTAAGCTGTTATTTTTTAAATTAATCACCACCTGTCAGTTTCACCAGATGTGGACCACTGTGTGTGTACTTCACAGTCAATCAATGTAAAATGTGATTCAGGGTTTTGATGATTTGTAGCTAGAGTGACAATATATGTATATTAAGAAGAATATTTTTTACTAAACTGCTTGTATATAATTGTGAACTTGGATACCACACTTTCTAATATCAGTCTTTTTGTCATAATTTATTTGGCCACCAGTGGATGGCGCTCAACTCACAGCTAATGCATGAAATTGTATATTGTTTTTACTAACAGTGGCTGCTACATAATGCAAATCTAACTTCACAGAGCACAAAAGTTGTTTTAAACTGCTTCAACGCTTTCTGCTGCTGTCAAACTGCAAAGGTAAATGTATGGGCGGCTTTCAGTTGTGCTTTTACATTAAATAATGTCTTTAGTATGAAAATCTGCTACCACTATGTATCCAGAATGAAACCTTGTTTCAGTCACTGATGCTTATGTACCCAGTTTATTTAATTATTTGCACCATATTTATTTTACTTCTAATGCAGCTTTGAATCTCATTTGTTTTTCTTCTGCATTTACTTTTTTTTTTACTGCAATGGATTAAATCAAACTCCACCTGTAGTTTTGTTGTTGTGTTCTCTTTGTTGAGTACAGAGTTTGTTGGTTGTGGTGTTTCCTCTTGTAAAACATATTTTGAAATTGACCATGAAATCACTTGGCCTTCTGAACTCCTTGCTCCAGCTCATGCTGTCTCTCAGGGCTGTGAGGACACTCACTACACCGTTAGCAGGATGTTGCAGCGGAAGCACTCCTGTGTGCTGGGTGCGTCATTTAGCCCAAGGTCATGACGTTGTTCCGCCTTTTTCTAGTGAAAAGGGCGAGGGAAGAGTTACAGTCGCAGTCTTTGATCAACCTAACATGGAATTACCTCTTCAATTCATTTGCAAGAAATGAAAGTGCAATTCAGGTTGCCAAACGAAAACGGCACCATTATAAACATCCAACAATAAAGTAGACATGTTGACAGGCACATTTGAGAAACTAGACAGTGAGCAGCAAATCACCTGTAATCATTTTTGAATGAGTGAGAGGCCGTGACAGCCATGAGTCACGGCCAGTCTCACTGAACCCTGCAGGGTGTTTAGGGTAGACCGCAACAAGTCACAGGTTGAAGTGACTAACCACCAGATGTCACACTGTAGCTGTTGGGCAACTGGTGCTCACCACTGTTACAGTGTTCCCGCAAATCAAACAAAAACCTCGAGGTGCATTTAGAAAAAAAAACCCAAACCAAAACAAATAATCTTTTCTATTAACTAAGTTCGCCTGCTTTTTTGTTTTGTTTTTTTTATTGTCATTTTCAGAGAGGGAAAACAAGACCATGGCTTGTTCCCTGATAAACAAAACACTCTAAATTAGTGTTTTCTACCAAAGTTGCATTTTATCTGACCAAAGTGATCATGGCCACCCGAAGAAAAACATATAGGCTACGAACATCAGGCTCATTGTAAAACACTGTAAAACAACAAACCCGAAATGTAATTCCTGCGCTTTAATACGTTTCGGAGCGCACCAGACGCGGGCGAACGTGCGCGCGCACGTGCACGCACGCACCAACACACAAACACACACACACGCGCGCACACACATACACACAGCAAAGAAGCAAAGAATTCATTTGCGGCAGACTGACGCACACTCCTAAAATAATAAGCCAAGCAAATAAGAGCACACGGCCCGCCGGAGTGTCCAGAGGACATCAGTGCGCGTAATCACGCCGCGCCGGTTGGTAGGTGTGTTAAGGTGAGGGTGTATTAGGGACCAAGTGCTTTGGTAAACCCGCTACTTCGATGAGCAACAAACGAGAGAAGGGCCTGTTACACAGTGCGCCCATCGGACTATGCCTTCCCCAACTTGGGAGGGAAGCAAAGCGGAGAACGGACCGACAGAGGACGGAGCAGCTGCGAGGGACGACAGGCAGAGAGGGACAGGCGGTCGTCTCCTGTGCGCTCTGGAGATGGAGATGACAAACCGCAGCCTGCACGGCGACTCCAAAGTGGACTGTGTGAGTTGTGATGGATTGATCAGTCGAAACGGCGGGGACTCGGCAGAAGTATCCGTGCCGCTGTCACTTCCCGGGAAGCGAACGACTCTTATGGAGGGAGACGACCTCTACAGACTGCGAGACAGAAAGGTTTTACTGGAGGGTAAAAGGCGCCTTTGCGCGTTGGCTTTGGGCACCGCTCTGTTCGGGATAGTGCTCATGATAATCCACGCCGAGCTGTGCCCCTTCGTTTATAAACCGGTAGGTTTGAGAAATTTACCACATGTCATGTCTTGTGTATTGCCCTGCGTATAGATCAAATTAAACTACAAATCATGAAGAAACAGATTATACACTAAACAGATGAGATACTTAGGTTGAAGCTGGCTGTACATTAGCCTACAACATTGTATTTCCTTGCCTCTACCACAATTTCCTAATGCCAATTCCACAAATCGTATAAGCGATGCATGACCCATTTGGACATGTTGCACAGGGCTCCACATCTACAAATCTGGAGCATTTACACAGCAGCACGTGTTCTGTAAAGAGTTAAATCTTTCAATTCAGATTCACAGCTTCACATTCACGTTGCTCCTGTAAGCTGGTTAAGACGGTCCTTTAACTCATCATGAAATGATACAGTCATGTACAAATTCACCTTCTTTGAGCATCATGCAGTAGCACTGAAGCCTGTTAACTGTGAGAGCAGCCTCTCAACTCTCCTTCAACTCCTTGTGTAGCAGTTGATTAAAATGAGATTTTCAGAGACCATGATATAACAGATACATATGAGATCAACAGACTGATAATAAACCATGTTGTCTTTTACTCCTGACATATTTTAGTAACAAAATTGACCATAATTGGTGTAGAAAAAAAAACACTCTTACACAACTGCCTGTATTTGTTGTCATAACAACTTCCTTGATTAGCAGACAGCACAGGACCCATGCAGCATAACAGCAGAATCTGCACCTGGGCTTTGAACCTCCCTGACCTACTGATTAGTTAGTCCATTTCCAGACACACTATTTGGTAGCACAGCCTCATGACATTAACATGCAGATCTCACTGGATAACAATGCCAGGCCACACAATCAACAAATTATTAACTCCCCCTGACTTCCTACAGCACACGCCAGTTCCACATGTGGAAAAAAGTTCTCATGCATGCCGCAAAACATCAGACCACCTCCATGCTGTGAAGGCAGTGATTGATTACAGTGTCAAAGAGCCCCACATTACTAACTCTCAATCTTTTAAGAAACCTATGGAAATATGGCCTAACCTTGAAAAACTATGGCCGATGCGTTCAGACATTTGGACCTGGAGAAACATGGTTGTGAAATTAACAGTGTTGGCACGAGTATGACATTGCTATTCCAGTATACAAATGTGAACCAAGAACAGGTGTTGTCTGTCCATTCCTAACAACAGGCATCGGCTTCGGTACCATGGAAATGCTGATGCACTGGAAAAGTGTTCTCTGCTGCAGTTAAAGCATATTATTTTGAAGAGGCTGCTTGGCTGATTTAACCATAGATTGTTCAACTATTGTCAGCATACATCCTAAATTGTCATGTGATGAGTCACAAGAATGACCTGTGACATCTTCCTCCCCCTGTGGGCTGACATGGCTTTGGGTCACACAGTGGCTGCCTAAACAAAATATATTGCAGTAGCCAGTGGTGCAAAACAGAATTATTGCTTTTTATTTTTAAAGCCATTTTTTAAGTATGCTGCGGGATATTTTGGACCTGCCCTATCTAAGTTAACGCCAGTCTACATAGTTATATTTTAAGCATACCTTTTCATGGTTATGCACGAAAACAGGGCTATTTATGGAACGTTTTTCCACATTTCACCTTTTCCCCTACAGCGAGATTGCTCACAGTACTTCAGGCTATCTTTCCACATCATTTAGTGTATAATTAGAGTGTTTGCATGGCCAGTCTAAAAGTCTATGTCTTTAGTTTAGCTGGGTTAGTGCCAGGAGCATGCACTTTGACCTGGATGCAACCCCATGTCCTCTTTTCAGAAACTCTCTGACGACTTTCCTGAAATGACTTCACAATCCAGAACAATATTTACACACTAAGACCAACAAGTCAAGCATGGTGTCCAATGTTCTGTATTAAAATGATATTCCTAAATGTTTGAATAAGACATAAAGTGAATGATTTTGATGAGCTCCGTTGACTGTGGACAGCGGAGTAGGTTAGTCAGCCCATAGGCATAAGAGACAATATATTTTAGCGTGACAGGCTATACAGTTTTGGAACATACCTCCATTCAATATGGGATAGAGGAACTACTAACCACTCCTTTGCATATCATCTTAATAGGCAACCAACCTGCCACGACACATCATCATTACTTGTCTGTTGTTTTCAGACTGTGTCTTTTTCTTACCATAGTCTATCTTGCCAGTGAGATTATAATTTCTATCTGTTCTATGTTCTTTTGTTTGTCCTCTAAGGTTTGTATCCACAGTTCAGCTACTTCACAGCTGTTTTCTCCAGTTGTTATTTTACATGTTTTTTTTTGTTTCTGCAAGTGACATTATGTGGGCCAAAGGCAGCACAAAGTGCCAATGTGTAATGGATGACGGCATCTGTGTGTGTTAGTTACAACGGATCTATTTTACTTAAATGAGGAAAATATATAAAAACATAATTATATACAATATATATTAAGACAAATTTAATAAATGGATGAGCAAATTAAGGGCTATGAACTCAGATGAACTAGGTGCATGTTGTAGCACTGTATCAAATACATATCAAAAACCCTAACCCCAACCCTAACGCATCTGAATGCAATATGAAACTAAAGTGTTGTGGCCCACACATTGTCTAACATGACAGTTGTAAGTTGACTTTTCTTTCGACTGATTCTGCAATAGTGTTGCAGGTCACCCACACATGGAAACCTGGCTTACAAGAATGCTTTCTGACACACATGCAAATCATCACAAACCAGGCTATTCGATTTCATCCTTAGTCCAACTGCACTGCATGCAACATGTTACAAGGACAGTATCATGGACACCTGTCTGTTGCAGTTCAGCAATAACTAACTTGTAAGTCTGAAAGAAAATCAGCAGAATGGAAAACCTTTACTACACAGTGACATATGGTATCTTACCCACTAGTGAACACGGTCGACGTGATGCTATAGGTGCAGCTTCCAGCTTGTCCAGCATCGGCCCTGAAATCTCAAACATTGTTTGATGCAGTGACACATCAATTGTTACCCGTCTGAAATATTCTTAGAGCATCTCCTCTTACTGACTAAACCTACAAAGGCTTTACGCACCTTGATGTCTCCTTGATTGTTCAACTGCATCAGTATATTATTTTTTTTTTGTTTTTACAAGTGTAATCATAGGTTTATAAAGGATACATTTAAATCCACCAGGGACCCAGAGCACAAAGACCTAATGAAACCACCCTGACTGACTCAAAAAATTTGAAAACTAATGTCAGACACCAAATATTTTTGCTTTGGAAAGTATTTATTTATCGCACAACACACAAAGCAGACCACTGGATTCAGTTTTTTTTTTTTTCACATCGCCATGCCTTGGGTGGCCTGCCCTGGTTATGGTAGCTCTTTGACTGTCCAAGACCATGAGAAACAATCCGTGTTAAGGTTAACCCAAATTAGGTTCAAGGGGTTTGAAATAAATGTTTCCAACAGGAAAAACTTTACAAAAACATTTTTAGAAACTCGGCAAGCAATATGTTGCTGAACGCTCTGTTATGGAATGTGGTGAAATGTTGAGCCTTTGTGGAGTCTTCTAATTAGCCCTGGACGAAATACAGACATGATGTGGATGCTACGGGAGAAACTGGAAAACGACGTACCTTGCCAATGGACGTCACACCATACCACCTACACGCGCAAGTTTCCTCATGTTTGAAAGTTTGCAATTATCTTTTTAACTGTAAACCACATTAAACTGCACGTCCCGTTAAAAAACTTCCACTGACGTTGCATCAGTTACACTGGGGTTCATGGATAAAGGGTGTAGGTCTTTAACCTGCTGAGACCAAGGTGGTATGGCAGAGGCCTATCCTTATTTCTTAATTTGGTTTGTGAAAACATCGAAGAGTCAGAGTCTAACCATCGGAGTGCATGTGTCTGTGTCTCCTGCTGTCAGTTCTCTGGAAAGAAAAGTGTTTAAGTATAAGCACTCTCATTACTGTAATTGAGTGGCTTTTTGGAGTACATTACAGAATCAGTAATTCCACTTTCATTAGGCCCAAGTTCTCAAAAAAGGCAAGGATTAGAGCAGCCTAACATTTTGCTGTTATAACACAACCAGGAGTATATTCCATTTGGACTCAGATCATCTTTCATGAAAATGAAAACCTCTGACACATCCTTTGTTATTTTGATTGACTAGTAGTATTGATAGAACACTAAAAGACAGACTAAGCACAAATGTTTATTTTCTGTACTGAAAATTGCATTGTTCATGAATCTGTATTTACATGGATTTAGTGAATGCTATTGCATATTCCAAAACTCAAGACCAAAGGCACCACCTTGTACCCTTGATACACTAAATACAAGGTAATGAGGTCTGCAACTAACCAACTCTAAATTACTGATTCACCTTTGAATCACTATATCATTGGCAAAAAACAAAATGCATGGTGGAAATATGGATGTTTGACTGGTGGACCAAATCTCAGAGTGATTCACTCACAGTAATATAATTATTAAAGAACACCAGTGGGGCGCTGAAAATTGTGAATGTTTGCATGTTTTTGTACCAGAAAGTTGTCCAGATATTTGATCTAAATTCTGTATTAATACAATGTGAAATATGGGTGCGTGTCTACAAGTCTGTTAGTTACACATTGGCTGGGGTACCGAAATTATGCCAACAGATGATAAAGTAGTTATCCTCCAGGGAAGAGAGTTAATATTTGGCACAGTTGGCAGCACAGTTGTTCTTGGGTGGGAAGCTGCGGAGGTATTTGCCTTTCTTTTAGTTGAGCAACTCCTTTTCGTTGATCATGCAGCACTATCTGGAGGAAAATGGCCCTTCAAATGGGAGGGATTACAAAACAAGACCAGGACAAAACAAAACGAAGATGTCGCCTAACAAAATCACCAAACCCATAGACTAAATTCAAAGACTGTGCTGTGATTCCAGCTGTAATATCGATGTTTGACTGGTGGACCAAATCTCAGAGTGTTTCATTCACAGTAATATAATTAGAAAGACTGTGCTGTAATTCCAGCTGTATTTACTGTGAAATGATTGGTCAGAGAGAAAGATAGAAGTGACCAAATATCTTTCTTATTTTGTTTCTTACACACCACTTGGCCTCATTATGGATCTACAATGGTTTAGCTTTTATTCACATCAACTCCACTTCATAACAGACTTAATTAGAGGCAGGTCATTTGGAGTCGTACAAACACTAATTAACTAACTGACTGACTGACTGACTAACTTTTTCACAGGCCTGTGCTGTCTCTCTTTGTATAACTTGATTTGGATTCTAGTTTTCACAAAAACCTTGATAATGGAAAAACTCTTGTAATCAACTGTTGCTAGATAGTAATCATCTTATGCCTTATCTCTCTTGTCTCCATTTCATACCAAGGAGTCAAACTTCGCCCTCATCATCAACTGTTCCATCAGCTTGTCGACTGGGTGTCTCCTCATCTTCATAATAGCTTTCCACTATAAGGACATCAGGGTGAGTCCCCCCCTTTGTTTCAGTCAACATGCATGACCTGTGTGCAAGAGTAAGTTCCTGTGTGTGTGCACACACCCAGGTTTATTATTAATCTTCATTGCTCAATTTACAGTATTTGTACAAGTACAGTACAAGTTGGCGTGCGGTAATTATAACTCAATTCAATGGCATAACTCATGAACGGTTCCTCTGCTGATATTGATGCACATTTGACTGTATACATGCCGATGACATCTTGAAAGCTGAAATTTTATAGAACCTCTGCTGTCAGATTAAAAAGTCCTCAGTGCTTATAACACACGCGTCAGAACAGACATGAATACAAACTGTTACTTTGGTGTAGGCATGTGACAACGATGCAGTGGTTGCAGTTAGTTCCTGTTTGTTCCAGATAAGCTTGGTTAGAATGATACTTTGTCAGTGATACTTGTGGGGCAGTTGTTTTGGAGATGCTCTCAGGCCACTGATGGTAGCCTCAACACTGATTATCTGTGTTTTATTTGCTGTATGCATAAAAAAAAACTCTGGACAAAACACTCAGCCCACACAGGCATGTACAATGTAGCAGCTGCAATATTGGTTTCACTTTCCCATTCACTTGAATGGCAGCGAGCCATATGGATTGGAAAAATCCATATGGCTTGCTGCCATTCAAGTGAATGGGAAAGTGGTCTCAGACTTTTGGACCCCACTGTATATAAAAGAATTTGTTAGAAATTAAACAGAGTAAACACTTTCATTCCTTTCGTTTTGGCTGTTAGGCCTGTGCGCTAACCTACATTTTTTTCTGTTTGGTGGCAAGTCTGATACAGAAGGGGTCCTTTCCAAGTGTGTAGAGGAGATAAGAGAGGGCAGGTTTAGGGTGGAGACTAACCCAACCCCTAACCACATACAATATACAGCAAAGTAGCATTCATGCTTTGACCTGTGGAGCAAAAATAACGTTTCTACAAATGAATTGGTAGAGGAGAAAGACCTGTGAATACAGACTTGCTTAATTTCCTTTACTTTCTCGAACATTCTTGAGTGCAGTTAAGCCACACATTGATGGGTCAACTACTAATGTAAACTTGCATACAAATTTCCCAAGATAGCTTTATGATATCTGTGGTTTCATAACGTTTATATCTTTTTAGGTTAAAAAAGTTCTCTTATCACAGCGCTTTACAAACACAGTGCACTGGAGAGAACTCTGTATTTGACTTTTCTTCTGTGTTATGTAACAAATAAACTGAAGAGATGTTCTTGGTTTTTGTTCTACCACCTGCACTGTTGTCCAGGCAATTATGAAATCTGTTTATAAAAATTGTTTGTCAACGGGTGTGGCAAAACAGGGAGCACATAACATAATGTCATGTCTGTGTCCTTTTGAGGATGAGGAAAGGATAATCATGTGTTAACATGTTACCATTGATATACTTGTCTTAAAAAAAAAAAATTCTATCTCCAACTTTGAACATTTTCTCTCACTCTTCTGTCATCTTCCTTCTTTCAGCTGTTCGTCAGTGACCACAACCAGTTGGACTGGCGTATTGCTATGACCAGCCACAGGGTTCTTGTGATCACCCTGGAGCTGCTGGTCTGTTCCATCCATCCTGTTGGCACATACTGGAAGGCAGGCCCCCACGTCAACTCCTCTTCCACAGCTCCGCTCTGTGTTTCCAACCATCACAACGAGGTCCTGGTGGACGTGGAGCTGCTATTATCAGTGCTGATGTTCCTCCGCTTGTACTTGGTGCACAGAACCATCCTGCTGCACAGCAAAGTGCTGCTGAGCGCCTCCTATAGGAGCATCGGCTCGCTTAACAACATCAACTTCACCTTCCGCTTTGTTCTCAAGGTACTGATGAACAAGCACCCAGCACGCACACTGCTGGTCTTCATCCTCCTCTTCTGGCTCACTGCGTCCTGGATGCTTACCCTGTGTGAGAGGTAGGGAAAGAGAACTGCATGTAAGAAATCAATACATCCTAAAATTGTAAAAATTTAAGTTAGAAGCCGAATGACTTGTCGTATGATTTACCACACACTGTGCACACTAACTCTTACGATAATAAAATAATGTCTTTGTAAATTAGAGCCACATAAAATAAGAATTTGCACCAAGCTTGGAGATTCATCAACCACGGATTTTCTTTCAACCTGGAACACCTTCAGTGAGCACTCTACTGAAATATACTGTCACACATACAATAAATACTACTACTGATAAAATGCGAGAAGTTAAGTTAAAAAGAAAAACTACAACAAAACAACTCTAAAAAAGGGAGATACCCCTTGACGATGAAGTAGAGATCTTACCCTACGAAACGGACTGCACTTATGGCGTAGCCAACGTGTTAACCTACGTCACGCGTAGAAACGACATAAGAGCCACAACCTGTAGTGGGGTTTCATTCAGGTTTGAAAATGCCGGCTCCAGCAGTTTGTGTTACCTGTAGTGTGGGCTTTGACGATCTGTCTTTGTTTGATGAACCAACAGAGAAGAAATGCTGAAAACAGAAGATGCCTTCGCTGCTTTTCATCTTGCACTACGGTCGAAGTCTGTACCTGGCCTCCCGCATGTTTAAGGCGTGGTTTTAAGAGTTGAAAGGCACTACCCCTTGCTCTTAAAATAATTGGGACAGCCTAACCTTATATGAGAACGCACAAAATCGAGTGGAAGTAGTTAAAATGGGACAGGGCCTTACTCTCCTTTGAATTCACATTAATTTCGGCACATTACTGCACAGCCAGAAGACAGTTAACTTAACTTTACATCACGTGAGGACAGAAAGTGGGCAAATGTAAAGGTAAAATGACACATTGTGGTTTTATGGAGCTATTTTTTGACAGACTTTGAGGTTGTTCCAGTGGTATAGGCAGCAGTTAGAGTCAAAGAAGTGGTTGCTCCCTTCTCTGTAGACTTTGTGATAGAACAAGAAATTAGATGCAATTCTTTGCTTGGGCGTATTGTCATTCTCTTTTCTTTGAGACTAGTTGCTGCTCAACAAATATTGACTGGACTCAGCAACTAGAAAATGTGAAGTCTGAAAGAATACCAGCTGTTTACTTTCCATAATAACCTTTAGGGCCATTAGTTTCAACATTAACACCATGTTCTTTATAAAAGTAACATTTAACTATTAATTGTCATGGAATGAGCAAATGTGTGTCCGCCCAAAGCAAGTTTTTCCAGTGGATCAAAATAGAATGAAATTAGCTGAGCAAACTACGTGTTTTACTCTTCCTGTGGCTTTCTCATGATTTCAGTTATCAGGCTCTGCTCACTATTTTGCACTAAATAGCGAATAGAACTTTTGAAATCTAAACATTTCCGTATTGCACACACATACACACACACATACACAGAGAGAGAGAGAGAGAGAGAGACTCTGATGGTCAATTTGACTTTCCTATTCTAAATAGACGTCCAATAACTGATTTGATAATCATATTCTACTTTATTACACTAACAAGTCTCTCTTGATACGTTAGCCAAGTAAACGTCAGCCTGATGATCTGCAGTCTGTTTGGCTGTTTGAACAGTGTGAGGTCATTTGTTCATCACAACCTTAATGGGAAGTTTTGCCTTCACTTTCACATGTCCCACTCTTGTATGTTTTGATTTGTCAGAAGAAATAAAAGAACCTTTAATCGATAGCCGATAAAACCTCATGAAACCTTTATGGAAAAAAAAAAAAAACCTTTATCAACTTTAGAGTCATCCACGCTGTAAAATGGGTGTTTTATTTACCACTGTATCTAAGACATGACACCCCAGAGTTTTAGATGCTGCTGCACAGACTGACAAGTTTGGTTCAGGCAGCTTTACATTTCCCAAAAAGTGACCCATATCTAACTGTAATGGACAGTGTCAGTTGATTACAGCAAAAATAGATCACAGGGAAATTAATCTGTTGTATTCCTAATAATTGCTAGTTTAACCTAATGAGTATTTAACCCAGGACACAGTAGATCAGCTTAGCATGCACAAAAGTGAAACTTGTCTATTGGAAAGTAAACAGTTCAAAAGATAAGGGTCACGGTTAATAATTCAGAGATGAGAAAACCAGATACCTATAGCACCCAAAAGCGCTGCTGCAGCAAGGCGGAGAGAGAGAGAGAGAGAGAGAGAGAGAGAGAGAGAGAGAGCTGAATAGGAAGGTCGGTCTATATAGACAGCCCACAGACTCAGTCCAGTCCAAGCAGATACCTGCCAAATTGTCGACAGGAAGCACCAAAATAAAACAGGACATTACAATCTGTGTTTTGGCATCAGCTGTTTCCCAGTGAAATGTGATTTATCAAAATTATTAGGTACTTAATTCGTCAGGTATCTAATTGGAACATGCATTTTTTGAGTTTTCTATAAAAGTGAAAATTAGACAGAGGAGTTTATCTGTATCACCTGCTCCCATATGTAAAGTTGCTAAATTTATTTGTTTATTTATGTATCCATTTCTTATAAACGTATGATTATGTTGAGTAAAATGTGCATGTTATGTGCACAGACGATGAAACGGGTGATGAATTTGAGTGTCGAGATAGTTGGGGTAATGTGAAGGCTCATTTCTGGGTGGTTAATGGGAAGAATGAGGCTGGGGCTTGCATCTTTGTGTATGACACTAGAGTCCATGAGAATACATTTACACTTAGAATACATTAAAGGGATAGTTCACCCTCAGTCCTCCGTGCCTTCTCTGAGTTACAGCGGGGCTCCGTGCAGCACTACATGTCCATATGACGGTTGCGAACGGAGCCCACTTTTCTTCGTCCAAAAAGACACACCAAAAAAAAACATCCAAATACCTCCATAGTGCTCGTCTGTAATGTCTCTCTTGTATTGAAGCCCCAACATGAGAAATAAGTCAATGTTTAAGCTTGTTGGAAGCGGAAGCTCCCAGTGTTGCTCTGCCGGAATCTTGCGCGATTTGTGGAGTCGTGAACTGGGTGTCAATGCAAATCGCACGAGATTTGGACGAACCAGGAAGAGCAGTACTGGGCGCTTCCGCTCCAAACAAGCTTAAAACATAGACTTATTTAATTTTTTTTCGGAACAATTTCTCATGTTGGGGCTTCAATACAAGAGGGACATTACAGACGAGCACTTTTGGATGTTTTTTGGTGTGTTTTTTTGGACGAAGAAAAGTGAGCCCCGTTCGCAACCGTCATATGGACATGCAGTGCTGCACGGAGCCCCGCTGTAACTCAGAGAAGGCACGGAGGACTCTGAAACTTCTCCCAGCCCTTAGTCGACATGAGGGTGAGTAGATAATGAGTGAAATTTGAATTTTGGGTGAACTATCCCTTTAAATGACACAGCCTCTTCTCTCCTCCCTGCAGACAGACCCAAGAACAAACAGGCCACATGGACACGGCTCTGTGGCTCATAGCCATCACCTTCCTCACTGTGGGCTATGGGGATGTGTCGCCCCACACCAGCTGTGGCAAGGCAGTGTGTCTCTTCACTGGAGTCATGGTAACTAGGATAGGTTGCTTGTTGAAAAGATGTCAGATTTAAAAAGAAAATACAGTTTAAAGTATCAAACATTTCTCTGTACAGGATGCATGCTCGGATGATGCTCCTTTCATTTTACCGTGCTGTGCGTTTTCTCTCTTTGTAAGGGGGAAACTTCCCCTTACTTTCGCTTTTATTCCATTTCCTCTCTGTTGTGTCGTGTTCGGTTCCAATCCACTCACTTTATTCCATCTGCTTACATTCAATTCTGTCCTGTTGTATTCTGCTCCATCTCAGTCTATTTTGTTCCATTAATTTCCTCCTCAGCATATTCATTCCTGATTTGTTCTATTTTATTGCCCTCTGTGCTGTTCCATATTGCTCTGTGCTGTTCTATATCATCCTCTGTGGTCTGTTTCACTCCCTTCTGTTTCTACTGTGTTCCATTGCAGCAACTCTCCCCCCATTTTCCTATTTAATTTTTTCCCATTTCATATCGTGTTCAGTCCAGTTTGGTTCACTTCTCTCCTGTGCCTCTTGTGTTCCACCCAGGCCTGTTCTGCTCTATTCCACTAGTTATCTTTATTAGACCCCTTTGTTGCCCAGCTGCACACCCTAGTGGTGCTGACAGACCTGCATGCTTTCATTCCCCTGTGTGTGTGATTTAGATCACAGCTGTAAATTAATGGATGGTGCCTCTGCAGGACCTTGGCGGTACCAGGCACTCGCACAAAAACACACAGAGAGGGAAACTATCAAGCAAGTGGTGGGCGCTGTGTGTGCCTGTATGCAGTGTCATATTTCTGCATAGTGATAACATTGCTCTGCTGCGCTCACTGACTTTCCTTCTCATCATATCTTGAGGAGATATGGCATGAGAGGCCAAATTTAGATTAGTTGTTTATCTCATCTTAGAATGAAAGCACCAAATATCACAGGAAAGAAAGACAGCATCAATGTTACTTCAAAATAGTTTCTTTCTGCGCATGGGAACAAAACTAAACTTTTTTGAAATCAAGATAAGTGTTGTTTTTACGGCGATGCAGAGGAATGGCAAGATTAAGACCGAAAGAAAGGTGGGAGGGAAGGTCAGAGATAAACTTGGAGGGTTAAGAGGATGTGGAAATTGTATTTGAGATAAAAATGAACAAGAAGTCTTTGAGAGCAAGGAGTGGCTGTGTATTTGAATAGGTAACAGACTTTGGTTTGTTGCCAGTTGCGTCACCTGTGCTTTAAATTCTAGCACAGGCAGATAAGAGTCCCCACTGTGGTTTTGGACGTGTCTGGTTCAGACACCTCTGTGACAACGTGGAAAACAAATCTTTTCCCTCTCTCTTTCTCCATCTGCCTTGTTTTTATAAGCCCCCCCTCCCCCCCACCCCTTATAAGGGAAAACTTTCCACCATATCCATTTTTAGGTGGTTTATTGTCTTTGGCACCACTACAACAGGAGGGTGTGCCAACCTGTGCCCATGATTTGGAAAAAAATAAATTTCCTACTCCCATCAGGGCAGTTCTGGGAGCCAGTGACTAGGGTGATGCTCACACCTGTAATATGGCTGAAAGCATCTACGGTCAGCACTTCTGCTCCACTCCAGCCATAACTCAATTTGCAGCTGTGTTCAGGGGCTGACAACACTGTTTGCATCCCATCACTATGTGTGGATGGATCCACGGAAAGAGTCAGTACCTCCCAGGTTTCGCAGACGGTGTAATGATGGATATTTTATGGCTGTTCGAGTGAAGCATACATTTATCTTTTAAAACTGGTTTGTGCTTTCTAATGCTCAGGCTTGATCTTGCTCTCTCCTTTTTCTCTCTCTCTCAAATGCAAGCCGAAAAGAGGAAAACAGGTAAACACTGGTTATTCTTTTTATCATTATCTGCGGAGGACATGGGTACAATACAGTGTTTTTGTCTGTGTGTCCTATGACGTGCTTATCTGAGTGACTATGTGGATGTGATTTGCTCTGTGGCCCATCTGAATATTCACCATTGCTCTGTAGTTCCCTGTCCAGCAATAGCACAAGGCTATTCTCAGAGGAAACCCGCACTATTATAGCAACGTCGCGGAGGCCTCAGTTTAACCATTGAACTCTCTGTGTGTAAATATAACTTAGATTTATTGGAAGAAAGAAAATGAGGTATGAAGATCAACATTCAGTTTTCTCAAACTGAGCCACTGCCGCGAATTCGGGCAAAATTAGCCAGTAAAACCTAACATCACTCTCCCGCCTTGAGTTCAGCCTCGTACATGTCACTACAGTTTCTGGATCAGACTTGCTCTATCACTGGGAATTTGTTGAGGCAGATGTTAAATATATCAGTAACCATGCCAACAGCTCTCCCTCTGTGTGTGTGTGTGTGTCTGTTTGTGTGTGTGGGGTTTTAGGGTGTAGCCTGCACTGCCATGCTGGTTGCAGTCGTTACCAAGAAGCTGGCGTTGAACAAGGGAGAAAAACATGTGCACTTCTTCATGCTGGACATCCAGATCTCTAAAAGGGTAAGAGTAATGTAATATTTTTTCTCAGAGGTCTGTCATAATATCTATAAAGTTTACATTACGAAACTCCAGAATATGAGCACCACATACCTGCTTGCCAAGATGTAGATTGTTCTTTGTTCAGTGTAGCTTTTTTTTTTTTTTTTTTCATTAGCCATATGATTTTTGGATGTGCATGCATCACCCCTTTTTCACCACTTTGCTTAGGAATTCAGCTGTTTTGAATCTTTTGCATCATTCTTACTTGGTACTTACTGGGGCAATATCTGAACTATGTATACATGAGGGTTGGATCTGTTTTCAAATGAGCTGCAATGATTTAGATTTGTGTATGTTTATGAAGTCCATCGTATTTATTTATTAATTACGTTGTATACCAGCATCCTCCACATGCAACTAACTGGTCTTCTCTGCTGTCAATCAATATATTGATAATCCTGATCTTTGTTGACAAAATAAGCTTGGTTATAACACTTTCTTGTGTGATGACCCAATTAACATTTGTGGCATCACACTTTGGGTGTGTTTCATTCTGCTTAATGGTGGGGAAATGCTGTAAAGGGTTCACTGAATGGTTTTGATTATTGCTTTTGATGTTCTTGTAAATAATTCACATTTTAGCAGCGGGCCAATGCCCAATGGGGTCAGAGTGACATGTTTGATTTGAGTCAAAATATGAGCTGTAACAGATA
The DNA here is from genome assembly GCF_045865225.1 of Trachurus japonicus. Classification (NCBI taxonomy): domain Eukaryota; kingdom Metazoa; phylum Chordata; class Actinopteri; order Carangiformes; family Carangidae; genus Trachurus; species Trachurus japonicus. Next base: position 14,540,525 of record NC_140922.1, read on the forward strand.
ATACATAGATGGTTATTTAAAAATTGCCTTGGTGATTTGGAAAATAAGAATATGTGCTATACGTATATCTGTATCGCAAACTTCTGAAAAGTTGCAGAAGAAGTCAGCTTTTGGCCTGCGCCTGGACGGGTTCTGTCTGTGTTTATTCTTGTCAAAGTAACTGGAGCATTGCTTGGTAATGCGGCTCTAAGTGCAGAATGATTTGAAAAGTCTGTATTACACTGCCAGACGACAATAACATAACTCAACCCAAAAAGAAAAAATGAAAACACTTTTACACTGGGAAAAGTTTGGAAGTTGAAATATGTAAAATATGTTTTTATGTATTTGTATTGAATGGGACAAAACTGTTGGAAAACCACCATAAGGCAAAAATCCTTTGCCTTTATATCTGATTACTGACAAATTAACACCTAATTTTCACACAGATATTTTATGATCAGTCATCTTCATGTCACCAAATGACATCATTGTTTCTCAGCATTTTTGTGAAAATATTTATCCCATAATCAAATGAACTTCCCTGTATAAACACTTAGTAAACAACCAACTCCCCTCCCGCCCCTCAGAGGTTACTACAGCGTAACAAGACAAATAAGAAAGCTGAAAGAGTTGTCAGGATGGAAGCGTCACTACTTTCCATGTCGCATATGCCTGTTTTGGTTTGAGATTCTTTTTATAATTATTTTTGTTCCTTAAATAAGAGACACCAGAGGACATGGTATTGTGGGAAAAGAGGAGGGAGATGAGGTCTGCCAACCTCTTTATAGCCTTTTCAAGGCGTCAAACAGAGGAAATAATCTTATCTCTGTCAGGAAAGAAACCTGTGTCAGTTCAGGACGGTGCAGCGATAGGCAGGAAACTGGTCGAGCTTACATGTGTTTACGTGTGTGTGTGTGTGTGTGTGGAAGTGGCTTGCAGAGGAGTTACTCTGTAGCCTTGGACGGCACTGAAGTGTTTACTTCTCGGTGGGAAGAAGGAGGTGTCTGAAAAAAAAAGCTTACAAGGTAATATTGTCCTAATGTTAGAAAAAAAAATATTTTAGGAATAAAAATGTGTGAAGAGCGCTATATTTTTTTTAGGTCATGTGTTACATATTGAGTGCCTGGCTGTGGTAGTCAGGCTGCTTTGGAGGATACAACCATTTCCTTTCTCTTGGTGGCTGCATCCTGTCACTCGGTGCATCATTATGTCTTGCTTGTGGTTGTTTTGGTCTGAGTGTGTGTGTTTTTGTGCATGTGCGTGCATCCTTCTGAGCTTTCGGGTGCAGTCCAGATTTACACTGATGGGAACAAGGGAAGACATCTGGATGCAGACACTGACAGCCTCTATTAATAACCCCCACAACAGGGGCAGAGTGACATCATAACGGGGCAGTTACAGTGGTTTGGGCAGGAAGACAAACAGACACGAATAGAATCAAAGACAAAAATGCCAAAAGGTGATAGTGGAGAAATCCTGCAGTGCCTAAAACCTTACTTTCTGTACAGCCTGTTCTTCAAAGTCCTATGTCTAAGCCTCTCTGTGAAAAGAGGCCTCCATACTTCTGTTTTATCTGAAATTAGCATCATTGAGCAAAAGGGCTGAACAGGAAAGACTGTCTGGTTTTAATCAGTTTGCTTGGATGACTCATGATTTGATTCCCCATGCTAAAATTATAGATATATAGCAGATTCTGTCCAAAAAAAATGCGATAAGCTCTGTGTGGTTTTGTCAGTCAAGCCTAGAAGTTTGATTGACTTTATCTTGACAGTCTTATCACATTTCAGCCCCTGGAACTTCCTTGTTTGATTGGTCGATTTGAATGTTTCTGCCTTTTTACCAGATCCGCCACGCTGCTGCTAACGTGCTAAGGGAATGCTGGCTTTTGCATCGCGCAAACGTGACAAAAGGCAACCGCTGTGAGCACCGAAGACACCAGAGATGCCTTCTGGAAGCCATCAGAGTGTAGGTTACAGTTTTACTGAATCCTACCTTCAGACAGGATGTCTGAACGTTTGTATCAGGGCGAGGGATGAAAGTGGGTGGTGCTTTGTGTGTCTTACATGTGTATTTTACGGGTCATTAACTTAGTGTCAACATGCCTAACCACAGAGTCACACTTTTAATGAGCTAATTTAGATTAGTAATTAGATATCTTTGCCTCTTGCATGTGTGAACAAGGGTGCACCCTTTTATCATACAGATTCTGAGTCAGATTTTTCTTTTAACTATTCAAAGTTTGACAGTAAAGCACAATAAAATATACACCCTTTTGGACGAATTGCCATTTACACATTTATTTTCTCAAACTGGGTCAAAATGGTTCTCCTTGTTATTGAGCCAATTCTCCTCTTTCACAAACAAGTGAAATGCACGAGACAGGAAGTCCAGATATGTATGGTCATTATCCTGACGACACGATTATGTGTGTTGAGCCTGGATGGAGAGATTATATTTCCTGCTTTTACACCAGACAGAAGCACTATAAAGAAAAACAGACTTCAAAGTACAAGTGGAGGGCACCTCCACACTTTAGGATTAAGAGCAAACTATCTGGATGCTTGACTGCAATATAGAGATCCATATTTATTTTGTGTGGAGGGAAATTTAGCCCCTTTTGCCCCCCTGATATAGTATACCTCCTAACTGTTGCATTTACAGTAATGGAATACAATATTGTCTATTTATTCTTCCAGAAATGAGAGGTTCTGAATTATACCGGGACTGTCCTGTTTGCTCAAAAATAGGACAAAGAAATAGTCTTACACTGACTAGAGCATGATATTACATTGAATATTTTCCCTGTCTGTTGTGTCAGTGTAACATTTGGAGTAATGCAATTAAAGTGTGAATATGTGTGAAATACTTCCACATGACTGAGATCTATTGAACCTTTTGTCTGCACAGGTTTCGGCATTTACGCCTCAAACAAAGGCAATTGAGAGATTACGTAAGTGAGATGGTGGACCTCCCGAAGGTAAGCGACAGCTGTCACTGGAATATTTTGCACATTTCGTTGGAAAAAAGCTATTGCCAAACAAGATGACAAAGACACCCTCTAAAAGCACTCACTACTTACATAGAGTGTTACGCAGCATTTAACGGTCTGCTGTTTATCACTAGGTGTTCAGACACATTAACTGCTTGTTAAAAAATCTCCATAAAATGTCTCAGGATTCATTTGTGTCAGGAATTCATAGGCCCAGAAAAGTTTTCCATGTGGAATAAAGCCAAGATGTAAAGGCATTACCTAGTGAGAGGCACTAGTGTGTAATTTGTGAATTTTAAAATGCGTTTTGTTGATTGATTTATGTGGAAAACAAGCCTGTTTTTTCCATTCTTCAAGCGTAGCCCCTTGGTAGGATGTAAAAAGTAAGGCACGGCCACGCTAAGCAGAGGACTAAAAAAGTCACCAAATTTTGCTGCTGTTGTCTTTTTTGTGATCTAGCTGCTAAAGTGGTTGCCAAATGCAGTTTAAAAAATATATTTTTAAAGTATTTTTCGTGGCCTTTTAGGCCTTTAGAGGATAGGATAGTAGAGAGACAGGAAATGGGGAGATAGCTGCTGCAGTGAGAACGATAACCTCTATGGGGCACCTGCTCTACCAAGTGAGCTGTGCGACGCCCTGTGACACACCTTTTTATGGTTTCAAACCTGCCCCTTGCATGCACAGCATAATGGGGCACCAAGCTGGCAGCAACATACATATAATTCAGAAACGTCAGACACTATTATTGACCCAATAAATTCCATCATTAATATCTAAATTCTTTCATTTGTATTGTGTTGCTGTGTTGACAGATGCAGATGATAATGTGTGACCTAAGTGCCAACTGGAATAACTCCTATCGGGAGCTGGAGCAGCGTATTTTGTCCATGGAGCAGAAGCTGGATGAACTTAGCCGCTGCTTCCAACAAACCTCTGAGCTGCTGTCTCAGGTCCTACGTCACCGCAACCCAGAGATCAGGTAAACAACACTCTGCTACTCAGAACTGCTAGTGACACTGCGCAGATCTGCTAGCGACACGCTGCAGGATGTGGTATCTGCACAAAATCGGGACGTGCCTGCTAAGGAAAATAACAAGTCTTTTTTTTTTGTTGTTGTTGTTTTGGCAGGTGACATGGCTCTCTGTGTTTGTTAAGCAAGGAGAGTTAACTGCCTTCGGTGTTTTCATCTACAATATTCATGAAAATGAGACGGTAAATCCTCTCCACCCAGAGCTGCTCCAGACTCTTAACATGCTGAACCACTTGGAGGACTGGCATACCTACTAAAGATCTCATCTTCTGGCCCTGTGCTGAGTGCTCTGCACAGTGACTCATAGCTGTAAAATTATACAGATAAAATAAGACTTCAGTTCACTGTGGGAGAAGAATCCCCTCACATTTGGAGAAATCTGCTGTGATTTCAGCAGTTGCGTTTGTGACGGTGAGAGAACTGAATTAATCTCAAAACAAGGACTGTGGAGATCCTTGTAAATCCACACTGTCAAAGGCTCCAGGATGACTCTCGTAACCGCTATTTCTAAGGTTTCCTTGATGGACGCTGCCTTATTCCTGTGGAATAAGAGATATATATATATAATTTTTTTTTTTACAAGCTAATTTTATTTTAAACCCTTTTGCAACAGGTTTTTATCAGTCTTAGCCTAATCTGTTTTTTAGAAACCTCTTGTAAATCCTCTTTTCAATCACAGACAGTTTAATGGTTACCAAGCTGGTTGTTGTTTGCAAACCGAATATAATACAGTCTCCTATTATTCCTCCTTGTTCTGCTTTCCTCCAACCATCAGGTTAATGGTGAATGACATGGTGTGTTTTCATGCTCCGCCAACAGAAGAAAACTAAACTTCACTTCAAGTATAACCTTTATTTGAAACTGTGAGTCCTTGTGATTTCAATGGGTGTCAACCAAAATTCATAGATTCATGTCTACATTTGAGGTTGTAATCATCTGATGCAGGTAAAGCACCTACCAGTTTACACCTGTTCTCAGAACAATGAAACTCAGGGTGTAAATTACCTTGCAAGCGGCTCCATCTAGTGGACGTGGTTAAGTATGTAAATGTGGAGGACAGTTAACATTGAAGTCATAAAGATTATATAACAACCATAAAAAAGTTATATGCTATTTTTAATCTGAATACCAATGTCTCATGGGAGCATCACATTGTAGTGTAAGCTGCAGTGAAAACAGATCTGAAAAACAGAACAGAAGAGGACTCAGAAACCCCCCATACAAACCTCACTGTTAAAAATGCACTTTGTGAGAAAAATAACAAAACTGGACTTACTCTCTCTCTGGAGGATAAACTGGAGTTTTGATGTGTTTTAACTTAATCCATACACCGTAATAAAGTTCCCTGTGGGTTCATTTGTACTCCGGTATGTTGTCAAAAGAACTTATTCTAACCGTTTACTATGTATTATTTGCACATGGTGAAAACATGCAAATAACCATCCAGAACATGCTTATAATTAAAATCTATTAAGAAACAAATATGTTTGTGATTCTACGTTGACTTTGTTACTTGGATACACACGTTAAACAAAATAGTGACATCAGATTATGTGTGAAAGATACCTTTTAATGTAACAGCTGATTTTAAGTGTGGTGAACAATGTTTGGGTTGCTAAAACCTATGGTTAAACCAAACATGAGTTGATGCATTGTCATTTCGAAGGCTTCTTCAATGGTTTCGTTTTTGTCCAGTTTTGTAGCTGGTGCCAAATGTAAGCAGAAGGCCTAAAGAACAGTTGTCCACAGTCACATGAAAAGGGCATTTTGCATTTCCTCTTAACTTTACGTCTCCGTGGGAGCCCTGAAGGATGGGACTTTTTCTGCGATTTGCCCTTCATGTGTTCAGCTAAGAGTCTTGCTCCTATGAAAGTCTCCCCGCAGCTGACGCAGATGTAGCTTACGGCCTCCGCATGCTGAACACAGTGTCGCAGGAGGTGCAGCCGGTGCTTAAAAGCTCGGCCACACTTGCACTGGTGCGAGCGGCGGCCTCTGTGGAGGTAGCGGTGGCTTATGATGAGGGAGGGCTGCCGCAAGATGGCGCCACACTGCCTGCAGGGGTGGGGGACCTTGGAGCGCCAGCCGGTGTTCATGCGTTTCATCAAGGCCACATCTTTGCTGTCGTTCTCGAACATGGCCAAAATAGTGGGTGAGACGGGGTTGGAGGCTGCTGCAGTGGCCGTGGTTCTGCCGCACTTCAGGGGAGTGGACGTTGGATCATTGTGGAGCTTCACTTTACGGACCTGGCCAACCACATTTGGACCACTAATAGGAGACTGGACTGTGGTGCCAGGTAAACTTGAACCCTTTTTATCAGTCAACGCTGATGGATTGGTAATAATGCATACTTTGGTGCTCACCAGTGACGTGTGGACTCTGGTAACATGGTTTAACAATGTTTTCTCAGAAGTGAAGAAGGATTTGCATATGCTACATGGTTTCGGCATTGTCTCTGAACAAAATAAGACCAAAGGCGATTTGCCTTGCTTGGGACACGGGTGTTGCTGGTACAAGTTCTCGTGAGAGAGAACCTGCCCACAGATGCCACAGGAATACAAAGGCATGTAGTGCTCCTTAAGATCAGCCTCCCTCTGAAAGACCGTCTTGCACAGCGAACACTGATATTTTACCCTTACACCACTACAGTGCAGCAAATGGAGCTTCATTGATCTAAAGGGGCCGCGACCACATGCAGCACATACTGAACTATTAACACTAGAAGGGGCTGCAGGCTTTTGTTTAGAGTGCAGACTATTGGAAGAGTCACTGGAATTGTCAGCTGAACTTGAGCCACCGTCTGATTCTTGATCATCTGGTCTCACGTTTAAAGGTTTACTGAACGTCCTATCCTCGTCATCGGATTCGGAGGTTGTTGAATCATCTACCTTTTCACAGTCTTTATCATCGTTATCATCTTCGCCCACTATATATTCTACACTGCTTACAGATGTCCCGGGTCTCATCATGGTTCTTTTCGGAGGCCTTAAGGCTGGCATTGAGTCACACGGTACAGAGTTTGTACTTTGCTGTACAGTCCCCTCAGTCGAAAAGAAGTCAGTGTTCTGATTTTGATGTTTGATCGCAGAAATCAAAGAGGGAGCTCCTTTAAAAGTCGCTGCTGCGCCAGTGCAATGTACCTCTGCATGCTTGTTCAATTCCCACACATTACTGAAAGACTGATGGCACTTTTTGCAGAAGGGTGGAGAGTGCACATTATCCAGGTGCATGGAGAGCGACGTCAGGCGTCGGAAAATAATCTTGCAGATGTGGCAGGTGGCTTTAATATTGTGGCTTTTGTAATGTGACATCAAGTTATTTATGTTTCTGAATTGTTTGCCACATTCCCAACATTTCGCCTGTGTGAGTGCATCATCCACCTGCCTTTTCACAGAGATACACCACTCATCATCACTGCTGGAGTATTCAGACATATGGAGCTGGTCAGGGCAAACTCTGGATTACCTGCAATTTAAGGCAGAATGGAGAGAATCACATAAAAATGCCAAGCGATAAGTCTCTATTACATCGCATATTTAATCTTTATTTGTGATTGGATTACTTGTTTGTTTAAGTCAGTTATCACAAAAAATGTGAGACATTCTCTGAAATATTTCCAGAACTACTGGACTGGAGTCATGGCCCCCATAAGGTTGTATGCGAGTTACTTTGTTCACCTCCTGACTTTTCCTCTTGTGCTCTTGTTAAGTCATACACTAGTCACAGAAAAAGTTAGGGATATTTGACTTCTGGGTTTAATTTATGGAACATTTTTAAAGTTTATGCAACAGTGATATTATATCATGAAAGTAGGGGATTTAAGTAGAAGTATGGAACGGCAATTTCCTCATCTCCAACAATTTATTGAAACAAAAGCAACAACAGTGTTGAGACAGCAGCTCATGCGGTCGAAGGACGTCCACTTCTCCGCCTTTCTGTGACTCTTCCAGTCTCTCTGCTCAACCTGCTGATGATTGAGGGGAGAAAACGCCAGCACACTCTCAATATCCCTTTGACGGGACCAAAGTCTTTTTCAACATTGAAAAAGACTTCTGTCGAAACGTCTGTGCTTGCCTGTCCTGCAATAAAGAATCGTCAAAGGGATATTGAGAGTGTGCTGGCTTTTTCTCCCCTCAGTCTGCTGCTGTAGACGTGCACCTCTTTAAGATTTATCCTTTTATATTTTTTTGGGTGAGTGCTCGCTTCTTCCTGTGTTCAACCTGCTGATGATGACACTCTGAGCTCAGTGGACACTTCCCTCTGACAACATCCCCCCTGAAGCCTCGACATGTTGATGGATTGTTATAGTTGTCATCTTGGTCTCATGATGTCAAAATGTGAACAGCATGATGAAGAGGACTGTTTCAATACAAAACCGTCACTGAACCAGAAAATTTAGTGGTCGACTCATCAGACACTTGTTGTGATTTTTGTGGTTAATCACAAGCATGTTACAGCATGTTAATATGTTAAAAGACTGTCTGAAACATGGAACAGATGGACATTAGCTTCACCTGTTAAAGTTTATTTCACCCTAAAGTCCAACATCCCTAACTTTTTGTGAGTAGTGTATGTCTCTTCAACTGTTACACAGATTAAACTGAGTGCCATTAAACTAGTTACAGACAGAATTACATAATCGGGGCAAAGATTCAATTCATCTATTCAACCAATCTGTCCAAATGTGTCTTCTGTCTATAGAGACAAAGAAAAAACCCATCAGCCTCGGTGCTTGGTGTTTGGTGCTCATCATCAGCCGACCATAGCATGCTAACAGCACACTTGGTTTACAATAGCATGTTAGCACTAAGCCCACAGCCCCTCAGTGTGAGTAGGTCCCGCCAGCGGACAGAGATGCTAGCGTGGCCGTGGGCTCTCGGTCCTGCTCACATCGCTATTGTTTTTGTCTTACACCATTGTTACATCATTTACATTCAGACAGAGTAAGTTAAGCTAGCCGAGGAAGAGCTTACAGTCTTTTTTGCAGCTCTGGAGATTTAAACTTTTCGTGTCTTGACATACAGGCTACTTCGGCTGACCACACAAACCCATCAACACTTTTCATTGTTTCCGACTTTGTCACGTCAACAAACATTAGTTAGACTTTTATCTGCATCAGGAAAGTACTCACCTCTGTCCACAGAAACTGCACCAACAGGCCCGCGCCACAGAGCAACGGTGGGATAATACGACTCCTCCAAACAAGACGATGACGACTCGTCCAAGTCATTTACTGTATGTTGCTAAAAATATATTACGCGCTAGCGTTAATGTGGACTTGTACGCAGTGACTTGGGCTTTCGGAGAGATAACATGTGTATCTGAAGCGATCCAGCTGTGCAGCTGACGATAACACATGTGGGATTCAGCATATCACTACGAAATATTTATAATTTCACATTTTAATGACTCCGTGATATTGTTGATGGCGTCCGCAAGGCTGCTCCCTCCCTCCTCCAATCCATCTCCGGTTAAAAACGGAAGAGAGGCGCCCACATCAGAGACGGTGTAGGATCTTTGCCTACATATCCCAGTGTGCATCACTCTCCACCTCAACACTTAAATATGCCTTCAAAAAAAAAGAACGGGCTGTAGTTTTATTTTATTTTATTTAAGGAAACTAGGAAACTTTTTATTTATGCCCTTTATGCCATTATAGGACATTTTAGGATGCGATTATTATCATTAACAAAAAGCAGAAAAACTCGGTTGAACGAGAAGAATTGCAGGTTATATAAATATCTTCCCATTATTCCTTCATAAAGTAAGATTTTTTTAAAAAAAGAAGCGGAATGGTCCATGAAGCGTCGGAACCACTGATATCATCACTGTTTCGTAACGGCTTCATTTATGTGACGGACAAGATGTATTTGATTGGTTGCATATCGGAATTTTAGACGGGCGGAGTTTCCTCCAGCGCGTTGATTTCTGCTTACCACTCCGACGTCGTGCTGCGACGGTCGACGCCGAGTCACGAAACAAGCGCACCGGCGGCAAAAGCTTCAGCTAATGTTATTTACGTTCGTGGCCAAGCGCTTCAGGTTGAAGTGAAAACGATGTTACCACCAAGAGTCTGTAAACACCAGGGAGAGCGGTGGTTACAGGGCTGCTAGCTGCCAGCACTGCTTTCGTTTCGGGGATATTTCAGAGAAAGTAAAATATATATATACTTTGAGAGCCTCTGTGCTCGCTAGTTGTGTGTTGATATCAGCTGTGCTGTTGTTAGTCTGTAAGTCGAGAGAAGAGGGACATGTCAGAGTCCGGCCACAGTCAGCCCGGGATGTACGGGCAGGGGCGCAGGAGGAGGAGACGCCGCGGGGACAGAGACCCTGGACCTCCGGGGCAAAACCTGTCCGGTCCCAGCCGGGATCGGGAATACCAGCCGAGGGAGCGGAGGGTAACACACACACACACACGCTCACCCATGAAGTCCGCGTTGCTTTCACTGATGTTGTGACTGACTGAGAAGTGACTGATGTGTTGTGTCTGTTCAGGATGGGAGCGAGGACCCACCAGGCCCACTCATTCAGAAGACCCCCATCATTCTTGCAAAACCCCCCGGGGAAAGGGTAGTTTGGCTTTTTTCTCTTTTTCCCCCCCATTGAATACAAACAATGAAGACATTTTGAACACAGACACTTGTCATGGCAATAGTGTCATCAGAATGACCACAAAGTAACAATATGCAAACATTATACTGTAAATGTATATTCTTTATTTATACAGCCCTTTGCAACAACCCTTTTGGTGAACCAAAGTGCTTCACAATAGATAATAAAAAAAAAAAGGAATAAGTAAAAACAATTAAACACAATAAAAAGACCTCAAAGCTCTGCCAGGATCACAAACAGTTAAAAACTGGGATAAGTAAAATGGGGCGAGGCCATTAAGAGCTTTAAAAACAAACATTAAAAGTTTAAAATCAATTCTATAATGAATGGGAAGCCAATGAAGGTTTGAATTTGAGGGCAAAGTTAATCAGTAAAACATTTACATTCATTTATTTGGTTGATGCCTACTGTCGAGGCGCCACAGTGTAGGTTGGGAGTACATAAAGTATGTATGCCATAAAGAATGAACATCAGTTCATCATTACAGAAAGTAAGGCTTTGTACTTCCCCAGTCAGGCATCCGATTGATTTAGCAGTTTTGAGAAAAATAGAATGGATTATAAATACTTTATTGTCTACCTTTCCATGCAAAGGCATTTGTCTTTGGCGCTTGCATAAAACCACATTTATAAAAAAAAAAAGAAAACATTTCATAATATCAGCAGTGATGACAAATGATTTATTTTCAAGGCCAAGCCATCACAGAATGCACCCGTCAGTGGAGCCCCCGTCCCGGAGAAGCCCATCATGCTAATGAAAGCCAGGGATGATGGAGGGAAGCCAGGGACCCCTACAGAGACGACAGCTCAACCCTCTGGCTCTGGACCCTCAAAGATGGAGAGGGAGGGGCAGCGACCTACACAGCCAGTGTACCAGATCCAAAACCGAGGAATGGGCGCCTCTGGATCGAGCAGTGCCGTGGACCGTGAGTTATTGTAGATTTGAAAAAAGAGCAATCGAAAACGGATTGTAAATTACAAATGTGAGGTTTACAAAATACTCCATTTGTACACCCTCATTAAATCCTGTTTATATCTGTAAATGAGTAAAGACATTTAAGTCCTGACGTTTCTCATGTCACTTCCAGCGATGGTGGGCCAGTCTAAACTCCTCCCTCCAGAGAAGATGAAGCACAGCATTAAGCTGGTGGATGATCAGATGAACTGGTGTGACAGTGCCATGGAGGTGAGTTGATGTTCAGTGCATTTAGTTGATTGTGGAGCTAATGTGTTTAAATAACTGTAATATTTTATTAATAAACTGCACAGTTTTCACTCAGAGGAAGTTGCTATTTTGTTGTGATGCGTTGCAGTACCTGAGGGACCAGACAGATATGTTGGTGGTGGGAGTCATCGGCCTTCAGGGAACTGGGAAATCTACAATCATGTCACTGTTATCTGCCAACACCCCTGAGGAAGATCAAAGGTAAGGCTGGTTGAAATGTAAACAATAACAGTACGTGATTTAAAGCAGAAGTAAGCGATCCGGTGGTTTTGTCTAACTTCTTGTCAGCCGATGGAGTTAGCAGTCTCCGCCCTCGTCCCTACGTCACCACATTCACGCGCATCCCTTGGCTGCACACACAGGCCCTCATTTATTAAACTTGCGCAGGATCTGGTGTAGATTCTGGTGTAAATATCAGTGTACGGCAAGTGTCACGTGTGATTTACTAAAAGTGTGTACGCTGCTGATTTCGGCGTAGAACGGCCGTGTGGTGGTGTTAAATTCCGGCGGCTATGTGAAAACGAGCGTCAGATTTAAATGTCACTCCCCGATATATTCCATGCTTTAGAGGCGACTTTCGCCCTGCCCCCTTTTACGACATGGAGACACGGATGACGGCCAAGAAGAGGGACCTTTACCGACATTACCGCGATTGTTGAACAGGGAGAGGATGGGCTGGTTGGCAACATAAATATCTGCACATTGATAGATTGATAGATTTTGTGATTGATAAGCGTCATCCCGGTGGATGGAGGCTGCAGACGCACGTGTCACCGACCACGTCAGGAAAACCAGCGATCTAATGAAACGCTCCTGCAGTTTACTAAACACAAGTGACTGAGGAGAAATCATAGCATATTACTGCTGCGACACGCGACTTATAATAACCATCAGCAACCGCTGGCATGGTTCGGCTGATGCTGATGGATTGGGGATGTGAAAACACCGGCTCGTTGTCCCGCTGACCGGTCCCGGTGACGGGGGGAAAAAAAAGAAAAGAAAAACACTCCGCCGAGACCATCATTGCACTATGGACAGGTAGCGAGCCCCCCCCCCCCCCCCGGGCTCCGGTGTCCGGCAGAGAGAGAGACTGAGGAGCCGTCCGGTCAGGCTCTGGTGCTGCAGATGTTGGAAGTTTGTGTGTGTGATCTACAATAACAGGTCCCCACCCCCCTGTCTGGTCATTGACTGTTTGACACAGCGGATTAACGTGGCATCTGTCACGTCGTGGTTTTTAATTCATCTCAGTTGCCCAAAATAAAAGTCGAGTTATATTTTCAACACAGACTTGGTTTTATTCGTTTCTTCTTTTTTTTTTTTGGCTACTTTTTATCTTTTTATCAATATAAACAACATCAACATGTGGTCCACATCGCTGCGTTATTAGTCTTAATGTTTAATAATCATTCTGACACAGCAGCACTCCTTCCTGCATGTCTACGCCTGGTTCCATATGTGCGTACACCTGGTCAGAGCTGGGCGTGAGATTTTGTGCGTACCGTTACCGCTCACGCTCAGATTAATAAATGCCGATCCTTGCGGTGAAATTTGGTGTACACCCATTTTTTTGGTGTACGCAAGTTTAATAAATGAGGGCCACAGAGAGGACCACCCCTTTATGCCGTTCTCATCTATCTCATTGGATAATAAAGGTTGTAGTAAACCAAGGAAAGTTTTCTCTCGGCTCAGAGCAATGCAGAGTGACTGACAGACCCCCTGTTTCAGACCTAACACTCTATGTAAAGTGAATTGCCGTCGGAAAAGATAGAAACTTTATTTAGACTTATATTAAACACAAACATTCTGCTTACTTCTGCTTTAAAGTAAAGTATCTTAGTATAGTAATAAAGGCAAACGAGTTTTACATTTATCAGTTAGTTATATATAATTATATATATATATAAATATATAATATGATACTCGTCAGAAAATCAATGAGACAGTGCTCAAAGATGTCCACAGTTTAAAAGAATACTGATGAGGATGAGGCTTTTTCATAATGATCCGTAAACATAGCCCCCTATGTGTAAGAGGATTGTGTGAGGCAAAAAACAAAACAAAAAGTGTTTTCAGTGTCAATGTTGTAAATGAAAACTCAGGAGGCCATTTAATACAAAACCCAGATGGACAGAAATTCAAGTTTTTGTAATTTTTCCAGTATTACATGACATGATTGATTTGTACAACCGTAACTTCTGTAAACCCCTAGAGGAATTCTACATAAATACAAAAAACCCTGTCGGAGCTTCCACGTGGTGTCCTGACTGACAGTACAGGCTGTAGGGGTCCACACATGCGAATGCAGGCACTGGCAGGTGAAGGTATTATTTTTTTTTTCACTTCCAGTCTATGTGAGCAAAGGGGTGAATAAAACATTCACTTCTGTGGCGAAGCAAATCAAACCACCTTGGCTTTTCGCGTTGAGTCAGCCAGGTAAACTTTGACCGCCCAAAGTCGCAGCCCTTGACTAACAGCACAGTCGGTGTGTGGTTCACCCCTCAGTTGGACTACAAACAAGTTCATTGATGTCCAGTGTGTGTGTGTGTGTTGTGGCCGCTTGGCCGTGCGAGTGAGCAGTGGGTAGACAGAGAGGAACAGAAGGGACTGGACACAGCGTTGCAGTGAAGCCCACTTGGGGTCTTTTATTCTTAACAGTGGGGGGTGGGGAAGGGAACTGAAAAAAAAGGGGTCAGGAGGGACGACAAACAACTGAAATCTTCCTCGGCTTGTGGCCGCTCCAGGGGCTCGGATACTGGCTCTCCTGGTCAGACGCGAGAGGGAAACAAAAAGAGACCAGGAGTGTTAGTGGAGGTGAAGTTACCCACTGACCTGTTTGCCCCCCCATTTTTGCACTCCTCAGTGATTTCTCCTCGTGTGTGCTCCTGCTCTGTTCACTGCTCCAGTCCAGCCAACCTCTCCTCTGCTTCTGCAGGGTATATGAAGGCTGGCAATCAACCTGATTTGTCCTGTGGATTGCTGACACCTGGGTATGTACCCGCCCCCTCACCACCCCTCCCCTCTGCCTCAGCTGGCTGATGGAGGCCCTGTGAGGTGCTGAGCATGAGTAGGGGGGCTCTCACATACCCCCCCCCTCAGCTCCCCACCATCCGGCGGGAGCGGGCGGTCCACCAGCAGTCGTCCCTCCTGGACATGGCATCAGCATTTCCGTGTAGCACCTATCCAGCCCTGTGTTCAACTGTAATGCGGAAATTCCTCAGGTGCCAAAAAACCAACGGGTATATTCTGGCATTTTCTGTCTTTATTGTTTTTTTTGGCCATCCCCACTTTAATGGAGCATTGATCAGTGACCAACGTGAACTCCCCGCCCCAGTAAAATAGTAACGGAGTTTTTCACCACCGCCCACTTAAAAACAGCCAAGGCCTCCTTCTCTATGGTCGCATAATTCTTCTCATGGGAAGCAGTTTCGGACTCACAAAGGTTATGGGTATTCAATCCCTTCATGGATTTGGGACAGACCCCCCCCCAGGCCTACCATGGATGCGTCTGTCTGCAGTACAAACCTCCTCCTGAAGTCTGGGGTAATGGAGCACGGGTTCGCTGCAGAGGGCTGTTTCTCAAAGCCCTGAAGGCCTGCTCAGTCTGTTCCGTCCATCTTCACCTGGGTGGGCGCCCCTTTTTTCGTCAGCTCATTGAGGGGCCCTGCTAGGAGGCAAAGTTAGGGATAAACTGTCGGTAATAAACCCACTAACCCCAGGAAGGTCCTCACCTGACGTTTGGTCTGGGGTTGGGGCCACCGTTGCATTATAGCGTCTGTCTTCTTCACCTGTGGCTTGACATTCCCTCGCCCCACAGTGTAATACCCCAGGTAATTTGCCTCCTCCAAGTGCCCAAAGAGCACTTCCCTGGGTTGGCTGTGAGTCCTGGCCTCGCGTAAGGATTGATAACGGCTTCCAGGGACCGCTGCAGATGATCTTCCCATGAGATACCTGGTGTATAACGATGTCATCTATGTATGCTGCAGCATAGTCTTGATGGGGCCGGAGGAAACCTTGTCCATGAGCCTCTGGAACGATGGCTGGGGCTCCAGGAGGGCCAAATGGGAGGACTCGATACTGGAAGGCGCCATCTGGTGTCGAGAAGGCGAGTCTATCTCCTTTGCTTGCTGAGTGAGTGGCACCTTGCCAAATACCTTTTGGTCAGGTCCAGGGGTGGAGATGATCCGGCCGCCCCAAGCTCTTCGATCAGCTAGTCTACACGGGCATAGGTACGTGTAAACTGTGATTATTTCATTCAAACTTTCTGTAATCGTTAGTTGCAGGAACCTGATGCTCCCATCTGGTTTTTCCCCACGAGGACTATGGAGGTCTGGACCAGGCACTGTGCGACTCGCCTCCAACACCCCAAGGTCCAGCATTTTTCTCACCTCCGTCTTCCTGATGGGCTCCCCCGTCGTGCCTCTGGGATGCGGTATAAGGGTCGCAGTCTTACCGTTTTCCCTGGCTCAGTACATATGTCATCATGGGGCGATGAGCGTTGTCTGGCCGGGGGTCCTCTGAAAAGACATCATTGCTTCTGCCAGGAGCTCCTGGACCTCCTGGACCTGTCTGGAAGACAACTGATCACCCAGCAATCTCACAGGGTGTGTGATCTGGGGGTGCGAGTGCGGCCAGGACACTGGTGGGGATAGGACCGGTTCGTGCCAGGGCTTCAGCAGATTGATGTGTTACAGTTGCTGGCCCTTCCTGCGACCAACCTGTCTCTGACCCGATAATTTACCGAGTCCCATTTGTTCCATTACTTCATACGGTCCCTGCCATTTTGCCAAAAACTTGCAATCGTTAGTGGGGATCAACTACCATCACTTGTCTCCCCGCTGGAATATTCTCAACCTTTTGCGCCCCCCGGTTGTACACGTGAGCCTGTGGGTTTGGGCCCGTTCCATGTGTTCCCCGCACCAGAGGCCAGACTTGAGGTCATTCTGTGATGCATTTGTTCACATGTTCCACGATGCTGCGCTGAGTGAGGGGGTTTGTTCTTCCAAGCGTCTTTGGCCAGCGTCCAACAGCCTCGAGGTCGGCGTCCATACACCAGCTCGAAGGGGGTGGAACCCGGGTGGAACCCTGTGGGACCTCACGGACAGAGGAGAAAAGAACATATGGCAGCAACTGGTCCCAGTATTTTACCATCCACATCTATTATTTTGATACGTAGCATATGCCTTAGAGATTTTTGTTGAATCTTTCAACTAATCCATCCGTCTGTGGGTGGTAGACAGAGGTTCTGATCTGTCTTACCTTCAGGAGTTGGCACATCCTTTTCCCCCGGCCAGTAGAAGCGGCTGAGAATCCGTTCATAGGTCTTCTCTCTCCCCAGATGCCCCCCTAGGAGGTGGGTGTGGGCTAGATATAAAACTTTTGAGACATATGTTTTTGGGACAACCAACTGTTCACACACTTCAGCATTTTTCTTGGAGACTCGATACAACAGTTTATTTTTCACCATGAAATGTGGAAAAGACACTTGACTCACCCCCTCCTGGTTTTGGCCCTCGATCACTGGTGGAGAACATCCCTCCAATAGCCTGGTGGCCAGTTTGTGGTCCTGGAGGGTCAATGGAGCTGCGCCGAGCCAAACCGCCCCAACCTAGGTCCTCACATCCATTTCAGCTTCATGGGAAATTGCGAGAAGCCATCATCTGACCCAATATCCTCCAGTGGCGCACTCCTTCACTGTGACCACCGTGGGGACTGTATCATTGCGAACCCTCACCGGCGTCGTCCTCACTGGTTCGGCCCTGCACTGCCATCGGGGGGCTCAACCCCTGCCAGCGCTGGTTGGGTTATAGCCAATCTTTTGGTCTCCAGGGGTGCTTCCGGATCCTTCCCCTTGGGTTACCCAGTTTATTCTGGCCAGTTTTAAGCGAGAAGGAAGAGGGGGCTGTCTCGCCCAACCAGGACAGGGACATGGAAGTTGTTCGACGACTCCCACCTGTAGGAGTGAGAGGCGCGCCGGCCCGGCCCTCGCATGTGCTTGAATCACCTTGATGATGGAGGTTTGGATACCTCCGTGTTTCCCCATGGATACATGACAAAGGGATCTCTGCTCCCATCCGTTGTGACTGGGCAATATTCAGGTCTGATTGAGGGAGACCATACTTCTTTCGGAGTCCCAAAAGTGCCTCGGTATCCTTTCCAGCAATCTTCACAGGAAACATCGGGGCCAGTGGCTCCCTCATGGGCCCCCAACAGGTGGTGAGGTGTTGTCACCTGTAAGTAGAAAGCTTTTGCCTTCCAGAGGTATCCCGCTGTGGCCATTTGATTCCTCCCCGATCCGGGGCCACTCTCGGGCGAAGTGGATCTCCTTCCCTGCCACAGGTGAAACATCGGGTACGGCAAGTGGTGGAGCTCAGTTGGGCTGTCGGTCCAGCCCAACCAAGTGATAACGGTATCCGTCCCTGCTGGGGGGCTGACCACCTTGCTCCCCATCTACCCTCATCGCCCGTATTTTGGGATTTAGTTGAACGGTATTACGCTTCTGAACCGCATTGAGGCCCCCCATATTACATTTGTGGTTCTTCCAATAGGGCTACCAACAATTGTCCAACAGTGGGCCCCCTGCCTGGGCAAACATACCTCTTGGTTGTCGGGGGGGCTAGTCCCCCCGGAGGCATCGGTCAATTACCACACCCGTCCACAATCGGTGGCCCGGCCACTTCCTCCAGCCAGCTCTCGGGTGAAACGTTAGTTAGGGTCTACTGACTCTGACCGCTTGGCCTCGGGCTGGAAAAAGAGCGGGATCTGTAGGTCCAAATCCATCATGCACACTCTGCGCTCGGGCTGGAAGGCTAAGTCCATTACTGGGCCCATAATGGCGGATTTTTTATACTCGTGAAACATAGTGTGCAGCGTCGGCTTGCAGAAAGGGTCCGCGGAGGCCTTTCTGTGCTTCAAGCTAAGTCAGGAAGGGCTACTCGAATATGCAGCCCACTGACGCCTTCTTGGGCCAGCCCTCTACGCATGGCGACCCTCTCAAACAGGGCCATATAGGATTCAACGTCATCATCCCGCCGACAGCTTGGTCAACACATCCTAAAACAGGCCATATAGATTTCGTTCATCCCCGTAGCTAGTCAACACATCCGGGATGACCTCTTCTAGCTGTTAACTTGCACAGTTCAGTTACAGCTGTCTGCAAGGTGGCTTGGGTTTGCCAGAATGGCTTTCAATGTCTCCTCCCCCAATGCGCATACTCAGTCTACCAACAGATTTGCGAGGATCAGCATGCCCGCATTCTCCACCATTAATGTGGCCGCTTGGCCGTGCGATGAGTGAGCAGTTGCGGTAGACAGAGAGGAACAGAAGCGGACTGGACACAGCGTTGCAGTGAAGCCCCACTTTGGGTCTTTTATTCTTAACAGTGGGGGGGTGGGAAGGGAACTGAAAAAAAGGTGGAGAAGGTGAGGGACGGACAAACAACTGGAAAAGTCTTCCTCGGCTTGGTGGCTCCCGCTCAGGGGGGCTCAGGTACTGGCTCTCCTGGTCAGAGCGAGAGGGATAACAAAATGAGGGACCAGAGGTTAGTGGAGGGTGAAGTTTCCAGTTTTTTGACCTGTTTTTTTTTTTTTTTTTTTTTTCTGACCTGTTTGCTTGCACCTCAGTGATTTCTCCTCGTGCTCCTGCTCATGCTTCACTGCTCCAACCAGCCAACCTATTCCTCTGCTTCTGCAGGGTAAATATGAAGGCTGGCAATCACCTGATTGTCCTGTGGATTGATGACACCTCTGGCGGGTAGTACCGCCCCCTCACCACCCCTCCCCTCTGCCTCAGCTGGCTGATGGGAGGCCCTGTGAGGTGCTGAGCATGAGCAGGGCTCTCACAGTGTGTATGCGTGTGTGTGTACTCAACCCACATTCAGCACTGGCAGGCATTTATCCTTCATCTGCATTTGCAAATGTGTGACTCTAGCCTACACTTGTTAGCTACGCCATGGACGTTAAGATTTCCATGACATTTGTTTATCTGTGTGTTTGTTTGTTTGTTTTTAGTAGGACAACAGGGCAAAAAAAAAAAAAAAAAAAATTCAATGACCATTAAACAAAACTCTGTGTAAGAGTGTGGCATGGCCAATCCAGAAATGCAAAAGTTTGTTTTTACAAGTGACACGTGGGAATGTCACTGGTCGTCACGAAATTCAAAACAAGAATGATTACTTTGGTTAACTGAGAAAAAGATGTCGAGCCGGATCAGTTTAACCAGTGATGTGTTGTTGCTACACATCAGTCAGGTAATGGCTTGTATGGGAACACACATGTACAAGTTACTACATTACAGCTTTAAAGCTTTTTACACCAGTGACAACACGAGCAGATGATTGAAGAGCACAAAACATAGTAAAGAACGTCATAATGTTGACTTTTCGTCCAGAGCCCAAACATCTCACCTGTTATTGTAGGTTGTTATAGAGAGGTAATCAAGGCACAGGGTTTAATTTGAGAATAAATATAAAACAGAGAGAGACAAATCTGCATTGGAATTTCCATCAGTTTTTTTTCTTTTCATCAACGGTTTTCTTACCACTTAAAGTTGCAGATATAAAGTTAATTATTATAACTCCTTACTGAAAAAAGAACAAGAAGCCAGCAACACTCACTGTACAGGCTACTCACACAGAAACTGGTTCTTCAACAGTGTGTGATTTTCTTACTGATCACACAGAGGTAATCCCAGAGTAACCCAGACTGCTTGTGGTGTGTTTTCATGACAATCATGTATTATGTTGTTCTCTAACAAAAGAGACAAAAAAAAGTGTTTGAAACTGAAGACAGGATGTGTCCTCTTTTTGGAATAAGCATCTTGTTTGTTTGGCCAAGGTTATGTATTCAGACCCAGACCTCAAGAGATCAAAGAAAGAGGAGGGGAAACCAGAGGGCACTGTGATTGATTTCTTCATCAACCACAGGAGAGAGTCATCTTCCTGGATACTCAGGTTAGTAGGAATGTCCAGTCAGTTTCCCTTTTCTGTATTATTCTCCAGTGTGCTTGTCAGAATCTCAGTAAGTAAATGGACTTCTGAAATTGAAGTGTCACCTTGGAAAGAGGAGGAGAATTTTAGGATAGACTGTGAAATAATTTGGGTTGGGGATTGACAAGCATCAGTAGCAGCAAGTGTGTAAATGGTTTGTTTGTTTGTACTCTCCAGCCGATACTCAGTCCAATCTATTCTGGACCACCTCATCAACAACGATCGGGAAGTTGCCTCCAGTGTACAACCTCGCCTCACACATACATTGAGAGATGCAGGTCAAGTGACTGGCCTGTAGAGGGCACTACTTATCTATAAGAGCACTGCTCATATCAGCAACTAGTGGTAACTCTACAGGGATCAATATGTACCTGATGTCCTTTGGTTCACTAGTTCAGTGGCAGATTAGTGGTCATTTTAATTCTGAACGAACACACAAGTATCTAACTGATGAGTAACTGCATCTGTCCTCTCTCTCTCTCTATTATGTCCCCAGTCTCTTCAGATCGCTGCCATGTTTTGTTTGTTGCGGGACTTCCTGTTTACCGTGTGTGCCATGTCATTATTGTGGGTCCAAGACTGGTTCACAGATTCGAATCTCTACAGGTTGGTACTTGAACATTTTTGCGATGGGGTTATACGTATATAAAACTCGCTAATCAGCATTACAGGACAAAAGGAGAGGATAGCTTTCACAAAGGCTTCACTGACCAATAACTTGCAAGTCTCCTGCTCCGTCTCAGAAATGACTGAGTATTTTTCATCTTGTACTTTGGTTGGGGGTGTTTGTCTTCCGTTCAGTAATGTTATTCTTTCATTTGGTCTTGTAGACAGCAATTGCAGACAAAGCCAGACCTGTTGAAAATCACTGCCTGTGTCATGACGCACGCTCATCGTATCCATGTACACCATTATATGTTCGGAATGCAGTTTACCCTTTCACTGAAAAAGATGTCTGTAATTAGCTTGGAATAAGGTGGGAAATAGATAGGAAATCAAAAGTGACAACTTCATGGAGCATGGAGTGTAAAAATGAAAGTATAGGTTCACATTTTTCAAGTTTGTCTTAACACAATATTGATAGTTGTTCTGGCTGCAGAGGTTATAACAGATGAGACTGAGTGGCTAACTTGGATTTGAATGGATTCATTTGCAAAGAAACTGAACCCCCAGAAATCACACTGTCTTTATCGTCCTTCATAGGTTTCCACCTACACTCTCCCAAAACACAGGGTGGGGGCTTCACAAGCACCTGCGCCCTGCTGTTATTGTACCTCCTGGCACTACATCCTGCATCTTCCTTGCATAACTCCATGCACACTCTCACACAGTCACAGTGCATTCAGCATCATGTAAACACAGCCAATATACATCCCCCAGACCCCCAAACAACAACCAATGCAAGTTAGAGCAAAATAACCCTTATTTGATCTCCACAGACTGTTTTCATCTATCGACACCCCCTCTGGCGCCAGACACTGTGTTCACCTGAGCCAGCCTTTAACAGCATTAGGATTATGTAATCTGGGGTTACTACAGGCACAAGCGACACTAATGGTGGTAAAACAGCCAACTGGCACTTGCTTGCTGCTTTTGCTGCCTTGTCCATTGTATTATTGTTAAAATTGTTAACATTGTTACCTTTTATGATGTCATCATTACCTTTTTAATCCGATTATGGCAGCTTTATACATTGTGGTCCATGACTTGTGTAAGTAAATGACGGCGGCTTCTGCTTAATTGTATGCTTCAACTAGAGCTTCTGTCCTTCATTTGAGGTGAATTAGGCTGATTACACATATCAAAATGTTCAGCTACTTTGTTTCTGCTTGCATACAACTCTTTCGTACTATTTATTACGTTCAAAATATAAACCTTTTCTGCATTTTTTGTTCACTGTTAATGCATGCACATTTCCGTCCCAATCCACCAGTACTCTCTAATCATTCCCCAAACAGGCTATTTTTTGACAAGATTATGCGTTATTCATTGCACCACGATGCACGATGCTCCTTTTTTGTGGTCCCAGTGTTAGTGTTGCCCAGGGTGCAGCCATTAGCAGGTTCTCCACTATTTTTTTTCACGGCCACTACCCAGATTGCCAGAATTGGCACAAAGGTGGAGGGTTGAGTGTAGAGTGCAGCAGTCGGGTCAGTCGTGGAAAAGACAAAGGGAGCCACGAGTTAGAGGCGGCACCAGCAGCGTCGTCGTTCTGCTGTGTGGGAGAATTTAGTATGACCTGATGATAAAGTAGTGGAGAGAAACTGCAACTTTTAACACAGCAGCTCAACTCATCCAATATGTTGGCTCATCTACTGAATGCCAAAATATTTTTTTTTAAATTTGAAACATTCACTAAAGGTCATATAAGTGCAAGGTTGCATTGTGTGGGGAACTGCATGTGCCAGGGCTGCATGCACAGACACAAACGGTGCATAGCATCAGAGCAGTTATGTGAAGCATAACCTGGACATGAGCGTTTACTACGCTCCTAATTACTGTGAGAATTGCCAAGTAAAAAGCTAAAACTTGAACAACCTGCAGAGACATGAACATATAGAAGGATGTGAAAACAGGCTGCAGATGTCTGCTGCTTTATCCCTGTTACTGCACGTAATAACAAATACATTCTATCATTTACACAGAAGCATTTTTACTTTACTAAAATAAAGTAAATATTAGAAAGACTACAGCATTGTTGTGAAGACAGGTTGCACGATAGGCTACATGACATATCTGGACCATCATTTTAAAAACTGTAAATTGTGGATTATTAGGTTATACATCTATGTCTGTCTGTCAAGTTGATGTATGGGATTGCCGGGCTATTAAAAAGAAAGAAAGAAATTGTCACGACTGGCTTGAAGAAAGCGGGAGGCAACACAAGTAGTAACCTCAAACAAAATCAGAAAAGAATCAGTAACACTGAGGTGTAAAAGTCACTCAATGGGGGTTGAATTAATGTAAGTGAAAATGGGATATGATGTGTTGGTTGGTCAAAAAGAAAAGGAGCTTCAATTATTAAGCTTGTCTGGAGCAAGCTTCACTCAGTGTCTCACTCATAAAAAAAAACCCTGAGAACACCTTGCCCAGGTGTATCCAGGTAGTAATCACCCACTGAGATCTTGGACAAAGAAACACAACAAGCATCATGTCCAACAGCCGTAGAGGGTGGGCGTCACATAACAAAAAAAAAACAATGTATTTTTCAAACCATACATTGCCACATTGTAGATAACCAGAATCTTGGGAAATTATATGGCATCAACCACATGCTCCTAGGTGTATGTTTTAACACAGGGCTGCTTTTCGGTGTAAATCCCTGCCAACTAAATAGAAATGCCCTGAAACTACCTTTGATTATTGGTTCATGTAGGATTAATGCTTAATGTCAGGCACTTCTCTGAAAGATCACATATTTCCCACAGTTGTGGCCATAATTAACAATTCCCCACCCCTTGCAGTAGTTTTCCCTGTTCTGCAATCTGCTATACACTGTCTGTGTATGTTTTTTGGATAGGTTTCTTCAAACTGCAGAGATGCTAAAGCCTTCCACCCCGTCGGCAAGTCACGACAGCTCTGGCTCCTCAGGCAATGATGATTCAACAGAGTATTATCCACATATGGGTAACTTTGTCATAAAGACGCACTCACATAAGCCATGTTTGATAACGTTACCTTGAAAATCTCTTCTCTAAAAATTCTTCTTTTTCACTCAGTATTCCTCCAGAATAAAGCCAAAAGAGATGATTTCTGCCCAAGGAATCTGAAGAACATGCATATGGTGGTGGACAAATTGATGGCCCACTCCCATCTCAAATACAAAGGTGCTAAACAATCAAGAGTGTTCTCCTGATGTTTAATGTTCATATAATCTCTTCTCATTATGTCTATTTTTTTGTCAAGCATATTAAAACCTATTACAGTTTTTCATAGTTGCACTTGCAGAAACGTATTCATCACAACTCTAAATGCAGTTCCCAGGACAAACCATCTCTCCTTCACACAGATTAGCATTTCGTATTTTTTACAGACTTCCATCATATTCACTTCAGGACTAGATGTTTTCTCATTGTGTTGATGCACTTCTCATCTGATTCTGTCACTCATGAAAACAGATTGTACTATTGTCTCACTCTCTTTGATACAGCTCTGCATTGCATTAGTGTTTTCAAGCCAACGCATTTAAACATTTTTCATACATGTGTGAAAGAACAAGTTCAGTCAGACGCACACACACACACACACTTTTTGTCTACTTTCGATGCGTAGTTATCATTTTGCTTTCTTTTTAAAATTACAGTTTTTTCTTTCTTTTTATTTTCTTTCTAAAGTGCTACATTACATTACAAAAACACGATTTTACATGTTTTGAGTTCCCATTTAGTAATTAGACTAAATATGACATCAGATTGTGTTAGTATCACATATTTACTAAACACTGAGTAAAAACATAAACCAATCAAGTGTCTAACCCTAACCCTTTCAATCAATCAATACAATTGTATGATGTTTGTGATTTAAGAATTGCCTCACATCAACTGAGAAAAACTGCAAATACTTGCACCAAATTGCTTCAACACACAAATCACACCTGTACTCTGTCCATAATATTTTGTATGTATTTTTTAGGCACATTGTCCATGCTGGACTGTAACATCTTCCCTGGCCTCAGTCAGGACTATCTGGCGCCTGAGGTCAACATGTTCCTGCTGCCTGTGCAGGAGAATGACGGCGATGATAATCTAACTAAAGCAGGTTACTAAGCTTTTATCTTCTTATCTGGGTTAAATCTTAGTGTATCTTACTCATCTAGCATTTATTGCCTGACAAATTATGTTTATGTATGTGATCTATTAACTTTCAACTAACTAACAACCATATACTGTATTTGCATCATTCATACATGGAGACAATATGTGCTTTTTGACTGTGCCTGTAAGGGACTAAACCAGTGCCTTTGATCCTGTATTGTGCTTGTATAAGGTTGTGAACTGATGCTGGTGCTGTGTTTAGGCTCTGGAACATTCCCGCTCTTCTCCCTGCTGCCGGGGTACAGGGGACACCCTTCTTTCTCCACCATGGTTTCAAAACTTCGCAGCCAAATCCTGACCATGCCCCGCTGTCAGCTGTCGCACACCATCCTCACTGAGAAGAACTGGTAGATATCACATTCTTCTTCACACATTTTCTATTTATAACAATATTAACTTAGTTTATCTATCACTTATTTATAACATAGGTTTACAGCACACGAAAAGCACGATTTAAGAAATGCTGTAACAGAACTGACGTTTGTTTGGGATTAGGGGAACATGTCCATGTACACCTCTACCTCCTCTGCATGTTTTCCAGATACAGAGCATTCAGAACTGGGTTTAGCTTAGGGCAGAAAATGTGACAGAAAATGTCACCGCTGATATAAGAAGCACGTCATAAATTCAGGTTTAGACAAGATAAAAGAGCACTGCCAGAATCAGTTTGCACATACGCTTTGGAGGCGGAGTTTGGAGGACTCAGCCTTAGGATGGAATGTGAACTTGACTGCTATTCTATCCCTCCATATCTACAGTATATTTTTTTGTTTTCCTAGGTTTCACTATGCAGCTCGTATCTGGGATGGGGTGAAAAAGTCCTCAGCGCTGTCAGAATATAGTCGCCTGCTCTGCTAGCACCTTGGTTGAACTGCTGTTACATACATCAACACAACCTGCAATCATCACCAGTCATCGGTTCAGTCGAAGAGGAGACTGTCAAGTGGAGACTGTCATTTGAAAACTGGGAGCAGTGTTGAAGGGTTGTGGGATGAGACCAACATCTATTTACTAATGAGGGAATTTAAAACGTGCAGAATCTTTGTGTTCACAAAGTCAGAAAATGGCCAGTCCCTGCCCTCAGGGAATAAAAATATTGTTGACACAGCTACACCCTGCACAGTAAAGGTTAGAGAAGAAGTTGCCTGCACATGTCTGAATTAATTCTGACATTTTCATTTACAAGTGATAGTGCACATGTTTTCTGAAGTGAGAATGTACAGCCCTCTCTAAGTTATTTTGTATTTACTTTCAAACATCGCTAAAAAAGAGTACTTGTCAAGAATAAAAAGAGGCGCCAGTGAAAAGACTGTACCTGTGGTTTGTGCTGTCTATGGTAAGCACCACATCCTGTACATCTGTACTGAAACCAGCTATGAAAAAAGATCTTTGCTGCACGAACTCTTTCCACAACAGGAAACAACTACAGTTTTGTCACTGCAAATATGTCAACATTGTCAGTATACAGATGAACACATAATTGGTGTGTCACGTTAGATTTAGTGCTATATACAATAAATGCTGACTTGCCGTGACTTGGGCGTGGAAACCCTGGACAGTCAAATTTGACATTGACAGTCAAATTTTGACTTTAGGTTTGTGACTTTTTTTAAGGGTCAAGTTTATAAACTTGACACTGAAAATTCATATGAGCAATTGGTGTGTTCACATTTTAGTAGATGAACAAAACACAGTTTGATCAGTGCAGATTATATTATCTGGAGACTGAGACCTTCAACAAACTGAATGGTAGTATAAATTGTACGCACAGTACAGGATGTAAAAAAGGCAAGTGAAGTTCAGGGCATTTTGACAGTCAAATTTTGACTTTGGTTGTGTGACCCTCGTCAAAGGCCGTCAAGTGTGTAAACTCATTTCAGAGTTAAAAGGTTCTCTACAACCTCTAAGCAGCTTTTGTCACTTTAACTTACATTTATAACGGTACAAGTGGTTCCAATATGTTGACACACAACCCCTGCAAGCACATTGTCAGTCTTTTCACAAGGCCAAGTACTAGCAGTACATGGCCTTGTGAAAAGATAGAATCGCTAAAAAAAGCTAGCGATTCTATACCTAACCAGTGGAAAGAACACATTTTTGTGGTGAGTAGATTTAATTTCTCCAAAAAAGAGCACAACTGCTTCTTTTTTGTCTTTGATGGCACAGACTAAGAAATGAAACTTATGTGCATGTTCTTTTCACAAACCATTAAACCGCTTCCGCAAAGGAAAAACTGGGTACCTTTTTTTTCACAAACTTCACATGCTGTTTGTGAAGACCTGGTATGACAAATAGAGGGAAGTACAAAGAATTTAGCTTTTAAGAACGAATCACAGTCAGAATGATCATTTAATTCAATTAAATGTATGAAGTTAGTAATGTTGGTGGATGTCCGAGAAACATCTTCCTCCTCCTGAGATCAGAGATCGGAGCTTAACAGTCTGGCTTGACAGAGAAAGAGCCACACTCATGTCATGTTCAGATGATAAAATGTTATCTTGGCTATATTCATAGTGTGGGACACAAAACTGGGATTTACATGTAGTCAGTAGTCGAGTTGTAAAAAAAATTCAGGGGGGATGGTCAATTTTTTCACCTTAAAAAAAAAGGGGTGGGGTAGTGTAATTAATGTAAATTATATTTTATAATTTATTATTATAAAATTATATATATATATATATATATATATAGTCATCGTGTATAGACCACACCATCACACCCACAGCCCTCCCTCTCTCCATCTCCCTCTCTTCCTGTCACTCTTTCACAGTCTTCAAAAAAAAAAAAAAGATTCTGATATTAATTTATTGACATTTAACTAAATTAACCCTTGTGTAAACTTTCAATTCAGCTCAACGGGCAGAAATAAACAATAATACAAGCGTAACTGAACTGTTTACTGTTACTATCTGTACCATCTATTTACTGAAAACAAGTTGTGCAGCAGCTGCAAGAAAAAATTGTGGCAAACAAAGAAGAAGTGGCCTGACCTAGACCTCTACCGCATGATACATCCTTCCTACTGTAAAATGAGACTACTTCTTACTAACACATTAACTCTGGGAACATGATGATGAAACTGCATAACTCTTTCTATCACAGCAACACATCTGAATGTGTGAAGAGGAACTTATTCTTTCTCACATACTAAAAAGCAGTCAGTCTGCTTGTTTCTCCTCAGACCCTATAGTTACTGAGGTTTAAAGTTGTTTGAAGAGAATCAAATATATTCATGTTTCACACTGCATTATTTAAAACTACATAGATTAATTGGTGTTTTCTAGTACACAAATATTAGACGTGCACATTTTAATTGACCATATGACAGAACTGAATAATCTTGCTATAGCATCAGTATTTTGATGCATCCAGACAGCTGGTTCTCAAAGTTGTATGGCTTGTGTGTAACTGTATGGATCCTTTGATTATCAGTTTACACATCTTGATCAGCATGTATGATGGTTGTGCGCGATCTGACATGATCTGGCTCCTTTCTGGGCCGCGTGTGTGTGTTTATGAGAGCTCTCTCTCTTTCAGTAATTCTCGTTATTTCGAGAGAGAGAGAGAGAGAGAGAGAGAGAGAGAAAGCTGCATGCTCCTATCAATGGAAGAGCTTGTCACAAAGTAGCGATGACAGTCCGAACTAACGGGACCACCCGTTGGTTCGACCTCCTATTGGTCCGACTTGTGGTTGATTTTGTCGGAGTAACGGGAGGTCGGACCAATGGGCAGTTCCCGAAAATATGACTCGGTCTGGCCTGGCTGGACGGCCAAATGTCAAAGATACAGTAAGAGAGTGAAAAGATTATCTTTGAGTGTGGACACAAAAATAAGAGCACTGCCCTCTGTGGCATGTGCAGTGTGTGAGTCCAAAGTGCTCAGCACACTATGAATGTTTGACAGTAGCCTACTGCATGTCAAAAAGATGTGGTTTGTTTTTCATTGGTGAGACTGCTTTTTTATGTCTACATCACAATTTACAAAGTAAAGAAAGGAAGGTCACATTTTGTCATCTACAAAACTGAAGACAAAAGAAGAGCGGTGTGGTCTTTATCATCAGGCCACTCCTTTTCAGGGGCACCACATACAGCCATAAAAGGTGGAAACAGAAGTCATCCTGCCATCACAAAATGCATTTCCTCCTGCTCTTCGGGATTGTGCTTCTCCCTAAAGGCAAGTCTTTATTCTGCTGTTTGTGTATTTTCATGTTTTGTAAAAAGAAAAGAAAAAAAGAGGGGGTCATTCCAGGTTACATGCCAAATTATGGCAGTATATCAACTATTTATTTGTTATTTTGCCATTGGTGATATTTACTTCTTCCTGCTGTTTGTTTTTGCTCTTCACCTGCAATTAAGCAGGTAAAACTGATTATTTTTTATTCTGTTGTCTGTCTGCCGGTCTGTAAAAAAAGAAAGAAAAAAAAGCCAGGTTAAGGCTGCTTTTCCAGCTTTTTTTTTTTTTTGGTAGCTATATTCATAATTTAGATTTTTCATAAATTTAATTTTCATTTTAATTTTAATTCAGACTTGTTATGATCATGTTTTCCTCCTCTTGTTGATATAAAAAGTATAATTCTTTTGTACTGATCTGAGTTTTGCATTTCATCAGCCTACTCTCTGAAATGCTATGAGTGTATACCGCCGCCCGATGGGTCACCCTGCAAACAAGTGGAAAAAGAATGCCTACCACTTCAACAATGCTCTTCGGTAAATGTAGGCACATCCGTGGGTATGGTACTTTGTTGATTGTTATTTTCTTCTATTATGTTATTTGTACATTGTTATTTATTGTGAATTTCATGGCACAGTTACACAGTTACAAAGGCTTAATCACAAAAAACAGTATCAATGTGTTTTTCATTAAGAAAGAAAGTCCCTGAGAAACGTCACATCACTATTGATACTAAAGAAATTGAGGTGGTAAATGAGTTCAATATTTAGGTATAACATAGATCCTCAACTTAAGTTTGACACGCATATAAAGAAGCTGTCTAGGGCGATTTTAGTATTCAATAACAACAGAGGCTAAGTGGAAAGGAACAGGGCTTTGCCTGCGCTGAAAATTTTGGGGGGCACCTGTCGCGCCATGGTGGAGTAGCTCGCCAGCATGCAAAAAGATACACTGTCTAGACTATAGAGCTCATACAGACTGCAAAGTAAACCACATATTACCTACATAAAATACTTGTGTAGTGTGTGTAATTATATTCTTTGCCACTTACATAAGTGCATATCAAACAGATGCCATCTGACACTACAGCACCTCTGCTCATTAATAGAGCAGAATCAAAACGTACTCATCTGTTAAAACTTATAATACTTCAAAGGGGTACCTCTCAGTGCAAGATACACACCTATGAAATTCTTTACCATCAGAAATTACATCCCAAACAGAACCAAAGAGGTTTAGTGTGAAAGTTAAACATTGGCTCAAGTAGCCCAAGAGGCAGCAGGAATGTGAACATTAATTTCTTACAAGTCATTGTCAATACAACAGCACTTTACTAATGTTTAATGTTAAATTTAACGTGCTTTTAAATCTACATTTCTGTTACAGCGGGCGCTGTAATAAATGTCAACACGAAAACTTGTGCTATGGCTGAGCAGTGTATCCAGGGCTCGATCAACTTGGGAGTCAGCCGAGTGACGTATGGCAGCAAGTGTTGCAACTCTGGGCTCTGCAACACTATGGATGTCGGAGGTGAGTAGGCTATTTATATTCCTCTATTCTTTGCGCCCCGAGCAAATTGTTCTTGTTTAAATTTGGCATGTAGTTCCCTGTGCAAAAACTGTTTAAATAAGAGTAGATGTAAGTAATGACATGGAGTACATGTGTTACATATGATATTCTTACAGTATTCTAACATTCTTACAGTCAGACTGAGTATTTCACCTAGGCCTATAACAAATCCAAAATTCCAAGACAAGACAGTAAATTACTTTTTCCTCTCCTGTCATCTGTTACAGACGAGCCCAAGGGCACAGTACTGCAAGTAGGGCTGCACATAGGCTACTGTATCATCAGACAGTGACAGTCAAATAACACATGCTACACCTTTACATTGTGTATTTAATAGCTACCTGTTATCAATGAAACCACCACCATATGTCCATAAGACATTAAGTAGCCACAGAAGAAGAGAAGTGCATTGCAATCATCACCATCTACCTCCCCACATAAAATAAACAATTTCTGTTCTGTGTTACAGCATACTCCAAAAATGCTCCCAATGGTAAAAAGTGCTACTCCTGTGATCAAACCGAGTGCACTACCACTACCATTACGGAATGCAAGGGTGAAGAGGACCGCTGCGTCTCAGTCTCAGGTACAGCTGCGAGTCTCTAACTATGTCCCAAAATGATTTCTACTTATAGATACTTTAAAACTTGAACCTCACACTAACTTTTATTTTCATTTTCTTAGTGACGGATCCTGTCACAACCATGAAGGGCTGTATTACCAAGAATATGTGTGGTCAAAGTGCAGATATGTTACAAAGCCCTGGAGCAAAATTGAACTGCTGTGAGGGCAACTTATGTAACAGTGCCACCAGCGCCAGTGCTGGTCTTCTGCTCCTGATGGCATCGCTGATCTCTATGTACATGATCTCTTAACTGACAGAGAAAAACAAATGTTAGCCCACTGCTTATCTTTTTGTACTTTAATCTACATTTGGCCTGCAGTGAGTGTGAATGTAGAAAGTTTATTAGGCAAAGTGTGGCAGTATCCTTTGGTAAAGTTATGATTCTGAAATCAAACATGTTTTGATGCTTTTACTCAAAAAAAAAGATGGCTTTCTTTGATTGTACTTGTTTTCAATATTTTCTGTTATTCAAAAATAAAAAAAGGAGGGGATCAAACTGAACATTGGTTCAGGAGTGAACTGAATTTTCTCTTTTGTGACTTATACAGTATGTTCTAGCTGCTAGACAGATTTTCTTCTGCTGTGGCTCAGGGTCAGTGTGAAGAACAACACTGGAGATCCTTACATCTTACTGTATGCTGAAGAGTATTTGTTGAAATACACTTGATTGAGTATAACATAAGGCTCATCAATGCACGTTGAACCAACACAAGTGTGATGATGCCTCAGTTCTGCCTGACTCATTCATAATCTGCATTTGGCCTGTAGTGAGTGTGAAAGTAGAAAGTTTATTCTGCAAAGAGTGGCAGTATCCTTTGGTAAAGTTACGATTCTGAAATCTATTATTAATCCAAGTTGTCAATCAAAAATGTTTTGATGTTTTTACTTAAAAAAAAGATGGCTTTCTATGATTGTACTTGTTTTCTTTGAGTTTTAAATATTTTCTGTTATTCAAAAATAAAAAGAACAATGGTTCAGGAGTGGACTGAATTTTCTCTTTTGTGACTTTCCTATGTGATCCTTCCAGATCCTTCCAGATCCTTACATCTTCCTGAAGAGTATTTGTTGAAATACACTTGATTGAGTATAGAACATAAGGCTCATCAATGCACATTGAAGTGTGATGATGCCTCAGTTCTGCCTGACTCATTCAGGTCTGACATACAGTATATGCAAATTTGTGTTGCCTATAAACTATCTCAGTGGCTATCCATATCAAAGGACAAACGCCATCAAGTAAAAGCACACCTGCAGCCATAAATTTGAGATCTTTTGAGAGATTTTTATACTTATCAAACTATTCACACACCTAATTTTTCTGGGTTATTGTTTAACTTCTTCTCTGTCTGTATCTGCTGCTAATTTTTGATGAATGCAAAACGCACAACTGAAAGCAGTGGTGAGAGATTTTACAGTTATGTATGTATGTTATGTATAAAAATGGATTTGCTGAAGCCTTGAATTTGATGTAAATGATCACAACTACCAGCCCACAACCCATAACTGAGGCACAATGGCAGAGAAGCATAATCATGATGTTTATTTAGAAGATGAGTGAATTCATTAAAGTAAACACACACACACACACACACAACTAAATTGACATAATTCATTCTTGAAATGAAGTTTAAATTTGAGAGCAAACATATGAAAGCAAATGTATTGTACAACATTTGTATTAATCAAAAACAATAAAAGCAGTATGGTCCTGTTGGGTTGTGATATTTTCCTGTTTTCATGAAGAACTTGACTTTTGCCATACATTTGGAAATCCTGCAACAAATTAGAGGAAAATTGGAATCAATTAGATTCTGACCACAGGAGGGTCATGTAACCACAGTAAATACATCAGACATGTTCTACACAATATAACTGGTCATGTAGCCTACTATTTATCTGGTCTAAAGTATCTGCATTTGACACCAACTGTAGTGACAAAGTAGTTTTTTTTGTTTTTGTTTTTTAATCTTCAATTCTCTTATTTCTCACACACATATAATTAAATTATGGTTTGATGTACCGTATTTTTTTGATATATTTCTTTTAATGTTTGGTTTTGAAATATGAGATAAATATCTTTACCAGATATGAATTAGGAATTAGGTGTTAGGTGTTTACTCACCAAACTACTCAGGCGTGCCACAGAATGGTGACTTCCGTTTACTATATCAAATATAAAGGGAAGCAGACAATTAATGTACCATTTGGTTAAACAAAACGGTATTCAAAAGAGGAAGAGGAAGGAATAGCTGTGCCCTGCTAAGGAAACTCACTCTCTTGGGGATGAGCAGCATGGTTTGGAGATTTAAGTGCCAAAGTTTACAGTGGTGGTGTTGTTTCTAAAGGAGAAGGAGGGAACCCACACACATGTGTTTTAGTCTTGTCTGCTTACTGTTAGGGTCGTGTAATGTAGTTGAGGAACTCTGATGGCACTTACAAGTAACCAACACTGAGGTCTGCAGTGTTACCTTGGCGTCTGTTGGGTTGATAAACGTTATTTTTGTGTTATTTGATATTCTCAGTGGATGTCTTACATATATTTCCTTTAAAATGTGTCATGCAACAGAATAATGAAACTGGTACCTTGAAAATCTGTTCCAGAAAGACTTCCTATAATGTGATGTAATAAAAATTAACAAAATATAATATAATAATAAATAATTTTATATAGATATACACAGTATACAGTATATATACATTACGTTTGACCATATATATATATATATATATATACATAATTGGTCAAATGTCTAACACATACCTGGGTTTCCCGTCTTCATTCCAACCGACACGTTCATCCACTTCTCGACTGAAAGGGGTCGATATAAAACTTAATGCAATTGGGAATCACAGGTGAATCTTTGCACTTGTTGTTAGGCTTTTGGCGGTGTGAGGTGTTGTGAAGTGTTCTTACCGGGAAAATCGGCTCCAAATGGACCTCCTGTGGGGAAAGCAAAATGTAACTAATTGTCAGGATGGGTCAACTTTGTCCAGCTTGTAAAAGAAACAGTCTGCTGACAAACCGTTTTTCTGGTCTTGGTGGTCTCTCCCTGTCCTCGGGATATCCCCTAGACATTTTGATCAAGGTAAATTGATTTAAGTAAGATGAGGTAGAAAGGCTATGCACAAATTTCATCAATCACTTTTATTTCACACAAGTCAATTTTTTAAGAAGCTTACCTGGATACTCTATCCCATAGTGATCTCCTGTAAGCATTTTGAGACAGTGATTTACTGCACATTTTGGTCAAGATGCATAAAATACTATTAAGCTGCACAAAGTAACTGGTATCACCTGTTATATCTGTCTAAACACCAGCTGTGTGGCTACTGGCTGACAACAAGGCCACAAATCTAAACAACCCCGCAGGTCATTTTTTTCAAACCTGATACAACACATGGCAGTGTTTCCTGTAATAGTGCACCCACTGCCACACTGACACACTTGTGTTAGTGAATAAGGAAGAAATGGATTTGCATGGAACCTGTTTACAAACTTTGACTTTTTGTCAAACTAATGAATAACAAATCATATGGATATAGTTTTAATTAATTGGACTTATATATATTATGTTACTACTAAATGTGAGATGTATGTTGAAGCAAGATATACTGTATGTATAGCTTGGGCATATATTCTACAGGTCAGTATTAAATATGACACTGACTTTGGTTGGGCTTCATAATCTCCTCTTGATTAAAAGTTAAGTTGACTCAGTTCAGTTATTAAGTTATAGTATTACATGAATAAATTCACTTAAACCTAATACAAATTCATGGAACCTGTTATGTCATCATTATATATGTTATGCATTTTATGGTCAAAATACAAACCTTTTCTCTGGTCGAGGAGGTGGTGTTAGTGAGTGGTCATTGTGCTTCCTGTTGGTTAGAAACAATGTAAATAAAGTCATGTCATGTTCTCAACTCTAAAGCCAATGGGGCAAAAGAAAAAAATCGAATGTATTGTGCACAGTTTGAACATATTTACTGTACCTTTTCCTCCAGACAACCACACCAAACACCACAGTTAGGATGATCGCAATCAGGACCAAAGTTGAGACAGGAATTGATATTGGAAGAGAGCTTTTGAGCTGGTACATCATTGACCCTGGTGATTTAAGAACAATTTAGGTTTGTTCAGATGTAGTAAAGAAAATATACAAGACAAGTGCAAGAGTTGTAGAGGACAGAAGATCATGTGCTCTCTAACCCTTCACATTCAGCTTGACTGTGGTGGCTTGTTGCTTCTCATTCCAGAAGATGGCAGTACATGTCAGGTTTTTGACACCATCTCCTCCTGCAACAATGAAAGTGATCGAAGAGGTCGTCTCCCAGACGCCTGGAGATTTCAGGGTGTTTGTAACTTCACTGCTTTTGTAAGGGACACTCCATGAGAACTCCGGAGGATGTGAGGAACAAGTGTGTTTCACAGAGCACGAGACATCTAAAACTGAACCAGCATCGACCTCTGTGGGAACCTGGGACATCACTGGAATTCCTGGGGAAGCTGAGAATACAAAACAGAAAATGCAGCGCTGTAATAGGTTAGAAAGCAAATAGGAGAATGTATTTGCAAATTAAATTTAAACAAGGTAAATAGTTGTGCCTTCAGACCTGTCATAATGATAAATACACAACTGTTGTTAAATCTATATGTCCGATGTTCTCTCTCTGCTTGGAAACAGAAGGGCCCATTGTCAAAAGGCTTGATGTCATCAATTTCCAATGAGCAGTCGCCCTGCTGCAGATCTCCCACTATTTTGGTGCGACCCTTGAAATGATCAAGTACAAGACTCTGGGCATTATGATAGACAACCCCCCCAGTCTTTTTGGTCCAAATGCCACGGTCAAGAATCACATCGGCCTCATACTGGAAGCGGCAAGGAATCACCACACAGGAGCGGGTCAGGGCTGTGAATCTGAAAGGGACGTCCGCAACGAGAAACACTGCAAAGAGAGACGAGTCATTATGTGGCATGTAGAAACGACTCATCATGTGACACAACAAAACAGAAAGGTGTGTTTTGAGAGACATGAGAAGTACACCCACTGTCATTTTCATGTGGATCTCTTTCTTCTATTGGTTTGACATATTCTGGAAAACATGACAGCAATTCAAATTGAATTAGTATTATAATTTGTTTACTTCCTGGCAGAAAAATAGAAAAAAAAGATTGTTTCCACTTTCATAACTGTACCATGAATTAATGGTTAGGCAACAGCCATTTAGCTTCTTCGTTTAGCATAAACAATGGAAAAGCTGGAATGGGGAAATGGCTATTCAAGATTTTACCCTACTGTTTCCAGGGGACTCTAAAAAGTGAGGTTTGTTGTTCAATGTCAAGAAAGTGACTGTTGTAAGACTACATTTGCATTTTCTTAAGTTGTTGTGGCCTCCTAACCACCATCCATTTCCCAGTCTCCACTTAAACTAAGCTAAATGGTTGCTGGATGTAGCTTCAGATTTAGATAGATAGATATACTTTATTGATCCCAAGCTGGGAAATTACAGTTAACAGGTCTACGGGTGTGACTGTGCAGCAGAGCATGCAGGAACTCACGTTTTATATGAAGGATTGTAGAGTCTGAAGTCTCCCCTGTCAGAAATCTTGCAGTGCAGGTCAAAGGTTTGCCATCATCTTCCAGGGAACCAATAAAAGTCAGATTTGACACAGTTTTGTATGTGTTGCTTGATAACGCTTTGGTGTATGAGGAACTGTGCATGTCTTTAAAGTTCCAAGCAATGAATGGTTCATTTTTCTTGCATGTGTAGGAAACAGAACAAATGACACTTGTTGCTACGCCCTCTGTTGCCTCGCCAGGTTTCTCGACCATTTTGATTTCTTTGTATGGACCTGGAGAGGAGATGTGATAGTGAGGCTTAGAGCTAAACAAGAAGATTCAATTTGAATCCAAATAACAATTTATCTCTGTCTCTGTACTCACATTCAACATTCAGCCTTAGCTCTCCAGTGGCACTTTGACCACCATCATAGCGAACAACACATGTCACACTCTTGTCTGTCTCTTGAACAGTCCAGGTTCGTTGAACTGTCCTTTCCCAAATCCCGTCTGTTACTAGAATGTCCACAGGGGGCTTGGCTCCTTGGACATCATTCAGGGTCAGGCTAGGGGGTGCAGAAAGACATGCATGCTGTACACTGCAGGACACGGTGCTCTGCTCTCCCACCTTGAGGTTACCACTGATGCTCAGGTGTGGCGCCTGTGCTTGATCTATACATTTTAAAGCAAGAACAGTCACATGGTAAATTGCAGTTTCTGGGGGGTTCAATTCACAAAAAAACACAGGTTCAAGTACTATACTTACCTGAAACAAAAAGTTGAGTTGTTTTATCGTAAAACGTGTGGTCCATGGTATGAAAGGAGGTAATGGGATCCTTATCTATCCATGGGTAAAGTCTATCCTGGTTGTGCGACATCTGCAGCCTTTCAATCTTAAGACTACAATTCCCCCCGCTCACAGAACCAACCAAGCTTGTTATCCCAGAGAACTCACTAATAATACTCTGTGATTCCCCATATACAGGTGGGTATCCATTGCTCTGATACAAGTACCATATTACCCGGAGGTTAGCAGGCTGGGAGTTTTTGTAGGTGAATCTGCAAGGAATGATGATACATGAACCTCTCATGCCTGTGATGCTGCTAGGAGTGGTGAATGACCAATCACGAGAGAGCATATTTCCTAGAAGAAGAAAGAATGGAAAAAATAGGTAATCTTTTAATTTACAGGCCGCTAATTATGTGATAATGTCAAGAAATAACAATTAATTGCCTAGTAATGTGAAGAAATAATAATGGTCAATTTCATATGTCATGTTTTTTCATAACGGTAAAATACTTGACTGTATTTCTCAACATTAGGCCTACTATGAAATTGACTGTTATGTCTAGGCTATTTCTAGACATTGTGATACAATTAATTATTATTTCTTGGCTATTTCTTGAAATTATCACATAATTAGCAGTCTGTAAATTAAAGGGTTGCCAAAAAATAAAACAATTTGCGGCAAAGTTTACACCTTTTAAACAGATGGCGTGTGACCCTTAACACTAAAGATATTTGTCGACCCTGCATCATGTTGTGTCTCAATCTGCAATTGCTGGCTTTGGCCACTTGGGGCCAGCAGAGACATCAACTATTAGTGAACCACCAGTTTGCTTGTCCCAGTTTGCTTGTGGGTTTGTCACTATTTACATTATGTAAAAATATTAGTCATAGTTGCTCTAATGTCGGCATGATGTGTGAGAAGTACAACTTTTTTTTCACTCATGCGAGATAGAGTAGAAGAAATCAAATAAATTCTACTCACTCTTCACCCTTAGGATGATGCTCTTTTCTTGGCTTCCTCCCCCAATGAACTGCGCAGAGCATGTCAGAGGTCTTCCGTGGTCGTTTCCAGATGCGGTGAATTTCAGTGTGGATTCAGTCTTCCACTCAGTATTTGAAACCTTTGTGGTGACAGTGGACGCTGGCATGTTTCCATAATTCCATTGGAGAGTTGGCATATTTGCAGGACATGTGTATGTGGCAGTGCATATTACTGTCTTTGCATGCCCCTCAAGAAATTCTGTTGATGAGGGGCTGATGGTCAGAGGTGAAATAGAACCTGAGATACAAAAGGTAAATATTAAAATTGTAGGTCAGCATGTAACAAAAACATGTTTTTTTTGGTATGTTCATCACATACATTCTGCATTTAAGTTCACAGATGTGGTTGCACGTAGGCCACCAGTGTGCCCGACGGTGCACTCCACAGTTTGGTGGTCTTTCTCAATGTGCAACAGAGTCGTCAGAGAAGTTTTGTACTGGTACATGAACGTGATGGTACGCCTCTGTGGCTGTTGCAAGTGGATGTTGAGATTCAGAGCAGGTGGGTAAGTGGGACATGTGTGATAAACAGAGCATTCGACTTGCACATATTGTCCAACCCTCCTGTCTCCAGTGATCATAATTTGTGGTTTCTCTGCAGTGTCTAAAAAGAAAACATGAACATGTATTAGGAATAGATGTGAATTAACTTCAATCAATAAACATTTCATATGTTCACTACCTACCCACTACTTCAATTGTTACAGTTGTATCAAAAAATCGGTAGGTGCTTTTCCCCACATTCTCGGGATCTATCCATGGGTAAATCTTCTGTCTGTGGTGATACCAAGTCACCGGGTAGATCATAAGACTGCAAGATTTTCTTGCTCGATTGTACAGATGTGTTTTCCTTTTAAATTGATCAATGACATGATCTGGATACCAGTTATCATAAACCAAAGGATATCCACGGCTTACATACTGGTACCAAACCACTCGATCTGGTCTTTGAGGTGGATACTGATAATAGTCAAAACTGCATGGGATGACAAGGCAGGAGCCCGCCAGTCCTTTAATGTGGCTGGGCAACTTCACATTCCAAGCACTGGAACTACAGAGAATAAAACCTGTAAGGGGAACAAGACAGTTAAGAAAGGCTACTGAAAGAAGGAAATGGCAGTTAGTATTTATATGTTTAATAGAAATTGAAATGTAGGCTACAAAAACTGTGGTACCTGTAATACAGAAGCTCAGGAAAATACGGTTAAATCCAGACATCTTTTCATTCACCTGAAATGTAAAGTACAGTTAAAATATGCAGTACGCTCTGCAACTTTCCTGTGTTCCTACCAGCACAGAAAAGTTGCAGAGTGCGGTTGCAGCCAGCGTGACCCCCCTCAGGCTGCAGCCGTGGCACGATTCATCCAGTTAAATGTTTTTCTACCACTTAATATTATTTAAGGTCGAGAAACTACATTGTGTTGCTTTAAAGTTTTTCCGAAGTTTTAAAAAGAAATAAAACAGAAAAATGTGTACTCATTTATCAAATTTGCTAGCTCCACTAGAAAACCTAATGAAAGAAAAACAAAAAAAAAATCACTTTAAGGTCATTAAGGTGGTGCCCAATAAGGTGAATTTCCATTGAGGCTAGGGACTCTCAGGGGACACATAATACTGACAGATGTACAGTCAAATTCAAAGTAGCAGATGGCAAGATTTCCGGTTATTAACTCTAGGGATAAGATTTCTCAGAGCAAAAGGATAAATTGTTACACTATTATCATTAAGTTATCATCATGCGTGCAAAGTCCCTTTGTGTCTCAAATTTCAGTTTTCTAACGTACATATTGCTTTGTACACATTAGTTGTTTTTTTGCAGTTAAACAGGAAGACCTAATCTTAAAATCACTGACACAAAAGCATTAACAAAGAGTTATTGAAAAATATTGTAACACATTCATCATACTTGTTTATTTAATATAAATTACATAAGTGTCATAGTAACAGTAACAAATAAAAACATAACTTTCATAATGCATAGTCCTTTTCTGTTGCTTTCATGTCTGAAATAATACAGATCACTAAAAAAGCACCAACTCATGAACATCTAGATTTTTTACAAATACAGGAAGATTTATATTTATCTTGTGTATTTTTTCCAAATTATTAGATTGCTTACCTCCATGAGTGAATGTTCAGTTTCACTACTTGTGACAAAGGTTCCTCTAATCTCTCTTTATGGACCCACGCACCACCACCACACCTACTAGAATGTGGGTGGAGGATGTGATTTCTGAGCTACAAGGGGGGAAAAATTCTCTAAAGCATACTGACATCCATGGCCGTAGCCAGCTATGAGGTCACATGCTATGTTGCTACATGAATGAGAAAATCTTTTTAGCACTATTTCCTCATGCCAAAGTTTACCTTTTTTTTTCTTTGATAGATGCCTGAATTGAGGTCTGTAGTTAACACAAGCTCAGTGCATTTTGTCATTAAATTCCCCAGCAAATAGCAACTTAAAATTAGCCACTGACCCTTTGTTGCTGACCAGGGGTGCCCAAATATGTTCATCGCGTTCGACCAGTAGATCGCAAACGTAGTGCGAGTGGATCGCCTGAAATTCCCCCAAAATGTTTCTATCCCCCCTATGGCATTTGGCCATTGATTGACGTACAGGGCAGGCGGGGGGCAGTCTGAGATCTTCTCTTCTCTTCTCGTCTCTTCTCGTCTAATGATCTATGCAACCCTGGTTGACTCCATTCAGTGCAAGCCATCAGAGTATGGTACATAAATGTATTGAATGTTCCAATAATGCTGTCACTTGTGTACAGTATTGATGGTTACACTGTTTGTCACCTATGTGCATCAATTTTGATGTGCAATACCAAGGATTACATTCCTCTCAATATCAGTTTGACGTTGTGTTATAATATACATACCATACTGTTCTATTTATCTGTGTGCCGTTCTACTTTTGTGTGGTGTTCTATGTATCTGTTTACTATCTAAATAAATAAACATACAGTATTTTTAGCCTTTTTCAATGTAGGCCATTTGTAGGTCATACCTCGGAAGCCGAAGAAATGTGGGAACCCTGTTGACGATCTGTACCAGTCCACTTTAGCAACTGTTGTGTTTTACCCGGGCTTTGAAAAACAATTAATTAGCAAGAATAAAGGCTGTTGTGTAACAGGTATGCACACTAAATCAAGTTAAGTCAAATTAGGTAAGTAATTACGTTTGAAGTTGTAAATAGTGGTGACAATTAAAGCAGAAGTAAGCGGAATGTTTGTCTTAAATAGTTATATCTTCCGACAGCAATCACTTACGTAGAGTGTTTGGTCCGAAACACGGGTCTGTCAGTCACTCTGCTCTGCTGTAAGCAGAGGAGAAAACTACTTG
Organism: Trachurus japonicus; assembly: GCF_045865225.1. Lineage (NCBI taxonomy): Eukaryota > Metazoa > Chordata > Actinopteri > Carangiformes > Carangidae > Trachurus > Trachurus japonicus. Next base: position 14,583,260 of record NC_140922.1, read on the forward strand.
TATACTTCCTTGTATCCTACAACCTTTACCCAATGAGGAGAGAGAACGGCATGAAGGGCTGTGTGTGCAGCCAAGGGATGCGCGTGAATGTGGTGATGTAGGGACGAGGACCAATAGATCCATGACGAGGGCGGGGACTGCTAACTCCATCGGCTGACAAGAAGTTAGCCAAAACGACCGGATCGCTTACTTCTGCTTTAATCAGTGAACATTTTACATTGACTTTCCTATGACTATTGGATGACAGCTTCAAATGTGATATCACATGTGACTTTGTGCAAATTAGACAAAAAGGACACTATAACTACTTTGCTTTATTTCTGTATTGAAGGTTCAGGTTATAAATTGCTGTTCCTTGAAACCACAGCTCTCGGACACATAAACATCCAAGTTACAGTAAACAGCTGGACCCTCAGTTCCTCATTTGTCACTGCCCTCGACAGCTGAAGTTAAGTTTAATTTCTGCAGACATTAAGAATATTTAAGTGATAACGGATCGCTTACTTCTGCTTTACAGTAAGTCTTCCAAGAGTTGCTTGTTAGTTTAACATTAGCGTATGGTAGTGGAATTACAATGCAATTAAATCTGATGCATCTAAAAATCATGTGAGTTATTAAACTGTGAAGCATGGATCTATCTTGAAAAACTGTTAGTTTTGTATATAAAATCATGAAGACAATCAAATTCCACACTAAGGATACTTCCTTGAATTAACTTCCTTTTCAAGTGGGGGAGTTTTGCACACTGACACCTTACAGTAGTGAGGACACTTGACAGTGAAAAACTGGTGCTATGAAGACTGCAGGTGTGGCAAGGTGAAGAGGGCCCAGGCGGGGATTGAACCCACACCTCCTGGGTAAGAGTCACGAGTGCTTGCCAGTCACCCAAAGGGACATCCCCTCAGCCAAGTAGCCAGGGCACATGATCAATTGGAGGCATAGTGACAGGAACCTCAACTGTCACACAGGGAAACCAGAATGGTGACTTGGTGAGACACTGAACGTCACCATAGTCTGCTAATTGCAAGGCAGCGACAGCAAGGCGACTAGCTGGAATGACAGTGGAACGGGGCCTGGTGGAATCGCATACTGTCTTTGACCTACAGAGCCCAAATCGAGCTGTAATTTGATATACTTTGAGTGATTCATTATTTTTCCAATACAGTTGGGTTAAAAGCTTCGCTGGTTTGCAATGCTTCACTTTGCCATCACTATCATTTTGATCGGATACTGAGCTTAGGTGTTTTTTCCAATACGGCTTTAACCATGATGTGGTTTTTCATAAGTGTTGGATTACTAATAATTCAGTTTCACCACTGACGTTTAAATATCAAATTGATCATCTCACCAAATATAATAAGAAATAAAAAAAATGCACACATTTTTGCAAATTTATTAAAAGAAAACATTACAGAACTTATAGACACTACAGCATTTAGACCCTTTGCTATTACACTTGAAATGTCAAATCTCAAATTGTATTCTGGTTTATTATTATGGGGTCTGAGCATAGATTATATATGTATATACACAGTACTGTATATAGTAAAAAAAACAACAAAAAAACAACAACACTTTTATTCTTCAAGAAAATTCAGAAATTCTGACAGAATTACTCTCATTCATCTTTTGCTTAGTGACTATGATGGAAAAATAGACTCTTATCCTCATAGCAGATGGTTAGGCCAGCTGCCTGAGGATACATTGCCTTGAATATCTAGTATTTATCTCACTATAGCATGATACAGGCCCAGCGATGGTAACACCATGTCTAAATACAATACAATACTGACAAAAAAGGGCATATTTAACAGCTAATCAAAAGCAATAACAGTGACATTCAAATCATCTCTATACACTTTAGGAATAATGTGTAATATATTAAAATGTACTTTGCTTAATCAAAGAAATCATATTCTTTAAGTATATTCTAATTGATACCGCAGAGGTCATGCACAACAATAACTGAAATTACCAGACGCACTCACACACAAATGACCAGCAACAGATTTTTCTTTGGTTACAAATTATATCATTGGAAAGTAATTTTCTTTTTTCTTTTCATATGTTTCCATAGACATTGAGATCTGCAGTGTTCATGTAGTCATCACCATCATCAAGGTCCTGTGAGAGATGAAGGTCATTATTGCCTCTGGTACTACAGTGTTGATATTGTATATGTGCTGCAGTTATTTTGGAAATAAATAATTTGCAAATTAAAAATACCTCTTTGTAATTGTTGGATTTCCGTTGGCTGGAGTCCATTAAGGACAGCAGGTGTAATAAGGAGGCAGAGAAAAAAAGTAACATGAGACATTGATGTATACATAATCTCTATAGAATTTTACCAGCTGGTCATGTTCAAGAAGTATACGATATGTACCTTTTTGGGGAGGGAAAACGAGGCTTGGAGATTTTCTGGTTGGTGCAGGATTGTGAATTCACATTATTTGGCCTGTGGAGTAGAACTGATGTCACAACACCGTACATAGTAAGATGCCATAGACTATTTATTGTTTTATGATTAACAAACGTACGTATGACCAAAATCCACCATGTCCCCTCTAGGCCTTCTGTGATCGAAAAAAAAAACATATCATGTAATATAAATCCTAAACATTTTCATGCAGAAAATGAGACATTATGGTTTAGGCCTTTTGTTTTACCTCAAAAGAAAGAAAGAAATTCTTAAGAATTAAATTTGGTTTGACTGTGAACAAGTGTAAAATCTACTTTCAAAGAAACCTATCAAGGAAGCTGATGCTCTCTCGTCCGTGTTTTTTGCACTCGTACCTTGAAAATCTGCTCCAAATAGACCTTCTGCACAAAAAAGGAGAAGAGAAACTATGCAAATGTTACAAAGTATATAAATAAAAACACTGATGAAGAACATAAAAACACCCACACAACACATGCAAATTATAGCTAATCATTCTGTTCACAGCTGTATTTGCGGCAGCATCTCCAAAGTTGCACACACCCACATAGATCATCGATAAAGAACCTAACAATGCCTCTTGCCTTTGATCAGTGCGAGGTGGTCCTGAGACTCCAGAATGAATTCTGAAAATTTTCACAATGAAATTATGCATTTCTTAAATGAAAAGTTACTATTACACTTGTCTACTCAAAGATCAATAGTTACAACAAACCACTGTTGCTTCTCACCTGCGAGACAGCCTGGACAGTCGGTTCCACATGCTAAAAGTCACGGAAAATGATATCATAGTGAAAATAATAAAGAGGCAGAGAACTGAAATAATGTTATATCAGTTTAGTACCATGAACTAAATTTATTTTTTTGTCATTTGTACCTGCCATCCTGACTTTGGAGCTCCGCAATTCGTCTCCTAGAGTAGAAAGCAAACAATGTTGTTTCAGTATAAGTGTACACACTGAGACGATTACATTACTGCATTACTTACTTGTATTTTTTCACCATGAAAACACAGAAGATGCTAAAGATCACAGCGATACCAAGGCCCACGGCCGTGGGGATGATGATCTGTTTATAGTTTACTCCTCCTGTAAATGGACAATAAATAATAGAGAGATCATGTCAGATTTCTGCAGCTATGTTGCACAAATGGTTAAAGCTCAGAATCATGTATATGAACTTCAAAATAAAGGAAAACCTCAGTGGTCAACAACAAGGTGGAAAGCTCTTACGTTTGATGTACAGTTTCATTGATGCAGAGGATGTCTTCTTCTCCTTCCCATGAAATTCAGCTGTGCAGGTGACCTCACTGTGGTCGTCCTTCTCCTCAGGAATGAACGTCAGGATGGACTGTATCTCCCAGTTGCCACGGACAATCTGTCTGTGACTCTCAATGGGCTTGTCTGTGGTGCTCCTGCTCCATGTGAGTTTAGGCACATAAGAGGGACAGGTGTGGACGACTGAACAGGTGATAGCATAGGGATGTCCTTCAGTGGCCGTCTCTGGGTGAACCAGTAACGGCTTTGGAGGATCAGCTGTGAATATAAAAGGTCAGAGGTGAAGTAGGAAGCAAACCAATGTAACATCGACAGGTGTTGATATATGAAACTGTGGAAGGTTGGTGACATACTGAGCATGTTCAATGTGGCACAACTCTCAACAAAGGAGAACTTGTCTTTAGTGGACTGGTCATTCTCTGTTCGTGCCAGTTCAATCCGGAAACAGAAAGGGCCGTTGTCGTGATTTTTAACATCAGTCATTTCTAATGTGCAGTTGTTTTGACCCAACTCTCCCAACATCTTTGTGCGACCCCGAAAGTTTTCCAGGATCCTCGTGTTATCTTCATAATAGACAAACTGATCCATTCCCCTTTGAAGGTGCCAGATCCCTCTGAGCTTGGATGAGGGCAGTTTTTCTTTAGGATGGCTGAAGGAACATGGTATCACAACGCACGATGTCGTCAAGGCATCAAGTTCTTTTACAAGACTGGCTGTCCACTCTCCAGCAAACACAGGGCTGCAAAAAGCTGAAAGAGAAAAATAGAAGTGTAGAATAATGAAGTGAAGTCTGGTTGTTTTGCTGTTTTTTTTTGTTTTGTTTTTTTTTTTAAATTTTAAAAACAGTATACAAGAACAAGACTTGAAACAAAGAGGGGATGAGTTATGTTACCTGCCAAGAGCAGACAGAATATCTTCATGTTTCCTTCTTTGCCCTTGCTTCAGGTTTTGTTAGTGCAATACACTGTGGGATGTTAGAATTAAATAAAAGCAAATCAAAAATAGAATCACCAGCTCTACCTACTGCTGCCACCTACACCATGCAAATTACAACCCAGATGTGAAAGTGGAACTTCTTCAAAAGACCCTTATGTTCACAACATTCATACAGCAAACACTGCTTTTTTAATTTTTTAGTCCTAACAAGGAGGTTCACAACACAACTCAACACAATGCAATACATTAATCATGAAATTTCCCCCAAAAAACTAAAAACCTCATTCTATATTTTATTTGGTGGCATTTTCTAATGTTATTCTAACCATGATTATTTTCATAAAGTAGCAAACCAGTCTCACACACTTTGAACACCAGTCAGATAAACTGATAAAATCATGACAAGCAAAAGAAAAAAGACAAGAAAATAACTTGTAACTTGTTGCCTTGTAACAAATTTTTAAAAAAGTTTTCAAAGATGCATCATGCTTTTAGCCCTGAACTCAGCACTGCTTTACAAATGTATCATTTAAAGATTCAAGAAATTTAATAAAGTATTACATGGTACTGGTGAATTCTTACCTGCTAAAGCAGCCGAATGGTTGATGTCTGTGTCTACTAAAAACACCACTTTGAGAATGCTGACGTGCTGTGCTATTGTGCAGTTAAGTTGGCAAAGATGTGAACTCTAGAGGCAAGAGAAAAAACTGCAGGCTAAAGTGTCTCATTTCTTTGTATGGGGAGTTTAAAGCAGATGTATGTTGCAGTAGTTTTTGTTAAAGTGTGTGAAAGGTTTAAGGCAACTTCCATGTTTCGTATGTGCAGTTACTTGATAAACATATCTGATAATGATCTCATGTTGCAGCCAGGAAGCATAGAAGCAGCGACATTGTGGTCCATTGCCTCTATAATGTATATTTATTTATTATAAGAAACAATTGGTTAGCATGTGAGGGTTAACGTGTACATTTTGGGGGAGTTTATGATATTTATAACTAACCACGGATATTCAGTGAAACGACAGGGAACAGAAAGAGTGTAACACATTGACAACAACCAGGTGCCTGTCACAGTCCATAATAGCTGTGTTAAAGGAAGATCAGAATGATAATGTTTTTACGGGAAATAGGAAAACGGGAATGACCGCAGGTAGCGCCGCCACAGAGACCACCCCGACCCGGGCAGACAGGAGGCTCCACACCAAGGTGCAGAGCCCTTTAAAGCTAAAAGCTGAAGGACTAAAATAGTAAAATGTGGTATAAGGTATAAAGACTAAGAACTGAGGGACTAAAACAGTAAAATAAGGTAAAGTAGCCTATATAACTGCTAAGAACTGAGGGACTAAAACAGAAAAATAAGATCAAGTATATAAATGCTAAGAACTGGGAGACTAGAACAATAGAATAAGATAAAGCTAAGAACTGAGGGACTAAAACAGTAAATTAGGATAAAATATATAAAATGAGGATATAAACATGAAGAAGGGTAGAGCATGAAGGGAATTAAAATCAATTTCCCCACTGAGGGACAAATAAAGGAATGTTAACTTAAAGCAGAAGTAAGCGATCCGGTCGTTTTGGGTAATGCTGCGTTCCAGTCAGGCTTTTGAAACAGTAAATTACAGCTTCAAGTCACGACTTACGACTTTGTAGCGTTCCAGGCAACCCACTCGTGTTTTTCCGACCTGTTTTACCTGTGAAACTGCACTATAACGGCCACTCGTAACTTCCGACCTGTGAACTCGTACCAGTTCGATCTGGTACGAGTTCACAGGTCGGAAAAATACGAGTTTCCTTGAACGCACCATAACAGTCCCCGTCGCTACGTCGCCACAGGTCGGAAAAACACGAGTTACGGGCTGCCTTGAACGCACCATAACGTCTTGTCAGCCGATGGAGTTAGCAGCCCCCGCCCTCGTCCCTACGTCACCACATTCACGCGCATCCCTTGGCTGCACTGGTTCTGGCTGCACACACAGCCCTTCATGCCGTTCTCTCTCCTCATTGGATAAAACTTGTAGGATACGAGAAAAGTTTTCTCCTCGGCTCAGAGCAGAGCAGAGTGACTGACAGACCCGTGTTTCAGTCCAAACACTCTATGTAAGTGATTGCTGTCGGAAGATATAACTATTTAAGACTTATATTAACACAAAAATATTGCTTACTTCTGCTTTAACTTAACAATTAAAAGCCTGATTGAAAAGGTGGGTCTTGAAAGCATCAACAGTCTCTGCGGCCCTGAGGTTCTCCAACAGGCAGTTCCATAATAACTAAAAGCTGCTTCCCCGTGCGTTTTAGAACTGACTTGTGGTATGATTAAAAGGCCAGTGCCGGAGGACCTCAAGGTCCACGAGGCTTGATAGTAAAAGCAGGTCAGAAGGCCCAAGACCTTTATCAATTACAAGTCTGTTTTTTATGTTAGTGAAAATCAATAAATTCTCTTCACAATCAGTCTTAGAGTCCAGTCCAGTTTGTGGATTGATGGGAATGCACATGCTGATCAGAACAGAACTTGTAGCTACCCCTCTTCACATTAGTGATAACGCTAATATGGCATTGCTCTCTGAACTTTCCTCTGCCAAAGATCACACGTGGTTCACATTTAGAAAGAAAAGACAGAGAATGAGAAAGAGTGAAATTGTCTCTGCTGGGTTAATTGAGCTGCACGAAGTTCAAGATGTACCACATGTTTTTTTTTTCTTCTAAATATAACAGCGGGCATGCCGCATGATTGACCTAAATGCTTTCCTGTGATCTTTTAGTGTGAACAAACAACTGAGTGCATATGATTGAATACCATGTTGTAAAATGTCACTGTGAAGACACATTCTGAGTTTACCACTTTTCTGTTAAAATTATGTTTGAAATATTTCCTTCCTTGCGTGGCAGCAGTACAGTGATTGCAAATTTCCACTTGACTGCACTGCTCTCCATTTGTAAAGCTTGTCAGTACTGATTTTACAATTCAGATCTAAGTGTGCTGTAATATGTCTCAAACAATAAACAAACTGGTCTTTTTCTTAGAATAAGACTAAGACCGAGAATAAAGGAGTCAATAACAAAACTAAACTTAACTAAACGTCTTCCAGAGTGATAAATAAAATCGCATTGTGATGCACATGGAGAAAAGGCCACACCCTTGCTCTGCTTTCACTAACACCTCAGTAAACCTTTGTTTCCATCTATTTTTTCTCTCTAGTGACTCATTAGTCAACAGTTCAAGTCTTCTCATTCTGAAGCCCACACATACAGAAACAGTTGTTATCAGCCGGACAACAAACTCAGGTATGATTTTAATACTCTGATAATTCCAATTTGCAAATAAGTAAGACAGAGATAGATCTGAACATCCATATAAAATGTAGTGCTTTGTCCAGCTAATTTAATTTATTTCACTGTTATTCTTTCTATCTTTTTTTTGCAATGTATAAAATACATGAATTGCATACAGTATGACAACACCTATCTTTTCACTCTTTGTTGGGAATTTCGATTTTTACGTAGCTTCACTTTTGCAAGTGTACTCTTATTTGTATGTGGCCTCATATAATTTTCTTGTCATTTCTCGACTCAGAAATAAAAACCTAAAGAAGAATGGACAAAGTGAAGATGATGACAACGTCTTGTCTGCTTTTGGCAGGTAACCCAAACTGTCAACTCAAACATAAATACCTCCATAGATTTCACTTTTTCATTTGTCACTTCAATTTTTCTCTTTCAGCTTTTTGCAGCCCTGTGTTTGCTGGAGAGTGGACAGCCAGTCTTGTAAAAGATCTTGATGCCTTGACGACATCGTGCGTTGTGATACCATGTTCCTTCACCCATCCTAAAGAAAAACTGCCCTCATCCAAGCTCAGAGGGATCTGGCACCTTCAAAGGGGAATGGATCAGTTTGTCTATTATGAAGATAACACGAGGATCCTGGAAAACTTTCGGGGTCGCACAAAGATGTTGGGAGAGTTGGGTCAAAACAACTGCACATTAGAAATGACTGATGTTAAAAATCACGACAACGGCCCTTTCTGTTTCCGGATTGAACTGGCACGAACAGAGAATGACCAGTCCACTAAAGACAAGTTCTCCTTTGTTGAGAGTTGTGCCACATTGAACATGCTCAGTATGTCACCAACCTTCCACAGTTTCATATATCAACACCTTTCTATGTTACATTGGTTTGCTTCCTACTTCACCTCTGACCTTTTATATTCACAGCTGATCCTCCAAAGCCGTCACTGGTTCACCGAGGGACGGCCACTGAAGGACATCCCTATACTATCACCTGTTCAGTCGTCCACACCTGTCCCTCTTATGTGCCTAAACTCACATGGAGCAGGAGCACCACAGACAAGCCCATTGAGAGTCACAGACAGATTGTCCGTGGCAACTGGGAGATACAGTCCATCCTGACGTTCACTCCTGAGGAGAAGGACGACCACAGTGAGGTCACCTGCACAGCTGAATTTCATGGGAAGGAGAAGAAGACATCCTCTGCATCAATGAAACTGTACATCAAACGTAAGAGCTTTCCACCTTGTTATTGACCACTGAGGTTTTCCTTTATTTTGAAGTTCATATGCCGGTACAGAACATGATTTTGAGCTTTAACCATTTGTGCAACATAGCTGCAGAAATGTGACATGAACTCTGTCTATTTACAGGAGGAGTAAACTATAAACAGATCATCATCCCCACGGCCGTGGGACTTGGTATCGCTGTGATCTTTAGCATCTTCTGTGTTTTCATGGTGAAAAAATACAAGTATGTTCTCTACACATCGCTTTTAGGGATTAAAATTGACAAAGTGCAATTCTGTATTTCCTACAAACCTGTCTACCTCTTAAATAAAATATTTTATTCTGTCTGCTTTAGGACACGCATTGCCGAGCTCCAAAGTCAAGAGGGCACGTGAGTAGGCCTACAAAAAGATTTGAGATTAAATTAACTTTGTTGGGGTGTACTAGTTTTGAATATGATTTCTACTGTATATTTTCTTATTTTTTCTGTCTTATTAAGGGTGTGGAACCGACTTTCCAGACTGTCTCGCAGGTAACTTTAATTGTAATTCTTCTGTGGTGTGTTTCGTGTTTTGTTTACAAAATGTAGGGATTCTCTGTTTTTCAGTTTATAATATTTAAACTGCATTGGTCTTAAGTTATGCCCTTCACATTTTCACACTTAAATGCTATCTGTAGATGTGATAAGTTAGAGTTTGGTGTTGTTTTAACACGGTAACCACCTAAAGTATATTTAAACGAGAATGATCTTATCTTGTTTTCTGTTCTCTTTTTTTCTGGGGGCTCAACAGAATCAGAGAATGATGGTGAGATATGAAAAAGCAGAACTGAATTTGCTTTTTATTCAAGATTGCACTAATGCATTCTTTGCCAAAATGAGGGGGAAAAATTAAAAACAAGTTTGTTCACCTGTTCTCTTGCTAAACATTTTCTATTTCCCTGTTTTTCTTAACCTGATATCAACATGTGATCCGTGTGTGAATATGCCAGTTGGACAGTTAATGGGAGTTAATGAGACACTATTATGCACTCATGTGATTAGACGAACGGTAACTTACTGCACATTTCAGGTCAACACTGCTGTATGAGCGCTATAATTTTCCATCACCAAGCTTTTTGCTGGATTTATTTCAAATATCAGCAAGAAGTGAAATCTGTGGTGCCTCTTCTTTAAGCTGTGATCACTACACAGATTGCATTTACTCATGGTTGAGATCTGATCACAGCATATTAACCACGTGTTAATGCCAAGTGTAAATGAGACAAATTCTGTTTACTTCTCCACATGCTCGCTGACACATGGCATATTAATAGTTGATATACATTTGTAGTTGATACAAGTGTAAATGTCAAACGCTAAAGTTGATATATCAAATATGTCTTTTTTCCTTTTCTTTTAGATAACCAGAGGATGAATCGTGCCCATTTGAAGTTCAACAACAATGAATGCAATCTTTCATGTGTTTCTTTGTTTGTGTAGTTAAAACAAAGTGCTTTACTGAACAGTTGATGCTTGCCTCCTTTTTTACTCAGATATTAGCATAAAAAATTGTATTATCTTAATAGCAACTTAGAAAAGAGGAAAAATATAATAAAATAAACTAGCTTTGAAATTCAGTAAACAATGTTTAAATGTTTTACCAGCATACTAACCTAAAAAGCAACATTTTGTATAAACACATTAAGTAGGCACTGTCGAAGTTGGAAATAGAAAATTCCTTAACTTGGTTTTGTTTTGCCAGTGCTCAGACCAACAGAAGAAAAAAGACTTCAGTTGTTAAATGTATACTCTAGCACCATCTGTCGGCATGTGGCGGCACTGTTTCTAGTTTTCATATATGACAGGGTGTGAATGTATGATTACAAAACCTTAGAGGCCCATGTTAAAGTGTGTTAATCTTGGTTTGATTTATGTTTGAAACTGCAAATTGCTATTAAAATGTTTCACATATATACATGCAGATGTGTGAGAAATGTATCCATTTTTCTTTGTTTATTAAATCCTGATTTGTGTCACTGTTGTTTGACTGGTAATGCTGTTCTCCTCCACATTAGAGAGCTCTGAACGTACAAACCATCCTCACTCTGTGAGGTCCCTGGTCTGGTCTTAAAAGTCTTTAGATATTTGGAACTGACTTGTTTTGTTCAATAAAGCAAAATCTGGAACTCCTACACCAGACATATCAGAGGCAATGACTTGTTTATGACTTGGTATGGATGTATTTCATTAAAGGGGCCACAACAGTCATGTTAGCCAGATTATGGTGCCTTTAACCACACAAATATAGAAGTTAAATGGGACAAAACAGTTGGGGAAATGACAGTGGCAGCATCTGGTTAGAAAATCAAAAATGGGTAGATCATTAACATGTTTTCTAGCATCTGCACACAGAAAAAGGTGAGAAATACTGCATATAGTGTCCATAATGCCATGAACCATTTCACAAATGCAACATGACAACCATAATTTAGTCTAATGGACAAAAAACAGTATGTGTTTTGTGAAGACTGTGGCCATTAACATGAATAACATTAAGCAGATTAGGTTGTACTATAGGCCTGATGTTTTTCACACATTTGAAGATAAAGTCAGGTTAATGCCAGATTTGACTTTATTTTAGGTCTGGATACTGACCGACTTTATGCCCCATAAATCTCATGTGGAAATCAGTCATATCTCATTGAGCTAAAAACCTCTCTCAGTGCAGGGGAGGAAACATTGGACATTAACCTTATCTTGAAACTACTTTCTATTAGTTATTTTTGTTTCGAAACATTTCAAGTAGCTTCACAGCAATGGGAGTGAAAGTCTCAAACGCAACAAGTTTTATTAGATCATGTTCAACTCATTCCTGCAGGCATTTAGTTGAAAAACAACACAACAGTCAAGATGGTGATTAAAATTAGCTGCTTGTTTTAACAGGACAGATGACCAACTAAAATAAAAAATAAATAAATTCAGACAATAACAGCACATCTTACAATACAAATTCTTAATGTGTGTGAATGTGTGTTTGTGATTAAAGGAATTCCTCAGAGATTGATTGAGTCATTGATTGACTGATTGGCCAATTGATTAACATAAAGGGACTGAGTATGAGATCCATCAATCAGCAGTGTTTGACTTGTATTGTTCCAGTTGTGTTTAATCTCATCTCTCACATCTGATTATACTAATTGTTATTTTGATGAAAGATGAGCTCAGGCCTTTAGTCTGTCCTGTGAGGCTTTCTTTAAAATGGAAGAGTGTGGCATGTCTCATTCAGTACTGGTAAAGAGGGACATCGCAGAGGTTTGTTTTAGTCAACAGGTAAAAAAAAAAAAGGATTTGTGTAGATTCTTTATTAGAGTGTACGTATTTGTTTTGGGGTTTTTGTTGATGTTTTACAGGTCTTGTGCATATTTAGAAGATATTCATTTGGTGCATTTTTCTTTTGATTGCTTCACAGATTGTGTTCCTTGCCTAACCCAAAGATCCAGATCAAGCACATTTTCCGTTATGGGTAACTCTGCACCCACAGGCTTCATCACCCCCACTCCCAGGAAGCTGTACTGGGGGCGCCAAAAAGAGGATACAGTCAAACTGGAGGACTTCTTGACACAGAGCGAAGAGGAACTGTGGAGGGTCAAAGGAAAACCAAGTCCATTCATGAAAAAGCTCAACTTCACTCGCAGCATCAGTTACGTTGATCTGGCTGTGCAGGAGTGCCACAGTTTCTATCCAAACAGGGGTGAAATGCTGAACCCTGCTTTTGTTGGAGACCAGGGCCCATGATTGAATTCAACAAGGATGTACAACAACAACAAAAAAAAGCTCAGCAAGAGGAGCTGTGATGCTTGAAGGCAAACAGGCTGTGTGATGCCACTGCAACACTGGTTGTCAGTGTTACTGTAAAACCAGCTCTCAGAAACATCCCACCAGACTGCAGGGGAGAACAAAACAGGATGTGAAACCCTGACCACGAGAAAGCTACGCCATTTCCTTTTTTATTTCTTTTTTTTTTGAAGAAGCATAAAGCATTAATGCTTGTAATGCTTGCATCTTGTTGAAGAGCTAATATAAGATATTGATATTTTGATATGTCCATTTGAGTAGATGGTCAGATAAGTATAATACCAGGAAATAACAATGACACACCCCATCCTTTGATAATGACTTTTGGTTTCAAAGAAGAAAAGGACATTCTGTCTCGACACCTCTCCGTCTCTCACTGTGTGAGGTACAGTAATGATCATTGTCCTTGTAGAGTGTAATATCTGAGAAACGCATCATATTGTCATTGTTGTTGGTCATTATTAAACTTCTGTTAACTTTTAAACTTTGTAAAACATGGATATTTTGGGTCACTCTTTTCTCTGTAGTAAATAATTTTGCAACTGATGTCAAGCAAATACATTTAAACCTTCAAGCTGATACTGTTGTTGCCTCTTGATTTAAATTTCACTCTGATCGACTTCAAAATCAGTGGCAGATAGATAGATAGATAGATAGATAGATAGATAGATAGATAGATAGATAGATAGATAGATAGATAGATAGATAGATAGATAGATAGATAGATAGATAGATAGATAGATAGAGTAATAATAATAGAATAATAATAATAATAAGACTTTATTAAGGACACAATCAGAGGTCCATAGGGACTTTTCTCAGATCAGAATGAAAATTCTCATACACACCCCATTAGTTCAACCTCCACAACATTTAGTCATTTGTGCATATCATAGTAGCAGTTTCTCCTTCCTCTGAACAAATTGCAAATACAATACAATACAATACTTTCATACAATTCTCTGCTGTTTTATTTGCTTATGTCATGTCAGTCAAAATGAACTATACTTATTAATGTTAAATAGTCGTTCCCTATAAAACTAATAGTCCTCATTTCATTGCTTGAGTCATTGCATACAAATTTTTTGAACTAGTTGTCAGAATCTGTCAAACTAATTTTATATGTTGGGAGAACCACTGTAAATTCAATTATTCAAACATTTCAGATATCCAGTATAGTATTGGACAGTAATTCAGCACTAAACAATCTGCACTGCACTACTGTCATTGTGTCAGACATTAAGCTACAGTGGGACAAGAACTTTTTACATTTTACATTTAGACTCAGCTTTACTACAGTACAGATTTACTGTATTGTAGTGTATTACAGCAGAGACGTTCTATACAGCGCCAACTGCTGGAGGGGCGCCGCCAGTCAAGGGGGGGGGGGGGGGATAATAATAATGATTTATGTCCGCTGGCGCCCCCTCACTTAGTGTTTTCTGTGCAGAAAAAAAACCCCCAAACAAATAAATAAACAATGACAAACATGTTCCTAAATTGTGTATAGTCACACACACAGCACCTGTCTGCAGCAGGAATGTTCTCAAGCCGTTTTCTTGTTAGAAACGCCACATTTTTAATTAGATGTGTGGCACAAATGCCGGCGCGTTTGCGCGACCGTCTCGATGGGTCATTTTTTTTATAGGGTGCCATTTGTGTCCCCAGTATAAATTAAGCTGTATTTTCACTAAAGTTGGACAAATACTCATTCAATTTGCTTTTTTGTGTATTGTCAATTGTCCTCTCTTATAAATTCAAGGGTACAGGCTCCCAAATTCTATTTTTTAAATTTAATCTACTTTTGTTAAAAGGATGTTACGGAATTTTGCTATGTCCCCAGTGTGGTTCATTAAAATTCAATCTAGAGAATAGCTAATAAAAGTAGAAAAATTAAAAAAAAAAAATTTAGGATTTTATTGTCCTGGATAAACTATCTTTAATCATGTGCTGTTTTTTAATCAAAATATATTTTTTAAATGAAAAAAATAAGGTTTTATGTTCGTCCCCGGTGTCATTGTCCACTCTGTTAAGTTGTGTTTGTGCCCTTCTAAGAAAATGCCCTTATTTATCAGTGACATCACTCTTCTGAGGAGACATCACACCAGTGGTGGGAAATTCAACTGTGTTCAACTTTTTATTTTTTTACCTCTTTAAAAATCTGATTTTGCAGTTTTATGAAGTAAGTTCAGTGTGGTTGATCATAACGTGTCCACTCTGTTAACGCTATATATCAAAGAAATTAATCAAATTGAACCATTTCAAAAGGGTTTTGTGTAAAATTATAGATTTCTTATCAAGTATCCAAAGTCATGTTAGCTATTAAGCTAGCAAAGCTAGGCTGAGGGCTAACTTTAGCTCAAAATGTCCACTCTGTTAGTGTCCACTCTGTTATCCTTATTCAAGTTAACTTAACAGAGTGGACATATACTGTATGTATTATTGACTGTGTTTCGTCCACTCTGTTATGATACTGTCCACTCTGTTAGACCTCTGTCCACTCTGTTATGTTATTTTTCCATCATAGTTTAATGAAATAAAAATATTTTAACTATGTATTTGTAGTGACATAATGATATGGAGGGGTTTGAATGTACAGGCTAGAATTTTTTTGTAATTTGCATCATAATTCACTTTTTTAAGGAAATTAACTGGAGGAATATGTTCCATGATCATAATACACACTTGTTTTTCTAAATAAAAACGTATTTAAAATAACTTAATTGTAAAATAAACTATCTGACTAAAGTGAGGGGCATACACTTTCTTTAAAAATATAATTTCATAAGGAGTCATGCAGTAAAAACACATTAAAAATGGTATGTCTATGTCCTTAACAGAGTGGACACATCCTACGTCACGTGTTGTTAAAATATATAAATATAATATTATGTAGGTGCCTGAGCTCAACCAATATGTTTTTCAGTAAGTTAAATGTGTCCTTTTTTAAAGTAAACATTAAAATCTGGGTGAATCAAATATTTTTTTTCCACAAGTTATTATGTCCAAATGGCACCCTATAAAAAAAATGACCCCGATATGTTTTTTTTTTTTTCATATTTCGGTCATTTACACAGTAGAAACGCGGTTCAACTACTGTGATTGGGAGACTCTCCTCTTTCAAATACGCACGGCCGCACGCCCTTGACGACCTGTCAATCAAAACAACTGTGAAGCGCTTCGAAACAGCAGAGTCGTTCAGAGAGAGAGAGAGAGAGCGAGAGAGCGAGAGAAGCAGTGAGGATGATGACGGTGCTTCAGAGGTTTATAGTTCTGACTAATTTGATGAGGAAGATTATGAAAAAAGAAGAGAGTTGAGACTTCAGCCTGTTCAGACAGCAGGGCCAGTGGGCCACAGCTCCAGATCAGCTCCAACTCTGTATTCAGACCTGCTGAGCTCTCAAACTAGTTTTTTTTTTTTTTTTTACCCCTCAGACAGTACCACAGTGACAACACATATAGGGTACATTATATAGGCTAAATATTGTAAATTTTGTGTGTTTTTTGTCTATTTAGTTGATATTTGGAGAAAATGTCTCATTTAGGGCTACACACATCTCATGAAGTTTGAAATGTAACGTGAAGTCAATATTTAGCTTCTGTTATCCCACATTTGAGACATTTGGTGAGAATGACAGTTAGGTCTAACATTTATGCTCAAAAAGCAATTTCACAAATTTTTTTCTACACTTATCGCCTTATATCATACAGTATATTCCACTGCTTTTGTGAAGCCCAGACTTTCGTATACCCATTTCAAGCACCACAACAGTTTGTTCTCATGATTGAAGAGACTAATTTTTTTCATGTCTTCACCCAGGATTTACTCAATGCAATTTTACTGATTGTTGTGTATCTCAGGGTCAGAGGGGACATAGAGATACACTGCTACGTTATCGTTATGATCATTATGATCATTGTTGGGGGGGGCGCCTGAGAGTAATCTCGCCAAGGGCACCAAAATGGCTAGCGCCGGCCCTGTTTACAATGTTGTAAACTACAGTAAAATGAGTTGATGCAGCATATGTACTGTACATTACTGTAGCTAATTTTACTCAGCACCACATAGGATTACAAGACAACCTCTTAGAGGTGGGAGAGGACCCCTTTTTACTCTGCAACAAGAGGAAGCCATTTGTGCAATGGTGATTGCAAACAATGATGGTTGAGGATGACAATATCTTTTGGAATAATGAATCCATTTCAATCATCACAATTGACAGAGTGATGTAGATGAAAACATGTGGCCAGACAGACAGGAAGGTCTGGATGTGCAGCAATGAGTTACACCAGCTGCAATATTGTTTACAGTTGTGCACAGCTTTACCCAAATGATGTTTCTTATGTTTGTTGTAAATAGATGACTGTAGTGTATTTTTCTTTTGCATAATGCTGTGAACAAATTAGAATTACAAAGAGCTGCAGTAAAATGTGAAACATACGTATTCAGTGTCAGTTACTCCACTACATACAGTAATGTGTAACTTTACTGTAGTTTTCACATAGCTGTACAAGTAGTGTATGTGCTGTCTTGAGGTCGTGTCACCAAGACCTGACTTTTCTGCATTAGAAAACACTCAGAGAATAAACTGTCATAATGAAAACATGACAAAGCCATTTGACCATCCTGTTCATAAACGATAGTGTCAGGACTTCTCATTTTGATGACACTGACCGTTTCATTGACATGAGTACTTGCTTTTTAGGGATGAACTATCCATTTTGAGCAAGTGATGCACTTTTGCAGGTTATCCACTAGGTTTTGCAGTTTTGTTTTGAGAAATGCACTAACTGTTGTGCAAATGTTACTGTAGTAAAAAACTGTAATACCAACATAAATAACACATGACACACCCCATCCTGTGATAATGACTTG
Source organism: Trachurus japonicus (assembly GCF_045865225.1). Classification (NCBI taxonomy): domain Eukaryota; kingdom Metazoa; phylum Chordata; class Actinopteri; order Carangiformes; family Carangidae; genus Trachurus; species Trachurus japonicus. The sequence continues at coordinate 14,601,134 of NC_140922.1, forward strand.
TCATGGTTTCAACGGAGAGAAAATAACATTCAGTCTTGACACCTCTCCATCTCTGAGACACACTGTGTGAGGTACAGTATTGATCATTGTGTTTAATATCTGAAAAAATGCATCATAGTCATTGTTTTTGGTCATTTGATAGATAGATAGATAGATAGATAGATAGATAGATAGATAGATAGATAGATAGATAGATAGATAGATAGATAGATAGATAGATAGATAGATAGATAGATAGATAGATAGATAGATAGTACTGAATGATGATTAATGTCCCACATAGTAGGTTAAATAATTGTCTTTTTATTTGCAGCTCTGACCTTTAAAGGAGAAGATGGAAGCTTTTAAACTGTCTCTCATCTTTGTGTGGCTTTCCTTTAAAGGTACGATACACTCTCATACATCAACAATGTGCATGTTTACACAATATGTGACTGGTTCCGCATTAAATTTGGATATAAAATTAGATTAAAGGGGAACTATGCAACTCCAGTCTCTTTTCAACTGTTTTTCTAACCCTCCTCCCGTCCATGTGCATTTGTTTTCAACAAAGCCAGCGAGAAAGCGATCAGTCGATAACGTTATCATATACACGTTAAGATGCGTATATTAGTCTTATCTTTCATAAACAAGAGATTACGTGTTACAGAGCCCGTTTGTGTCGTGGTGCCGCCGAGGTGAGAGCTGGGACACCAGATGCGAATCTTGCAAGGTCGGTTTTCAGCCAGCTACGTAGACGGCAGAGAGCCTCCATTCTCCCTGTAACAAGTTAAAAGTCATTTATTTAACCATCACAATTACTCCAAAGCTGTTTAATTACAGCTTTTCTCAGTTGCTTTTGTGAATTTTTCAGATCAGAATGAAAATTCTCATAACTATGTATTAGTTCAACGTCCACAACATTTATTCATTTGTGCACATCATAGTAGCAGTTTCTCATCCTTTTGAACAAATTGCAAATGTTGCTTTCATACAATTCTCTGCTGTTTCATAACATTATCATTTACTTATGTCTTAAAGAACATAATTTATAGATTATAGATTATACTTTTTCACTTTTCACATAGCTGTACAAGTAGTGTATGTGCTGTCTTGAGGTCGTGTCACCAAGACCTGACTTTTCTGCATTAGAAAACACTCAGAGAATAAACTGTCATAATGAAAACATGACAAAGCCATTTGACCATCCTGTTCATAAACGATATTGTCAGGACTTCTCATTTTGATGACACTGACCGTTTCATTGACATGAGTACTTGAGGGATGAACTATCCATTTTGAGCAAGTGATGCACTTTTGCAGGTTATCCACTAGGTTTTGCAGTTTTGTTTTGAGAAATGCACTAACTGTTGTGCAAATGTTACTGTAGTAAAAAACTGTAATACCAACATAAATAACACATGACACACCCCATCCTGTGATAATGACTTGTCATGGTTTCAACGGAGAGAAAATAACATTCAGTCTTGACACCTCTCCATCTCTGAGACACACTGTGTGAGGTACAGTATTGATCATTGTGTTTAATATCTGAAAAAATGCATCATAGTCATTGTTTTTGGTCATTTGATTGATAGATAGATAGATAGATAGATAGATAGATAGATAGATAGATAGATAGATAGATAGATAGATAGATAGATATATAGATAGATAGATAGATAGATAGATAGATAGATAGATAGATAGATAGATAGATAGATAGATAGATAGATAAATAATTCCCTTCTATGTTGTGAGGGAAAAAGGAGTACTGAATGATGATTAATGCAATTGACTTCCCTAAAATATCTGATGTGACAAAAGGGTAACAGTGGCTGTGAGATGCAGTAAATGTGGAATGGAAACTGGACATCAACTAGTATTAGTCATATCTCATTTAAAGGAAACAACAGCAGCCCTGCACATGACTGGAAATACTTCGCATTTTATTTGTCGCTCTGATCCTTAGACGACAAGATGGAACCTTTTAAATGGCCTCTCTTCTTTGTATGGCTTTTCTTTAAAGGTACAATACATTCTCATACTCGAAGCAAAATGCAATTTTTAAACATTTGGCACAATCTCTTTATTCAGGTAAAGAATCAAACTTTTGGGTGAATTTGTATTGAAGTAGACTGTTCCTCAGGCTGTGTTCATTTTGTTCGTCAGTTTCATTTCATGAAATTTAATTTAATTTTTCTTTGTATTTTATCACAGCTGGACAAGCTGAAGCTTCATCCTGGACCAATGAAATGCCTTCCTCAGTCAAAGGTTTTCTTGGATCATGTGCGGTGATTCCCTGCTCTTTTAATTATCCAGATCCAAAAAAGATGGTTACTAAATTCACTGGGATTTGGACAGAGGCAACAGGTCATGTCATCTATCACCCTGTGGAGTCTAAAATAATGGAGCAGTATCGGGGTCGCACAGAGCTGCTGGGAGATGTAGCACAGAAGAACTGTTCACTGAAGATTGATGACCTCAGACAAAGTGACCGAGGGCCTTTCCTTTTCCGGATTGAAATTTCAGATTTTAACAGCTTTTCTTTCAAAGAAAAGAGCGTCTCTATTTCAGTGGTTGGTAAGTGAACAGCATTCAATAAACAGCTCTGACATTAAAGTTAATGCCTTAGGTTTCACATAAAGTTCTGTTCAATTGTTCTTATAGTGTTGAATTCCTGAATATATTCATTTGTAATTTATCAGTCATGACATGAATCAATTGTACTGATCAGTGTTCGGTGAACATATTACGTTTACTTTCCGATGACTATTGGATGACATCTTCAAATGTGATATCACATTTGTGCAAATGAGAAAAAAGGAGACTATAGTGTTAACTACTTTGCTTTATTTCTGTTGTCTTGAATTGGTTCAGGTTATAAATTGCTGTTCCTTGAAACCACAGCTCTCGGACACATAAACATCCAAGTTAAACAGCTGGACCCTCAGTTCCTCATTTGTCACTGCCCTCAACTGCTTTAAATAACTCTGATTACCAAACAGCTGAAGTTTAGTTTCATTTCTGCAGACATTAAGAATATCTAATGTCCATGACAAAGGAATTTGATTCAGGGAAACTACTTTTGTGAAAAGATAAAACAGTTTAGCACTGTATAGGCCTCAGCACAGTGGGGGTCAAAGGTCAAATAACAGTGTCATGATGACCTCACCAAATGCAACATCTAAACGGAACACAACACCTCAACGGAAAGCTCTTCTACTGAAATTATCAGATTTTCCCTGTGATGTTGCATTGATAAGTGGTATAATCACAGGATGATAGATGATTCGATTTTGATGGACAAAGGTCAAAGTTCAAGGTCACAGTGACCTCACGTTCTTGTGAATGTAACATATCAGGAGCATCCAGAGGGAATTTAATTTCTTCTGGCACATTGACTGTACAAAACATGTTTTTAGCCATAACTCACAAACAAAAAATATAATGACACAATTGAACTCTAATCTCTGAAGGACAGAGTTACCAATAATCTAAATGGTCAAAGGTCAGCTTCAATGTGGCATCATAGTGTTCTGCACAAAACATTTCTGGCTATTATTCAACACTCATCTGATCATGTTTTCTACAGCTGGGCAGATGGTGTAGGCGTTCAACCATGAGCCAGTAATTCTTGTTTTATCCAGAAAAAGGCTGGTTAATTACCCGGTAGGACGGTAATTCAATTCCCAGCTCCTTCAGTCTGCATGTCGAAGTGTCCTTAGGCAAGACATTGAACTAATACTTGAATGATTAGCTCCCAAAAAGCCTGTCTGTGAACACTGCTGTATGAATGTGTGAAAGGGTGAATATGACGAAACAGTGTAAAGCGCTTTGAGTGGTCCAAGCAACTAGAAGAGCACAATGTAATGGCTTAGATGCACTAAAGCCTTGTGTATAATTTTCTTTTGTCGACTGTAACCTTTCTTACTGTGTGATTGTAATCCTTCTTGCTGATTTAGATGAACCAAACACGACAATCTCTGTGAAAGAGGAAGTACTGGAGGGTGAGACTGTGGCTGCTTCCTGCTCTGTGTCTCCCTTCTGTCCCACCTCTCCTCCCGTCTTCAGCTGGAGTCACTCTGGAGAGCAACTCCAATCACAGCAGTTCAGCGACAGTCAGTGGAAAGCAACAGCTACTCTGACCTTTCGCCCTACCCATGCTGACCACAACAAGCCTTTACTGTGCAACGTAACATTCAGTGGAGGGAGGCAGCAGAGGGCATCCAAGGTCCTCAAAGTAAAATGTAAGTACAGTAGATGCTTTAAACACTGTAGAGAACTGAATCTTATTATATTGTTGTGTCCTAATCCACTTTGACATTAGGAAATGTTAACAAACATAATGTCTGTAAAGAACGCCATGACCAGTTGAGTGTATATTACAATGCAGATGCTCCAGTGAATGTGAAGGTTGAGCACAAGGCAGATGTAAAAGAGGGAGAAGCTGTACAGCTGAAATGCTCCAGTGATGCTCATCCTCCTGCCAGTACCTATAGGTGGCATAATGAAAGTGGTGCTGAGCTGCATCAGGGAAACACCTACATGTTGCCAAATGTCTCCAGACACGTCGGTGCATTGTACTGCACTGCCATCAACAGAGTGGGGGAGGGCAAGTCGAGCCCTGTGCAGCTCAGTGTGTTATGTAAGTAAACAATCCACAAACTGCATTACAGTAATAAGGTAGGTCATTCTTTAATAGAAGTATAAGTCATAACTGTGTTACTTGTCCATGCAGATGCTCCTGAGATTAAATCCATCTCCTCCTGCTCTTCAGAGGGGGACATGGTAACGTGCATGTGCATGGCGGAGTCCAAACCTTCCTGCATGGTCCATTTTGTGCTCTTAGACCGAGTCCTGACAGGTACCAAAATAGAGAAACATGGCTCTGTTACCATTGGGACTCTGCAGAGAATGTTTGGATCCTCTGAGATTGTCCAGTGTCTGGCAAACAACACTGAAGGCAATGCCACCCGCACCCTCTCTTTACCTGTCAGCGGTAAGGACAAGTTTGTAGATTGTGTGACATGTCTGACATGCCTAATGATTGTTGACTTGACTGTGAATAACAGAAAAACTGAAAAATGACCTCGCATGGTTTCAGTCTGGACAGATAAGATGCAGAATCTCTATATTGTCATCGCTGTGGGATCTGTGGTGCTTTTGGTGGTACTTGTAGCAACAGTGGGATTTGTTAAAAAATGGTAAGTTGGAGCAGAAAATGTTTCCTCTCAATGTAGAAATTTTTTGTAAAAAAATCATTGTTTTTTTCCATTCAGTTAATTACATTTCTTATGTGAAAGGTGCAGATGGAAATGTTTTTTTCAATTGCCACACCACTTCACTTCCACTGGATTAGTATAGGTTGGCATGTACAGTATGTATGAATACATGTATACAGTGCTGCTTGAAAATGCGTGATTATTATTATTATTATTAATAATAATAATAATAATAATAATAATAATAATAATAATAATAATAATAATAATAATAATAATAATAATAATAATAATAATATTTATCATGATTCTCTTATTTTATCATTGATAGTTTTTTATAAATGAAATGTCAATTCCATGTCCTTGTTTTGAAGGAACTCTGAGTATGTGAAACATGGAATCAGAGTATGTGCAAAAGTACAGTGAACCCCAGCAGACCAATCAATTGACACATCCTAAGAGTTTGTAAGATCTGTAAGAAAAATCATTTACACATGCAGGGCATTCAGCATCACTGCAACTCTGCTCAGAAGTGAACTGCCATTTAAACGTTCAGCAAGAATGAACCCACACATCATGTTGCAGTAGCCTCGTAAACCAGCCTCTCACGGAAATGCATTTAATTTCATTTCTCGGGAGAGTCTGGCCTCATCCCCCCTCTAAGCGTTTGGGGTGGGCGGGAGCTGGGCGGGAGTAGTAGCAAAGACGGTTTAATATATTTGGTAGTAGCGTTGACAGACAACCCCATTCAGCCAAACAGCAAGGTGGTGTAGTGACGGGGCTTTGCACCAGTCGGTCCCTGATTGGCCAACGTGCTGTGTCAATCACAGCGGGCGACGCTGATTGGCTCG